>NC_090265.1:1059707326-1060402326 GCF_040414725.1 Anabrus simplex
GCATAATTAGTGCGAGTGGTACTTTCTTGCCCCCAGCAATGGTATTTCCTCGAGTACATTTTAAGCAACATATGACAAGTAGTGCACCAATAGGCACCCTCGGATTAGCTACAAAGACTGGCTGGATGAACAGTGAACTCTTTGTGGATGTCATGAAGCATTTCATTCATAAATTCATTAGTAGCAAAGATAATCCTTTGCTTCTGATTTTAGACAATCACGAAAGCCATCTGTCTATTGACGTGATAGATTTAGCAAAGGCCAATGGAGTTGTTATGCTGACTATACCCCCACATACCTCAAATAAACTGCAGCCTCTAGACATGGGCATGTTCTCTTCATTCAAGAGAAGTTATTACTCAGCACTAAATTCCAAACTCCTACAAAGTAAAGGTATTCCTCTTACAATTTATGGTGTAGCTGCATGCGTTAAAATTGCTCACGACAGATCTATGACACCCTCTAACATATGTTCTGCCTTTCAAAAAACTGGAATTTTTCCTCTTGATAAAGACATATTCACCGATGAAGATTAGATGGTCAGTGAGGTGACAAACAGAGTTAAGGAAAATAATGGTACAACGTCAGATGCTAATTCTGGCAGCGTTAGCCTGTCACAAGATTAGCAGCAAGCAGGACCATGTGTAGTGCAAGATAGGCCTACTCAAACATCTTTTCCAAAATGATTTTCTTCAGAAGTAACTCGAGGATATCCAAAAGCTGAGAACAGAAAGAAGAGCAGTAGGCCTAAACGCAAGAAAGGAAGAAGTTTAATTGCAACTGAATCACCAGAGAAAAGTTTGTTGAAAGCCGCAAAACATCCCATAAGAAAGGTCAAATGGAAGCTTTATGAGCAGGAATCTGAGGAAGAGGACAGTGAAGTTCAGTACAAAGAGAGCGATGCCAACCTGGATGAGTTTGATGAATCTGAATACAACTTTGAGGATTTGGACAAATCTCCAGAAACAGATGATTTTGTTCTGACAAAGTTTGAACTGAAAAACAAAAAGTACAGTATGTTTACTACGTGGGGAAAATATTGAAACCAAAGGATGATGCAGGCGACTATCAGGTGTCATTTTTGAGAAAGAGTGAAAAAATGGGTGGAAAGTTCTTTTTTCCTCAGGTAAAGGATGAGGCATCTGTTCCAGCAAACAATATAGTATATGTGCTGCCAAATCCTACTGAACAGGGGTTAACAAAGCGACAAATTTGGAATGAACTTTCAATCCATTGAAGTCCATTAATTTCAAATGTGTATGCATGGTTGAATGCCTATATGCTTAGTTATATGATTTATAAGAGGACTGCACGTGAAGATCACATTCAATTTGGAAATAACTCTGTAATTAAGTTCTTCTAATGAAACTCTCTAGGCTGGTTCCTGGTACCCCAAGGGTGGGGCAGAATGAACCATTTACCTGATTTTATTTAAAGACATGCAGCTTAGAAACTACTATTCATAGTGTATTCATATAAAGGCATTTGATACTTGAATGATTGAACTTCAAAAAGGAGAAAAACACAGGTCTGTATTAAAATTACTGGATGAGTAGCAGTGAAAAATACTTTTTCTGGTTCAATGTGCCCCACTCTCCTGTACTCATTTGCATATTTAATTGGATTATTACATCCCACCACGTTTTAACTGAGGACTTTGATATTAATTTCTCCTTAAAACAAAAACCATCATAATTAATTATATGAAAATCTGAATATAACTGCAAACATTTTCTTAGGTTGTCTAATCATTTTGTATAATATGTTGGTATAGTATCTTTTTTTATATATTTCACATAACTATTGACTGTCTGACTCGTTGGCTGAATGGTCAGCGTACTGGCCTTCGGTTCAGAGGGTCCCGGGTTCGATTCCCGGCCGAGTCGGGGATTTTAACCTTAATTGGTTAATTCTAGTGACCCGGGGGCTGGGTGTTTGTGATGTCCCCAACATTCCTGCACCTCACACACCACACATAACACTATCCTCCACCACAATAACACGCAGTTACCTACACATGGCAGATGCCGCCCACCCTCATCGGAGGGTCTGCCTTACAAGGGCTGCACTCGGCTAGAAATAGCCACACAAAATTATTATTAACTAATGACTTCCCTTTCTGATACACTAGTGTCAAAAGGTTTAAACTTCTTAAGAAAACTCCAGTTTTTGTTATTTAGGCAGCAGATTACTGATATTTTAAATAAAAATACAAACATACTGTAAGCAACCATTATACACACACATACTGACACACTATAGAGCTACTTATGTTTCCAATAATGGAAAACAATGTTGTTTAGAGCTACGCTGTTCAAACTCTGGGTTTGTCAGTGTGTCCCCTTATTCCTCTGATTACTGCTTGGCAAATATGTGGCATTCTTGTGGTTAGTTTCTCCAACATCTCTGTGGTTGTAGTTCCCCATGTTTACAAAAGGCATTGCTGGATACCATATGTCTCTGAATCCAAGATAACCCTGAATGTAAGACGACCCACACTTTTTCCTTCAAAAACATTAAATCAGTGCTTTGTAAAATCATATAAATGCCTTTCTTGTACTGTACGCATTTTAGACTGTCTCTGTTTTCATGCCAACGCCGAACATTGGCTTTAGTTATGCCGTATTTTCTTGCGGCTGCACAATTATTCTTTATTTCAGAGAGTTTCATAACCATTAAACTAAAATTGGCTTCATAATAATGTACAGAAGAGAACCCATTGAAAATTTGTTGGCAATACCTGTTCACATCTCTACAATACCATGATCTATCATGAAAATACTCCTGCTGTCTATAAAACTGTTACTTTGACTAAGCATCAGGTACAAACGGTTGCTGCTAGATGCACATCTTGCTTGCCGGCTTCGGACGACTTCAGCTGCTAGCGATGTATAATATTATGCAGCGTGTTTCAGTTGCCCCTTCCAATGTAGTTTTATGCAACCCATAATATTCATGCCATCCTAAAAACATCTGGCCTGCCGGTATGCTCAGTCAACACAACCAGGTATCTTGGTTTTTACCACCTCACCATGATGGGATGCCTTAATGTTATATTAAACACTGGAAGACATGTGTGTGCCTTCTAGATCATATGAACCTGACATGCCGGCGAAACACTAAATTGATATTGTGACCGCAGTAAACCTAATAGTTGCTATAAGCTGCCCAGTGTGCTGTACAGAAGCGTAGTGTAATTGCAAAAGGCGTGGCGGAGCGGGCTTGCATGTCAGGTGGGAGGTTCGAGTCCGGGGCGAAGATTACAATTTTTAAAAATATTTGTTTAATACGTACCGCACACAATGTAAGTTCAATACCCACTTTCATGCAAACTGTGTGTGAATGAATGTGTTTGTGGCCCTAAGAAAGGCCGAATAGTTAGCAGGCCGGACACATACAGACCGGAAATAATATGAACACAACTGCCCTGATAATGTTTTATCGCAACAAATGCTCGATGTGATGACCGTTTTGGATTATGCACATTCGGACCTGGCCAATAGATTGTCTTGCACGCTGAAGCATTCCAGGTGTAATTGCTCGGCAAGTGTCCATGATGAGTTGCCGGAGTTGGTCGGGGTTTTCCGGCACTTGAGTATAAACGAAGCTCTTCAAATCTCCCCACAAGAAGAAGTCTAACGGCATTAAATCCGGTGATCTGGCGGGTCAAGAAACAGGGCTTCCTCATCTTATCCATTTCGCTGGCAGTTCCTTGTTCAGATGGTTATGAACGGGCAAAGTCGAATGTGGTGGTGCTCCATGCTGTTGCAACCACATCATCAAATGATCATGCAATAGCACATCCTCCAGCAGCAGTGGGAGTGCCTGAAGTAGAAAGTGCAGGTAGCGTGGGCCCGTCCAATGGCCCTCAAATAAATAAGGTCCAATCAGGCGATCCCCCAAGATTCCACACCAAACATTCACTCCCCATCGTACTTGATGGGCCGCCTGTAGCACCCAGTGGAGGTTGTCCGGACTCCAATAGTGCATGTTGTGGCATTTATGTTCCCATTATTGTGGAAACGTAATTCGTCCGAGAACAAGATATGCGATACGAATGCTGCATCATTGTCCAGCCTGCCTAACAGCCACCGACAGAACTCCATTCGAGCTTCAAAATCCCACCCATGGAGCTCTTGGTGTAGCTCAACATGGTATGGATGAAATTTATCTTAACGCAGTATTCGCCAAACAGACGGCTGGCTGATGTTCACCTGTCATACAATTGCCCTTGTACTGATGTGTGGATTATTACGAGCTGCCTTCAGAAGAGCCTCTTCTGTTTCACCTGATGTAAAGGACCTATCGTGGACTGGTGGCTGGTTGCAAATAACATCTCTTGTCCTTAGGCGTCTTTCAACAAGGCAGAATGTCGTGGCAGCCGGATGTTGCCTGTCGGGATACCGTTCCTGGTACACACACAGTGCCTCGCATGCATTTTGTCTTGCTTCCCAATAAATGAGGAGCACATCAACATATACCTCTGTGGAAAACATGACAGCGGAGATTACAGTATATTCAGGCCCTAACCAGCGGAGTATGCGTAGGGCACAAGATGAATAACAGCGTCAATCTACTGTTTGAATGTTGCAAACATGGGCCTGTGTTTACGTATTCAAATATCATACCGATGCAAAAATATTTGAACAATGCAGGATTCAACTCACCACTGGCACATTCAGTCGAATGCTAGGCCAACAGCTAACCACATCCGCTATGCTACACTGCTGGGAACATGGTGGTAATATGACAAGAGCAGAGTACATACGCCAAACAGTTCAGTATTTAAGACATTATTTACTGCACTGTTACTTAGTTTTATGCATTGATTCCCCTCTTCATTACACCCGGTCACAAGGCACGACACGTTAACATAGTTACATGGTAATTTAGTTTAATTTAATTTCGTGTGGCTATTTCTAGCCGAGTGCAGCCCCTCCGATGAGGGTGGGCGGCATCTGCCATGTGTAGGTAACTGCATGTTATTGTGGTGGAGGATAGTGTTATGTGTGATGTGTGAGTTGCAGGGATGTTGGAGACAGCACAAACACCCATCCCCCGGGCCATTGGAATTAACCAATGAAGGTTAAAATCCCCGACCCGGTCGGGAATCGAACCCGGGACCCTCTGAACTGAAGGCCAGTACGCTGACCATTCAGCCAACGAGTTGGACAGTTACATGGTAAAAGGACGTTTTTACATGATTTTAAGGCATCGTGTTTTACGAACGGATGATATAACATTTCGCTAGGGTTCAGAATCGTGTGCAAAATGTGCTCACCGAACATTAGTACCATCCAGTACACCTGCAGGGGAATAGCACTCCTATAACCATGTGCACGTTAGTTGGGCTGCAGCAAACGATATTGGAAGGGGCAGATGAATCATACTGTATGGACGCGGACGTTGAAGGTCAACGGGTTTATTGTACCGTGGTATGGCTATTCTGCCCTTTCACGCTCCTACTTCACAATATGATCTTCGACTTCCTTAAAGCTTCCTTGTTGCATACCACTGAATGCATTTTTTGTACATTACGCATTTTAAAGCTATTTTTGTCTTCACGCTAACATGAACATTGGCTTTAGTTATGCGGTATTTTCTAGTGGCTACACAATCCTCTTCATTTCCACGTTTTTAATAACCATTAACTTAAAATGGATCGACAAGAACCCGTTAATTTGACGGCAATATCATTCCACGCGTCTTTACAATATGACGATCCATCACAAAAGTATTCCTGTCTATGAAACTGTTGATTTTTCTGATGATGCTTGTTGTTTTAAGGGGCCTAACATCGAAGGTCATCGGCCAGTTGATTTTTCTAACAAGGGAACATTGGCAATGGTCAAGTCGCCTATCGTGATGAAACTTGGAAAACACATTGAGGTACACTTAGAAAAGATGTCAGCATCAATTTTGGGTGCCGACATTCATTAGAGCTTTAATTAAGGGGCCTACAAGTTCCAACATTTCAAGTTCCGCAGAAACAGCGATTAATACCTGCTGGCCAATGCTTAGCCAGCACACTGTCTGCCTTGTGCCACACATCTGCACCTCCACCCCTCCTTCTGGTTCACCACCGCACGTTTCCCTTCTCTCCGCGCCTGCCCATCTGCTTAGCTGTTGAAGAGAGCTGGTGCTACACTTTGCGTACTCTATCAGCCTTCCTCATAGCTTGCCTTTGTAATTTCCACATTGTATTAGTCATTTTACATTTTCTGAAATGTTTATGAAAACGTTTGCGACGATTCCTTAAGTGCAATGTCGTTGAGCATGTCAAAAATTATTTTTTATCTTCAAGCAAATCGTCACGGGGAAGAAGGTCCGTGGAACTTCCCGGAGCTGCAGCTTTATGATGCGATTGAGGATGAGTGTTAAGCAGTCAACTGTTTTAAATAGGTTTTGATGCTCACGAGCTGATGTCACACTGCGTTATATAGGCCGTAATAACATAGATTGAAGTGTGGTCTTTTGCGCTGCATGTGAAATTTTTCAGCACTGAGATGTTGATACCGATGACTCTCTCGTTTTTTAAACACAAACATTTGTGTTCTCTGTTGTTTCTGTCAATAAATACACATATGACAACATGTATTTTAATTATTTTTATTGTGTTTTTCAGAGCTTATAAGTTACTGTCTTGAAGGTGACAGTCTCTATTTGGAGGACGTTACAAGTTTGATGTACAGGTCTGATCAGTCAGAGGAACATGAAAAGGATATAGAATACAGCGAGCCAGAGCTGGGACAAAGCCAAGACAGTGCCAATTTGACGGACACCACAGACTTACAGTATAAAACATAAGCAATCAACTATGAGGAGTGGAAAATGGAAAAATCTGAAATTTGCAACTGTGCAAAAGAAATTCTGTTGTTTGCAAAGTGAGGCACAGCTCTCTGCCTGGAAAAAAGTAGTGGATGAAGGAGGCTCTCCCCAAGACAAATTTGATCTTATTGCGATGGATTGCAAGGAACAATTTGATGTGGAGTACCATACGTCCATCATCCATGACGTCAGAATCAAACAGCGGGCAATGCAAAGTGCCCACTCTCTTGGGACCCATGACTTTAAAGCGTTCTCAGTTTGGTTGTACAACTTCAAAAACAAATTTGGAATCACATCCCAAAAAATTACTGTCATGACAACAACGAAAAAACTTGATAGGGAAACTGACGTTATGGTGGAAGCCGAAATGTTTGTGGAAAACATAAAAGAAAAAAAACATTTTCACAGCCCATCACATGTTTTTAACAGTGACCAAAGCAGCTTTAATCTGGAAATGTACACCGGCAGAATGTTAGCGCGCCGAGGAGAAAAGTCGATTAGCACGGTGGTCCAATTATTTCCCTCTACTACGCACAGCTACACAATTATGCCTACTGTGTCAGCAGAAGGTGAGCTATTCTCAGTGTTGTTAATAATTTTAAAGGAAAGAAATGGTGTTTTTGTTCCCTTGTTAAGAAAAGAATATTTTCACATGAAAATATTAATGTCGTGTGCACCACGTCTGGAAAGATGGGCAAAGCAGAAGTTCAGAGCTTGTATAATGACATCTTGAAACCAAGTTTACCCGATGGACAAAACATTTTATTGTTAGATTCTTTCTCAGGCCACAATGCGTTTGTTCATGGCACGGAAGTACAAGTTATGACAATTCCAGGCGGCGCTACAGCAGTTTGTCAGCCATTTGACGTGTATGGGTTTCGAATTTGGAAAACGTATACAAGACTAATGTATTCCAGGCTGCGACTTATGAATAGTGGTATCGTGTTGCACCACCGTGACACTATCTTAAAGTTGCAATCACTGTTACATTTCCAGCTGACACCCGACCCCCAATGGCACTACAGCCATTGAAGGGCATTGGCCTACCAAGCGACCGCGGCTCAGCCCGAAGGCCTGAAGATTACGAGGTCTCGTGTTGTCAGCACCATGAATCCTCTCGGCCGTTATTCTTGGCTTTCTAGACCAGAGCCGCTATCTCACCGTCAGATAGCTCCTCAATTGTAATCATGTAGGCTGAGTGAACCTCAAGCCAGCCCTCAGATCCAGGTAACAATCCCTGACCTGGCCGGTAATTGAACCCGGGGCCTCCGGGTAAGAGGCAGGCATGCTACCTCTATACAACGGGACCAGCTGACATCTCCTCGATTCAAAAACATGTGGAAGTACTCGTGGTATCGCAGTGGACACCTTGATGATCATTCTGGACAATTTGAACACCCGAGGAACACCACTATTGTAAAGTATACATCCCATGATGAAAGTATGGTGCCTGTTGGTATAATTGTGTTTTGTTTCAGTTTTCTTTTCACTATTTTTTAATGTTTCATATAGACCAAAGAATATTTTTGTTTACTATCAGTTATTGATGGGGAGTTTGCCTGATGTAATGCATACGGAGTCATTTATTGTGTTGCCTTGTAATTGTTTGTTGTTGTAACAGTTCGTACAATAGCCGTTTAAATTTTTGTGTATTTAACTGCCATTGTACCCAGAAGACTGTAGTGTGATACTTTAATATCGGTACTTGTTGAATACATAGACCTTCGTCAGCTATAACACAAAAGTACCGGTAAAGTAAGACTACAGGTCTGCCTGTGATTACTGTATATCTACTGCATATATAAATGCACTTTTATATTTCAAGGCTTTTCTTATTACATCAAACTTTACTACATTTCATATCATACGCATATCAAAGTTGTCTATGCATTAAATTGATTTATATTCGACAACCATTACTGCAATTTAATGTGTCTGTCACTGCAAAACATAAGTAAATCATTCAGTACAAGCACAAATAAAAAAGTACGCAATACGGAAAATACCAATAGTTTCAAACTCATGGTTTATAATTTTTGTTGTTGTCATCTGCGATTTTGTTTCGTTATGACACAACTGATAGCGTGCACAAAATGGGTGGGGACGTAAAAAAAGATCTGGACCTGTAACCAGGTTTTGATATCCAGAGTTACCGAATCTTATTACATTCATTGAGATCCTCTACCCGGGCACGTAATTTCTTTAGATAAAAAGATATTTAACGTTGTTTAAAGGTGGGTGATTTAATTGAATTAATTTCATATGTATGTCCACTCTAAAGGATACTACCAACAGCTTTAAGGCATTTTAGAAGTAAATAATAATTTAAGCATAGGTCGGACGCGGTACCCCATCCCACATTTGACCACGCCCGATGGTGCTTAACTCGGGGTTGTATCCACGAATGTGACAAATCACCAGAATTAGCAGGAATGAAAATATAAAATTTGAATAAAATATGGGTATATTAGTTTAGGTTATTTATTATCTTTATGTGTGAAACAGAACATTATTTAAAGGATTTCAATAACTATAGTACAAAAAGAAGCAAGGTATAGCGCCGGTCCTGTTCAACTGCTAAGCAGCTGGCAAGCGCGGGGAGAAGGGAAACATGCGGCGGCGAACCAGTTGGAGTGGGGAGGGGAGGAGGTACAGAGGTGTGTCTCCAGGCAGGCAGCGTGCCGGCTTAGCATTGGCCAACAGGTATTCATCGCTGATCGCATGGAACTTGAAATGATGCAACTTTTAGGCCCCTTAGTTAATGCCTTAATGAATGTCAGCACCCAAAATTAATGCTGACATATTTTTTATGTGTATCTCAATGTTTTCCAAGTTTCATCACGGACTTAACCATTGCTGATGTTCCCTTGTAAGTGTCAGGTACAGCAGATGCATTATAACTCTGCCACTGAGTAACTATGGCTTGCATGTTTTGATGTCATTCTATGGATTTGAGAGACTTTTTTGTAGAGGTTAATACAAGAACATTTTAAAATCTATTCAGGGGATTGTCGCACACCTGGTCGCCTATGCTGCGAGCCCATCTCCCGCCAATTAGAATGTCATTCTCTCTTCACTATTTCCTGAGAACCAGTGATGTTACACAGAGACACTGTGCAATTAGTTGCCACGGCTAGCGACGTAGCCTATAGGTCTAATAAAGACTCAGACGTTGAAGGTCGAGTTTTATGTGCACGCGGGGAATGAAGGGAAGCAGCGTGGTTACTAGAGTTGTGTCTGTACTGGTGTAATGGTACGTGGCACCTATTCTTGGAATGAAGCAGTGACAACCTACTCCAGGAGCTTCTTCGCTACCTGTCCACTGCTACTGTGACAGTGTTGCACTGCGACTCACAGTTTGCTGTTACCAATCCACTGCTACTGTGACAATGTTGTGCTGCGACTCACAGTTTGCTGGTACCGGTTCACTGCTACTGTGACAGTCTTGTGCTGTGACTCGCAGTTTGCTGTACCGGGAAGTGTTGTTACTGCTACCTGCAAATGGTCCAATGATACAGCTGTTCGTTGCCCTCCTGTACTAATAGGGAGGTTGTGACAAGAATAGGACAGAGACATACCGTACGGTGTTTATTATTTCATGTGAGGGAAAGAAATGCACAGTTACCTTCTTCAACACTAAAACGTTTCTACATATAATAATATGTAATAATTATTATTATATAATTATATTATTTATTACAAGTTGCTTTACGTTGTACTGACATAGCTAGGTCTTATGGCGACGATGGATAGGAAAGAACTAGGAGTAGGAAGTGGCCATGGGCTTAAGGTATAGCCCCAGCATTTGCCTGGTATAAAATGGGAAACCATGGAAAACCATCTTCAGGGCTGCTGATAGTGGGGTTCGAACACACTATCTCCAGAATGCAAGCTCACAGCTGCGCGCCCCTAAGCGCACGACCAACTTGCTCGGTATGATTATTATTATTATTAATGGTTGTTTATCTTAATGTAGTTAAAATATAGTTACATGCCACTTTTGATACTAGAACTAAACATTTAGTCTGGTGAATATGATTAATGAACATTTTAAATTCACAACAATGCGTATTTTATATAAGATCAGATATTTCAAAATGATTATTGGCGGTCTTTAAACTATATTATAGGTCATTCACTTGTCAGAATATTAGGGAAGATTTGCACACAAAATGCTCTTATTTTTATAGTAGGAATATAACTGAGTAAAAGTAATCAGATTACTTGTAACGATTAGTCAGAGTCAATTTTACTTTAAATCATTACATGTTACAAAAAAGTAATTCTTACCTGTAATTTACTTCGTGAAATAAATTGTGACGGGCTGAGTAGCTCAGATGGTACAGCACTGGGCTTCTGACCCTAAAATGGGAGTTTCGATCCTGGCTCAGTCTGGTGGTATTTGAAGGTACTCAAATACGTCAGCCTCATGTCAGTAAATTTCCTGGCAAGTTAAAGAACTCCTCATCATCATCATCATCACTGGCACAACAGCCCTTTGTGGGCCTTGGCCTTCTGAAGAAGTTTTCCCCATTCTTTCCTGTTAAGTGCAGAGCTCCTCCAATTCTTGATTCCAGTTATCTTTACATCCTCTCTCACCCCTTCTTCCCACCTTAACTTTGGTCTGCCAACTTTCCTGGTTCCTTCTGGCACTGCATTAAGTATCTTCTTTATCATTCTGTAATTAGCACGCAGCAACATGTCCCGCCCACTCCAACCTTTATACAGTTGACAATGTTCGGTTCGTTATATAAATTATACAATTCATGATTATATCTTCTTCTCCAAACACCATTTACTTCCACTGGCCCAAACATTTGCCTTAAAATCCTTCTTTCAATTATACCGAGCTGTCTTTCATCAGATTTTGAGAGTGTCCAGGTCTCAGCACCATATGTTAATACAGGCTTTACTAAAACTTTATACATGAGGACTTTAGTTTTCCTGAACAGCAGCTTAGACTTCAGATGTTTTCTGAGGCCCTGATAGCACTTGTTAGCAGACAGTATATGTATTTGGATTTCAGAACTAACATTGTTCTTGGAATTAACTTCTGATCCAAGGTAGGTAAAGCTACGCACAACATCAAACTTATACGAGCCAATTTCTATGAATGTAGACCCACTAGGGTAGTCTTTCTTGGTTATGGGCATGTACTTAGTTTTTCCTTCATTAATCTGAAAATTCATCTTTCTTGCTGCTTTTTCAAGGCTTGTGAAAGCTTCTTTTAATGCACTTGGTGTTCTTGCAATTAAATCAATATCATCGGCATATGCCAAAATTTGAACTGATTTATATAAGATGGTTCCCCTTGTGTTGATACTCGCATCTCTAACAACTTTCTCCAAAGCTATATTGAACAAAAGGCATGATAATGAATCTCCTTGCCTAACTCTGTTCTTGGTCGTTACAGCACTTGATAACATATTCTGGATCTTAATTTGATTCAGAGTATTTTCCATGGTAGCCTTCACAAGGGCGATCAATTTCTTAGGGATCTCAAACTCTTCCATTGCTACATAGAGATTACTTCTGTCAATGCTGTCATAGGCTGATCTGAAGTCAATGAAGAGATGGTGTGTATTAATTCCAAATTCTTTACAATTTTCAAGTTTCTGGCGAATTGTGAAGATCTGATCAATAGTAGATCTTCCTTGGCAAAATCCGCATTGATAGTCACCAACCGCATTTTCCAAGTAAGACACCAATCTGCTAAAGGGAATATTGGAAAATATTTTATAAGCAATGGATAATAAGCAGATACCTCTGTAGTTAGAACTCATCATGATATCACCTTTCTTATGAATCGGGCAGATGATACCTATGTTCCATTCATCAGGGATTGTTTCAGCTACCCATATCTTGTCCACTAGTTTGTGAAAATGTTTAACAAATTCTTTACCAGCATTTTTCACAGGCTCGGATTGTATTAAATCCATTCCCGGAGCTTTGTTATTCTTTAACTTCTTAATGCCAAGCTCAACTTCCTCAATAGTAGGTATCACCGGGTGAGTTGGCCGTGCGCGTAGAGGCGCGCGGCTGTGAGCTTGCATCCGGGAGATAGTAGGTTCGAATCCCACTATCGGCAGCCCTGAAGATGGTTTTCCGTGGTTTCCCATTTTCACACCAGGCAAATGCTGGGGCTGTACCTTAATTAAGGCCACGGCCGCTTCCTTCCAACTCCTAGGCCTTTCCCATCCCATCGTCGCCATAAGACCTATCTGTGTCGGTGCAACGTAAAGCCCTTAGCAAAAAAAAAAAATAGTAGGTATCGGTACTTCTATGTCTGATTTTCTTGTATTTACAGGAGGTAAGGTTACTTGGTTATCACCTGGACTTTCATTCAACAGTTCATCAAAATATTGGGCCCATCTTTCTAGTATTGCTTCCTCACTGCCCAGTATTATACCATCTTTATCTCTACACAAACATGTTCTAGGCTGGAAATCCTTACGACTTTTATTTAACTTCTGATAGAAAGCTCTCACATCATTCATCCCTTTCAACCGTTTCATTTCTTCTAATTCTTTCCTCTCATACTGTCTCCTTTTCTTCTTGTGCAATCTCTTTTCTTCTCTTCTGGTAGTTCTATACTCTTCCACTGCTTTTTGGATGTGGTTCCTCTGTTGCATTTTCTTGTATGCTTCATTTTTTAAGGTTGTTGCTCGTGCACACTCTTCATCAAACCAATTGTTGTGCCAGACTTTCTCTTCCAAAACTTCATTTGCAGTTTTTAATAGTGTGTCTTTAAGATTCTTCCAGATTTTATCAATACTCTCACTATTAGGCAAATCGGTCAGGGCCTCATTAAGCAAGCCAGCATATCTGAGAGCAGTTTCAGGCTCCTTCAGCCGAGCACTGTTGAACTTTCTTGCATGGGATCCATGTACCTTTCTTGCATTAGATATTCGGCTTCTAATAGCTGCTACCACAAGGTAGTGGTCAGAGTCAATATTGGCCCCCCTATAACTTCTAACATTCATCAAGTTAGAGAAGTGTCTTGCATTTATTAGGAGGTGGTCAATTTGGATAAAAAGTACTTCTATCTGGAGACTTCCATGTCATTTTATGTATGTCCTTGTGATTAAAAGTTGTACTTCCCACTACCATATTTCTCGAGGATGCAAAATGTATAAACCTGATTCCATTATCATTAGAAATATCATGCAAGCTATATTTTCCAATACAAGGTCTGTATTTGTCTTCCTTTCCTATCTTCGCATTCAAATCCCCGAAGATTATTTTACAGTCTGCTCTTGGGCACTCATTATAAATTTCATCCAATTCATCATAAAATGAATCTTTATCTTCATCGCTCTTCTCTTCAGTTGGAGCATGTGCACAGATAAGACTGTAATTGAAGAACTTCCCTCTAATTCTAAGTCTGCACAATCTATGCGATTTTGCCCCGAAAATCCATGATAAGGTGTTTTATCTGCTTATTGACAATAAAACCAGTACTAAACATGTGATCCTTCATGTGGCAGCTATAGAATGCCATGTGATTTTTTTTTCTCTGTATCACTCCTTCACCAAACCATCTCACTTCTTGAATAGCAGTAATATCTAGTCGATACTCATCCAGCTGATCGAGCAACTTTCTTAGGTTTCCAGCTTGGTAAAGAGTTAAAACATTCCACGAACCAATTCTCAAGTCCTTTACACGTTTGTAAGGTCGTCGTAAAAAGGTTAGGCCAGCTATTTCTTCTTCAGATTTCGTAACAAGAGGTTTTTTTTTTACAGATTGGGTTGTCAGCCCAACGCCAACTCCCAGCAATCCCAGAGGGCCGATGTTTTCTTTCGGGGCTGTCTCCCTTAGCTGGTGGGTCCCCATTTTGAAGCGTCGGAAACTCACTTTTTCGCCCTTACATGACTTAGCCGTGAACACGCAGTGTATCCGTTGCCCAGGGGCCACGGTGAGGACATGCATGCATCGGACTTGGTAGGAATAAATGGCATTTCCTGTGCTTTATTAGTACACTTCCACCAGGAAGAAGTGAACCCACAGGACCACATACTACTCCTTCAGCCCCCATAAAGAACTCCTGCAGAACAAAATTCCGGCACCTCGGCGTCTCCGTCTCTGTAAACCAGTAACATTATTATATACTTATTTATTGAAGATAATAAGCGTATCTTCGAGTCTTTCTACTTCAACCTACCATCAGTGTGCCATTATCAAATCAGATAAGATAGGTGTGATCATGATATCATTGAAGAACAGAGGATATCATGCATCCCTGGGGTACACAGGCCTACCATGCTGTTCCTCAGTTCCATCTGTGCTTGTACCAGTTTGTCTCTGAACCGGCAGCTTGTCACCCCAGCCTGTGTGCTATGCCATGCTCCTCAGCTCCATCTGTGGTTGGACCGTTTGTCACTGCTCCAGTTGTGTCACTGGAGCAGTTGCAGAGGCGACACACTATTTCTCGACCGTCACACCTCTAGTGGTTACTGTGGTGACTGCCAGTGGTGTTTGTTTCTATTAGGTCGCAAATGCAAGACGACCATTGATGTTTCACATGAGATTCTGAGGGGGAAAAAAAAAAAAAGAAAAAAGTCTTGGATTCAGAGAAATATGGTTATTTTCACAACTGTTGACAGAAGAATATTTTACCTTATAGTCAAGTTCATTCCATAACAACTCCATGGGTGATAAATTGGCTGACTAAGGTGGGTAGTGACTAGTAGAACTTCTGACATCCGTCCGTCCATCCATCCATCCTATTTCTTTCCTTTGATTATTTTTGCACAAAATAAGTTATTTTATCATTGCTGATTTTTCATTATTCTGCAAAGAAGAGTAAAGAATGGCTAAGGAATACACGTGGAGGAACTGCGTTTAAGACCCGTATGAGGGAGGAGTTGAAGAGAGAGAAAATCCACAGCCTGTTTCCAGTCATCTGACCAGGTCAGGAATGGAAAGAATGAAGCCCCCAGTTTGAGGGAGATAATTAAGATTCTCTCAGAGGGCAGGAAGGAAGGTAGGCCTCCCTCGAACAATGTACAGGAAATGGTAGGTGTACAAGAGGGATGCTATCGTCACCGT
Organism: Anabrus simplex; assembly: GCF_040414725.1. Lineage (NCBI taxonomy): Eukaryota > Metazoa > Arthropoda > Insecta > Orthoptera > Tettigoniidae > Anabrus > Anabrus simplex. Next base: position 1,059,723,204 of record NC_090265.1, read on the forward strand.
AAGACCTATCTGTGTCGGTGCGACGTAAAACAACTAGCAAAAAAAAAAAAAAAAAAAAAGAGGGATGGGAAGGAAAAAGGGAGAGTTGCAGAAGGCATGTGGTCTAACGTTTAAGAAGAATGAAACTGGAGGCTAAGAGCTCTATTACAGAGCAGAATTCAGGATAAGTATTGTGAGAAATTGGTACGAGTCGCTGCAGGTAGAACAGCAAAGGGAAGATGAGGAACAGGGAACTGTTGCAGAGGAGTGCAGAAGTAGGAGGAAAGGAAAAGGTAGGAAAGAGAAATGTAGAGGACAGGAAAAGAAAAGTGGAAAAGGATCATGGGATTATCATGGAGAGAGGAGTTCCTTAGTTCAATTTGCCAATGTTGATATTTCTTTACCCATTCATAACATATGTATGAGTGAGGCACATTGGCAGTGGTGGTGGCTCCCATTTTACTCTCAACTTATTGGATACAATTAATTATTGTCACGTAAAAATACCAGTAGGATACAATTAAAATGTACGTGTTGCCTAATTGAGAATTACAATAGGGTAATACACATTCTTGAAGTCTCCATGGCTTAGGCGGTAGGGTGTCGGCCTCTCACCGCTGAATTCCGTGGTTCAAATCCTGGTCACTCCATGTGAGATTTGTGCTGGACAAAGCGGAGGTGGGACAGGTTTTTCTCTGGATACTCCAATTTTCCCTGTCATCTTTCATTCCAGCAACACTCTCCTTTATAATTTCATTTCATCTGTCTGTCATTAATCATTGCCCCAGAGGAGTGGGACAGGCAGCTGGCACAATTCTTATTTTCGCCGCAAGATGCGGGCTTCATTCATTCCATCCCTAACCCAGTCAATGACTGGAAAACAGGCTGCAGGTTTGAATTTCAATACACATTCTTCTTTTATGTTGATCACTTCACAAAAATGATAAAAATTAACGATGAATTATAATGATTAAACTAGAAATTTTTATGGTGAATATGTTAATTTGGGTCCATTCCATGGTAACGTGTGTGACATTTGGGTTACAAAGTTTACACTTCAAAACTAAAAGATACATATTTAATTCATATGGCTGAATGTACAACAGTCACTTAAATCCCCTGTGTAAATCTTTACAAAAACATATTTTTAAGTATGGAGAAAATAATTACTGAAATGATGTAACAGGCTGTGAGTTGCACAAACATGAATTTTTCACGTACAATGATAACATTAAAATTCTGTGATTCTAGTGAAATTAAATCTGTAATTTTTCTCCATCATGAACATGAAGCATTGTAGCACACACACATTTTATTTCAGAATAATTACATTTAAAATGTAAATAATTTAAGTTTAAACATTTGTAACAGGTGTGACACTTTCAAAGCTGGCGCATTATATATGGTCCATGATGATTTAATACATGAATTCCTTTATAGTTCACACATTTTCTGCAAGAACACACTGCATTACTTGAAAGAAATAGATTTCTGAATTTGAATCAAAACTTGAACTAGAAAAATTAATATTTTTAATGAAAATTCTAGTGTAGAAACTCATAAAAGTTATATTTTACCTAATGCTAATTACATTATAGCCCATGAATTGATTGAAAACAAATTACTATTTACATATAACTGCCTAACACACTAAGCCTTCTCGCTTACATCCACATTATTTTTTAATTCATAATAGCTGCAATTCCCAGCATTTGTAATGGATGGTGCTGCGAGTACACATTTTATCTGTTCTGCTGTAACACATGCTACATATTCATCTAAAAGTTTACATAACTTTGAGTCATTCTTCTTGACAGACTTCAAAAAAGTCACTTATTTCCTCATCATCATCAATTTCACTTTGACAGATACCAACATACTTATATATCTTTTCTCCCTGTAGATTTCTTCCTGCTCACAGTAGATAACTCAACCAGCACAAACATTCCATTTTTCAAGTTACTTGCTGAAAGTGCTCTTCTTGCACATTCTTCGCAAAGCAATGGGTCTTAAACCGTTTCAGTTTTCCCTGAAGTAATTCAGCTGCACTCATAACAGTCCCATTATCTTGTGTTACTTTTTGGTCTACCATCAATTACAGACAATTGTGACCAAGCAAACAGATTGTGATTCTGAGTCATTTGGTATCAAATCATACACAGTTTTACACTCTGCACATAAATCAGTCATATATATTTCACTTTTGATGTCACAACATAGAGCTTTCAATCATTACTTGGATGCAGATGGCAATCCAGGCAGTGAATTTAATAAGTAAAATGAGCATGATACATATAAACACACACGTTATGTGGAGTTTCAAAACATAAAAGGATATGCAGGGGAAATAATTCATAAAATATCACTGGATGCTCTGCCTTGAATAAATTACAAGCTTCCAAGACTGAAATTATCAAATATCACTTTTGTGTAAGCTGCCGTTTACCAGTCACTGGATGTAAATAAGATGTAAATAATATAACTTTAAAAATCTGAACGGGTATGATTTGAGATTTGTAATGGGTGTGACAGGAATATCAGCACTGATTTCAGTAATCTTATTAAAATTTAAGGATTTTTAAGAAAAAGATTAATATTGTAATATATTAATAACAACCTTCTTTATAGAACTTCTTTAATGCGACACAGAGTCAAAACAACAGGACAAAAACATAATATCACTTGACAACCGTAACTAGGTAACTACATACACTATATCCCTCTGTCACTAGTTTAAAACAAAATAATGATACATAATTATTTAATTACAATAAAAGCCTGTTGGATAGTTTAATAACCCTGCGAGGTCTTGACAATGCGTTACGCAGACGTCTTCTATTAGTCTTCGCAGCACACTTTTTCTGCTTCTCGTCCTTCACTTGTGAATAACTGGTGTGTCTCGATTCGAAGTTGACCTTTTTGGATCCACTTCAGCAATTCCAGCATTCTTTGGATCACTGTTATCGATATCATCATCATCACCACCTTTATTTGACAGTTTAACATCACTGTAAAATTCTCCTATTCTAATAATCTGATCAGTGTGCCCCTTCCAAATACATTTTGGTGATTTACAAGCTCACACAAATAGGTTCTCCTTCCTAAAACTTCAGCGACAATTGCTTTAATCCATGATACCTTATTTAAATTTCGATAATCCCTAACATACACCACCTCCCCTTCATGAAAAGCTACATCTCTGGTACCATGGTGAAACTGAATTTGCCTTGTCGATATTGCTCTACAAAAGATTGACAGAAAATCTCAGCAAGTTTTTATTTCGTGATCTAACATGCATTTAGACGGGGTTTCACCTGTAACACAATTAGTGGGGTAAGGTAGGAGAATAAATATTTACTTATTAAAGAAGACATACTTTGGCTTGTTTGCTTGGGATCATATAATAACTTCTATAAACTCTCTTTGAAATGTTTTACAGTTTAATGTTCGAGATGCAAAGCATATAATCCTTTTACTCTTATCAGGATACTCGTGCAACAGCACTACCCCTAACCCAATGTGTGACACATCACAAACCAATTTGAGAGGAAGACTGGGATCAGAATGATCTAAGCTCTGTTCAAATGCTAACAAAGACTTGGCCTTTTTGAAAGAATCTCCACACTTGGTATTCCATTTAAATTCTGCTTTTTATTTTATCAGCTCATACACAAGATTTAACACTGTAGAAAATCTTGATACAAATCTAGCATAATAATTCACCATATCAATAAAGGCTTTTACTCAGATACATTTCTGGGCCTTGGCGATTCCACCATGGCATAGACTTATGTAGCCCTACTTTGCCTTGGCATTTCCACCATGGCATGGACTTATGTAGCCCTGCTTTATCAATCATATGACCCAAATACTTAATTTCTTTTTGAAAACAATTGCATTTAAAAAAATTCAACATAAACCCTGCTTTATCAAGCCTGTCGAAAACTTCACTTAAATTTCTCAAATGTTGTTCTCTGTTTCTACCTGTTACAAATATTATTGTTTGAGTCATCAGTCCATAGAATGGTTTGATGCAGCCTTCCATGCCACTCTATCCTGAGCTAACATTTTCATTTCTACGTAACAGCTGCATCCTACATTCGCTCATCATATTCATACCTTGGTCTACCCCTACCGTTCTTACCGCCCTCACTTCCTTCAAAAACCAACTGCACAAGTCCTGGGTGTCTTAAAATGTGCCCTATTATTCTCTCTCTTTTTCCCATCAAATTTTACCAAATCAATCTCAGTATCTCTTCATTCGTGATTCGATCTATCCATCTCACCTTCAACATTCTTCTGTAACACCACATTTCAAAAGCTTCTATTCTCTTTCTGTCTGAGCTAGTTATCATCCATGTTTCACTTCCATACAATGCCATGCTCCACACGAAAGTCTTCAAAAACATCTTTCTGATTCCGATATCAATGTTTGAAGTGAGCAAATTTCTTTTCTTAAGAAAGCTCTTCCTTACTTGTGCTAGTCTGCATTTTATGACCTCCTTACTTCTGCCATCGTTAGTTATTTTACTACACAAGTAACAATATTCATCTACTTCCTTTAAGACTTCATTTCCTAATCTAATGTTTCCTACATCACCTGCCTTCGTTCGACTGCACTCCATTACTTTTGTTTTGGACTTATTTCTTTTCATTTGGTACTCCTTACCCAAGACTTCATCCATACCATTCAGCAACTTCTCAAGATCTTCTGCAGTCTCAGATAAAATAACAATATCATCGGCAAATTTCAAGGTTTTGATTTCCTCTCCTTGGATTGTGATTCCCTTCCTAAATTCCTCTTTGATTTCCTTTACTGCCTGTTCTATATAAACAACGAAAAGCAGGGGAGCAAACTGCAACCATGCCTCACTCTTTCCTGGATTGCTGCTTCTTTTTCAAAGCCCTCGAGTCTTACCACTGCAGACTGATTTTTATACAGATTGTAGATAATTCTTCGTCCTCAGTATCTGATCACTATCCCTTTTAGAATCTCAAATAGCTTGGTCCAAACAACATTATCAAATGCCTTTTCAAGATCTACGAACGCTATGTATGTGGGCTTGTCCTTAATTCGATCCTCTAAGATCAGACGTAAAGTCAGGATTGCTTTATGTGTTCCTACATTTCTTCTGAAGCCAAATTGATCTCCTCCCAACTCAGTTTCAACTTGTCTTTCCATTCTTCTGTAAATAATGTGTTAAAAATTTGCAGGTGTGAGATACTAATCTAATGGTGCAGTAGTTTTCACACTTGTCAGAACCAGCTTTCTTGGGAGCAGGTATAACAACATTCTGCCAAAAAACGGATGGCACTTTTCCTGTCTCATACATCTTACACACTAACTGGAATAACCTCGCCAAGCTGGTTTCTCCTAAGGCAATCAGTAATTCAGAGGGAATGTCATCAATTCCAGGTGTCTTGTTCCTATGCAGGTCTCTCAAAGCTGTCAAATTCTGACCTCAAAATTGGGTCCCCCATTTCATCGGCATCAACAGCCTTTTCTTGTTCCAGAACCATATCATCTACGTCTTTATCCTGATACAACTGTTATATATGTTCCTGCCTTGTCTTCTTTCCCTAGAAGTGGTTTTCCATCTGAGCTCTTAATATTCATACACCTAGTTTTCCTTTCTCCAAAGGTTTTCTTTATTTCCCTGTATGCAGCATCTACCTTTCCTTGGACAGTACAACCTTCAATATCCTTGCACTTTCTATCCACTTCATTCTTTAACCCTTTGACCGCCAGCCTCATTACGTGGTGTCCAAGACCTATACCGCCAAGGCCTAATGTGCACTTTTTACCTTGCAGTAAATTATTCGTAATAACTTCTGTTCAATTTATGTAAATTGGAAGGACATTTTTTTGTTTTGAAGGTAATACTTCAGGCATTTTATCCCTTTCAGACCTGAAAGAAAACTGGCGGTGTGAATTTTTGTTTGTATGTCAAAAACTGACTAAAATGCTCTTAAATACATATATTTTTAGTTTATTCTGCAAAATAAAAATTAACATCTGAAAAAAAGCACCCACACAATTGTGCGTGTCAGGACTTAATTCACTACTTACAAAAAAGGAAAATTATCTCAATGCATGTGAATATACATATGTACATGATCAAATATTCTATTTTACAGTGGGGAATAAAAAACAATTAAATCTTCATTCAAACACAAGTTAAACGTTACATTTTCCACATTGAGGAGGAGTTTTGCTATTACTGCCCTTTTGGCAGCAGCAGCTTGTCGTCAGACCTGAAGGAAATCTGGAGGTGTCTAAACGTCAAAAACTTACTAAAATGCTCTTAAATACATGTTTTTACAGTTTATTTTACAAAATAAAAACTATCGGCTGAAAAACAGAACCCACACAATGGTGCGTGTCAGGACTTCATTCACTACTTGCAAAAAATAACAAATAAAAAAATTCAATTCAGTACATGTGAATATGCATGTGTACATGATCAAATTTTCTATTTTACAGTGTGGAACGATTTTAAACAATTAAAATCTTATACCTTACATTTCTCATGTAGAGTACGAGTTTTTCTTTCACAGTCCTTTTTGTGACAGCACCCAGCACTCCTGCATGCATTGACTGTAAGGAAACCTAGTCCGCACATTTGTGCGTATCAACATTCAAAACCTCATGGTAGTATGTATGATGTTGTAAGTTCACAATTTACGTTTGCTACACAATCTACACACTTCATTGATTATATTCTGATATTCAGTAAAGCTTCTACATTAATATGAATGCAATAAATAAATGCTTACTTTATGCATTACTGCTTCCCGCCATATTCCTAATGAACTGTATTTTTAAACTCTTCTTCCTGCCCCCTGGTGGTCAAGTACTAAATAAAAACAGCTGAAGTACATGCTACGTGTCCCGCACAAGCACTGCAGTCCGGTCTAGCGCCAAGAAAACATCAAATAAGCTCAGACATAAATAAAATACGAACCCGCACAATTGTGCGTACACGGTCTGAAAGGGTTATTGATGTAAATGAATGTACTTTTATTTTATAAATTTTTATTTTATGAAGTGATAATTCAAATGAATATCAAAAAACGTTAAGAAAAAAATATTTTTACTATAAAAACTGCATTATTTTAGAGAGGTGGTGTTTCCTATAAAAAATAGAGCTTTATGTACAATATTACAGTTACAGTATTATTATTACATTAACAAGAAATTTGCTCATCTTACATTATATGCAAATGGCAGCAGTTCTTGGCTTGTTTTAAGTAAAAAAAGATTCCTAATGTCTATTTCACACGAACTGAACACTCAAAAATTCACTTTTTGCCTTAAAAATATGATACAAGAAACTATTTACTAATTTTTACACATGTTTATGCCGTGCTGTGGAAAATGTGCTTGGAGGGGCACAAAGGGTGTACACCCTTCTTACACTGTTTACAAATGTGTCTGGTCTTTTCTTTTTTACCACCTTGACTAGTACTAATCTTGCTGCACACTGAACAGTTGTGTTCTTTTTTTTCCGGTAAAAGAGTAACGGGTTTGTTGCCTGCCCGTGGGAGCTGAGTTGCCACTTGGTCACCAAACCACCCAGCAGCTAGTTCCTCAACTAATGAAATTGTGAAGTCAAGTCTTGATAGGGGTTTTTCTGTATTATCTTTATGCAAAATGTACAAGTTGATTATCATTCTTCCAAAAATGTGAAATGTCACTTTTTTCCAATACTTTAAGTGTCCAGCGCTCATCTAAATAGCAGTACAGCAATTGATCTGATGAGTCAACTCCACCCGTATAAGAATTGTACTGCCGAATAACAGATGGCTTGTTGGTTATAAATAACTTGTTTCCTTTCTTCTTTGACTTCATTTCACTTTTTGCCTCAGCCTTTGTAGACAGGAGTAATACTTGCTTTTTATGCAATCTTTTTAGCTGGCTGCCCACCATCAGCATAAATACTTCGCAGCAATATTTGGTTTATCCAACAGAAAATGTTTGCTTCATAGGAGAGGAAATTCCTTTCTGATTATTACGTAATATGCCAGTTAGATGTGTCAGTTTTGAAAGTCTCAGCCAGAGGAATTGAGGTAAAGAAGTTGTCTACGAACACATGGAACCCCTTATTCAATTTCCCATTTCCAACAACTTCATCATCACAACCGTATAACCAAGCCCGTTTTTTTCACTCACTATTTTTATCTCGATCCCTCTTACATTTGTAGCAAAAAAATAAATAATAATGACAAGCAGTAATGCATAACACTATCACAGAGTAACCACAACTTGATTCCCCACTTGTGGTAATGCTTATTGGGCATATATTGTAGCAGCTGCGTATGGTTTTTTGTTCCAATTAAACTCTCGTCAATTGACAGTTGTTCATTTCGTGTGTAGTAACATCTGACAACTCTATTGGCATGATCAATTATAGGACTAAATCAAGCACAGGGGTTATAGTCGGGCTGTCCCAGTTTTGGCAATGTTCGAGTGTGTACCATGTGTAAACATTTCAGAACTGACTGGAATCTGTTGGGAAGATCTGGTACTCCAATACAAGTCAATTGTTGGTTTTTTATTCAAACCCATGTTCACTAAGACAGCAAGGAAAGCTTTCATCTCAACAAAGCTTACGGGTCTCCAAACACGATTCCTGCTGTGTTTTCCAAATTTATGGCGATTTTGCTGAATAAAATTTCTTGCGTACATGTTTGTGTAGGTCACTAATATGTTCAAGAAAGACATAAGAAAGAAAAGATCAAAATATGAGATAGGAGGAAAATTGCGAGGTGGACACTGTTTACTGCCGGGAATTTCATTGAATGCGATGCTGATGCTTGTTGTTTAAAGGGGCCTAACATCAAGGTCATCGGCCCTCATTGAATGCGAAGGAATGGCTGTGTAAGGGGTCATTGCCCTCAACAATCTTGTCCCACCCGTCACTGTCACGTTCAGATTCACTGCTGCAAACATCAGGAGAGACACGGGGGCGGCCAAGACCGCAGGGTGGCTGAGGCGTAGATAGTTTGACCAGCGGCAGGAGGGTTGTCCTCCTCAGAGGGGCCTAACATCAAGGTCATCGGCCCTCATTGAATGCGAAGGAATGGCTGTGTAAGGGGTCATTGCCCTCAACAATCTTGTCCCACCCGTCACTGTCACGTTCAGATTCACTGCTGCAAACATCAGGAGAGACACGGGGGCGGCCAAGACCGCAGGGTGGCTGAGGCGTAGATAGTTTGACCAGCGGCAGGAGGGTTGTCCTCCTCAGACGATGAAAAGATCGACCTATTTATAGAATGGTTTGTTACGTTATTCTGAAAACTCATACTGGAAGTAGCAATAGGGGAATACATGGAGTTTGAATCACTGTTTTCCACGTCATTTTCACTAACTTCTGAAGACGAACTGGTTTGTAATTTGTTAAACTCACTATCACTAAGGAAATCATCATCTGCAACGAGATGTTGAATGGTATTTTCACTCAACAGTGAATGACTCATTTCACACACAGGAAAGGAATAATGCACTGACAGCGACGATGACAAACAGTGAACTGAGAGAAAGACAGCAGGGCTAGGCAGGAAGTGGTGGTGATGATTTTTGTTTTAAGAGGAAGTACAATGAGGTAATCATCCTCTCTGAACAGATTAGTGGAAAAGAAATTTAAAATATAGAACAAAATCATTCATTCAGCAAAGGAATTTGGAAACGCAGTACAAAATAAAACAAAAAACAATTATAGAATTAGGCCGAAAAGATTACTAATGTATCAAAAGGGAACATACGTTCCCTGAGTAACAGTACACTTGTAATTTATATACCCTTGATAAGTCCACTGTCGCACATAAAGCGGATGTCGAGATCAGCAGTAGTCGCGTCATCGGCTAGTATGCGTTTGAGTGTTTCCTGCAGGCCGAGGCTCCGTCTTAGGCCAGAGAGATTGGCGCACTCTGTGAGGATGTGGGCCACGGTGAAGTCAGCACCACAAGAACACACTGGGGAGTCTTCCCTCTTTAGGAGATAAGAGTGCGTGGATCGTAAATGACCTATCCTCAGCCTGCACAGTACTATGGCCTCTCTCCGTGAAGGTCAGAAAGAGGACCGCCACACGGTAGTCTTCTTATTAATTGCTCTCAGCTTGTTGGGAGTTCGGATATCTAGCCACTCTGATTCCCAGGACACCAAGATGGTTCGACGTAGCTGAGAACAAATATCCTTAGCAGGTACATTGACTGGTCTTGGAGATAAAAGTACAGCTTGGAAGCCACGCGAAAGTGATACTGGTGCCAGCATCCCCTAACCTGGCTAGAAGGTCATGTATCTGCTGTACCAGTGGGTGTTGCGAGAAACAGGTTTCAATAGACTGCAGAGAGCGTAACGAATCGGTACACATAAGAAAGTGGCTTCTTTCGTCACGCAGTGCAAACTGCAGAGCTTTTAAGATGGCATAAAGCTCTGCAGTATACACGCTACATACTTTAGGAAGCGAGATCTTCGTGCTCATATCATCAATGACGAAAGAGCAACCAACATTATCTCCGATTTTAGAACCATCCGTGAAGATATGTCTCGCAACCGGATGTTGGTGAACAAAGTCCTGGAAATACCTCTGATAAACGGAGGAATCCGTGTTCACCTTGAGTACACGGAGCAGATCTAGACGTATATCCGGTCGCGGAACCAACCACGGAGGTACCTCGCTAAGAGTTTGTTCAAGACAACCAGCGATATCAATATTCAAATCATGACACAAGCTATCAATCCGAAACACAACCGGCCGTGTGGCATTCGGCCGGTCTTAGCACCGCTGGTGGTATTGGGTATGATTGATGCATTGATAGCTTGGATGTAGCGGCATTTCACGAATTTTGGCAGCGCACGTGAGGAGTAACTGCTGCCTCCTTATCCGTAAAGGTGGAACTCCTGCTTCAGCGAGCAGGCTGGGAATGGAGCTAGTATGGAAAGCACCCGTTGCCAACCTTACTCCACTATGGTGAATACTGTCTAAGAGTCTCAGCGTAGATTTTGATGCTGAGTCATAAGCCGCACTTCCATAGTCAATTCGGGAGAGGACCGTCGCCGTGTAAAATCGTAGCAGTACCACACGGTCAGCCCCCACGAAGTGCCGCTGAGAAACTTAAGCATGTTAAGTCTCTTCATGAAGGCAACCTTCAACTGATGACTGTGGGGTTGCCACGTAAGTCTCTTATCAAAATGGAGACCCAGGAATCTGCAGGTGTCAACCACTGGTAAGACACTGTTTTGCAAGCAGAGCTCTGGTTCGGGATGCACTGGCCAACGTCAACAGAAGTGTACAACTGATGTTTTCGCTGCTGAAAATCGAAGAACATGTTGCAGGGTCCATCTGTCGACTCGGTTAATAGCTTGCTGTAGCTGTCTCTCTGTAAACGCCACCCTTCCGGAACTGTAATGTAGAGCTAAGTCGTCTACATACAGCGACGGAACGACTGCTGGCCCAGCAGCGGCAACTATGCCGTTGATGGTAATTGCGAACAGCGTGACACTCAGTACAGATCCTTGAGGTACTCCCATTTTCCTGAACATAATATTGAGAAAATGCATTACCTACTCGGACTCAAAAGAGACGAAGGGACATGTAGTTCTCAACAAACGTTGGCAAATTTCCCTGAAATCCCCACTGGTATAGAGTGGAAAGAATCCCATATCGCCAGGTAGTGTCGTAAGCTTTCTCCAGGTCAAAAAACATGGCGACTAGGTGTTCCTTCCGGAGAAAGGCCTCCTGAATGGTGCTCTCCAGTCTGACCAGATGATCCGTGGCAGACCGATGAGAGCGAAACCCACACTGGTGGTTAGACAAGATACCCTCCTTTTCATGGCCCACACAAGACGCTGGTTAAGCATCCTTTCAAATAGATAACAGAGGCCATTCGTAAGGCATATTGGCCTATAACTGTCCAGAAATTCTGGATCTTTACCTGGCTTGGGAATTGGTATCACAATTCCCTCGTACCATTGAGATGGAAACACTCCCTCACTCCATATTCTGTTGAATAGGGTGAGACATCTGTCACCAAGCATTTGATTATGGATTTTGTCTGGTCCAGGAGCCGTATCTCTGCATAGCACAAGTGCACTCCGCAATTCCCACTCTGTGAAGGGCATGTTGTAGGGATGTGAAGCACTAGAGACAAAAGAGAGATGTTGTGCCTCTGCTTCACGCTTAATTGGATGAAATGCAGAGTCGTATCTCCTACTGCTGGACGTATCTGAGAAATGTGACGCGATGTGGTCGGCAATGACTGAAGGAATCGTAACTATATCTCCATTAATGGAGATTCCGGTTACTGAGGTCACATTCTGTACTCCGACAATACGGCGGAGTTTTGTCCACACTTGTGATGACGGAGTATGTGCCATGATGGATGACACATACTTTTCACATGTAGCTTTCTTACTTTCTCGAATCAAAAAACGGGCCTTCGCGCTCAGACGCTTAAAAGTGTTATGATTGGCCATCGTAGGATTCCGACGATAATGCTTAAAACCCCGTCGGCAATCATGTATGGCTGCTGCAATTTCGTCCGTCCACCATGGGACCTGTTTCCGGCGACGAATATCGGATGAGGAAGGAATTGTTTCCTCCGCAGCAGCCAAAATTCCAGTAGTAATGGAAGAAATGTGGTCGTCAACAGACTCCAGCATATCATCAGCCATCACTGCGCGTTTTGAAAAATCTGGCCAATTTGCCCGCCGAAGTAACCAGTGCTTGGGAACTTTGGACTGTCTTTGATTCAAGAGAGATAGAATTATCGGGAAGTGGTCACTATCACAGAGGTTGTCGTGTACTTGCCACCGTAGGAAGGGAACTAGCGCACGGCTGCACAGAGTGACATCTAGGTGTGAGAATGTGCCATGTGCGCTGCTGAAATGTGTCGGTTCCCCCGTATTAAGCATGCAAAGATCAAACAGGTTGATCATTTGCTCAAGCATCCTCCCCCTAGCACAGGAAGACGGAGAACCCCATAGTATGTTACGGGTGTTCACATCTCCCAGCATGAGGAAAGGAGGAGGCAACTGAGTGATCAAATCTTGTAGTGCATGAATTTCAAGGTCGTAATCTGGTGGAATGTGCACGTTGCAAACCGTTGTCATTACTGGCAATGGAATGCGAACTGCAACTGCATCTAACTGAGTACAGAGTGGTACTTCTTCGCTGAAGATGTCGGAGCGAACTAGGGTACAAACGCCCCCAGTTGACACGCCATCCACAGCTACTCTGTCTTTGGAATAAAGACTATATCCTCTCATAGTCGTGTCGTCGTGTCCAGGTCTCAAACGAGATTCATGTAGACAGACTACGGAGGCCGCATAGACGGATATCATACCAATATAAATGGTCCATTATTGGACATTATAAATTTTCCAGCTAACTCATTCCTGGTTGCCAGCGTTTCACCCTCGTGTGCTAGGTTGGGCTTGTCAGTTGGTACCTAGCACACCTACCAAGATGCATGGCTAGTGCATACCGTGAAGGACACTGCGTAGGCTACTTGAAGCCACCGGCAGTGCCAATGCACTTTGAGAGACCTTGTCTCACTACCAAAAAAAGATGCCTGCTTGGCCATCAGATGATATAGATATTGATTCCCATAGGGAATCTGAAATATTTGTCCTGAACGAGTAAATTTATAATACCAATATAAATGGTCCGTTATTGGACATTATAAATTTTCCAGCTAACTCATTCCTGGTTGCCAGCGTTTCGCCCTCGCGTGCTAGGTTGGGCTCGTCAGTCCATCAGATGATATAGATATTGATTCCCATAGGGAATCTGAAATATTTGTCCTGAATGAGTAAATTTATAATACCAATATAAATGGTCCGTTATTGGACATCATAAATTTTCCAGCTAACTCATTCCTGGTTGCCAGCGTTTCGCCCGAGCCCAACCTAGCACACGAGGGTATCAATATCTATATCATAGACGGATATCAATCGACGCAACTCAGCTAGGCGACAGTGATAACTATTCCACTGCAATAGTGCCATTGTGTGGATAGGTAAAGCCTCGAATTCAGAGCAATTTCTTGCCCTTCGTTCGGTCCATTACCTGCCAGGTTGTGCCGTCTTTGTCGGTATCATTATTGTCACAATCACCATCCACGTCAATGAGTGGTTCAGTCTCCATTATCTCCTCAGAAGAAGGAGGCACGTTGACTGGACCCTCCGCGGACGGTGATCTCATTGATCGGGAGCAGTGGGCCTTCTTCCTGGGAGAACTAGGTTCTCCAGAAAGTGATCGAACAAGAGGGCGTCGGGATCTCTCGCTCTTGCCCACCATTTCACTCTTCTTTCGAGGAGAGCTGGCAGATGGCTTGCCAGATTTCTTCGGGGATCCTGTGGACCCCGACTGAGTTGGAGAAGGCTTCTCCAATTTTTTAAGGGAGCTCTGTGGCTTCACCTTCTCCTCCTTTATGATCTGGGCATTGGAAGGAGGGCTGGACTTTCCAGCCCTATTTGGGGAAGTCTTTCCCCCCGCCCTGTTGGGGGAGGACTTCCCAGCCGAATGTTCCTGGGAAGGGCTCTTCCCAGGCAACGTCAACAGTAACGTTCTTTTCGGTGCTTCACGATTTGAATCTCCAGTTTCTTTAGTTATTGAATTTTGTTGCTGGCTTTGACTTTTCGTTGCATTTTCAGTACTGGTGTTCTGTACAAAACTTTGTGGAGTGATCCGCACGTTTGTGCGACCTTTTCAGCGAAAGAGATGGAGAACTCCGGAGCAGCCATGGTCTTGAAATTCCTCCGGGTGTCTGGATAAGATAGCTTATCCAGCGTTTTTATCTCCTGGATCTTCTTCTCCCGCTTGAATGTGGGGCACTCCTTGGAGATTGGAGCATGTGTACTCGGGCAGTTGACGCACACAAGTGGTGGTGTGCATTCTACCCCAGCATGCTCGCACTTCCCACCAATTTTGCAGTTCGTTGAATCTGTACATCGCAATGAGGTGTGGCCAAACTTTTGACAGTTATAGCACCTCATTGGTGCCAGAATATATGGACGAACAGTCAGACGATACATTGCCACTTTTATCCGTTCAGGTACGGTCTCGGCGTCGAAGGTAAGGATGAAAGCACCCGTATCAAGTAGCTTATCACCCGCATGCCTCTTCAATTCTCTTCACGTCGGTTACACCCTGACGTGCTAGGTACCGGATCATCATATCATCGGAAGACTTAACCAAATCCCTGTGGAATATAACTCCCTTGCAGGAGTTAAGGGTTTGGTGCTTCTCGATTTTCACCTCTACCTTTCCGAATAACTTGGCTTTAAGTAGCCGTCTGGACTGTTCAGCCGTAGATGTCTTGAAAAGTATGGATCCATCGCGGAGCTTGCGCATCGCGTCGACTTCGCCAGCAACAATTTCTTCGATGGAATTGTTGATCATGAAAGGACATTCATCAAGAAAACTCTTACCATCGACCCTGAAAGCAACCAGGAATCAAGGAAGACGTTCGTCACTTACATAATCCACTGGAACTGGAGTATACCGCTTGCGTTTCTTGCCAATCTTGGACGCAGTTTTTTGAAGGGTGCCACCCTTTGAAAATGAAGGAATAGAAGAGTGAAGTTCCGTTTTTTGGTCCCATG
This sequence comes from Anabrus simplex, assembly GCF_040414725.1. Taxonomy (NCBI): domain Eukaryota; kingdom Metazoa; phylum Arthropoda; class Insecta; order Orthoptera; family Tettigoniidae; genus Anabrus; species Anabrus simplex. The sequence goes on from NC_090265.1 coordinate 1,059,738,793, forward strand.
AGTACTCCGGAAATATGAAGTCGACCTCCGGCAGAGCCAAGGAGATGTACCAAAGGCAAGGCTATATACTCCAGAGGGCGCCCGGTATCTGGAGGGGGTCGCTAGGAACTACTCACCCAGTAGCCATGCATCACCTCGCCACGACCCGAAACTTGTGATTGGGGGAGGATAAAACCTCCGTACTAACCTATTCTACCTGAGGCAGAGAGGGTGGCCAGACAGGAAAAGGAATGAAATTTAAGAAGACGAGAATAGAAGAGTAGAAATAGTAATGAAGAATAAAGAGCACAGACACCTCTCAGGCAACTCAGGGGACACCTTGTTAGTCTGGCCCTAGACCGAGGCCAATCCAGCATGGGAAACCCTGAGCTAGCACAGTGCTCGGGATCAACAAGCACATATAAGCCCCCACACCGACGTCAAGGTCATGGTGTCCCTAGAGGGGGCGGGAAGCGGTAGTAGCTCGCCACGTGCTAGCATCTTGCAGCAAACTTACTCCCGCCAACTACTACAACAAAACATCAGCTTCCACAAGGTTATCAGTGCTACCACCTTAAAAACTTGTTATATATATACACTAGTCTTATTTAATTCTATACTAGTCCAAAACATGTATTATACATTATTAACACGAATAAATAACTTGGAAAATATTGGCGTTAATCATCTGCATTTCTTTTTGCCCTTTTCGTTTTTTGCTTTCTGGTACTTTTATCATTCATCAATCGGGTCTAGTATCTTCTGAGTTATCCATTGATTCTTAGGTGATCTTTCCTTTCTTCCTATCATTTCTTCAGCAGCCCTAGAGACCTAATTCTTCATGACTGTCCATTCTTCCTCTGCGTTTCCTTTAGCCTTTTCATTTAGTCCCTCTGCAACACATTCCTTGAAACAGTCCTTCACACTTTTCCTTCAACTTGTATAGATCCCACCTCCTTGCATTCCTTGTTTCCTTAAATTTCTTCAACTTCAGGTGGCACTTCATGACCAACAAGTTGAGGTCATAGTCCACGTCTGCTCCTGGAAAAGTTTTGAAATGTGAATCTAGTTTCTGAATCTCTGCCTAATCATAATGAAGTCTATTTGATACCTTTCAGTGTCTCCAGGTCTCGTCCACGTATACAGCAGTCTTTTGTGGTGTTTGAACCAAGTATTAGCAAGGACTAAACTATGATCAGTGCAGAATTCAACCAGCAGATTTCCTCTTTCATTTCTTTGACCCAGCTCAAATTCTCCTATTGTATTACCTCCTCTTCCTTGGCCAACCACTGCATTCCAGTCTCCCATCACAATTAGATAATCATCACCTTTCACATATTGTACTAAATCTTCTATCTCTTCATATTTTCTTTCGATTTCTTCATAATCTGCTGAACTAGTAGGCATATAGACCTGCACTATTGTGGTGGGCATTGGTTTGGTGTCTATCCTGACAATAATTCTTTAACTATGCTGTTTGTAGTAGCATACCGGCTGCCCTATTTTCTTATTCAATATTAAACCAACTCCTGAATTTCCAGTTTGATTTTGTGTTGATAATTTTGTAGTCGCCTGACCAAAAATTCTGCTCTTCCTGCCAACGTACTTCATTTATACCAACTACATCTAACTTTAGTCTATCCATATCCCTTTTCAGATTTTCAAACCTACCACGATTCAAACTTCTAGCATTCCACGCTCCGACTCGTATAATGTCAGTATCCATCTTCCTAATGATTGCCCCCTCTTGTGTAGTTCCCACCTGGAGATCCAAATGGGGGACTAGTTTACCTCTGGAATATTTTACCCGGGAGGAAGCCATCATCAGTACATAATTCATACAGAGAGAGCTGCATGTCCTCGGGAGTTAGTTACGGCTGTAGTTTTCCAATGCTTTCAGCCTTGTAGCAGTATCAACCCAGCTAAACTATGTTGAGTATTATTACAAGGCCATATCAGTCAACCATCTAGACTAAAAAATTGATTACTCCTTTAGCTCCTAGCAAAACCTTCTTGATGACCTTTTGGAACAATGCACATACAGGCTTAGTACCAAAAGGAAGTCTATTAATAATAATGTTATTGGCTTTACGTCCCACTAACTACTTTTATGGTTTTTTGAGACGTCGAGGTGTAGTCCCGCAAGAGTTTTTTTTACGTGCTAGTAAATTTACTGACACAAGGCTGACGTATTTGAACACCTTCAAATACGACCGGACTGAGCCAGGATCGAATATGCCGAGTTGGGGTCAGAAGGCCAGTGCCTCAACCGTCTAAGCCACTCAGCCGGCAAAGGGGAATATGAGTACTCCAAGCCAGCATCATTTGTCTCATCCATTAATTCTAGTTGGTTATAAGCGTGGTAAAAATCAAGTTCTAAAAAAATTTGCCCCCTTGAAATGTAGGGAAAAGCTTGTCGGTTTGAGGCAGTGGATGTTTGATATACTCCAAGTACTTGTTTATAATACCTTTATAATCAACACACAGTCGCAATCAATTGTCGGGTCATATCACTGGCACTAGAGGTGTCCCCCATTCTGAGTTATCAACTAGTGATATAATGCCCTCTTTTTCCAGCTTTTCAAGTTCCACATCCATAAGCCTTGAACGCAAATGGTACCAACCTTGGTTTGAAAAACATAGGTTTAGCAACTTTTCATTAACAGGGACCTCCAGTTTTGTACAATCAAGCAAATTAAATTAAACTGTCAAATCCCTGCCTAACAAGCTGTATTTCCTTCATCAACAACTATCAATCTACAGAGTCAGCTAATATTATTATAGCATATATTGATTTCAATTTCTCGAACTGGAATAAGCACATGGTTGTCGTACATCCTTAAACAAACATTAGTAGGGTGTATTTTACACTTACCAAACTGTTCCTTATAAATACTCTTAGGAATGACAGAAATTCCTGCTCCAGAATCCAGCTTCATATATAAACGTTTGTTATTAGCAGTTACTGTGATAGTACATTATTATTGTAAAAGTTCATTTGAAATTTGATAATGACTGATTTTCATCAAGCACACTCGTGCAATATTATTTCCCAGCAATTCACATACCGATATACCTGCCCAATCTGATTACAATTATGGCATCTGTAACTCTTAAACTTACATGCATTGAAGGTATGATTACTTCCTCCACAACACTTGCACTTGATAGCCTTTCTTTCATGTTGAGCTGCCTGTTATTCATCGGCATGGTAGGCTAACACAACACAGTCGACCTCTTGATATGCCGACGAAGCTGTCAAAAGTGCGGCTTCCTCCTTCAGCACAACTTCAACTAAGTCTTGTAATGATGTTGTGTGGTTTCCTTCGCAGACTTTACCTGGCACGGATCTTTCCAATGAACCACAAACAAACTTATCCTTTAGCTTCTCCTCTAACATATTTTTCAAACTTGCAGTCGCTAGCCTTCCTCTTAATTCTTGCATACCACTGCCGAACTGTTTCTTGAGATGACTGACGTAGATTAAAAATTCTTTTCTCATTTTGAAAATAGCTATCTTTTTGGAATCTGTTGTTTTAAAAGAGCACATAATTAATCATAAGTTTTATCGTTAGGGAGTGTCGGATCACACAAATCCTTCAGTACTTTATATGCCTCCTCCCCAACTATGGTTAGTAACACTGCTACTCTCTAATCAGCATTAACATAATTTACTATGAAATACTGTTCCATTCTTTCTTGGTAGGTATTCCAATCATCTCCTGAGTGATATTCAGATAAGGAGCTAATACAGATACCTGAAACACGCATAACACTTCATGTGTGTCCACTATCGTCCACAATTTCAGTTTCCGCGTTTCCAACTGATGAAGTCATAATTCATGCAGTATGGTTTCAGTGCATCTAAACTTCACCAGGATAAAAAAATTATCCTCGTTGCCACATCAGTAACAACCTTCTTTATATAACTCTTTAATGTGACACAGAATCAAAACAACAGGATAAAAACAAACAGGATATCACTTGGCAACAGTAAATAGGTAACTACATACACTACAATTACTGTATTAAGTACGCACTTAACCTTACTTTCACAAAGCATCAAAAATCTACAAAGTTTCTCATTTTAAATAACTTTTAGCTATTTTGTGTACCGGGTGTGACACCGAATAGCACTATTTCTAAATACAAATAAAAGTAAGAACTTACCTAGAAAATCCTGCTTGTGGAGAAAGATTTAGAAATAGTTGTTCTGCATCAACAATGCTTCCAAACACGAACACAGGAAGTTCGGTCAAACAATTGTTGCCAAATGCATTGTTGTAATGCATTCAAATTAACATTGCAGCCACTATTCTATTACAGAGAACAAGTCTATAATAAGTGAAAAACTTCTGAATTTTTATTGAACAACAATTCAGAAGGATTCTACTATTGATACAGAAAAAGTTCTTTTCATTTGCTTCACTTTCATTTTTTACCTTGTGATTTACATTAGGCCTACTGTGGAATGGCCCTTTGCTGGAATGGTTTCACTTGATTCTATTCAGCAACTGTTGGTGTGGACAACAAGACATCACATGCTCCTGTTTCAGAACAAGGCCAACAAAATCAGTTTCTTTTTTTATGGTAAGAAACTTACATTGTAAGAAAGCTTTCAACCGACTTTATTCGGCAACTGCTGGTAACAGACAAAGAGAAAGTGTCCCTGTCTCGAGAGTCAGTTGCTGAAGATGGCTGAATAAAATTGTTTGAAACCACTTGGAAGTAATTAGTAAACTTGTGTCCTCATCCCAAGGTGGTGAAGCTCTTTTCAGGCGCATCCCCAAATTTCTGGCAGTACCTGGAATCGAACCCAGGCCTCCGAGGACGACTGCTAATAATGCTAAACTGTTACTCTACAGAGGTGGTTGGAAGTAACTTAAAAATTTGTGGCAGAGTCATTATCATTTGTTGTTTCTGCTTGGGTTTTCAATCATTAAGACTGGTTTGATGTAGTACAAGGAGAGCTGCACAGCCTTGGAAGCTACAGTTGTAGTTTTTCCTCTTGCTTTCAGCTGTGCAGCAGTATCAACTGCACCAAACCATGTTAAATAAAATTACATATGGAGGCCATTACAGTCAGTCACACAGACTGCTTACCATTGCAACTTCTAAAGACTGCTACCCTCTTTAGACAGACCATTCATTAGGTTCATCAATGGATAACCATAACATATAGTAGCACCTACAGCTTGGCTATCAGATTTAGCAAGACACACAAGCCTCCCCACCATGCCAAGGCTGCAGGGTCCACTGTGGTGGCAGTCATCATTAATATCTATCAGTTCATAAGAGGAATGTTTGAAATAAATCACTCGGTTTGCTTCTTTATATTTCCACAGTTTTGAAATGAATGATTACCAATGTTTAGGAAAACTACTTGCACAATCAAAGAACTCCAAACTTACAAAAAAAAAACAATGTTGAGTAGCTTTTCCCCATGCCAAAGTCTGGCACAACTAGACCAATGTTGAGTAAAGGTTACTTGATCAAATGTATAAGATTCTTTAATAAAACAAATATAAATTCATTTATAGTAAACTTAATGTCTGTTCCTGAATAAAAATATTAGTTTTGGGTTTATGCCAAGCAAATAACTGCACTCCTCGACTTATTGCAAAGAGCTATGGTTCCTACCTCAGCAGAAATTATGGCTGTTCATTTCAAAAGGCTTAAAGTATTGTAGATATTAAGGAGTTTAAACATGATGATTAGAGCCTAGATTTTCATGCAAAGGCATGTTTTTAAATAATCTAATTACAATCCTCAAATTTTGCCAATATTCGTTTTATGACTTTAATATTCTGAATAACCGTTCTTTTTCCGTGCATGTTTGCATGTTTTGGCCTTTTTACGAGAAAATATATGCATAATGCATATTTTGAAGATTCTGGATTTAATAGCGAATATCTGGACGTTTATATTGTATAACATGACTTTTCTTCTAACTTGGCGCATTTATAATGTTAAGCTGCATGATAGTGTCTTTTATGAATGTTGATTTGCAGAATTTGGGACCGTTTTACCGCATTATATGTATTATTGAGAGACGGATAGAAATAGAATGTATTCATGGCATTCTACCTGACAACCAAAGTTAGTACATACCATACAAATCCTACAATCCAAGCACTTTCTTATCTGTTGCTTGAGTAAACGTTGACATAAGCCGGAAGGCCTAGTGCTGACTGCTGTAATTCTTAGAAATACGGTATCCTAGTATAAACTGCTATAAACTGAGCCTAAATTGTGCATTACTAAATGACAGCTCATGTTTTTCGTCTATGTTAGACGAACAGAACAAAACTTGTATCACATTTCTGTGACGCTGCGTTACTGAGATAGTGGCTTAAAAACTTTGGTTTTGTACTGAACCCTCTTCCGTTGTTATCCTGAAATTCCCTAACCGGAAATCTCACTCGTCACACGTATCAGGCCAAAATGATTCAAAGAAAGAAGGCAGTTGGGAAGCAGGGCGCACGCTGCAGATTGCAGTTTTGTGTTGGACTGTGTTGTTAAGTGGTGTTGTCATGCAGCCTGTTAAAAGTGCAAGAAGAGACCTCGTGTCAAAATGGATTGAAGGAAAGTAATTCCTATGAACGGATGGCGATGTAGTTTATTGTGATTGTTGCAATAAAGATGTAAGTACCAGTGCTTTCTTTTACTTATCTTTAATAGCTTATTTTCTTTTAAATATTTATACTAGGCAGTAGCCCACTTTATTTAAATTTTACTATTTCTGGAAAATGCACACGTAAAAAGAACGACACGTTTCGTTTGCAGATTAATAAATGTTCAAAAATGTTTCAAGTATATCAACATATAAGTTCCATTTCACAGACTGCCAAAATGAAACAACGAAAGGAAACCAAAACAGAATGTGTCCAAACACTTATTACCACACCACCAGCTATGCCAGGCTCAAAGCCATTTTTTATTTATTTATGTGATGCTCCAGTGGGGGCAAATATACCTCTTGAAAAACAGGCAAACCCCGTATTGAAATAGTTTATAGAGAAGTATACGAAACATGATATCCCAGATCCAACAACCTGAAGAAAAATATCTTCCAATTTCATATGCACAGGTACAGAAAAGCAGGTTTTTATTCATTTATTTATGCTACTTCTATATATATAAAATAAGAGTTTTGTCTGTACATTGCTCAGAATTTGAAAAAAATAGTATTTCTGTATCAGTCATGTCCACAGTAACAAGGAAATGCACTTTTTACTTTTCCGCAACTTCTGTCTGTCTGTATGTATGTACACGCATCACTAGAAAACGGCCAAAGAGAATTTAATGAAAATCGATATGCAAAGTCGCGGAATAAGTCGCTACAATCTAGGCCATAAATAATTTTATTCACACTGATAGAAATGGTAGTTTAGGGGAAGGCCTAAAATTTAATTGTCAAATATTTATGTTTTTTGTAGTCATATCTTAATAAAAATTGGTATGCAAAGTCATGGAATACGTCGCTACAATCCAGGCTATAAATAATTTTATTCACGCTGAGTGAAATGGTAGTTTAGGGGAAAGCCTAAAATTTAATTTTAAATATTTACGTTATTAGTGGTCCTACTTCATTGAAAATTGGTATGCAAAGTCGGAGAATTAGCCACTACAATTTAAGCTGTAAATAATTTTATTTACGCTGAGTGAAATAGTAGGTTAGGGGAAGGCCTAAAATTTATTTCTCAAATATTTATATTATTAGTTGTCGTATCGATAAATACTACATAACCAAAGTTATATAGAATTAAATTTTCGACCATTTGTCTTATACATTTTTATCATACCGGCTATGATAACACAGATATTCATGAATTTGTGTTTTTGTTGCTAAGTCCATAGCAACGCCGAGCCACGAGAAAATGGGTTAACAGAATTTAATGAAAATCGGTATATAGAGTCGGGGAATAAGAAACTACAGTCTAAGCTATGAACAATTTTATTCATCTTGGATGAAATTGTAGTTTAGGGGAAGGCGCCTAAATAGAATTTTTTAAATATCAATGTTATTAGTCCCATCAAAAAGTACTATATAAAAAGTTATAGAGAATAGAATTTCCGATCATTGATCTTTTATTCAGTTTTACCGTACCAACTATGATAAGAGTGGTACGGTATTTCAGAGTCGGAATAAAACGAAATGTGAAGGCCTACAATATAGAAAGCGCATAACATTGATCAACAATAACATTACATTGACCATTGTTTGTTGTGATGTTCTTTGTCTCTTATGCAGCCTCTTTAACTCCGATAGATGGGATTACTGCTGCGTACCGAGTATAACAGCCTGACTGAATACTGGCGGGAAATAGCCGGGGAGTTAGAAAACTTTCTTCTTTAGCATGCCATTCCTCTGGTTCATTCATTTTCTGATACAGGTGGTACGTAACACACTGGTTCATCATAGTATTTCAGTTATTCGATCCCTACTCTGACGCGCTGTTTTGATTGAGCAGTGTGCATACTTAAGGCAGAGCCTCACTTAGTGGTGGTGGTAGCAGTAGTAGTAGTAGCAGTAGTAGTAGTAGTAGTATGGCCTGGTCGAGAATAACAATTTAGGCCTATTCCAAATTATAGCATCACAATATTTTCTAAATAACTCAAAATTCAACCCTGAAAAGAGTCGTTTCTTAAGAAAAGCTTCTCTCTCTTCACTTTTATTAAATTTTACATTCAATTTATTCCAAATTAGCAGTGAAGAGGAGGTTTCTCCTCTGGCTTGAAGGAAAAAATTTGCCTTCAATTCAGATAGGTTTTTCCGCCGACAGTGTAGGGAACTGATATTTTCCGACTCTTCGGGTACTCCTAGGAAACAGATTAGTAATTAGGCATAGCTTTTTGCCCTGCAAGTCTCCACTATTCGACCCTCTCCTGCCGAAGAAAGCCGAAGAGTGTTCACGTATCACGGCTGTCTGCGGCTTTGTCATTCCAGCTCTGGAACTTTGGACTGCTAGATCGGCAGCGTATTCCTGTTCGTTAAAAGTGAGAAAATGTGTGGTGTTTCATTTGAACGAGTATTTCATAATATGAAAGCATTGCTTTTAATCTCACCATTCCTACTGACGTCATTGTAATGTATGTTCATTTCAGTTGGGAAAACCACTAAGACAGTCTTTCTGAGGATGTAAAAAGGCATTATAATGAAAACATCCCAACCTGATTGTGACTGATGGTATGCAATTGGGTCTACCATTACAGTGAAAATTCCCTAACTCAGTCTTCATATGTTTGGTGACTTCCCGTCGCGTTTCTAGGGTAACGTTAAGAGCTATACAATTAAATACAATCTTGCTCACAATGTGTACACTACCTAACCTAGAATTCTGTATACAATGTAGAATTCCGTAGCGAAGCACGGGTACCTCAGCTAGTTCTAAATGTTTTCAATAATATTATTTGGAAATGTAGAATTAATTTTTGAAAAGAGGTAACCTCAAACTTGCTTTGTTTAATTTACATGAACAGTATTTTATGATTTCGCCAAGTAGGTTTTATTTAATTTTTTTAGGTGAAATTCAAAACGACTTGAGAGATTCGAGCATATGGGCTTCTGTGGACGAAACTACAGACTCGGCAGATCGATATGTTGCCAATTTAATAGTTGGGTGAGAATGGACCTGGTAAAGCTCATTTTGTGTGCTGCAAATTTCTACAAAAAACAAACAATTCTTCAGCTGCAAAGTTCAATGAAGGAATGTGTGAGTAGTCGCATTAATTTTAGTAAATGATCATACAAAATTATGTACATCGTGTTTTAAAATTTTAATGAATTCTTATGCCTATTGCTCACGGTAAAATGTTTCGTAAAATTTATTGTACAATTAATTTTATAAAAATTTGGTGAAAGCAAGTTGTGTTGCTCACGGTAAAATTATTTTATAAAATCCGTGGAAGCATCAGGATGGCCATCTATGAACTTGCTTCTAAACTGAGATGTGTATGTGTTGCCATCTATCGATAAATTTTTAAACTGATAATCAGCTGTTCAACTTACAGTGTGTTTGAGAGTATGGCTCCAACAAACAAAGCAAAACTTGCTGCTTTACCTGTAATTATATGTTGTAGGCCTACAGTGGTAAAAAGGAAGAAAAGAAATGCCAGGAAATGCTGGACTCGAGATTCAATCAATCAATCAATACTGATCTGCATTTAGGGCAGTCGCCCAGGTGGCAGATTCCCTATCTGTTGCTTTCCTAGCCTCTTCCTAAATGATTTCAAAGAAATTGGAAATTTATTGAACGTCTTCCTTGGTAAGTTATTCCAATCCCTAACTCCTCTTCCTATAAATGAATATTTGCCCCAGTTTGTCCTCTTGAATTCCAACTTTATCTTCATATTGTGATCTTTCGTACTTTTATAAACGCCATTCAAACTTATTCGTCTACTAAAGTCATTCCACGCCAACTCTCCACTGACAGCTCGGAACATACCACTTACATGTAATAAATATCAAAAAAAAAATTGAGATGGTCCATAGTGATCCTATTTGAAACTGTTCTTCAACTTCTATTCACCATCTTCATATCCTCAACGTGTTCTACAACGTCACCATATGCACCTGACTTTCGTCTTTTATCTTCAAGATCATGATTAACTTCGGATCTCTCGATTAACTTTGACTTTTATTCTCTCTTCTTTACTTTGATTATATACGATTTTTCGTTTCGTCTAATTATAACTGCCAGACTATCAACTTTACTTTTATGCAATCTTACTACTTGTTGTATAACAATCTGTTGTTTTATCCATTGTACTTATTTTAGCAGCCTTCTAATGTTAATGTTGTTAATACTTCCACTATTATATCTCTTCACATTGTATTATCAAACCATCATTGTTATTTTTAATGTTATTTTACTTCAAATCTCTTCAAGATTTTAAAATTCATTTCATCACTACATGTTATTTAGACGCTTATTTTTAATTTAAGGTTAAGACTATGGCTGATGATGCCTTCAGGGAAGGCGAAACATGTCCCACTATTAGCTAACAAATTTATGTAAATCATCCAAGACGATTTTGTATTGATTAGGTGGTCTAATAAATAACTTAATGTTATTATTTCAATCAAACATACCACTTAGTCGAGCAGCTCTTCTTCTTTCTCTCAATTCTTCCCAACCCAAACATTGCAACATTTTTGTAACGCTACTCTTTTGTCGGAAATCACCCAGAACAAATCGAGCTGCTTTTCTTTGGATTTTTTCCAGTTCTTGAATCAGGTAATCCTGGTGAGGGTCCCATACACTGGAACCATACTCTAGTTGGGGTCTTACCAGAGACTTATATGCCCTCTCCTTTACATCCTTACTACAACCCCTAAACACCCTCATAACCATGTGCAGAGATCTGTACCCTTTATTTACAATCCCATTTATGTGATTACCCCAATGAAGATCTTTCCTTATATCAACACCTAGATACTTACAATCATCCCCAAAAGGATCAAAAGAAGAGAAGAAGGTAGAGGATTGCTGTCTTTGGTCGAAAATTAGTTGAGGTTAGAAGACCAGCATTCATATAGGAATTAGGCGATTGTTTTTTCTGCCTCTCTTCTTGCATTTCTGTTGTAGTAAAGTGGCGTTTTAACTTCGTACAAACACAGATATTTGAAGGGTCAGGGGAAAAAACCAGGCAAGTCACTTTTTCATCGAAATTGAGATATTGTTACAGTCTGCTTCAGAGTGATCATGCGCATCTATTGAGAGGTCAGAAAAAAAAAACAACAACAACAACAGGTGAGTCAGGAGAAATTAGCACTCAAAGTTTCGCTGTTAGTGGTAAGAACTAGGGAAGTCGAGCTCAAAGGTTGCTTTTTCTCAAGTTGTACAAATATTGACTCTCCTGCATTTTTCCCCTGACCCTTCATTTCTGGTATATGTCAAGTGAAACACTAACAGCTTCCTTAGTCCACCTGGATCCTGCAATTCTGTTTGTTTACAATCGAGCTTCACAATCTTCTCACGACGTAGCGCCAGTATCATCTTGATGTCAGCTTCGCTGATTGGTTCGTTTCGTAAAATTAATTTTACGGAATAGAACACGTCCTATTTTATGAAAAATTTTATCAAAGGTTTTATAAAACTTGAATTTGACCGTGAGCAACAGAAATTTTATAAAATTAAATTATTGTACAATAAATTTGACAGAAAATTTTACCGTGAGCAACAGGCATTATACTTTTACTGATATTTCAGGAATTTTGTGGCCAAATAATTTAGATGAGGAAAGGGTTCTGCTACTGTTGAGTGATGCTGCGCCATATATAGTGAAGGCTGGAAAATTTCTTAAAATATTTTACACCAATTTGAAGCACATTACATGTTTAGACCATGTGCTGCATCATGTGGCAGAAACAATATGTATGAAGCATGAGAACGTGAATACACTGATTTCTTCCATAAAGAAGATAAATAAATGCATAAAATATAAATACAGTAGAGTCTCGATTATCCGACCTAAACGGGACCTGGAGTACGTCGGATCACCGAAAATGTCGGATAATACAGAATAACATTGAAAATGAACTGAAACAAACAGGAAGGCTATACTGTATTACTATGTTTTACGGTACTCTATTTTAAATTCAATTGTGCAGTAGATGCAGTACTGAACGAAAACATTCCAAATGTCTTATGAAAAGAAACTTGTCAATAATGTCTGCCGATTCATGTTTTCTTGTTGCGAGATCCCGCCATCGACGATAATCCTTCACTGTGAGTCATCGTTTTCTCCTTTTGCCTCCTTCTTCTTCATCCTTATTTTCGTTAGCATTCACAAAACCAATGATATAAGGGTCAGTTAGTTCAAACAGCTGATCTTGTGCACACTACTTACTCACATCTTGAGTCGTAGCATCGTCACAGCCAGGAATGCAATTCACTAAGGGAACAATGTTTTCCACGTCTTCTTGTACCACCTCCTCTCGATGTTCAAACTCACTCAACAATATGTTCCATGACTTTCTAAGGTCGTCGTTTCAACTTTTTCCCAAGACTTCGCTATCCAGTATGTCACGTCTTTCATGTTGTTTCGATTTGATTTTTCTATCATGTCCTTGCCATTGACCATTTCTCTATCAGGAATGAAAAGAGTTTCCTCTTCAATGTTTCCAGTACACCTTGGTCCATTGGCGGCATAATGACGTCACGTTAGGAGGGAGGAACATGACTTTGATGTCACCATTTCTAAGTTGCTCATCATTTGGGTGTGATGGAGCGTTGTCTAGTAGAAGAAGAGCTTTTCTAGGGAGATTGATTGAAGCTAGAAATGCTTCTACATCTGGAACAAACTGTGTAAAGAACAGTCTTTTAAGAAGTCATCAGACATCCAGGCAGCCTTCTGATTCATGTAATGGACTGGAAGAGCATTAATGGAAATATTTTTAAATGCCCTAGGCTTCTTTGCTTTACTGATCATAAGCAATTTTACTTTTAAGTTCCCAGTAATATTACTACAGGAAAGAACAGTAACTTTTTCCTTACTACGTTGTAGCCAGGTGCAGACGTCTTGGCTTGGGCTGCGAGAGTTTTGATGGCAGCATCTTGAAATTCAGCCCAGTCTCATCACAATTAAAATTCTGATCACCGGTTAATCTTTCAGCAAGAATTATTTCTTGAAATTCCTTTTTAAATTTCACAATCTCATTGGATTTAGCTGGCAGTTTTTCTCCTCAGATATTAAGCTGCCCAATGCCGTACCGTTTTTTCCAGCGATCAAGCCACCCGGGCACTGGCAGTAAAATTAGGGTCCCCTTCATTAAACTTCTTCTGGAAATACACTGCCATTTGTTGCAGAACGGGGCCAGATGACAAGCCCTTTTCCAGGTTTTGAGCCAACCAAAGAAATAGTGCTTCACTTGCTTTTTCGTACTCGCATTTTTCATCATTAAAAAAAAAAAAATTCAGTGCATCACTTGTTACTCTGGTAGAGCACTACTTTTCAATTTCTTCCCTCTTATGTTTCCATTCTCCCTTTGTAACACATCCAACACCATAATCTGAAGCCACTTTTGAAGAGTTTCCCCTTTGTCCAGTCTCTTTAACCCACTCAACTTGTCTCCCACAGACACAATCACTTTCTTCTGTTTACTTGCCATACTCACAGAGGATATTAATACTATAACATCCGCGCCCAACCAATACTACACTGAACAATCCTACCGCATGACTGCCAGTGCTTGTCCCATGGTCGCACCCTCCACACAGGGTGTCCCAAAATTGCCTCCACCTAAAGTTCAAATTAAGCCTACCAGTGTCGGATAACGCAGAATGTCGGATAAGCGAAGGTCAGTTGAGCGAGACTCTACTGTAGTGTTGAACATTAAACTGTATTCTGAAAAGTGATAATTTGATATTGTAAACCATAAATTAACACAATATTTCCATATTAAAGATATTCCTGAAAGCTCCTGCTCATGTTGCTGCATACAGAGAGAGCTTGCCAGATTTGCCTTTGCCACCACAGCCTATTCCAACAAGATGGGGTACCTGGCTAAATGCTGCAACCTTTTATGGCAATAATTTCGAAGCAGTTAAGTTGGTAAAGGTTAAATGGCAATTGTTATGATTTTTTTGAATTTACCATAAATGAACTTAATGCCACTGATTAGGCACAATATCACTTAACTGAATTTTTTTGGTTTTAGGTCATAGACAGTTTTCCAGTAGACGACGCTGCTTGCATTAAAGATGCGCAAGTGGAATTCGGCAAAAGGAATGTGTAGCAAGACTTAATGTATATAAAATCAAATGTTGGCAAATTGCTTGCTGCGATAACGAAGTTGGAAACTACAGGTCTACCCCTTATCGAATCTTTGGCTGTTATTGAAGACATTCAAACGTGTCTGTAATAATTGCATGGAGAAGTAGCTGCAGCAGCTAGAGATAAGCTGAACAAAGTCATTCGTCAAATCCTGATTTGGAATTCATCAGGCTTATAAAAGATACACGAGGATTGGGGCAAAAGTCATGGCAACTATTTTTTTTCTTGTAGATATGTGAATGGATCACAAATGTATGTGTGTCGTGTGGAAGTTCTGCAGGCATAGTGTGTATGCAGAACAACAGATGGCTCAGTGATAGCTGGTAGTAGTGCAGCGAAGGCTGTGAAATCAGTCAGTTGGTGAGTGTCGTACGAGATGGTAGTAACCCCTGTTGAGCAGCGCACTTACATCAAAATAGCCGTTCTCTGAGGGAGAAATGCGATTGAATGTCACAGTGAATTAGTGGAAGCCCTTGGAAATAATGCCCTACCATACCGTACAGTAGCACGGTGGGTAGGAAAGTTTCAGCAAGGACGTGTGTCAACCAGTGATGAGCAACGTTCGGAACGACCTGTCAGTGTGCGGACCGACATGGCACGTGCCGTCATCGAGCAGCTCCTGGATGAAGACAGATGATGGACGCTACTGGAGTTAGAGGGGGCAAGTGGCATCGAGAAACGCACCATCCACAGGATATTGCATAATGAGCTGCAACTGCGCAAAATCGCATTGCGGTGGGTACCGCATGCACTGAAGGAAGTTCAAAGGTGGGTGCGCTATGCAATATGCTCCGACCACCTTGCACGCTGGCAACAGGACGGCGATCAATTCTTGTCATGAATAATCACCATCGATGAATTTTGGGCCAGGGCATACGACCCAGAACTGGAACGTCAGTCCGCGGAGTGGCGACATGCTGAATCACCAAAGAGGCAGAAGGTCCCTCAGAATCCTTCCCCAGTCAAACTGATGGTGATCGTCGTATATGACGTCAGGGGTGTCATTGTTTGCCACTTTGTTCCACATGGCAGAACAGTGACCGCACAGTACTACAGGGACTTCCTGGTACGACAGGTAAGATGTGGCGTTCGGGAGAAACGTCCGGATCTTGTGGACAGTGCAATAATCCTGCACGACAATGCAAAACCACATAAAGCAGAGTGTGTAGGGCAGCTACTGCGATGTTGGGGATGGGAAGAATTGGAGCACCCACCGTACTCTCCCGACATTTCACCCTGTGACTTTGATCTCATTCGAAAGATTGATGAAGATGATGATGCTTGTTGTTTTAAGGGGCCTAACATCGAAGAACATCGGCCCCATTCCAAAGATTAGGGAACCACTACGTGGTAGGCGGTTTGCAACACGAGAGGACATCGCTAATGCTGTGCACCAACAGGTGACCCGATTCACACATGGTGCAGCAAATGCTGAGGCAGATGGTATTCAGCGCCTCCCACATCGTTGGCAGCATGCGGTGTCAGTAGCAGGGGACTACTTTGAGGGTATTTAGGCCCAGGTTTGTCATGTCAACTTTATGTGTACTGTGTTGTCATTCTTTTGCACCGGGAAGGCCATTTTGCCCCGTATACTACCGTAATAAATTAGTGTGTTACGATTATAGTGCTATTCATTGTCCACACATGTAGTTAACTCCTTGTCACATTTTCCAATTGGACTGGTATCTTCAAGAAAAAGAAAAAAAAACATTTGCCATGACTTTTGCCCTAACCCCCATATTGTGTGGTGAAAATGCAAAAGATGTACAATTTGACCTCACTTTGTCCCAATGTCTTCATTTAAGTATGCACCTGTCACTTCTTGTGATGTAGAAAGATCATTTTCTGTGTTTAAAAATGTACTGACAGATAAACGGATGAGCTTAAGTGAAGACAATTTGGAGAAATTAGTTGTTGTATAATGTTTCAAAAGGAACCGAAAATGTAAGCATGTGAAAATCGTGATAGTGCATATTTTCCACTTTATTGTGCATGTTTTGCTATATGATAGTGCTTGAATGCATGCTTATTTTGAGATTTGATAGTGCATGGAAATCCAGGATCTAGTGATGATGTAATGTGGTTCCTCATAAGGTGCCGATTAATGGTACACTTACCTTACTTTCTGTAAAAATTTCACTGAGATTGGTTAATATTTAGGTTTTAAAAATTCACACTGAAGTTACAAAAATCTTGCAGGAAAATGGATTTTAATAAGATTTTAGTAAATGAATGCTAGTTCAAGACATATACCCATTAAAATTTGCCAGCATTATATGTTTTCCCTTCTTGCTTTTGTACAGCTGCTTCTTGAATTTCAAGACCATGCTAGCCACTACTTCACACTATTTACACTAACAGAAATTACTATTTACACAATGAAACCCTGTGTTGCTGCTGCTCTCTGGCAGGCCCTTCTTCCGCTTTCACTACTACAATAATTACAAGCACTTTTTTCATGTTCACTATTATAGTATTCACAACTATATCAATAAACTATAACAACTAATATTGGCAGTCATTTATATAAACATAATACAACAGCTGTAAAGGAGAAGGGAAAAAGTAAAACTTTAATGAATTTCACACACAATAGAATGTTTGTTTACATAACTTGTGCAGTTCTTTTCTTTTTCCTTTTTTTCCCCCACTAGGAATCACTATATCTACGAAATGCAAAGGAGTAAATATTGGGACACAAAAGTGTGAAGATGGTCATGTTTGATGGCGATAGAAATAAAAAAATATCTTTGACAGCTGTCAATATCACTATTATTAAGTTGAAAGAAGATGTATGATCACAAATACTGTAAGTATAAAAGACAATGACCAAGAATACTGGTCGAAACCAGTACCAGTTATAATTAAGTAGGAATGTAAAACTTACATTTCTTATTTTAATAGTACTGAAATGTTGAATCATCATATATCTTCTTTCAACTTAATAGTGAACTCACTTCAATACGGAACACTATGAAATTCTTATCTCTTAATAGCTGCCGATATGCCATACCTCCTCATGCAGTCCATATTTCAATTATCTATTATCTTTTAGACATATTTGTAATTCGAATACAGCCTAATCATTCGAGGATCTAAGAGTAAGCACCCCAAAGATCTGAAATAGCCATTGAAATGTTTTTGAAAAAGTTTTTAAGTTTTTGGGTGGAATTTCCCCTTAATGGGATACAGTGTTCAAAAACACAACATCTTTGCAAATATAAGATTAATGCCATTTCTTGTCTGATCAAAATGCTTATTGAATCAACGAAGTGTAGGAGTTCCAATCATTCTGACAGACCCTAGATAACACTGTACTACCATAAACATACTCCCCACCCTTTTTCTTTTTACAGTAATGGAATGAAATATACAAAGGCAGAAGAGACAAGTGGGTTATTAAACACAAATGGTTGCATATTAAACCCAAAACAATGGTTCAGCCTTTTCAATTTATTTACCAAATGCAATGCCACATGATCTTATTTTGGGATGAAGCCAACTATCTGGACAGAAAAAACTGTAAAATCTATATACATATTTGTTAAAATTCATCAAAACAAATGAAATACTGGAAAGTAAAGTTCATATTTTTATACCAAAATTAGTCCATTCAGTTGAAATGTTACTGCATGACATACATTTGCCAATTCAATTACTGGTAATGCCTTAGCACTTCAAACCTAAGGTGTAAAGCTCTTTTAGCTTTCCTATGTGAAAGTGCTGGCTGGGCACATTAGAGAACGATCACAACAGCTGAGTAGAATTCAACTTGCTATTGAAACTGTACAGCAGATAAAAATAATCTCAAGATCATGAACAGGAACAACAGTTAGCTAAAATATTTAATTCCTTTGCAACATTTCAAAATATTTGACACTGAAGTTGCCTTGTAAAACCTAAATAAATAGATTTAAAAAATCTTTATATCAACGTGCACTCAAAATGAGAACATGTCACAGAAAACATAATTTGTACAAAGCAAATAACAACAGAATAAACTCTTGCCAACAGGCACTGTATATACAGTAAACAAGGATAAACAAATAGTGATACTGTACATGGTATTCATAAACTGCTTTCATTCTGAACACATCGGTACTACCACCACAGGCATCGCCATACTTGTAGTCTTGATGCACTCACAGCACCGAGTTCCATTACGGTCAATCCCGTGGAGACTAGATTAAATTGAGGAGTCAAATGACTACAGGAGCATTGTTTCAGGTTTCTCAATAAGTTGCTTAAAAGCTGAAAGCCACTGTGCACCTACAGCACCATCTACCACTCTGTGATCACAACTTAATGAAAAGGTGATGAAGTTCCCTTGACTGAATCTGAAAAGTAAAAAAGTTTATTAAAAACATAGTCAGCAAATCAGTAGAACAGAAATTTATGTATACTATAGAAACAGTAAATTTGTTACTTTACAACATTGCTCGATTATGTTACTTAATGCCCCCCCACAATATATGGGTAAAGTACAAACTGATAATGTCTGCAGTATAAAAATTAATTTCTCACAATTTCAATAGCGTAAGTAAGGTCAGTAGAAATAACAAACAACAAATCTATGAGAACAAACATGGGTCTGGTGGCCAATGAAGTAATTTTATGTGTACTAGTGGCTTGATAAATTTCACCATAATAGGTGCTATTTACTCCTGTATTGACTTATATAATCTCGTAAAAAATTATTTAAAATAGGATGCTGGATCCACATTGCCAATACACTTTATGTTAATCTTTTCACTGAAAACATTTCTCATGTTTTGAGAAAAACAATCGTTCTCTTCCTCAGCAACATCATCCTATTTGAAATAGTTTTTCATGAGATTATACTAGTGGCTTTTAGGGACAATTACCCCAATATATATGTCCAATAATGAACCAACTATATTGGTATTATAAGTTTACTCATTCGGAACAAATATTTCAGGTTCCCTATGGAAAATTACATCTTTATCATAAAATAACTATATCGGGAGACAAAGAGCTGTGTGCAGATTCAAGGAGGTAGATCAAACTGTTTTGAAATCAAGCGTGGAAACCAAAAAAGAGGTTGTCTATCACCACTTCTCTTCATTACTATAATGGATGAGATTATAAAAGCAGTGAAAATAAAGTACTGGACAACAAATGCACTTGTATTTGTTGATGATGTTATGGTATGGGGGGAGACAGAAGCAGAAGTTCAAACTAAACTAGATCTTTGGCAAGAAGAATTTGAAGAATGGGAATGATGATCAGCCGAACTAAAACCGTTGGTTTAGTGATGAGTCGAAATCCTGAAGCAGTCCACCTGCAAGTGCAAAATGAAGTAGACATTATGAATAACTTCAAATACTTAGGGAGCTTTGTTTCTTCTGACAATACCATAAACCAAGAATTAGGCAATAGAATACAAGCTGCATCAAATTCCTAGCACTCTGTTCGTCAATTACTTTGGGATGACTCATTTCCCCAAGCTTGCAAGC
Organism: Anabrus simplex; assembly: GCF_040414725.1. Taxonomy (NCBI): domain Eukaryota; kingdom Metazoa; phylum Arthropoda; class Insecta; order Orthoptera; family Tettigoniidae; genus Anabrus; species Anabrus simplex. The sequence continues at coordinate 1,059,759,030 of NC_090265.1, forward strand.
TCACGTAAAAAACATATCTTGTACCAATTCTAACATACAGACTTGAAGCAGCAACATTGACTAGATCTGCACAAAGTCGTCTACAGGCCAATGAAATGAAATTCCTTCGGTCATGTCTCCAAAAGACAAGGAGAGACAAAATAAAGAATGAAAGTATTCGGCAACAACTTGGATTGGATATGAGCCTGTTGGAAATCTTAGAATTAAACAGATTACAATGGTATGGACTTATGAGAAGGATGGCTCCAATTAGGACCCCAAGAGCACACTATGAAAGGAATGTTGTTGGTAAGAGGGCCAGAGGGAGGCCTCGTGATAGTTGGGAAAAGCAAATTTTCAAAGACCTTTCCAAATCTGATGGAAATTGGCAGCAAAAGGTAGAACATCAGCTCTGGATGGACAGGATGAACTGGAAGAGGCTCGTAAACCCGCACCCGGCTTGCTGGAGCAGAAAATAGATGATGATGAGGAGGAGCGTGCTTAACAGTAACAAGAGCAACAAGGGATAATTATTTGGTAAATAAATTACTGTGGATACATCAAGCTGGCCCCATGGTGTAAGGGTAGCGTGCTTACCTCTTACCCGGAGGCCCTGGGTTCGATTCTGAGCCATGTCAGGGATTTTTACTTGGACTCTGAGGGCTGGTTCGAGGCCCACTCAGCCTAAATGAGGAGCTATCTGATGGTGAGATAGCAGCCCCAGTCATGCTGACCACATGACACCTCATAATTTGCAGGCCTTCAGGGCTATAGTGCCATGGGGTTGGTTTTTTTTTTTTGGTGGATACGTTAGGAAATGTGAATAAGAGATGAAATGTTTTGTGCATTCACTCATGATTGCTAATGAAGCTAATGTCTCATGAACGTGACACTAGAAAACAGAGAAGGCATGGACGTGATAACTAGAGCCCGGACTATATGTAATTACATATTCTGTTCCCATATATGTAGCTACAAGAAAAGCTATAATGTCCGTAAATCATACTAAAAGGACTATTATTCCAGGAGTTTAAAGTTCACATATCTCGATGCATAATAAATATTACATATGTTAAATATTTTGAAGGATATTGCACATTTGAAAGAAAACAACATTTTTTTTCACCAATTTTTAATTAAATACTTGAAAACAGTAAAGCCTGTACATCTCTAACATCTAATAATAATAATAATTTAAAGTGAAGTATTCTGTCAAAGAATCACATCTTTCAGCTCTGTTGATGGTTTGTACATCCCTTAAGAAGTAATGGTACAGTGTGAAGGGTGGGTCAATGACATGTCACAGCCACTATGGAGAAAGACACAAGGTGAAAGTTACCCTGTGGCTGGGATGCCCGCTTGGCAAAAACAACCTAGGAAAGAAAACACTTGCTCGAACCATATTCTGACTCTCAGTTAACGAATCGCAATGCCACCAGTTGCATCCAAACCAGTGTCAAAGTTAAAGATTGGATTTCAATTGATGAAGCCTTTAAAAGTGACTGTAAAATCGTGCCAAGCAGAGTCTGTGACAAACATGTTGGGTGCTCCATGAATTCACAATTAGAACAGCATTTAAAAACGGATCTTCATGTGAGAAATAAAAACACTTGCTCCATCGAAAGAACAAGTTCTTCTTACACAAGGGGTGCTGGAAGTTTCTTAGTCTTCTACCAGTAAAATTAATAAAGATTTGTGCATGGCAATGGTCGCTGGAAACATACCATGGTATAAACTTGGAGTGCTGAAGTTTCAAGGATTCCTACGCAAATATTGCAACTTCACTATTCTGGATGAATCAACACTCCGAAAAAACTACTTGAACTCCCGCTACATTGACACGATAGGGGCAGCACCGTTACTATCTGAGGGTTGGTATCTGTAGTTGTAATATGGCTATATTCGGTAGTGTTGTTCTCTGAAGCCAAAAACTTAAGTGTCTTGCATTATTGTTAAGTGAAAGTGAAAAGCATGCTATTTTTTATTGTATTAATTTATTTAGTGTAAATATAGTGCCGAGTTATAAAACTTACAAACATACCGAGGAGGAAAAAATGCCTACTTGCTTCGTTCCAGGCTGTAGGTTTGGCTATAAAAGTACAAAAGGTACTTCTTCAAACCACCTAAAAATGAAGCAGAATTTTTAAAATGGGAAAAGGCGATTCCCAGAAAAGACAAGAAAGCTTTCTGATAAGTGTTATGTGTGCGATTCACATTTTTCTGATGAGTTTATTGCTAAATCAGATGCCTTTGTAATACAAGGCGAACATGTAGAAATTCCTAGAGAATCGGAAACTGAAAACTGGCGCTGTCCCTCATTATTCCCCAATTTGCCACAATATCTCACGAAACAATTAAACACACGAAAACACAAACTCAGAGGAATTTGAAGACAGTGAACAGACAGAAACGTTCACTAGGGAATTAAATATCCTAATAATATTAAATACGTCTACACCACCAGGGGCTCTTTATAAAGATTCAATAGGGCATCAAACAATAAAATGGGGAGATAACCTCAGTGGGAAGAATAATACTTTTGCTTCTTAAAGAACTCTTGAATCCCTAAGAGTAACAACTGAGAGCACCGTATGTGTCCGGGTATTTATGGAATAATGGATTCTGATATGTGCTCACAGCTGAATTTATTCAAGATCCAGAATGGCACTTTGTGACGACTACCCTTCAACAATAGTTTTTCTGAATTTACACATGTTGCAGACTATTTATATCCCAAACAAACTTGCCCTGTCATCGGGTAGTAATTGTGAGCCCAAATTTAAACTGATATTGGCTTCATTCGTCAATCAAATGAGAACACTGGTTAAGAAGACAGAAGAGACAAATAAGGCTGTAGTAGAACATACACAAAATAGAATAAGGCAAGCACTGGACTTCACTGAGAACATGGATGAACTCTTACCGGACTGGGAGAACAATTTAGGTCTAATTAACAGTGATAGCCGCAATCTTGCAAAGGAGTGTTTGATTTATTATCTAGGAGGACATATAGTATGCAATGTATCCAAGGTCACGAAATGTCATGAATGTGTCAGCCTGCTTCACGGAAAGCCTACAGAAGAAATACTTGCCGATCCCTCATATTTATTAGGGACTATAGCAATAAATACAGTATTGACAGCACTTTCCTCAAACATCATTCAAGAGCAGTTTATAATGTGTTCGTGCAAGTTGAAGTGTAGTGGAACAAGAACTCTCCTGTGAACATAGTTTATGGGGCGATATATTTTACGCCCTCCCCCACGGTCTGGTACCTTGACGTGGTGGGGAGGCTTGCGTGCCTCAGTGATCCCGAGAGCGATGCCGGCGGGAGCTTTGGCTCCTGGCAGGGTCTCCCTTGCCGGTAAGGTCGAGGACGAGGGGCCAGACTAAATGACAGACCTTCAGCTGTAGGTCCTGAAGGAAGAAAATCTTTGTGTCAGGGAGTAGGGAATGAGAACACCATCAGTCCTGAAGTCGCAGCATGGCAGGGGCAGAGGCCAAAAGAGGGCAGCCCCCTCACTGCCCTATAGGCACTGTGGGCCTATATCTCACATGCCCGAAATAACTCCCATGAAAAGTCAAAACGAGAGATACACCGGACTGCTGAACCCGATGGCAACATGGCGAGGAAAAAGGATTATGAGATATGGAACATGGAATATAAGAGGATTAGCTGGAAAGGAGAATGAATTAGTGGCAGAATTCGAGAGAGCAAGACTTGTAGTGCTGGCACTGACAGAGACAAAAAAGAAAGGTCAAGGGGTGGATACAATGGTGAACGATCATGTGCTCATTTATAGTGGAGTTAGCATCAGATTAAGGGCCAAATTAGGAGTAGCACTACTGATCCACAAGAACAGAAACAAGATTCAGGAATGGAAATTCCACACGGATAAAATTCTAACGGTCAGCATACGATTAGATCCAGAGATGGAGCTGATGACATTTATTGTGGTTTACGGAGTGAACGACGATGTAAGAAAGGAGGAGAAGGATAGGTTCCATGAAGAGCTACAGAATGTGGTAGATGACACTCGAGGGGAAATCATTGTATTAGGAGATCTCAACGGCAGAGTCTGAAACCAGCCAGAGGGAAGTGGCGGAGCTGTTGGCCGGCATGGTGAGCCTGTGGTTAACAACAATGGTGAGAGGATTGTTGATTTCTGCGTTGCCAATAATCTTGTCGCAGTGAACACCATGTTCCCGCATAAGATGATACATATGTACACGAGGGAGGAACCCAGCCGAGATGAGCGCTCCATCATAGATTATGTGTTAGTGAAGAGATCACCTCCAGAAGGTGACAGATTGTCGAGTATACCGTGGCTATGAAATGACCATTTTCTCTTGATAACAACAATGGAGACAACAGCAAAGGTACAGAGGAAACAACCTAAGAACAAGAAGCAAGAAAATATTAAGGTGTACAAGTTACGAGAGAACAGGGAGGTACAGGAGCAGTTCACACAGGAAGTGGAGGAGGAGTGTCAGAGGATAGAGGAGAGGATCGAGGAAATGGACCTGGAGGGAAAGTGGAACATGTTCAAGAAGATACTATTAGAAGTGGCAAGTAAAGTATGTGGAACAACAAAGGTCGGGGAGTACAAGAAAAGAACAAGCTGGTGGAATGATGATATCAAGGAAGAAGTAAGAAAGAAAAAGGAAATGTGGAAGAAATACTTAAGAAGCAAGGATGCTGAGGACCATGAGATGTATAAGGAACAAAGAAGAAAGGTTAAAGACCTAGTGAAAACAGTGAAAAGACAGTCTTGGGAATGGAGAAAAATTATAAAGAGAACCAGAAGCTGTTCTATAGAGCATTGAAAAACATGAGAAAGGAGAAACAATGCCCTCTAAAGTTTATAAAAGATAAGGAAGGGAAAATCTTAACAGAAGAGAAAGAAATAATGGAGAGATGGAAAGAATATTTTAATGATTTACTGAATGGAAATGAGAATGAAGACAGCCCATGGTCAAGTGAGGAAAGAGAGCAGACGGGGGGAGAAGGAGAATAAGAAGAAGGAGAGGACTTAAGGATAAATGAAATGCAGTTGGCTATTAAACAACTCAAGAATGGGAAGGCCCAAGGACATGATGGAATTGCCCCAGAAATGATTAAGAACTTGGGAAAGAAAGCAGAAAACTTTCTATTCAAGATTATGGTGGAGGCCTGGAGAACAAAAAAGGTACCTAGAGATTGGGAAGTAGCAGTCATCGTTCCCATCTTTAAGAAAGGAGACAATCGAGAGTGCAGTAATCACCGTGACATATCCTTGTTATCAGTGCCTGGGAAGGTCTTCTCAAAGATCCTGGAGACTAGATTAAGAAAGGAGGTAGAGGCTAAACTTGAAGAAGCACAGTGTGGCTTCCGCTCAAATAGAAGCACGCAAGATCTCATATTTACTGTTAGGATGGCCAGTGCAAAGCTACTGGAAAAGAACAAGACCCTTCATGCTGCCTTTATTGACCTGAAACAGGCATTTGACAGAGTCCCGAGGTCCAAACTCGGAGTTAGCAAGTCACTTTGCAGTTCAATCATGAGTCTGTATAAGAACTGTCGGAATTACGCGCAGACAGGAAATGTGAGGTCAGCAGAGTTCACTACGAGACAAGGAGTCCGGCAGGGCTGCAGTCTTAGCCCTCTTCTTTTCATCATATACCTCGACCATATTATGAAGCTGTGTCATGAGAGAATCAAGAAATTGACGGTCGGAAATTATCTCATGCGACCAGTACGATTTTCTGACCTGACATTTGCTGATGACCTGATTGTTGTTGCCTACAGCAAACAAAACCTGCAGCACAACATCAATGTATGGGTGGAAGAGCTTAAGGAAAAAGGTATGGAGGTGAATGTGGACAAGACAAAGACTATGGTTATCAGCAGGAATGAGGAGAGACACTGTATCATAGTCGATAGTAAACCATTAGAGCAAGTCACCAAGTTCAAGTATCTTGGCTCAATCATCAGCTCAGATGGGAAGATGGAGGAGGAAATAACAGAAAAAATAGGAACAGCAGGGCGCTTGTTTAATGCCATCCGAACAAACTTCCTCAACAAGAAGGAGATCTCAAAGGGCACAAAATTAGCCGTTTACAAATCCACTTTTATTCCCACATTGACCTATGGCTGCGAATCCTGGGTGCTAACAGAAAGAACCAAGAGCAGAATCCAGGTGGGCAGAGATGAGGTACCTCCGGAAAGTAGAGGACAAAACCAGGAGAGACAGGATCAGGAATACAGCCATCCGGAAAGTATTGAATATGAAGCCACTGGAGAAAACCATCCAAGAATATCAATTGAGATGGTTTGGCCATGTCCACCGAATGTCGACAGACCGCTTGCCGAGGTTAATGAGGGAGGTGAGAGTGGAAGGAACGAAGGCTCAAGGAAGACCACGGAAGATATGGGAGGAGGGGATTAGAGAAGCACTGCAGGAGAGGAGACTCTCGGTACGAGAGGCCGTTGCCATTACCGGAGATAGGAGTAGATGGAGATCTCTCGTATCCTCGACAACTCATGGTACAAGAGGACTGGATTAAGTAAGTAAGTAAGTAAGTATATTTTATGCCAGGCTGAGTGGCTCAGACGGTTGAGGCGTTGCCCTTCTGACCCCAACTTGGCAGGTTCGATCCAGGCTCAGTCTGGTGGTATTTGAAAGTGCTCAAATACGTCAGCCTCGTGTCGGTAGATTTACTGGCACATAAAAGAACTCCTGCGGGACTGAATTCCGGCACCTAGGCGTCTCCGAAAACCGTAAAATATATTTTACGAGTATGTGGACAGTTTGCACAGTATCACTATTAATTCAAAAGAATTAGGATGCTGCGATGACCATGTTGCGGACATTATCCCTAAACTTGTGTTACATTATATAAAGAATTGATTTTATTTTGTAACAAGACAAATGAGAAAGGAACGGAAATATTGTGATCACAAAGTATACCCGGAAGCTATCTAAAACTATCTGAGAACTGACTTCTGGAATGGTAAGCAAAAGCATAATATTTTGCATGCAATAATTGTCTTTTATTCGTATGCTGACTTGTAAGCTCAAGCTCACTTACTGCTGGAAGAGCAGCCTAGCGGAGGAACCGATGAACTAGGGGAGTGATCACACTTCTTCCTTCTACTCGCTATGATTGAACTTTTTAAAAATAAATTAAAAACCTCCTAATTTCAACCCACTATTTCCATCGTAAGGGATTTATCAATTATGACAGTTTTTACAGATATGAAGTAGAAAACATGAACTCAAATAGAGCGAAATAAAAAAATTACATATGTTCAAAACTAGTATTTATTTTAAAAATCCAAATTTAGTGAAAAATGGCCAATATGGTGGATTGAAAACGTATGAAAGTGAGGAAGACCTAAAATGTGTTAATGCTGACCCCAAATGGACTTGTGATTTTAAAGGAGGGAATTGCCATGTTGGGAAATCTAACAAGGGTCACTGTCCTTCTGTGTTGCAATAAAGGCAGAAGCGAGAGAGTGGATCCACTCATCATAAGCAAGTTAAAGAAGCCACGATGTTTCAAGGGCAACGGGCAATTTCCGTGCAAGTACAAGGCATCTAAAAATGCCTGGGTGACAAGCAAACATTATGAGGGGTTGGGGTGCCTTGAGCACAAAATAGCATTCCAGGACACAAACATACTTCTGTTGTTCGATCAGTGCGCTGAACACAAACATAATACAGCTTTAAAACATGTGCATCTTCTTTTTCTGCTGGCCAACACTACGGGCTACTTATAGCCCCTAGATCAAGGTATAATTTCATCTCCGAAATGCGCCTAAAGAAAGCATCTGGTGCATTATGCTCTCCGTGAAGCCGTTAGAAATATTCCAGCGGGAAAAATATGCAAGTGGAACACGATGGATTCAGTGCGGAGTGTGATAGTTGCCTGTGACGCTATTCCTTCATCGACAATCACAAACTACTTTGTCAAGTGTGGATTGGGTTCGTTACATGAAGAGACGACTATGAAGATGAATGGGAGAGGTTACGGCAAAAGTCTGATGTCGGTACAACTTTCGCCGAATACATCACCATCGACCATGCAGAGACTACTTCAGAGCGGGATCCTGCTAGCTGTGATCACACGATGTCAGAGGGAGATGCAGCTCCAGCTGATGCTGAACACACAGATACGGCACAGGCGACAACTATTCCGTTGAAAAATTATGTACTTACCACTCTAGCAGTGTTGGATTCTGTAATAAGCACAAGCGATGCTGATGAAGCAACAATCAAGGTTATGAACCATATGGAGCAGTTCGTTGCCAGTGTTTATAAACCAACTGGACCATTGAACATTTGCGTATTTTTCAGGTACTGTATAAAGGTATGAATTATTCTTTATATTTGTGTTAAATATATGTCTGGGTTTTAAAAGTTTGTTTCGTTGTGCCATGTGTTTCCAATCGGACAGTCTTGTTGGCTCCCCCTTGTGCAAGTGCTTTATTCATTGGATTGCTATACTGTACTTGTTTTGCGTCATGCATATAGATTTCTCGTATTTGAAATGTGCTTTTTTTTTTTTCCTGGGCGTTAGGTTATGTTTGACAGTGTATGGTGTTGTCTTATGAGTTATCCAAGAGTATTATTTGAATAAATGCACCTTGTTGGATATACTTCCTATAGTTTTTCCATGCCATTTGAAAGGTTGAAATGTGAATCAAGGTGACTGCACGCATTAAAGGGGCTTAGAATATTTTGTGATGCAGCGCAGCAAGGGTTGGTTTTTCTGAATTATGACTTTATGGGGGTTAATTCAAAATCACGTATTCCAAGTCCGATTTTAACATCCCAACGACCTTGAATTAGCAATGTTTTACTGTACACAGTATATATCACTGATAATGATAACTTACCCTTTCTCGGAGTCATTGCTTGGAATGAGTCTAACCTGAGGGCTGCCAACAGCTAAAATGCATGCCTGAGGAGGATTGATAATGGCTGAGAAGCTAGTAATTCCATACATTCCCAAATTGGAGATTGAGAATGTGCCACCCTGGAACAAAGATCATATAATTAATATTGTCCTGCAAAACAAAGAAAAAAATCGTAAAAGAAACCTTCAATGTACCATGATACAAACAACATGATCAGACACTGCCTTACCAGTGGAACCTCATCAGAGGCCTATTCCATAAAAGTATGGTCTTGTACATTACAAGTAAATTCTCTAGTAACTAGTACAAACACCAGAGTTTCTGTTCGACACAAGAATTTTCTACAGTTGTACTTTACTATTCCATACTTACAAATAACCAGTGAATTTTTATGGGTATGTTCCACAAAAGTACTAGTACTTGTAACTTACTAGTGAACTGGGTAGTATTCTCTACCAGTGAAAGCACAGTACTAGTGCTATTTAAATATGCTTATTTCAGACACATTTTTATAAATATGTGGTCTATCAGTAGTGATAGTGATGGCAATGAAAACTACCATCTGTACACTGAAAGAATAAATTTCCAGTTTAACATAGTATTTGAATACAAAGAGCGTTTTAGGTTAAGCACAATGCAAGTGGAAGAACTTGGGCATAGGTTAAAACATCCTACGAACAAAAATAAATCTCTCTCTGCTAAACTAGGTTAAGCACAATATAAGTGGAAGAACTTGGGCATAGGTTAAAACATCCTACGAACAAAAATAAATCTCTCTCTGCTAAACAACAGTTACAAACAACACTACATTGGCTAGGAAATGGTGGTCAGTACCATGGTATTGCAGATAAGCATGGGATGGCAAAATCTTCAGTCTGTAGGTCAATACATTCTGTGGTAGCTGCAATAAATGATATAAAATTTCCTCAAATTGTTCGCTGGCCTGAAAATACTGAACAAACATGTTCCAAGAAGGACATTCCTGGAATCATTAATGAGCAGAATCTCTCTTACATATGATACGTCCAACTTTTTCCCTTGAAAGCTCTATGAGCTTTTCCCAAGTCAAGTATTTTCATCTAACCATTTATTTTGTTTTGTTTTTTCAGACTCTCGCTGAATGCACCGAAAAGAATACCTTTCCTTCTTTCTATTTCCTTGAAAATGAATAACTACGTTTCTCTTGACACCATGTTAACAATTCATGCACAGTTTGCAATTTTGTAACAATTAAGTTTGGCGGTCGTTATTAGCAGCATCTGATTCCTAATGACAGACCAAGGTATAACAAGAAGTAAGTATAAATAACCACCTAATCGATACTTTATTAATGCCTCAGGCAAAACTGAATAAAATTAAAACTTACAGGACATGTTTCGACCACTTAGTGGTCCTCTTCAGCTGTATAAATAAAGAACTGAAAAGAAAAACATTGACAATAAGCACAAATAAACGTTCTTTGGAGACTCCTTTGATAAAAATGGAGGTCATCAGAATAGGTCATCTTGCCTCTCGTTCTTGTTTGGAAAAGATGTTTATTCTGCGCTGTCTAGAGGGTCTGTCTTTGAGCGCGACCTGGTGAAGTAACGATGTGATACAGTTTGACAATTCATGGAAAGCTCTGGAGAGAAGGGAAGTAGAGTTTTATCGTCATCTACAATAACATGTGAGGGAGGAGATTGGGCTGTGCTTCTGCCATGGGATCCCATATGAAAGAGTCCAACCACAAATTCACCAATATAAAACAGGACCTTCAAATTATCTGTATGATTAATAAAGGTAAGCTTATGAACAACCTGGAAAACATCCATATCGTTCTTGATAAATTGGAAAACGGTGAAGAGAATCTCAACGAAAACAACGAGCATAAAAACATCTTATATGAGAATATTAACAAATACTTAGAATGGGTAGACATGAAACAGACTAGACGAACAAGAGATATAATCAAACACGACATCGCAGAAGCACAGCCCAATCTCCCTCCTCCCTCACATGTTATTTTAGAAGACGATAAAACTCTACTTCCCTTCTCTCCAGAGCTTTCCATGAATTGTCAAACTGTATCACATCGTTACTTCACCAGGTCGCGCTCAAAGACAGACCCTCTAGACAGCGCAGAATAAACATCTTTTCCAAACAAGAACGAGAGGCAAGATGACCTATTCTGATGAGCTCCATTTTTATCAAAGGAGTCTCCAAAGAACGTTTATTTGTGCTTATTGTCAATGTTTTTCTTTTCAGTTCTTTATTTATACAGCTGAAGAGGACCACTAAGTGGTCGAAACATGTCCTGTAAGTTTTAATTTTATTCAATTTTGCCTGAGGCATTAATAAAGTATTGATTAGGTGGTTATTTATACTTACTTCTTGTTTAAACATCGATATGGTCATGAAATGGACAACTTGTAATAAGACCAAGGTATGTCAGACTATCGTGGAACATACGCGAGGATCGTGGAAGAACAGAATGGGTGATAACGGAGTAATTTCCTATCAACAAAGAAATAAACTGAAAAATAACATTCTAGCATTAAGAAATTCACATAAATATTAGAGTTCTTTGAATCTTTGCTGCATAACTTACCTTAAAATAAGATATTACGATAAATGAGGCAAGCATAACCTAATTCAATGAATGGAATACGAAGATAAACAGCTGATTCATGCTATAATGTACTATGTTTATTGATATGTCGTCACTTGCAAAACTTGTAACAATTCACTGGTAATATACAAGAGACTTTCAATCTTTTGTGGAACAGAAATGTACAAGTCCATACATTACAAGAACCCACACTAGTAACTTGTAATGTACAAGAACATACTTTTGTGGAATAGGCTCCAGAAGTAACATTGTGGGAAAAGGCATGGGTGATAATAGACATACAGTAGTCCAGTTTTCAAATGCTGTTCTGATTTTCTGAGCGGAAGCAAGACTTTTACATAAGTTAGGAGTTGGAAGATAAAATCGTTGGGCGAGTCATATGGCTGGTTTTTGTCACACCAAAGTTACCTGTGAGTTACACATTTACACTTATAACTTTAATGGCACTGATACTTCTAGTGAGGTTTTACAAACTTAAATCCAAGTTTATAAACTCTGGCAACAAAAAGAACGGACATCGTCATGTTTAGTACCCCTCACCCTTCAATAGAAGTCTTTACAAATGTGTTTTTAGTGAACGTTTAGTAATATCTAGCTACTTTTAACAGCAGGAGTTTTCTGTAATGAAAATTGGTTGGTAAATATATATAATCATCTCAATCGTAATGCAGTTACTGGTAGTATCAGGTGTGCCACAATACAGAAAACAAAATGTCATAATTCTAAATGTGGGGAGAATTTCTTTTTTTTTTTCTGCTAGGGGCTTTACGTCGCACCGACACAGATAGGTCTTATGGAGACGATGGGATAGAAAAGGCCTAGGAGTTGGAAGGAAGCGGCCATGGCCTTAATTAAGGTACAGCCCCAGCATTTGCCTGGTGTGAAAACGGGAAACCACGGAAAACCATCTTCAGGGCTGACGATAGTGGGATTCGAACCTACTATCTCCTGCGTGCAAGCTCAAAGCCGCGCGCCTCTACGCGCACGGCCAACTCGCCCGGTAAGGGGAGAATTTCAGTCCTTTCAAAAGGAACTTTATAATAAACCTCGTTCTTCAAAGAAAAGAGGAGACTGAAAAGAAGACAGATAGGATAACAATAGCTCGGAAGGAAAAGTCTTGGGAGGACTTACGTAAAGTATTCAATGAACATAGCCAGTTAAGAAGTCTAACTGCAAAACAGTTAAAAGAACTGTAATTCATGTTGAAAAGAAAAGCAAGAAAACGCAATAACGAAGACAGGGCAAGTACTGAAACAATAAAATAAGAAGCACAAAGAAAAATTAGTATGAATAATGTGAATATGAAGAATGAGAATTAGGCCTATATTAATGTATGTACGTATGTATGTTCAGCCCTCAGCCCGAAGGCTGGTTGGGTCCTCAACAGCTCCACCATTAGCTGTCATAGATGGCCTAGGCATCTCTGAAGGGGGTGTACTAGGGAAATTAGGAGTGAGGTAGTTTCCCGTATACCAATACTTAAAATGTTTATTTTGTCAAAAGTAAATATTAACTGTAAATGACCTGTAATTTCAGATCGGGTCTTTATGGAGGTGGGACCCATGATTCAAAGTCTGATGAAACCGATCTTAAGATAATAGCTTCACTGAAATATCAATCTGAGCCCAATGAAACTCCTTTTGATTCGAGTTCCATTTGATAACTAGCTGATGTACCCGTGCTTCGCTACGGAATTCTACATTGTATACAGAATTTTAGATTAGGTAGTGTACACGTTGTGAGCAAGATTGTATTAAATTGCATAGCTCTTAACGTTACCCTAGAAACGCGACGGGGAATTCACCAAACGTCTTTTCTCATGTGAAGACTGGGTTAGGGAATTTTCATTGTAATGGTAAGCCCGCTTGCCTACCATCAGTCACAATCAGGTTGGGGAGTTTTCATTATAATGACAGACACTCGCTCTCCACCTGCCTTTTTACATCCTCAGAAAGACTGTCTTATGTGTATTCTCAACCAAAATGAACATAGGTCGTTACAATGACATCAGTAGGAATGATGTAGATGTTGATTCCCATAGGGAATGTCAATGTCCAATAACGGACCATTATATTGGTATTATCAGTAGGAATGGCGCGATTAAAAGCAATGCTTTCATATGAAATAATCAAATGAAAAACCACACATTTTTTCACTTTTAACGAACAGTGCTACGCTGCCGATCTAACAGTCCAATGTTCTAGAGCTGGAATGACCAAGCCGCAGACAGCCGTGATCTGTGAACACTCTTCGTCTATTTTCGGTTGGGGTGGTGTCGAAAAGTGGAGAGTCCCAGGTAAAATCTATGACCTTTTACTGCTCTGTTTTCTAGGAGGATCCGATGAGTTGGAAAATATAAATTCATACACTGGTGGCAAAAAAAAAACCTATCTGACTTGTAGGCAAATTTTTCCTCCAAGCCAGAGGAGAAACCCCTCTTCAATGCTAATTTGGAATAAAATGAATGCAGAATTTTATAAAAGTTAAGAGGAAGAAGCTTCCTTAAGAAACAGCTTTTTTCAGGGTTGAATTTTGAGTTATATAGTGAATTGTGGTGCTATAGTTTGGAATCAACCTAAATTGTAATTATCTTTTGCTAGTGACTTTCTGTCGCACCGACACAGATAGGTCTTGTGGCGACGATGGTGTAGGAAAGGCCTGGGAGTTGGACGGAAGCGGCCGTGGCCTTAATTAGGGTACAGCCCCAGCATTTGCGTGGTGTGAAAATGGGAAACCACGGAAAACCATCTTCAGTGCTGCCGACAGTGGGATTCAAACCCACTAACTCCCGGATGCAAGCTCACAGCTGCGTGCCCCTAACCACATGGCCAACTCACCCGGTAAATTGTAATTCTAGACCAGGGCATACTAATACTACTACTACTAAGTCAGGCTCTGCCGTAGGTGTGCACACTGCTCATTCAAAACAGCTCGTCAAAGTAGGGATGGATTATCTGAAATACTATGATGAATCAGTGTGTTACATACCAGCAGTATCAGGAAATGTATGAACCAGAGAAATGACATGTTAAAGAAGAAAGTTTTCCAACTCCCCAGCTATTTCCCGCCAATATTCAGTCAGGCTGTTATACTTGGTATACGCAACAGTAATCCCATATATCAGAGTTGAATGGCACCGTAAGAGACAAAGAATATCAGAACAAACAATGGTCAACGTAATGTTATTGTTGATCAATGTTATGTAGCCTTTCACATTTAGTTTTCTTCCGACTCTGAAATACCACTCTTATCAAAGTACGGTAAAACTGAAGAAAAACATAAATGGTTGGAGATTGTATTATCTATAACTTTTGTTATGTAGTACTTTTCAATAGGACCAATAACATAGGTATTTTAAAATTAAATTTTAGGTGCCTTCCCCTAAACTACAATTTCATCCAGGGTGAATAAAACTGTTTATAGCTTAGACTGTTGTTTCTTATTCCCCGACTCTATATACCAATTTTCATTAAATTCTGTTTACCCATTTTCTCGTGGCTCGGCTTGATATGGACTTACCAACAAAAATCCAAATTCATGAATATCCGCATTATCATAGCAGGTACGGTAAAAATGTATAGGACAAAAATGATCCGAAATTGTACAGACAAAACTCTTATTTTATATATATAGATTCAGTTCCCATATTGGAAAGTAATGTTTACAGTAGAGGCATCATGCTGCAAGGAGACTGTAACAGAAACGGTTAGAACACATGTGGAATCAGTGACAAGCCAGTGTTAACCTAGAAGCAAGTATACAGAAAGCATACAGAATGAGTTTTGTTGATTCAAGCACACCCTAAACCAGCACCTAAAAAAAATCAAATTATTTCCAAAGTGTTAGTGAAAGCATAGTGGATAGAAAGGAAGTAAAAAATAAAACAGATCAAGAACTGGCAATAATTAAAAAGAAAGAATTGGAAATGAAGGAAATACAGCATAAGAAAAATATGAAATACTAGCAAGGCACCCGTCCTTTGCTACGCTATTATACTGAAATTTATAATTGAATGCTTAACATTTTATGTATAATCTGCCAAAATTCGTGAATGACGGCAAAGTTCCTCCCATTCTTCAATCTTTCTTTTCAGCAATCGATTTTGTACTTCCTGGGATAGCTCCAGGTATTCCGCCTGGTCAGTTGGGTCCCTAAATCTTTGCCACCTTTTCCTATAAGCATTTTTAATATGGATTAAATCCCTGAGGAGATCTGGCGTGGTGTCATCTTGGGTGCCATGGCAGTACTGAAGCCGCGGTCGGACTGCCTTGTAGTCATTACCCGGTTAAGAAACGTTTCCAGCGCGGTCCACACATTTTGACGGTCCAGAAAATTATTAGGGATTTCTGGCAATACGAATTATATACTTCCGTGCATTATTGACCTTATTATATAGGTGAACAATTGCATGGTCAATATCATTCCTATAGTTTATTTCAAATGTGTTTAAAATTTTTATGTATGTGCCAGGAGAATCTACTGTAATCTAACTTTAAGTTCTTCAAAGGAAAAGATGGCTCTTGAAAATGAATCCAGGAAAGATTATGATCAGAATAAAGTACATTATGAACAGTAAAATCAATTTGTCTCAACTCCTTTTCCACCCCACCGCTGTTAAGTTGATCCCCCGCCCCTGCCCTCCAAAGAAAGAAGGTGTATTTCTTCATGCTTAAAGGAGATTCCAAATACCAATGTTCACGTCTATTACCTTCATTTTTGAGTTATAAGTTACCCCATAAAAAGAATTCACTTATTTCACTTCCTTTCACACTCCCCTCTCCATTAAGTGAATTTTCCGGAAAAAATACTTGTTTCTTTATTAGTAAAGGATCTAAATACCAATTATCACGACTAACATCTTCAGTTTTTTAGATATGTGTCCTCATAAAAGGAATTTAACTCCTTTTCACCCCTGCCCCCAAGATGACTTTCCCCCCAAAATGCGTTTTTCTTTGTTTTTAAAGGAGATCCAAATACCAATTTTCACGTTTGCAACGTCTTTTGTTTTTGAGATAATAGTATCTCCATACGAATAATTCAAATAACTTTTCAATTCTACTCCCCACCCCCTTTAATTAAGTGGATTTCCGAAAACAAAAAATGCATATTTTTAATATTTAAAGGAGATTCCAAATACGAAACTTCACGCCCGTAACATCTTCAGTTTTGAGATATCAGTATCCTAATAAAAATAATTCAACCCCATTTTCAGTCATTTTTACCCCTCCACCCAAGTGGTTTTTCCAAAAACAAAAAATACATGTTTCTTTATTTTAATAGAGATTTTTAAAAATCCATTTTTCACTTCTGCAACATGTTAAGTTTTTGAGATATACTGTAGACATGCTCATTTTAAAATTTCACCCCCTTTTTTAGTTTCCCGTAAGTGGAGTTTCCAAAAACAAATCACCTGTTTCTTTACTTTTGCAGGAGATTCCAAATACCAATTTTTATGTCTGTAACATTTTACATTTCTGATATATACTGTAGATATAGTCTTTCAAAATTCACCCCATTTGTCACTCCTGTTTAACCCCCATTAATTGGATTTTCCAAAAACAAAAACAAAATATGTTTTTCTTTATTTTTAAAGATGATTCCAAATACCAATTTTCAGGTCTGTAATATCTTCAGTTTCTGAGATATAAGTATCCTCATTAAAGGCATTCAACCCCTTTTTCACCTCTGCTAGTGGGATTTTCCGAAAACAAAAAATATGCGTTTCTTTATTTTTAAAGGAGATTCTAAAATACCAATTTTCACATCTGCAAACTTTTAAACTTTTGAGATATAGATACACTCATTTTAAAAATTCACCCCCCCCCCCCTTAGCGACAGAATATCCAAAAATCCTCCCTTAGCAAGCACCTACATTGTAATGTAAATGTGTCCTCAAAACTTCATTTCGTTATGTCCAGTAGTTTTGGCTCGGCGATGATGAATAAGTCAGTCAGTCAGTCAGTCAGGACATGTTCTTTTATATATATAGATTAGACATTTGAAGGAAAATAGTGCTTAAGGAGTTGGAAACACAAGAAAATGAATTTAAAATTAAGAGAATTGATTACAAAATGAAATTACAATTTTTTTCTTACTTTTATTTTATTTTACAATTTGCTTTATATTACACCAACACAGGTAGGTCTTATGGCAACGATGGGATAGGACTAGGAATGGGAAGGAAGTGTCTGTGGCCTTAATTAAGGTACATCATATGCCTGATGTGAAAATGGGAAACCACGGAAAACAATCTTTAGGGCTGCTGACAATGGGGCTCAAAACCCACTATCTCCCGAATGCAAGCGGATAGGTACGTGACCTAAACTGCAAGGCCACTTACATGGTATATAATATTACTCATTTTCTATACCAGTCCTTCATGATCTACCCATCAAAAGCCTTGGATTGGTCACATAATACTATTGTCCCCCCAGAATTGAACTCAGGACAGCTATTCTCTCCGAGATCGATCTTAGTGAGGCAATGTAGGAGTAAGGTGCTGCTAAATTCTAAGAAGTGCATTAACCAAAGTAAGACAATTGAACAATTAAAGCAATTGAACAAATAAGGCAACTGAATATATATTGTGTAAAGCAAATTATGTGTACAGGTATAATGTTCCAGCACAGAAGCAGTAAAGCTTGCATAGAGTTAACAAATACGAGGTAATCAGTATGAAAGACGCTCGTCACTAGCAATTTTGGAATCAGCACAGAGAAATGCAGTAAACAAGGGCACGGTTCATTATTGCCCAACTACTCATGACACACAGGAAAAGTACAGGAATCTAGGCCACTGATTAGCATTCTTGAAGGTTCGGGAAGTCTTATACAATTAAGAAAACTACAAAGATAACTACAGAGACTTCTAAAAGCCAAGAGGTCCATAAAAAGGACCTTAGTTGAAAGATGGACCTTTCACTGTTAGCCAGAGCAGAAGTTGTTAGAGAAGAAATTAATATATAATAATAACAACAAGCTCTCTGAGAGTTCCAAATTGATCACGTTGCAATCTCCAGGAGAAACAGCCCTGAGATTATGAATGTGAAGGTGGAAAAGAATCTAATTCCCTTCATGGGAACTTAGAATTTCCATAAGGTAAAGAAAGGCATCAATGTGGCCTCAGATCATTATATGTCTCTTATCAAATTCAAACCAATTCCCGCAAACACAAGGAAGACAACCAAACAGATCACACGCTTCGACAACGATAAACTTCGGCAAAGGGTCGAGGAGTTCCAGGAGAAGGCTAGACCAAATGACTGTGACTTTAACAACGCTAAAAGTCTCCTTGTTGAGGCTGCCAAAGACGTTGCAGAAATCAAGAGAAGCAAAAAGCATGCCTGGTGGAATGGTACCTGCGAATTAGTCCTCCAAGAAAGACTCAATGCATGGAAACAGTACTACTCTACGAAATCAGAAAATGATTGGGAAACCTACAAAATCCAACGTGCCCAAGCAGCTAGGGTTTCAGAACTGAGAAACGTAAATACGAAAAATCTCTCATTGAAAAGATAGAACAAAACTTTAGGAAGAATGAAAGCAGAGAGTACTACAGAGCCTTCAAACGCAAACTCACTGGCTATAAACCACCATCTCTATGCTTTGAGCGAAAGGACGGCACACTGGCGACGTCAAATGAAGAAAATTGCAGCATTCTGGCACATTACTTCAAGAATTTACTTAATTGCTCTAAACCGCAAAGCGCCATTGAGACCAAGGAACCCTTACTCAGGTACCCAGATTCCAGACCACCCGACAGAGATGAAATCAAGCGCCACATTGCCCGTCTCAAAAATAAAGCGCCGGGTGAAGACTCAGTAGTAGCAGAACTATGGAAATATGCCCCAGAGGAATCACTTGATATCTTGCAAAAGCAAATAGAAGAAATTTGGAACAAGGAGACCCTACCCGAAGATTGGAAAATAGCTTTGATCCATCCACTACACAAAAAAGGCAGCATGAAGAACATCAACAACTACAGAGGAATATCTTTGCTACCCGTGACTTACAAAATTCTATCACTTGCCATCCTGGAGCATTTGGAAGCACAAGTCGAACATCAAATAGGTGAATACCAAGGAGGGTTCAGAAAAGGTCGCTCAACAGCTGAACAGATCCAAAATCTCAAAACGATCATCAGATATTGTACACTAAGGTCCAAGCAGTATGTGTCTGTCTTTGTGGACTTTAAGAAAGCGTACGACTCCATTGACCGGGAAGTCCTGCTAAATATCTTAAATGAATTTGGAGTTGATTTGAAACTGCTGGCATTAATTACAGCCACCCTGACCGATACAAAATCCAAGGTGAAGTTCCACGGATGTCTCTCGCATTCCTTTGACATCAAAACAGGAGTCCGACAAGGTGATGGGCTATCCCCGATACTCTTCAACTGTGTTCTTGAAAAGATCATCAGAACCTGGCGGGTGAGATTACAGGAAACCAACTACAGTCCATTGAGAATAGGAACCAAATCCAAGGGGATCGCAACAGACTGCTTAGCATTTGCTGATGATATTGCTGTTCTCTCAACCGACATAGAAACCGCTAGAGCTCAAGCTGAAATTTTAAAGGAAATTGCCGAACAAACTGGTTTGCAAATATCGTTTGAGAAAACAGAAGTAATGACTAACATCAAAGAGGCTCCACCAAAACTCCATACAAAATACGGGGACATCACCCGAGTAGACAAATTCAAATACCTGGGTGAGATCATCATGAAAAATGGACTGGACAAAGAAGCACTTCAGGAGCGAGTACACAAACTGGAAATAGCCTACCAAACATCCCGCACAATCTACAACAAAAAATGCCTTTCCCAAAACACCAAGATACGTCACTATGAAACAGTTCTGAAGCCAGTAGTTGTATATGCAGCCGAAACCCTGTCTCTAAATGCCAACAAAGGACTCCTTGAAGAACTGGAGAAAAGAGAACGCAAAATTATGAGAGGAATCTTGGGATCAAAGTACAAAAATGGAATCCATCAAAAGAGATCCAACAAGGAAGTCTACAGCAAAATAGAGAAAATTACCGACACAATCAGAAGAAGACGGGCACGATTTTACGGTCATCTGAAAAGAATGGACGGAAGAAAGTTAACTAAAGAAATCTTTCACTTTTTTGATTCAAACCCCAAAACCACAATTCCCTGGTTTAGAAATACCAAAGAAGACCTGCAAACGCTACATATCTCAGATGAAGACGCCCTTAACAGAGATCTCTTCCGCAAGAAAATATTGACGAACGTGCTAAACCGAGACGAGCAACCGAAGAGAAGACACGGTGCCCCTTGGACAGAGGAGCGTAAGCAGGGCCACTCACAAAGAATGAGGGAAATTTGGGCTCTAAAGAAGGCCAAGTTCAGTGTCAAATGCAACAAGACTTAACGTGGTCCTTGATGGCCCCAGCGAATTATATATATATAACAACAATAATATCAATGAATATTGAATTTTCACGACCGCATTGTAATCGAAACAGACTTTCAACGTATTAGGTCGTGTTACGTACATGTAGTACGTGTTGAAGAGATGTTAAGTACAGAACAAAAATGGCCAGCCAGACACCAGTGCGATCCTTTCAAACAGAACAAAGATGGCCTAGGCCACCATAGCTCAATTGGTAGAGCAACCGACGCGAAATCGGGAAGTTGTGGGTTCGGATCCCACTGGTGTCCGGCTGGCCATTTTTGTTCTGTACTTAACATCTCTTCAACACGTACTACATGTATGTAACACAACCTAATACGTTGAAAGTCTGTTTCGATAACAATAATATCACTTTGTACCTAGAGAAATCAAAGGCTTGAATGAAGCCAATCAAGATAGCAGCAAATTGGAAATAATCCAGTATTAACCCGATATGTCCCAGATGGCAACGCTGGGTTACATGTGTCTGTTTTATTTTTTGGCTATTCAACAATTCACTTTTCATGAAACCATTGTCAGAATTGTACATTATAGGGACCTGTATTGTTAATTCTGAATGGTTTTTTGTCAGTTACTCAAGTGGTTTGTGTGCAGTAACATCGCAAAGTGAGAGCGAGAAAAAGAAATGTCAAATCAAAAGGACCACAATTTCATGAACAGGTATATTTACATTCCTGCAAGGAATTATTCCTTTCTGGTTATTGCTATTTTCTTTCGAAAGTTGTAGCATTACGTTAGTATAAATGAAAAATATGCTGGCTCTTATAAAGTGAAGATATATAAGGATTTATGATGCTGTTGCCATATGGCAACGCTGGGCCATAATGGGTATTTCAATTTTTTATCTGTTCCTAGCACCGCCATAGCAGTCTGTATACTACTGTTTGCGCACAATACCTGACTGCTTGTAAAGTATAGCACTTCCAATGCGGTTTTCTATATTTTCAGACCGATAACTCTAAAAGAAGCTCTTGACTACTTGGAAGAAATACTGTCCGAAGATGAAGATACTCAAGCATTGTTTATCGAGCCTCCTGACGTTGAAAGTGGTGCTTTGAGTGGTGAAGATTAGATGTAAGGCTAAAGAATGAAATTGTTTCAAAATCTATGCGCAGAAATCGCTTTCAACAGAAACTGCAGTTTCTTCATTTTGAAGACAGCCGTAAATCAGGAAACGACAATGACAAAATGTGGAAACTTCGACCCATCACAGACAATTTGAAGTCCAATATGCTCAAACATTTTCACCCTGAACAGCACCTTTTCTACGATGAGAGCATGGTAGCATACTTCGGTCGTCACGGTTGCAAACAATTTATAAAAGATAAACCATTACGCTTCAGGTACAAAGTTTGGTCGTTATGTACTCCAGCAGGTTATCTGATAAATTTTGAAATTTATCAAGGTAGAAATCCCAGAGCAAATCAAGTTTATGAGGAGAGATTTGGGAAGTCTACAGCTCCACTGTTGAGTATGTTTGATGATGTTCACTTTGATGTACAGCAGCTACCATTCTCATTTTATTTTGACAATTTATTTACCGGCCTTCCATTGCTAGCCTATTTGAAATCTCGAGGTTATTCGGGCACAGGTACTATTCGCGACAACAGAATTCACAAAAACTGTCCACTTGAGAACCAACAGACCCTAAAGAAGAAGCCTCGAGGATATTGCACTTCAGTGAAAATGGAAGTAACTGACATACGTGTGACTAAATGGGTCGATAATTCAGTTGTGAGTGCTGCATCTACCACATTCGGAATGAATCCCACATCTACAGTGCAACGCTATTCCAAGGAACAAAGAAAGAAAATAGGTGTTAACAGGCCAAATGTAATTGGCAAATATAATAAGCACATGGGTGGTGCTGATCACATGGACCAGAATGTGTCTCTGTACCGCATTGGGAACCGAAGCAAGGAGTGGTGTAGTAGTATCTTCACTTGGTTGAGCGATGTATGTGTGCACAGCGCGTGGCTGTTCCATAGAGTAGCTCATCCGAGTATGCCACAACTAGAATTTAGGCATCAAATTGCAGTTTACTATTGCAACCACTTTGGTGAAGGCCCTAGAGGCCCAGGACCTACTCGCAAAGGGAAATCTGACGGAACTCCTCTAGAATACCTAAGCTACGATGGTATTGGCCGATTCCCATTGACTAGAAGAGAAGATGCTCCGCTGACAACTGCTCCACAATAGGTCGCACTGCTTGCAAGAAACGTGATGTAGGGCTTTCCATCAAATGCTTCGTGAAATACCACATCAAGGAATGAAAGGAGTAGTAGAAACTACAGTATGGTCGCAGACATAGAAAAAGAACAGAATTGTGACCTCAATAGCATGTTACCATTTCATCGATAGAATAAGTCAAACAGTGATCTATTCATTACTGGAAGACCCAAAAGCCTTAAATTAACTGATGATGCCTTAAATTAAATCATTTACTCTTCAAGTTACTACAAAAATAAACACAACATTGAACAAAACATTTCTTCTTGTCTTTCTTTTCTTACTCAATATTTCCCAGTATGACCCAGCGTTGCCATATGGCAACACCCTCCTGCGAGAATATCTTATATCTGAAAATCATTTTATTGTTATTTTCATATCCATTTAGGACCACTGAGACCAATTATGACAGAGTTACTCATTAATTAAGAAATTATAATTCTGGGACATACTGGGTTAAAGAATATAGAGGAAACAATAGAGCCTTCTTCCTTCAGATCAAGAAGACATTCCAAACTGCTCGGAGTCAATTTATTGGAGAGGAAGCAGCTGAAAGTCTATTGTTTCTGTCTACATCACGACAATAAAGTCCCTTCCACCTCCCAAATATATAAAATATCTGTTATATTCTTGCTGAAATCCTGCAGGTTAAGCCTCACTAGAATACCGTATTTACTTGCATATCAGCCACACTTTTTCAGCCAATTTTAAGGTCCCAAAATATGGGGTACGGCTATTATGCAGAAAATATTGAGACAAAGTTTTTAAAAGATCTGGGGACACATTGTAGCCAATGAGGGGTACGGCTATTATGCAGAAAATATTGAGATTTTTTTTTTAAAAGATCTAGGGACATATTGTAGCCAATAAAACTGTTATTAGAGATTTTTAAAGAGATGCCATGCACTTGCCAGTACGGCTTTTGACTAGTAAGTTACAACATTTTGCAATTTTATAATGTCCAGTCTGTTATGATTAGTCCAATTACTTTAAACAAGTTACCGTGTGCCTTTAAAACAATAACTGTACTAAATGCCGAGATAATAGTCTAAACTTACAGCGTTACTCAGGGGAAAAACTCAAAGGACGACAGGTTTTGACCAGCTTACTTGCACATCATCATGGCAAAAGGTGAGTGTAATTAACTTCAATCATAGATTAATTTTTCTAAACCACAAGTCTGACGTCAAGCCTGTGAAACTCAGTAACTTTATCGGAACTAATAGGAGATGTGCGTGCTCTTTTCCTGCATCAGCTTGCATCTGTGCCTGGTCTGAGATTCTTCCTTCGCTTTCTCGTGTGTTGACGTAAAGGCCACTACTAGCTGAATCTCGTGCCCATGCTGAGCTGGCAGTCCGCCACACATTTATCATTGTCACATGTTACTGATACGATATTGTCAATAAAACACAAATTTAATCAGTAACATGGTAATACAGATTGTATGAAATGAGCAATGTTTCCCGTGTTGTTGAACTCCATGAATTTCTGCATACGGTACACTCAAAATATTTTAACTTATTAACAAATGTACAAAAAACAAAGAAAGATTGAAACTGTACAAAGAGACTATTTGTTAATTTATATTCTGTTCATAATTTACCAAAACTGTAGGCCTTCACTTGTATAAGGGATAGAGCATTTAATTTTAAAAAAACTTTTGAAAAAAATACATTATAATCGTACAGTATCACGTTATTAAAAAATACTACTCGTGAACATTTACTCTGAATCACAAGCAGAGTGGCTAGTTTCACTTTCGTCTCGTGGACACCAGCCAGGAATGCAATGTTCTTTGGTAAGGTACTGCATTTAAATATAACGTATGGAGGTAGTTTACAGCCATCAGCAGTAATTGCCAACATCACTGTACTAACATTTTGCTCCCAGTAGTTTTACTTAGAACACTTCCCACTCCCTTCTCAGAAACAGTAGTGTTCCTTGGCATGTCAAAATAAACAGGGGTTTGGTCAGCATTGCCGATCTGCAAGAGGAGATACGAGTTCTGCTGCCTGAACCAGATCACAAGCTTATGAAACTCTAACTTTATCGGAGCAGTCGTAAAGCATTACTTGGCACAAAGAAGTTTTCCCCACAATGAAAAGCACATAAACCGAGTAACCCACCCACGACATGCCTTGAATTCAGTTTCCTGGAATATAGTGGGATTGTGCAATTTCCCGTTTTTAATGTTTTTTTTTTTTTAGTTGCAACATTTCTCTCTCATTTTTCGTGAATATAAAACTCCTGACCCACTGCTCTGTTATAATTTTCGTTCACAAATTTCACCACATTCAGTTTGAATGAAGCCATGTAACTTAACTTTTCCCATGACAAATATTTACTAACAAGCTACACATTGCTTAACAACTGTGTGCGGAAGTGGCCTTTTTTGTTTGTCACTGCGGACACACATTCTTGCAACAAGCCCACGAATTGGATGTGTGGCTTTTAATTGGCGCAAACATTTATGTGAATATTCGATCAAAAAATTAGGGGTGCAGTTGCTATGCAAGTAAATATGGTAACCTATCCTAAACAAAACTGCCTTCTATCAAATCAGTTAGTAATTTCACAAACTGGTGTAAAGTAATCAGAATTAATGCTTTCCCAGCGCTTACATGCAACATATGTCAAGCCTATTGGTCTGTAATTGTCTGCTTTATGGAATCTCCCTTTCATTTATACACTGGGGCTCTTATAAGAACTTTCCATTCATCTGGTGTTAGTTCCTTCATAGAAACAGTAATCAAATAAGTACTTCGGATATGGCACTATATCCCAACCTACTGCCTTTAGTATATCCCCAGAAAGCTCTGGAAAAGTATTCTTTCCAATTACAGTAAAACTTCATTTATACGTTTTCTAGGGGACTGAAGGGGGGAGGAAAGGCATGAAAAATGCTTAAATAGCATAATTCATTTATTGTTTATAATCTGTTTGAAGACACAAAATTGTTATAACAACTCCAAGAATCAATTGTGTCTTTTATTGCATGGTACCACAGCTTCTGCAGTGACGAGGATACCATCGTCATTTACGTAATCCTCGAACGATGCCTCATCTTTCAATTTCCTCCATTCACCATTATCAGGAACATCACCATTATCATCGAAATCACCATCACGACTACCTCCAAATTAAGTTTTACAAAAATAGTTTTGAACCGTAAAACTTCAGCGTTATATGCCCTCACTCCATATGAGCACTGCGGAGAGGATTGTAATTTAATAAAGGCTTCTTTGGGCACACAATCTAGTGATTAGAAATTGTATACAACCACCTACCTTACCCTGCCAGGCTGAATGGGTCAAACGGTTGAGACACTGGCCTTCTGTCACAAACTTTGCAGGTTCACCTCACCTAATACACGAAAACTGTAGAGAAACGGGACAAGGGTTGGACCTGACAAGATCGATTTCTTATAACTGGATGCCCTTCCTGACGTTAACCTCATCAGGGAAGATAATATGAAATAAATGACATGATACATGATAGTAGGAAGGGAGAGGGTAAAACCCGGTAGTGGCACATAGCTTTTTCCTGTCGAATAGCATCGAGAGGTCTGCTCAAGGCTTCATGTCTCCATGCGATGAACAAATAACTATCAACATTCCTCCTCCTCAAACGCATCTCTACTTAGTTGAGTTGTGTAGCCAGCCCAACAAAGCACAAAAATCTTCTACACCAAGTCAGATCGCCAGTTCACTTTTCACAAAGCATTGGTCTGCTCATTCGAATGCCTTCTGCCCTCTGTTGCCTGAACTACTGTAATAAACTATCTTCTGCACGTTAATATTTTTTGCCCTGAATGTGGGTCTACTTATTTGTCGTAACACCTAATATGTGCACTTCCTTCAATTTCTGCTGCCTTAGCTACAATTGCACTGAAGGCAGATGGAGCAATCCCCAATTTCTGAACAACTTCAACTTTTTTCATGTTGCCGCTTACCTTCACTACATTAAAAATAAGTCATTCTTTAGCAATCATAATGATGCTTCTCTTCCTTTCACCCATGTTCAATATTCACGATGCTAATCAACTGAAGCACAGAACACAAAGGAGGGAAGTAGTATGGCTCGGAATTTTACAAATTTTGCTTGAAAATATATCCAAGGTTTTTCTCAGTACCCATTGTGCGCATTGAGGGATGATTTCCACAAAAAGTACATGTGAGTCATAAGTTTGTGCTTAGAATATTTCTTGCGATTTTAAAGACAGAAACCATCATAAAGGTACAAACAATGCATTTTGCCATTGGAGACTTAAGATATGATCGTATAGTATAAAAATAGTATAAATGAAAGATGTATAAATAAAATAATTTGCCATAAACGTATAGGATTTTGTCGAGATTGCTTTTTTTTGATCATTCCCTGTTCTATAAAGTAATCCTGGTATAGGCCCCATACTTTAATTAGGATCTTACTTATTCGCCCTCTTTTTTACATCCTTAGTACATAACCCTAAATACTCTCATAATCATATAAAGAGATCTGTAACCTTTATTTACAGCCTCGTTAATGTGATTCCCAACAAAAGACTAGTGATACAAAAAGGTTGCAAACTTTGGGCTGGGAAGACTTGGGAGTAAGGCGAAGAGCACCTCAACTAAGTGGATTGTTCCAAGCTGTCTGTGGAGATATGGCGTGGAATGACATCAGTAGATTAATAAGCTTGAGTGGAGCTTTTAAAGCTAGGAAAGATCATAATATGTAGATAAATTTGGAATTCAAAAGTTAAAATAGGAAGAGGAATTAAGGAATAAAATAATTTATCAAGGGAAATGTTGCATAAATATCCAAGTTCTTTGAAATCATTTAAGAAAGGACTAGGTAAATATTTACTACGGAATCTGCCACATGCTGGTCAAGGATCGATTGGTAGTATTCCCCCTTTATTCTGGAGTCAAAATATGGAATTCTTGGAAACGACAAATTCCTCACTACCACTGTGCTAAATCCGGTGATGTTGTCTGTCTAGAAGTACACGGTCTGGCGATTCTTCCTTTCTTGGCTCCAGTATATGAGCCATTAACAACAATGCATTAACATGGCACCACTGTATAGCATGTGAATAACTGGCAAGACTTTCTCTATCATCTCCTGTTACTTCTGATGAAGGGTAGAGGGAGAAGAGTGGCTGAGGAGAAAGTGGGACCAGGTCACTTTGGTCGACAGAAACACCACCTATGTTATGACTAGCCATAATCTAGGAAATATTGTACTCTAAAACTTTGAATTTACAATATCCGATTTTACATTTTCTATGACCTTACATTGCAGAATGTAGTCTGTACTGATAGTCTGTATAATAAACGCAAAAGTTTCTTGAACTTACGTTTTCTTGTCTTTATGATTTCCTTGAAAAGAGGGTAGTATTTTGAAGTCCTGCAGTATGGAACAATCTTGATCTTATGAGTTATTGGTTGGAACATGCTTCCCTATTGTGAGCAGAATGACTCAAAATGTTTGCAACATTATGTGCATTCCTACTGATGGTTGCAGAGAACAAGGGCAATAAATCATTACATCAGTGGCCAAACAAGTGTGAGTATCGTACAACGTAGCGTTTGTATGATAACTCAAAGAAGCAAGAAATCAAGGTTAAACAAAGCAATTGGAATTTTGTGCGTTTAACAAACTGAATTAAGTAGTTTTATCAGCTTATCTGGATTGTAAAGCATTGTGTAACGCGTTTAGTGCAGAACAAACTGAATGTCTTTTCTCTGGATGAGAAATTAAAATTTTGGAGCTTGTTGATGCCCACATAAGGATGCGTGCAAGTCTTGGTCTCCATATTTCTATGTTAAACACAACAGTGAAGAAACGAGTGGAAAACGAAAACAGTTATGTGCATTACGACCCTTCTTTATCACCACTGGAGGAGTTTGAGCCCATTCTTAGTTGCATTAAGCAAGCTCGTGCTGCCAGCGCTAACACTGATGGATCACATCTGAAGGTAAAGGCACTACATAACACTTCGGTTCGACAGCTTCAAAGCATCAAACAACTGGATCGACAGATTCAAGAAATGACTTGATCTTGTTTACAAACCTGTTTCTGGGGAGAGTGCGACTGTTAATCCTGCTACCGTCAGAGATTAGAAAGAACAGCTTTTGCAACTAACTGAAGGTTATGAAGCAAAATATGTCTTCAACATTGATGAAACTGGGCTTTTCTATAAACTTCAACCCACGAAGACCTTAATCTACAAAACTGACCCATGCCATGGTGGTATAAAATCCAAGCAGAGGGTTACAGCTTCTAGTCTATAATGATGAAAGTGAAAAGTTCCCTACACTTATTGTAAAATGTAACAGGCCTTAGTGCTTCAAAACATGAGAAATCTATTAACGGTATAGAGCTAATTCACAAGCCTGGATGACATTTATAATTTTAGATATCTCATTCAGCAGAATTGACAAATCGGCTCCAAAAATAGAAGGATTCTTCTGTTTATTGACCAATCCTTCGCTCATCCCAAGTACACTTGAGAAATGAGACTGACATTCTGCTGAGTACCATAGTTCTGTTATCTGTCACTCATTCTAATGAAACTTGACTGTCTCAAAAGCTCTTCCCACATGGATGAATATCAAGGAAATGTTTTCCCAGGCCAAGTCAGTTTTGTAGTTTTCAACGTTTTACCAGAAACTATGCCAAGCATTTTCAAGGGGTCTGCTATTTCTGAAGGTTAGTAGTGGACTGAAGCTGTGTGCTTCAATAAATATGGACTTTGATCTCCACACAGTACAGACTTCTGTTGTGCTAAGGGGGTCGGTGATGGGAGATTTACTGTGGTGGCTAATGGTTATACTTTACCCAAGCTGACACATGCTCACGCGTCAACTTAGCTTCTTTACCTTAGCTGTGCAGTTTCTTCCTTCATACTGAAACTAGTCTAAAATTTTCTTTGGCTTCCCATTGTAAACAAGCATGGCTGTGTAATGTGATTGAGAGTATGTCTGTGTCCCCATAATGTACTTCATGGTCGTCCAGTAGTGAGCATTCAGCAACATATAACTTCTCAGGCTGTCATAGTTGGCTGTGTTCAAGTCTGGTGGCGATAATGCATTTTGTTATTCCTATGTAGACTTGCCTGCAGCTCCATCGAATAGTGTGGACTTCTGCAGTTATGTTAGAACGAAACTCGTCTTCACAGATTCTGAATCTTCAATCTTGGTTGCGGGTGTATGAACTGTCCTTTCTCTGTGTGCATTAAGCAGCTTCCCTATGGTCAGTTACTTAGCTCACATACAACAGGATGGGTGATAGTTGGAAGCCGTTTGCAGGTGAGCAGTATGAAGGTGGATTTCTCGAACAGTGTAAGTCCCAATGAAGATCAACTCTCCTTGTGATCTTAATCCACGATTTGAAAGAAGGTCTAGGTTTCATAATCAGAAAAGGGTCAGGAACACCCTGCTACTGTATACGACAGTAGATGGTACTATCTGCGGCTGTCTGACTGAGGGTTAGGCGGCCAGTACCAAACCCGACAAACTGAGAGAGAACCAATGGCTAAGGGCGGGACTGCAAAATACCACAGAAAGCGAAAACAATCATGTCCCACACTTATTTCGTACCAATCCTCACGTACGGTTTAGAAACATGTACCCTACTAAACAAAGACTTCAGCAGAATCCAAGCAACTGAAATGAGATTCATTAGAACCATGAACCAAATAACCAGAAAGGACAAGATCAGAAATGAAGTGAATAGGAAAGTAGCTGGTATTGAGGTTCCTATTATCAGTGTCATAAAGAAACGCAGACTTCAGTGGTATGGGCACATAATGAGAATGAACAGGGAAAGACCTGCCAGAAAATATTTCGACCTTAATCTCGTAGGAAGAAGACCACAGGGAAGACCAAGAAAACGTTGGATAGAGACTGTAAGATCAGATGTGGAGGAGAGAGGATACAAATGGGAGGATGTACTGGATCAAAAGATGTATGAAGACAGAAGGAGAAGGATATGAGGACTGGTTCCAGGTCCACTCAGCCTACGTGATTTACCTTTATTTGAGGAGCTATCTAATGGTGAGATGGTGACCCCGGTCTAGAGAGCCAGGAAAAACTGCCGAGAAAAATTTGGCACACTGACCATGCGTCACTTCGTAATCTGCAGGCCTTTGGGTTGTGCAGCGGTCGCTTGGTAGGCGAGGGCCCATTGGGGCTGTAGTTTGGTTTAGGAGTGTTTGTAAGATTGTAATTACACATCTTTCATTTTTGTGACGCTTAGCCTAATTATTGATGGTTTCCATTCGTTCCCGGATTTTCTGTTTTCCCGTGTTGTTAATTTTTTTCCAGGGTCCCTCCAAAAACGGAGAATTGAGGTTCCACTGTAGGACCATTATTGGAAGAAGAGCAACATGGGTTCAGGAAGAGCCAAAGCACTACAGACCTGTTATATGCTGTCAGAATGCTAATAGAGAAGCACTGGGAATATGGTAATTGTTACAAGTGAACTATGTAATGCGAGTGGAATGTGTTTTTTTGAAGACTTTGTTTGTAAAATATGATATGATGTTTTATTTTTATTGATCTAACCTGTACTGTATAATGTTGTAACATAGGCATTTGTAAATAGTAGAATTCTGTCTATAGTTCCTGGAAAGATCCAGGAAGTTACATAACTTTTGTACAGGGTGTGTTACTTTGTTGGTATGTGTTTTAGAAAGTGTGTTCTGTCTATTCTGGAAAAATACGACTTTCGCGATCATGCGTATTCTAGAATGTTAGTCAAAATTCACGATCGAAAGTAAGGTTGTGATTGGTGAGTCTAGGTGGCAATAGGGAACACGTGCACGCTGATTGGCTGTCCCCAAGGCCAGTAATTCCTATATATAGTGAGCGAGGCAGTGTTCGAATTAATTCTGTATCCTGAACTCTG
This sequence comes from Anabrus simplex, assembly GCF_040414725.1. Taxonomy (NCBI): domain Eukaryota; kingdom Metazoa; phylum Arthropoda; class Insecta; order Orthoptera; family Tettigoniidae; genus Anabrus; species Anabrus simplex. The sequence goes on from NC_090265.1 coordinate 1,059,791,076, forward strand.
TCGGTCTCGGTTTATCTGTCTGCGAGCAGCCTATCTGATTGACGTCCCCCGGCTTCCGGGATGGCACTCTCCTCGGGTAAGCACTCTTGAATTCCTTTCCTGCTAAAATTTCGGTAATGTTCCGATGTGCTTTTCATACAGGAGTCTGCCCTAACCTCGCCTAGATTCACCAAATTAGTTACTTATGACGCCTTAGTTTTTCAGCTGGACTTACCTGTTCGTTTCCGAGGCATTCCCATTTCTTGTTTCACTAAAATATGTATATTGTAGTTTAATATTATTTCCCTTGGGGTTTGCCTCTGTTAGTTCTGTATCACTTGAGGTACGCTAGACTTTGGATAACCTGTAAATTGCATTGTACTACTGCATTGGTAACTAGATGTATAGTTGTTTTGAAATTTGAATTTACACTGCTACGAAATAAGCTATGGATACCACTGAACTTATAGCTCGTAACTTGGAATGTATTTGTAAGATTATTTTGTAAATAATATTTTTCAAATCTAAGGATCACGGGGATTTATTTCGGAATCCACTATCTAAGCCATGTCCATGCCTTTGGTAGGTTCCCAGCCCTTCCATCTTCCCGTTTTGTCGTTCACTAGTTGGCCCTACTGATAGTTACGTACTTGTTTTGTTGGAGATCCGCGTCATGCTAGCTACTGTTTTTCCGAGTGTGTAGTGTTTTCTTATATTGTGTATTGTACTCTTACCTACCCCTTTTAACTGTGTTTGTGCCTTGTTTTGTGTTACCCCTGTAGTATGAGGTAGCAGTAATTACTTCAGTGATGGTTTTTATGGACATCAAGAAGGCCTACGACAATGTGCCTAGGGAGATAATCTGGGAATGCCTAAAGTATAGGAGTGCCAAACTTTCTGACTGATAGAGTAAAGATGCTCTATAAAAAATGCTTTAGCTGTGTCCAAGCCGGCGATGGAAGATCCGATTGGTTTGAAACCAAAGGAGGAATCCAGCAGGGAAGTGCTTTGTCACCACTCCTGTTCATCACTGTCATGGATCGGATCATAAAATCCATCAAAGAACATTGCATAGAACCTAACACTGTAATATGTGCAGATGATCTGATCTGGGGAAAAAATTAAGCAGAAGTACAGGAGAAACTAAATCTTTGGAATGGCAAGTTTAAAGAATATGGACTAAACATCAGTAAAACAAGAACTGTAGAATGGCTATCAAGAGGAAAGGCAAATATTCAATCATTTATCTGGACGAAACTCTGTTACAATCTGTTTCTAGCTTCAAATACCTTGGAAGTATCATTTCAAAAGATAACACAATAAACCAAGAAATACTTAATAGGACTCCCAAAGCTTCTCAATTCTATTTTCAAGTGAGAATTCTACTCTGCGATGACAAAATACCCCAGAAAGCAAAAGTGACCATGTTTCATACCTATTTCATACCAGTTCTCACCTATGGATTCAAAACATGTACCCTACATAACAAGGCTAAAAATGAAACTCGTACAACAGCAATTAAATTCATCTGAACCAAAAGACCAGGAAAGACAAGATTATAAGTGAAGCAAACACAAAGAAGGCTGGCATCATAGTACCTGTTACCAAGCTTTCAGGAAGACAGAGGCTACAATGGTCTGGACATGTTATGAAGATGGATAGAAAAAAAATAAAAATGGAATTACTTTGACAGAAAGGGGAGAGGCCAGTAGGGAGGCCAAGGAATCTGTGGATAGACACAGTGAAATTGGAGGTCAGCAAGAGGAAATGTCATGTAGAAGGACATAAAGGAACAGAAACTATACTTTGACAGGAAAGAAAGGCGAGCCCTTGTACACCACTCCCGGGAAATTGGAGCTAGAAAATTATGATGAATCAGAAAAATACACTAAACCTTTCAGGAATAAATACAGTGGAACCTCAATTCTCCATTTTTGGAGGGACCATGAATAAAAAACGTACAACTCGGGAAAACGGAAAATCCGGGAACGAATGAACTATCAACAATTTGGCTAAACATCAAAAGAGTGAAATATGTATACTAATAATCTTACAAACACCCCTAAACCAAACTACAGCACCAATGGGCCTTCCGCCTACCAAGTAACCGCTGCTCGGTCCGAAGGCCTACAGATTACGAGGTGACGCATGGTCAGAGTGACGAATTCTACCAATGGTTATTCCTGGCTCCCTAGACTGGGATCGCCATTTCACAATTTAATAGTTCTTCAATTAAAGGTAATTGTAGAATGAGTGAACCTGGAACCAGCCCTCATAACCAGGTAAAAATGCCTGATCTGGCCAGGAATCGAACCCTGGCCCTCTGGGTTAGAGGCAGGCAAGTTAGACCGCGGAACCGGCATCAAACATGAATCACTAGTACACGACTTAAAAATCTCGAAACTTTACATTCAGTTTTACCGGGGACACTTCGTCAGTTTACTCTGAAAAATTTTAAATTCAGCAACTCTGATCAGCCAAACTCTTCAAAAAATCTAATACCCGTAATGCCAAGCCAAACAACAATCGACAACAAGTAGTTTTAATTCTCTAATCTAATAAAATAAGCACATTAGATACAAAAGCGCCTAACACGATGGCAAAATCCCTTTTTTTTAAATCTTCCATTGTAATTTGGTCACCGGTATACTGTTCGTAGTCAGTTTATAGAAATCTTGTACCGCGTAAATTAGGCCTATATTCAAGGTTGTGTTGAACTCGAGAATATGGTTTTGAATGTAAGTATCGATCCTCAAGTTCTCGAATGCATTATATTCAATTCTGCCCGTCACTAATCACAATCAAATTGGAAAGAGAAAAAATATCATTAACACTTCTGAAATTATGGTTATTCGTGACCTTGAACTCAGCTGGAAAGCGTGCTTCCTGCACAAGTCTGTCCGAGTGCAAAATGGTACAAAGTTTTAAAATGTAACGTGCGCAAATAAAACAACTGCGGTTTTTATAACATTTTAACTCAAAAACGTGAAATTCCCAGTCTTATATTAGGACCAAAACAGTAATAGGCTTTATGTATGTAAGGTACAACATCTGTTCTGGTCTCGATAAGATAATTTCTTTTTGCTATTTGCTTTATGTTGCACCAACACAGATATGTCTTGTGGCAACGATGGGATAGGAAAGGCCTAGGAATTGGAAGGAAGCGGCCGTGGCCTTTATTAAGGTAGAGCCCTGGTATTTGTCTGGTGCGAAAGTGGGAAACCACGGAAAACCATTTTCAGGGCTGCCGAAAGTGGGGCTCGAACCCACTATCTCCCGATTACTGGATACCTTTTCAATACGAATTATTTTAGCAATCTTACTGACTTTAACCTTGAGGTTAATATACCTGTTTGTCTTAGTTTTTGCCTCGTCGGCTATCACATTACATGTAACTAATCTCATGATTAGACCCGTATTGAACTATGCTATGATATACTAACAATTTGTTGGTCCACCTTCGTATTGAAAAGGTGGATCAAAACAACCAACAAATTGTTAGTATATCATAGCATAGTACAAAACGGGTCTAATCATGAGATTAGTTACATGTAATACTGGATACTGGCCGTAGATAACAATCGTATACGATAATATTAAAATACTAAATTTGTGTTACTTAAGAAGGTGCAGTTTCGATTTCTGCCTGAAAGCCCAGTGACTATACAGTGCCCTGAGGGAAGTGCTGAAAACCTGTTCGGCGATACACTCGAAAAAAATTTATCAAAGTAAACATGTAACCCCATATAATAATGTAGACGTTTTGCAAGTACGAACATTTAACGAAACTTGTTCCGTCTTCAAGTAGAGCTGTCGAAATGTGCTCTGTCTCCTTCCAATTGTTGTGAACACTCTCTGCTTTATGATTTCTGAGGATTCTCTAAACAATACCATCCGAATGCGATGCTAAGATAGTCCCTTATACAAGTTCACCGCTGATCGCTTTTCCAGTATAGTACAGTACTTCCTCAAATTACCGCAATGACGGGACATTAACACCAAGATTCATACATATGCCGTAGCTGTCCTTTCGTGAGATAAGAGTTTCTTGAAAACAAAACAAAAAAAACAAACAAAAAAACCACGCGATCGAGGATTTAGCGGTGATGGGACTGAAATTTATGGAAGGTTGATCCGGGAAATTGTTTCTTCGAGGAATGGATAATGTGGGATTTTTACAACGTGATTTAATTAGGATGCTCGCTGGACCACATAATTTGAACGAATAAAACATAGTTTCCGGGAACGTATAATCGAAGTTCTACTGCATCGGACAATTTATATGAGGTGACTAGGGCTAGATATTGGTGAGCCACACACGAGCAATATTCAGATTTGTATGTTTTTCATATCTGCAAGAGGATGGCAAGCCATTGGTGGAGTACAGATTGAAGAAACCAAGACATGACAGCACATCTCTGTTCACAAAGACAAAATACTTGATTTATGGACTTTTTCGAACCTTCAGATGTCTCTCCTGTAAAATTTACTTAATGTGGCTTACCATTATTTAGCACCTAGTGTCTCATATCTTTTTATACATCTAACTTACCTGAAACTCATGTGGTTGTAACTTTCCTTCCCTTGCCTTGGCTGCAAGGGATTTCACAGTCTGACTTATGGTTACAAGACCCTTCTTATCTGCCTCAAATACAATTGGTGTAATGAGCCCCTTATCTGTTGCGACTGCTATACTCATGTCCACAGAGTGATATCTAGAAACACAAGGACAAATGAAAAGAATGTCTACTGAGTTGAGCACAAATATCTACTGAATTTCTTTATTATTTAGATTTCAATTGAATTTTGTGAAGTACTTACTCTCTTATGACTGTGTCCATCCATGCAGAATTGGCTTCGGGAACCTTTTTGCATGCCAGTGATGCTGCTTTTATAATGAAATCGTTCACAGATAATTTGACCTTATCTTTCTCGAGAAGTTTGTTCAGATCACTCCGTAGCTTCATTAACTTGTCCACTCGCACATCCTGTTGCAGGTAGTAATGGGGTATTGTCTGAAAAACGATAAGATTAATGCAATTTCAAAAATCAAAGTTCCCTGAACCACACAACACGTTCAAGCTCTCTTGTAAGCAAGATAAGCCCTGAAAAATGGCACGGAAGTTGGCCATATAAATGTTGCTAACTGGGGTTGTTAGGGTCGCGAATGCCAGCACAGGACACGGTAAGTACTTTCAGATTACACAATAATTTGTATCAGTTTTATTAAAACATTTTTATTCGTTTATGGTTTAAATATAACTTTAAATACTTGAATATTACAGTATATACTGGACTGCGTAATATAGAAAAGAGAACTACTTTAAAGAATACGTGGATCTGGCGCGGACCAGCTTCTACCTGACAGCACTGCTCAGTCAGCGTTGCCAATTCGTGCTCAGAGGTAAGCGACTCTCGACCACCTGTTGCTTAGCCGTTCCCATATCTGACAATACCACAGTTTTCCTTACCCGCCTAAGTCAGTGGCCGCGATTTAGGCAACTACCCTCTATATAATACTAATCAGAGAAGAAAAATAGAAGGAATCCAACACTTCAAAAAATGAAGCTATCGGCCAAAGAAAGACAAGGGCCACGAAGGGCGTGAAAATGAAAGACTCCCTAGGCCCCCGAGTGATCTAATACTCTCGGGGTATGAAAAGAACAAGAGTTCACCAAGAGAGGTTGGACAGGATAGATCAACATGAGGAAACAGACACAAGTAAGTGGAAGTAATGCCAAGACTCAGCTGAAGGCCCCGTTGTCGCCAACCCATGCTCCCAAGTTCAGAGCCCCTGCGGCCCCTTCCAGTCGCCTCTTACGGGGGGGGGGCAACACTGACCTTCAGTGACAATGTTTACCCCTTGAAAAATTCCCTCCTCCTTAACCCTTCCAAGACTCAAGCAATCATTAATCATTATTGGCTCAAAAACAATTGACAGGACTATGAGGCAGTTATTCTGAATGGCGGAGTTATTTCATTTAGCCATACTGTGAGAAATCTTGGATTGACAGTGAATGAAAATAATTGGTTTGAATATATTAAAAGTGTTTGTAAAAAAATATTTTTCATAATTAATCTCTTAAAAAAGCCCAGCTATACATTGCCATGTAATGTGAGATTCAAATTCATACAATCACTAGTGCTTCACTTCGTCAACTACTGCAATGTTATTTTTGTAGAGCAAATTTTGAAACTTCAGCGAGCGCTTAATTGTTGCCTTATATTTATTTACTATCTGAGTTATGATTCACGTCATCCCATACTATCACACCATTTCATGGCTGAAACCTGATAAACGATGAACATTATCACATAAGGATACAGATATACCGACTGCTCACTGAAGGCAGACCACTATACATTTCATTCCTGCTAAGTATTTGTCCTCCTTTCACAGCAGTAATACCCGCTCTGGTTCCTTCCTTTCTATACCTATTCATCGATCCTCTACGTATAACCCTTATTTTGGAGTGACGGGGTCCAGATTTTGGAATTCCCTGCCTGTCAGTGTCAAAAATACCACCTCATTACTTACAGCACGCCGAGACTGTCTACTGAATGCAGCTGACTGATTTGTACGACTGGAGGAGTGAATGACTCTTGAGTTAGAAAAATGTAATGCATTACTAAGCAGATTATTATTTAAGCATACTATATATTTTTATTATGTACTCTAAAGCCCTGTTACCCTAACTACATGGCCAACTTGCTTCATCATATCAGATATAGTCTGACTCCATAGCTCAATGGTCAGCGTAGTGGCCTTTATTTCAGAGGGCCTAGGATTCAATCCCTGGCTGGGTTGGGGATTTTAATTTTAAATAAGTTAATTCCCTTCACTTTTGTGCTGCCAACATCCCTTCATCTCGTACAACATACACAAGACTATCCTCCACCAAACTAGGACATAGTTTACCATGCACGACAGATGCCATTCACCCTCATTGGAGGGTCTGCCTTACAAGGGCTGTACCACGCTACCAAAAGCCACAAAAAATTCATCATCACATATATTTACATTAAACAGCATATGACTGATATATTTACCTGTTTGGACTGCAGTAGACGCTTTGCAATAACAGCTCGGATGTTGGAAACAGCTTGATCTGTGTAAGCAGCTCCAGGCGCAGGTGCTGCTTTACCTGCTACAACAGCTGGGCCGGCAGCAGATGGAGCAGCAGATGGAGCAACACCTTCTAAATCTCGGGCTGTGATGGACCCATACACACCAGAACCTTTACCTATATCCTACAACAATATATAACAGAAATGAAGTCAAAGACACTAGGAATATGAGTCCAGTTACAAAAAATGCTTAGAAAGCTTATGATATGTAAATTTACAGTCAGTAATCATCAGAAATGACTATAGTAAAATATGAAATCCTTAATTACCACTGTCATATATTAAATACATAAAATCTTGTTGATCATGATATATAATGAACAGCAAGATTAAGTTTATCAAACGATCCTTGTAAATGAAAAATATCAGGCGAATCACAGGTAACTATACCCTATACAACAGAGCCAAAAGATTTCAACAGAGTTACTAGGATTACACATCTAGAAAATCTCTACGGGGTTCATGATGGTCAATTCAATATGCCTCTATGATCTATCTAGCATTTGTTAGAGTAATAATGACAAAGGCAGCTATCACAGATTTTTTCTAAACTGGTTTTTTAGTCTTTGAAACTTGTTGTCTTTCTCCTTTTTCTTCTGAAGTGCCATAACTGTACAACACCCAGGTCATTACAGACCTCTGAACGATTTTATACTGTGTACAATTTAAATTGGTGTTTGATATAATTTAATGTTATAAGTGTATGTATCTACAAATATATATATATTTCTATAAAGTTATTTGATCATTCCATATTGTCATTTCAATCCATTATATTGTACAGTAAATGTTAGCGAAAGCTGAAAAGTAAGGTTTAATACAAGTAGTATATTGCAACATACATGCTAAAATTAACTTAACGATTAACTCGAACGCTCACAGCAACAGCAAGTGGTATTTACGCACCCCAAACTTAGGCTAGCTTGTTCCTGGAATTTCAAGACAGTAGCCAGCCAAGGGCAATCTTTAAGTCTTTCCCTTTGAGCCTGTTAGCGTGGGACGTTATGTACGAAGTGGGAATGCTCGACCTATTAAAAAAAAGCTACTAGTATGGATTTGATGGAGGGATTGATTGATGTAGTAGAGGGAGAGAAAACTTCAATATGATTGGAACATAGGATATATCAACTGCGGAGTCCAGTAAGTTGATAAATGCGAGACACTTAGGCTTCTCGGTCTCATCTTTTGAGAGTCTCACTTGGTATTATAACTTACGTAGAGCCACATGATGTGAGATCAGTGGAGAGACTTGCTTCTGAATTGCGGTAGCAATGACTTATTGCAGGACAACGGCAGGGCTGTTATACTTTTATTTCCTGTACATTGTACATAAACTCATGGCAAGTTACTTCATTTTACTATGCACGCAACAAGCAGGCCAATACTAAGATGACGAGATAAGCAGCCCACATGAAGGAAGGCAACAACCACGGAACCAGTCCATAGCAGAAGGATGTCCAAATGAACGAGTCAACAATCGGTGAACGTTTGATTAAACTGCAGCAAACATTCACGGAGTCAACTTGAAGTTAATGAGTCACTTTTCGATCAGTAATCTTTCAGTTCTTGGTACATTACCAGCATTTCATTTTCACCTAAATAAATTGTTTTCTTTGCTTTTAATTAATTCAGATTACATTAATTACCCTTGCTCCTCAAGATAGTACTTAATGGTTAGTGTCCTATCACCTTACCCCTGAGATTATCTTGTGTCTCTCCTTTTAAATATAAGTTTTGTCCTACACAATTCAGCTCTGGTCTTGCGCCCGGTAACCAAAGAATTATTTTAATTAAAAGTAATAATTTGAATTCAGTCATTCAACTACCTTTATTAATAATCTTTAAGATTATTAAGATTACATAGACTTTAATTACCATCCCCTTATCGGTATTATGAGTTGATATTTTTGTGTTATGTCCATTGAATGTGGACATGAGTAGATTCCCATTAGAACTCTCCGACAAGATCGGCAATTCATTTCCAAATGTACTATATGTTCTTGTACATAGTGTAAATTGTTGTAAAAAATAGTTTTGAGAATAGTTTTAGTATAGTTAACCTCTTATATAGCTGAAAGAACCTGTAGATGTTTTGTTTCACTTGACTTAAAATGCCGTCTCATTATCGGCATTATGAGAACTGATATCTTTGTTTATCTCCACTGGATGTGAACATGAATTGGACGTCCCATTAGAACTGTAGGACATGATTGGCCGGTACACTCCAAATATGACAGTGATGTTCTTGTACATCACTGAAAATTGTTTTATATATAAAAATTAATTCATGAGAATAGTTGTAGTGTAGCATCCACTCAGAGCTCTGACTTGGAGTTTAGAATTTATGGCTGATGATGCTTGCAACGACAGGCGAAACATGTACCATATGCTTAAACTTTAATATAATGATTGTATTATAGTCTTAAAGACTTTAATAGTATGGAATAGGTGGTTTTCAATAAATTAATTGTTAAACATTCAATAATAGAGTAGCGTTACAAAAATGTTGCAAAGTTTGGGCTGAGAAGACTTGGGAGAAAGAAGACGAGCTGCTCGACTAAGTGGTATGTACCAATATAAATGGTCCGTTATTGGATATTTCCGAGCTATCAGTGGAGAGATGGCATGGAATGACATTAGTAGACGAATAAGTTTTTGCGGTGTCTTTAACTTCTTGACTGGGTATTAATGATGTGCTTGGTGTAACCTGCCCTGTGTATTTTGTCATCAGATTGTTGTTACACAGCAGAATAGGCAGAAAAGTTAGTAGTATCATTAATATCATTCATCTGTGAAACAAAAAGTAAAAAAGATAGGAGTTTTAAGTAATTTTAATGACAGAGACTTTTTAACCATTTTTACATTAACTGCAAGGTCATTTACCTGGTTGGAATTTGATAGTTTGGCCCATATTTTACAGCTGAAAGTTGAGACAAATAAAAGCAAGGTGTATAAATATCATATCATGCATGTGACATTCTGAACCATTTTTCATTAACTGCAAGGTCATTTACCTGGTTGAAATTTGAGTGTTTTGTTCATATGTTAGCACATAAAATTAAAACAAATAAAAGAAAGGAATATTTATGAATTACACATCATGCTAGTGACATTGTGAAAGATTTTACATAAACTTCACGGTCAGTTACGTCATTTACCTCACCAGAACTGCAGTGATTTGTCTGTCTGAAACTGCCTGAAGCATGATGCAGCACAAAATGCCTTCTCACAATCAGGCCACCAGATCATGGACTCTTTCCTCTTTCCATTCTTCTGACACACTACACATCTTCTAGTGGGTCTATTTTAGATGTACCCGAACAAAATCAGGCAAGCAGCGCCCCAGTAGTTGAGAAGGTGTTGGTGATTTTGTAGCACATCTTTTGACTGCTGTTCTACCACTCCTCTGGTTGAAGGTAAGTCCTCTGCTAAGGTCAGTTGAAAGTCCAGCCTACGTAGGTGTCTTCCTTTTTTCTGATAAATTATAAATGCATTCAAACACGCCAGATCCATCAGGTAACGGAACATCTTCTGGTAATATTTCTTCAGACGTTCTTTGGCAAGTTTGTGGCTGGGAACTTGGCCTTTATTTTTATCCACTCCTCCCATATACTTGTTGTAATCTAGAACAAGGGATGGTTTATGGATTACTCCTTTCCTTGTCTGAACATTGCTCATGCTGTCAACATGGATTGTGCTGACCAGGATAACACCTCGTTTGTCTTTCCATTTCATGATCATTTGCTTTTTACGAAAGGCTGCAATTGTTTCCCCCTTTTGCAGTCTGGCCCTCTTCACTGTGTCTGGGAATTCATTTCTGTTGATTCTCATAGTCCCCACATCAGTATTTCTGCTACACAATGTGTCAACTAGTCTTCGACTAGTATACCAGTTGTCAAGATAGAGGCAATACCATTTATCTAGAAGGCTGTTAGTAAGTTCTAGTACAATTCTGGACAAAATATTCTCATCAGAATATCTTTGAACATACACTGTGTCCTTGCCAGTATAAACTACAAAATTCCACAGATAACCAGACCCACTTTCACAAAGTTTATAGATTTTCTTGCCAAATCTGCTTCTTTAAGATGGAATAAATTGCACACAGCCCAATCATCCTTTCCATAGAAGGAGGGACTCATCGACACATTTGTTTTGCTCAGGAGTGCATACTGAAGAAAATCTTGATTGTAGGTGATCAAGTACTAGCTGAATTTTATAGAGCTTTTTGTTGTGCAGGTTAGGATCAAATTTGGAATTGTCAGAGAAATGAAGGAACTTCAGGAGAAGATGAAATCTTATCTCAGAGATAATTTTCGAAAAACAAGGGGTTGCGATACTTTCCCATTTTGAGAAGTACGTACTGTTTTCTGGCTTATGAACTATCCCCTGCAGCATTAGAAGTCCAATTACAGTTTTTATCTCAGTTGGATTTGTATCCACCCAATCTCTCACTTGTGACCGTGGTTTCAAGCTCGGATGGGCTTCTAAAAACTGTTTAGTATACACATTGGAACATATCACCTATGAACTGTTCACAATATTCCAACACATTGGATTCATCGTCGAAGTACACATTTACACCACTAGCACAAAAAAATACTCATTTCTGACGTGAAACACCACGCAGTGAGAGAGGTTGAAACATGTCTAGCAGTTTGCCTTTATCCAATTCATTATGTTGTTCATCTTGTTCTTCATTCTCATTCTTTGAACCACTTTCACCATCAGACTCGCCTTCATCTGTATCAAACCACTCATCTTCGGATTTCTGAGAAGAAAAATCGTCACAATCATTCTCTAAGTGTTGAATAATGTTGTCTTCTTCGAGCGTTTTGAACTTATGCTTTGAACTAGATGCTGCCATATTTGGCCTACTGTGGACAAGTAGCACCACACAGTTGTAAAATAAAAACAAATAAGCTTCAAGAAGCGTGACGTGGTATTTGCTGCCATAGTGCGGGAAAAACATCAAATAAGACGACAATACACGATGCGGCAAAGTAGCTCGTCATACCAGGAGATATTCACGGTAAAAGACAAGTACGTATATATTCGTCATGCCCATTACCCTGTAACGTTCAGCATACGAATGTATACGTCATGCCCAGTTATGAAGTTAAAAGTAGGAAAGATCACAATATGAGGATGAAGTTGGAATTCAAGAGGACAAATTGGGGCAAATATTCGTTTATAGGAAGGGGAGTTAGGGATTGGAATAACTTACCAAGAGACATTCAATAAATTTCCAATTTCTTTGAAATCATTTAAGAACAGGCTAAGAAAACAACAGATAGGGAATCTGCCATTTGCGCGACTGACCTAAATGCAGATCAGTATTGATTGATACCAAAATTTTTAAAAAATAATAGTAAGGTGTGACCATAACGTGAATTTTTTTAATACCAGTATTTGCATTACTCAAAAATTTAATTTACAGCTACATTGTATTTGATACATGTTTAAGGTGCATGTAATTCTTGTGCATATACGTAAAAATAATTAAAATAGTGCAAATCAAAATTAATAACACTGTCCTGCGATAGTTTCATTGCCGCCATCCTATATTGCTTTTTACGATGACTTCTGCACTCTGACTCAGGATCCGATGTTAATTTTTCCCCATCACATTACATTTTCTCAAAAATCCTGTATTACGTTTATTTCATCACATGCACTAATGCACTTCTTACGTTGTTAGGAAGATTGTTGCTTTAATTTAGATTTCCATATTTTTGTAGTGATTATTTGGACTTGGAACACTGTGGGGAATTTTATATGTTCTTGTGTTCATTTATTTATTTGTTTTTGTGTCTCCTGTGTGTGGGAATATTTGGAATTGTTTGGTTAAACCGTTTCTAAATTATTTAACAATTGGGAAAAATTAATCTTAAAAAACGTTCAAAGGTAAGATGAAATGTTTGTGAGACATACTGTGGCACACGCGCCAGATTGGGTAGGATGCTTCCAGGAGTTTCCGGTTACATCATTTTGCGTCAGTTTGGAAGGTTCGCGATGTTACTCAAGGTATGTGGTCAGCATTTATTGCTGGACCCTGACTGGTCACGATAGAAGTATTTGTGATTGGCGGATGAAGGAAAATAAGGGACGCTCATTGGTCGTATAACGATTTCTCAATTTCCAGAGAGGAGCTCTTCGCTAGAGCCAAGCTCTGCCAAGCCGCTTTGTAATTTTGACCGCCGAAGGGAGAGGTTGCCTTTTTCAGGTGATGGGGCCTCTTGGCCCCCTCCGATACGGTAAGCACTTTGCAATTTTATTTTTTGGCTAGTTATCTTCAAATGTAGTTTTCCGTTTATTTTCCTCTTGCCGGAGCTTACCTGTTTTTCCTTCAGTCGCCAAGTTTTTCTTAAAATGACTTAGCCTTTCTGGCAAGTCACATCATATTTGTTAAGAGAGTTCCCATTTCTTTCTTTTTTTTCTATTTTTTTTTTTCTTCGTAAATTGTGTTCAACGCCTCTCGATGTAATTGTAAATTGTAATTTTCCCCTTTGGGCTGTCTCATAGATCTGCGTCATCTTAGAGTATTCACATTTAGGACGGGCACCCTTTCTCAGAAGTGTTTTTGAGCGGGCTGCCTCCTAAATGAGCTCTGTGCTAGGATAATCATTTCAAATGTTGTATTTTCCTTTCTTCCGTGTACATCCTTCCAACGGTATAATGTTACTTAAATTTTATTCTTGAAAATGAAAATGAAAATCTACAACCTGTTTTCCAGTCATTGACCGGGTCAGGGATGTAATGAATGAAGCATATATAGGCTGTTAGTACGATGGGGTCGCCACTCCCAAAGTGATATATTAATGACTGATAGATGCTATGAAATGAGAATGGAGTGTGTTGCTGGAATGAATGATGACAGGGGAAACCGGAGTACCCGGAGAAAAACCTGTCCCGCCTCCGCTTTGTCCAGCACAAATCTCACATGGAGTGACCGGGATTTGAACCACGGTATCCAGCGGTGAGAGGCCGACGTGCTGCCGTCTGAGCCATGGAGGCTCTTTCTGACAGTATTATGTAATTTAAATGTTACGCCATGAAACTTGAACATTGTGTGAGATGTTCCTACCTAAAGTTATATAAAGTAGAATTACTGAATTTGAACCTTCTGGGTAATCCTTGTAATTATTGTTTGAATTATTTCCGGTTTTAAAAGTGTAATTTTGTTTGATAATTTGGGCATTCATTTTCATCTAAATTTTTAAGTAAACTGTATATTAACTTTGAATCACCATTGATTTCGCTTCTTCAGCACTGCCAATACCTTTCACCGCCTGGATATGGTCCCGTCACTTTCCACTAATCCTTCCTTAGCTGTCATGTTGCTTAACCTGACCGTTTCTGTTTGTTGTTTTCTTGTGAAAACGTGCATGTGTTTTAATATCTTTAATTGCGTCTAACATTTTAAGTGTGCCTTTATTATTAGCCTTTCTTTTAATTTGTGTTGATGTGCAACCTAAGGTTAAACTTTTATTAATTTGATGTCCTCCAGCCATCTCGTAGTCCTGTATTGTCATGCTCAGAGTGTACAGCCGGCAATGCGCGGTTTTGACTGAGTGGCGTCATTCTCTTGTTGTGCTTTGTCAACGACAGACTGAGTTGTGTTTCGTTTGCTAGTGAAAAGAGATTTTTGTCTTCATAAGCGTTCTATATGTGAGTGATGTACTGTGTTAATATTTTTATTGAACTTACATCTATCAACATGACACGACATGGCTGCAAGACCAATCCAGATACATTCTGCTATGTATGTGGAAGTTTCGTGCCGATGAGACAGCTGCGCAATATAACAGAGTTTGTGAGAAAGGCCTACTATGCCTTGAAACTTGGAGACCAAGAAAAGCCGTGGGCACCACATAAGGCTTGTAGAACCTGTATTGAGCAGTTACGGCAATGGGTGAACAGTAAGCGAACTGCGTTGCCACACGGTATTCCAATGGTGTGGCGAGAACCCCCAGACAACAGTATTTACTGCTACTTCGATTCTATGAATGTGAAGGGATTTAACAGCAGCAAAGGTAACATTGAGTATCCAAGCAATATTCGATTTGCAATTTTACCCGTTCCTCATGGCCCTGATACACCAGTACCACAGCATCAAGAACATTTACAGGATTGTCCCCCTTCTGAATCTGACGCACAAATGGCGGGCACTAACTCTGACTGGGATTTCTCCCCTGAATGTGTTGAAAAAGAACCGAGACTGTTCAAGCAAAGTGCATTAAATGACTTTGTTTAAGATCTTGGCCTTACAAACGAATCTGCCGATTACTCAGGTCTAGACTTTGTGAAAGGAACACGTTGGCACGAGGGATGACTTACTACTGTTACAGACATCGCGAACAAGAATTTACACCCTTCTTTTCTGAAGAGGGAGCGTTGGTTTCATGCAACAACAATCCGGAGATTATCTTAAAACTAGGAGCACCACAGTACTGTATGACCCTATTGACTGGAGACTTTTCATCGATGCCTCCAAGAGTAGTTTGAAGTAGTGTTGGCTACTGAATGCATGATTCGAAGCAGTGTATCGATTCATTCAAGTGTCCGAGTGAATCGATTCACAGGAACAGCGAGCTCACGGCACACGATTCAGCTTACTCCCAGCGGACAGTGCTGAGTGGCGCATTCACTGGACGTTGACGGGGAGCAGAGCTTCCGCTGCAGCGAGACAGTGAATCATGGCACATCGATAGAATCGTGAACGAGCCACGACTCAGTGACACACGATACACACGGCTCCTTATCGGCTCAATGGACACGCGGAGAACCGAGCTTCCGCTGCAGCGAGACAGTGAATCATGGCACATCGAAAGAATCGTGAACGAGCGCGGCTCAGTGAGACACGTGATACACACGGCTCCTTATCGGCTCACTGCAGCGAGACATGCTACACTGAAAGAATCGTATGCTATAATGGACTCTCGAGCTCAGCTCATTTGAAAATAATACCCATTTGCATTCACTGTCCTCTTCTTACAGGGAGGTTTAAATAATAGATGGATTTATTTGCAGTGTTAAAAAGGTAGTCACAACATAATTCTGAAGTAGCTAGTAAGTAGGTAGGCTATTAGGTTATACTATTTATTAGTTTAATGAATCTTAGTATTATAACTTAGTTGACATTTGACAATTAAACTCGACTCTAGCCTGCCATATGACTGAGTCATGCTCATGACCACTCAAAAGTACCTGTTTTATATTGGGAAGAACGGCTCAGTATTTTCTCAGTTCATATGTCACATCATTGCACAAGACTTCAATCATATGTGGACAGGCGCAATAACAGCATGTTGAATCAGAAAACCAGTGGGCTACTGTACATCTCGGGTAGCCTATACAAAATATGACGATTTAAAAAAATCCTCAGCTGATAGAAAAATACATATTTTCAAAAATGACTGAGCGAGTTGTCGTGCGGTTAATATCGCGTGGCTGTGCGCTTGCATTCGGGGGATGGTGGGTTCGAATCCCACCGTCGGCAGCCGTTAAGATGGTTCTCTGTAGTTTCCCCATTTTCACACCAAGAAATGCTGGGACTGTACCTTAATTCAGGCCATGGCTGCTACTTTCCTAATCCTAACCTTTCCCACCCTGCGTCGCCGGAAACCTTCGATGTATTAGAGTAACTAGCATTTTGTCTAAGAAAGGAGTTCATAGTTTGAAGACCAGATGGCAGTTGCGAGCACTGAATGCTGTTGCTACTGTCTTACCAGCACATACTACACAGATGCAGTAGGAGCGGTGACCAATGAGCCGTGAATCGGATCACTGTATTGATTCAGTAATGTGAACGGAATCAAATGAATCGATTCAGTAAAATGAATTGAATGTCCCATCACTAGTTTGAAGTGCATCCTTCTTCACAATGAAAACAAACTTACATCCATTCCCATTGCTCATTCAGTTATTATGCGAGAAACGTATGGAAATCTCAAAATGCTGTTGTGTAAACTGAAGTACCAGGAACACAAGTGGCAAGTGTGTGGTGATTTCAAAGTGATAGGTATTCTGTTAGGTTTACAAGGAGGTTACACAAAGCACCCCTGCTTTCTGAGTGAGTGGGACAGTCGAGCAAGGTTACATCACTGGACTCAAAAAGAACGGCCACATAGACAATGGATTATGGGGTCGAAAAACATAAAACAAGAAACTCTTGTTTCCAAGAGCAAAATACTGTTATCTCCACTTCATAACAAACTAGGGCTTATGAACCAATTCGTTAAGGCCTAAACAATGAAGTTGAATGCTTTCAGTACCTGTGTCATCGATTCCCAGGCATCAGTAATTCCAAAATCAAGGAGGGTATTTTCACAGGTCCAGATATCAAAAAACTTCTTTCTGGTGCTAATTTTGAAGGTGTTATGTGTGCTATAGAGCGATCGGCATGGACAGCATTCCAGAATATGGTCAAAAACTTTCTTGGAAACACAAAGGATTCAGACTACAAACAAATGGGGGATAGACTAGTTGTTTCTTTCCAAGATTTAAGCTGCAAAATGAGCTTGAAAGTGCACGTTACATTCACATCTGGACTATTTCCCTGTGAACCTAGGAATGCTGAGTGAAGAGCAAGGAGAAAGATTCTATCAGGATCTACAGGAAATGGAACGCAGATATCAAGGGAAATGGAACAAAAACACGCTGGCAGATTACTACTGGTTACTAAAGAGAGAAGGTCCAACTACTCCTCACACTTAAAAAGCAAGGCGAAGACGTTTCTTATACTAAGGTAGGACATTATAAAAATTCAGACCATGGACTTACCATGCTCAGTATGTTATGAGGCTTAATGCGTGGTAAATTTTGGTCCATTTGGCTGTGTTTTTCTACAGATCTGTTAAGAAAATACACTACATATCTTTATAGTATGTTCATAAGTATACCAGTGTAAGATAGGAGTGTTCAGATGGGTGAAAATAATACGAAAGAAGCGTTCTTTACATGTGATAATAGTAATCTTGCATGTGCGCGTGCTGCATATTTATCAAATTTTCATTTTGAATTTGCACAAAAACCTGATCTGATAGGGGAAAACTGACTTCAGTTCCGGAATCAGCATGCCCAAAATATAAAAGATCACTATGCAAACTTCATGCAACAATCAGAAAGTTTGAATTCACAGGTCAGTGTAATTTATTCGCAACAGTTCGGCAAACGTTTCTTCAATTTCAAAATAACAATGAACTTATTACTATAAGTTAATAGTCATCGATTTGAGCATTAAGGTTAAAATATTACACTTGCAAAAAATGATTGCATTGTTGTGAAATACAGACTTACCAGTAAACTTAACACAAATTCTCACGTACCCATGTCTACAGTAATCATGTCACTCACAAACAAACACATGCATCTCTACATTCCAGAGCAATAAATACTTCTGCGAGAGCACCTAATAATCATAAAATGGGAAAAACCTGCATATCCCCAGGACATGGAGAGGCCCACTTGTGGTGAAGTACAAGGGTTGCAAGCAGGGGTGTGCCTATTAAATTAATCCTATTAAAACTATCCAACAGGGAGATGGTATCATTTTACATATTAGTACATTTTACACTGTGTGTGTGTGTGTGTGTGTGTGTGTGTGTGTGTGTGTGTGTGTGTGTGTGTTTCAGGCAATAAAGGAGAGCACTAAAAAGGGTGAAAAAGTCGAGAGAACAAATATCAATAATTCTCTACTGGAGCCTGTTATAGTACAACAAGAGACTATTAAAAGATGTGAAAAACACGGAAGAACAGATATGACATTCTTTTGCCCTTGGGCTCATAGCAGTAGCTACAGTACCTACATATTATAGCAGATCACTTTCTTGCTAAAACAATTGTATAATGAATTGTTAGTTGAAGCCTTCGGGTTCTGACTAGTGGGTAATTATTAAACACTGTTTTCTCGTCACTTTGTTCGAACATGAATTTCTTGCGAGGTTATATTTGCCATACGTGATTAAGTGCCTTCAGTTGCCATCTTGAGTACGAAACTTCAGCAGTACTCTGGATTGGTTCAGACAGACTCGCCGGTGAATAATAAAAATGTGCCAACTGTCAAACTAGCAGTCTGATCTTTTTTTAATGAATGGTACAACGCTTTACCATTGTCTGCATCTTTACATAACTTTTTAATGGGATAGGCCTACAGTATATGGAAGCCTTATTACTAAACGGCATCCACAAGTGACCTGTCAAAGATCTGCTATTCCTGCACTATAGACTTATTTTAACTTCAGTCGTACCACACTGATTTAAATCATCTTATCACAAGAACAGTTACTGGCATTACCTTCAATTTATTGTGTTGAGTGGTAAAAAGAAGTGAAGTGATTATTTGCCGCGACAGCTTACTTACGGACTAACCGGATAATCGCGAGAAGTTCAGTAGCGTGGTACATACTGTATCTGTCTTGTCATAGCCTAGCTATGGATAAGAAAATGGTCGTGAAACCACTCACTAATGAAGAAAATATTAAAATCCTTTAGGAAGTAGATAGGAGTCTACATCTTAAGTGCGTAGAGTTCGCGCGAACGTTAAAACTAGCACCTTCGCTACTTTGAACACTATTGTGGGCAACCGAGACAAAATTGAAAATGCGTATAAGCAAAATAGGAATGGAAAAAGAAAATGCGTGCGCAAAGGAAAGTTTCGGAAGTTGGAGAGAATGATTTTGAATAAATAAATTTCCAACTTTTGATTGGAATGCAAAATAGGCTACAAGCACAATCAAACGCACTGGGTTATTTAACAATCTCACTGACAACAAAAGACCTTTCCAGAGAACAAAAAATAAACCACTTTTCCCTTTGAGAAAATCAAATGATCATAGATACGTCTCTCTTTCATGACCATCCACCAACGGCTGCGCGGTTGCTAGAGTTACACATTTTGTGGCGGTAACTTCCGTGGCGTATAATTTCGGATGACTCCCAGCCATAAGCCATGTATGTCAACAGGACAGCTTTGAAAAAAAGTGTGAAAACTGAATTCAGCGCTCCTATTACTTTGCTTAAACTTCGCACTGTCCTGTCTTGTTCTAGTGTAAAGTCTTTGCTTTCAATCAATGACGCAAAACTAAACTTTACAGAAGCTAACAGCTTGCCCCTTGAAGGCGCACTATACTTGGTATTCGAGAATTCAAGGTCATTTCCCCTTATCACGCAAATTTCTCCGACTGACCCGGGGCGAGGGCTCTTATCTCTGTTGGAAATCACATTCCGTACACAAGGGATGACAAAGAATATTTTCAGGTCTGGGGAATATATAATCATACTAAGCAGTAAAGGCGAAAAATCGTGACGTGTTAAGTGAGGTATTTTTTAATACAGATTTAATACGATGGGCGTCGGGACTTCAAATTTACGACGTGCTAAGCGGGAAATCATGTTAACGAGGAACGTACTAACAAGGTTTCACTGTATTATGGTAGACCACAAGAATGTGGCCCATGGCCACAGGTAACTGGTTACATGACAATGTTATGAAATAGGAACGCATTCATTTCAATGTTTACCATAGATAAGAACAAATATTAACTTTTTTTTTTTTTTTTTTTTTTTTTTTTTGTGAATTAGATTTTCAGTGACTCATTTTGTCACCATATCAATGATATCAATGCACCCCTTTGCTTTGAAAGCCATACTAGAAAACAAGTGTGTGTGGTGCTAGTATCTCCTAGCGACGTTGCCGACAAGCGATAACTTACAGCCTTACGTGCTTCAAATGAGAACTCTTAATATGTTGCGGGTGAATAAATGGTACATTATCTTGTTAGCACATTGTGAAAGTACCAATAAGCCATGCATCATACAAATGTATGTATGTACACTATGTATGTATGTTGGGTATTCAGCCCAAAGGCTGGTTGGATCCTCAACAGGTTCACCATTAGCTGTCATAGATGGCCTAGGTGTCACTAAAGAGGCGTACTAGGAAAATAAGGAGTAAGGTAGTTTCCCATTGCTTTCCTCACTGAGCCAGAAGTTGCTATTGCACATCAATCTGCCAAGTCCACCGAAATGTGTGCACCAACCGACCCTATGAGCGACAATTTCACACCATTCATAGCAGGGACTGGCTGCATAAGGAACGGCATTACTAGCGTCACTCATACCTCAGCCACTTTCATATTGTCAAAGCCAAGTATAAAACTGAGACAGGTCAATGAAAGTAACAATTTTATTCTAGCCCATATCAGAAGACAAATATCATACAAACACCAGTATACCAGTATTTATTTATTTGTTGTGCGACATCTTGCAAAAGTGACTGCGTTGCTAAACTGCCCATAAGCCATATACGTATTTAATGTGCATTCATTTGCAATTTACATTACAGTCCCGTTTACCTTTCAAGCAGCTTGGTGAACAAAATTTGAGATGATGAATGAAATTTTAAAATCCAATTTTTGTATTGAAAACAAAGGATGAGCCGGGCTGAGTGGCTTGGGAGGTTCAATGCTGGCTCAGTCTGGTGGTATTTGAAGATGCTCAAATTTTTGTCAGCCTCGTTTGGTAGATTTACTGACACACAAAAGAAATCCTGTGGGACAAAATTCCAGAACCTTGGTGTCTCCGAAAATCATCAAAAAGAGTAGTTAGTAGGACGTAAGAAACAATAACATCATTATAAAGGATGCAACGATTATGGGGTGAAATACAGTAATTCCGACTTCACTGCAGGCAGAGCCGTGGATATTGCTAGTAAATATACGTTCTGCTCTTGTTAACTTTCTAACCTGAGTATTTATTCAAATGTAGTTTCTGTAAGAACTGGACAACATAATTAAACTCAGGAGTTACGCCTACATACCGACAGCTGGATACCCTTCTCTGCCGCCAGCTTTCTAGCAAGAGGACTTGCAAACACCCGTGCACCTGGAGGTGCAGGTGCAGCAGCTGGAACTGGTGCTGCAGCTGGTGGTGGAGGTGCTGCTGCAGGAGTAGGTGCTGCTGCAGGTGCAGCTGGAGCTTCTGGTTTAGGAGCAGCAGCTACTGGTGGGCCGGCTGTATCCTTGAAGTCTTTAAAGGCTGCCACATCCTCGGCCTTTTCCACTATTATACAAACTAGCTGAAAGAAACAAAAATGCACTGCAAAACTCTTCAAAACAGGAATGAAAGAATCTACGTGCAAGATCTTTTCTTACCTTCCCAATTGGCACATCTTTCGTTCCTGCTGGCACAAGAATTTTGGCAAGATAACCTTCCTCAGGTGTCTCAAAGCCCATAGTAGCTTTATCTGTTTCAATCTCAGCCAGCAAGTCTCCTTCGTTTAATTTATCACCTATAATACAAACACTGGTGTGTTACATTACAGTGCAAATAAGTTGAAACATAAAAGTAGGTAGGAGTATAAACATAAGAAGTCAGTGAAGATTAAGGAGTACTATACCCTCTTTCTTCTCCCAAGTAACAATGGTCCCCAGTTCCATTGTGGGAGACAGGGCAGGAAGTAAGACTTTTGTGTGAGGAGGAAAGTCTGCACTATAATATCGACACCATACATGCTGCTTCCCAAAAGTAAGCAACACACGTCTATTTGTAACGGCAGAATTCCCGTACCTGTAAATAATGCACATGAAATATTACTGAAATATTAATCACACTAAACAAAATATAAATTTGACTATGACTCTTCTATGATATTAAGAGTGCTATATTCCAAAATATACAAAATGTGACAGCAATGAAAATATGAACATTCTTTTGAATGTTAAAGAGAAAGGGAGGAGGGCAGGAGACATTTAAGACCTTCAATATTATACAATTTTTTTTTACAATTTGCTTTACATCGCACCGACACAGATAGGTTTTATGGCTACGATGGGATAGGAAAAGTGTAGAAGTGGGAAGGAAGTGGCCGTGACCTTAATTAAGGTACAGCCATCTTCAGGGGTGCCGACAGTGGGGTTCGAAATGGATCTATTTTAGTTTTGGACATATTTGTAACCCTGGAATTGTATGATGTCGTAATTTTTACGAAACGTAACACAAATTTGATGCACAGAACAGGTTTCTGTGCAGACTTTTCCGGCCCTCCCAATGTCTTTCCCCACTCAACTCACAAGGTCAATGCACGTGCAACAGTCGTGCTGGAAGCTCTTGTTTCAGAGCTTTTGACGTCAGTTCGTGAATGTTACGATATCATACCGATGGTGTAACTATTTTGCATAGTGTTGTGTTTCAATTTAAGTTTAATTGTTAGATCAAATATTTGTCGTTGTTGTTGTTGACTTAGTGTGCTGAAAATTAGTACCATAGGCTATATTAAGTATATCTTTTTATTTGTTTTTGTCGAGTTTTACGCTGTTTTTTAGACTACTAGTTTTTTTTTATAAAATGGCTTTGTCACCATCGGAGATTGACAAACTTTTAAATGGTGATACCGATGAAGATGAAGGAGATAGCGGAAGTGAGTCAGAAAATAACATTTTAGCATACTCTGGGAGTGACGACTATATACCTTCAACCTCAGGTGAATCCTCAGATGATGAATTTCGTGAACAATTGAAGAGAAAACGTCGTGGTCATTCATCAAATGAAAAGAATTCAATGTACACATCAGGAGTGGTTGGCCCACACAGCACTACTACACAAGTTCCTGACACCCCTCGTCCCTCTGGTAGTTGTGGGACAAAATCGGTTACAACTCTATCTGATGAATCAAGACTTGATAGTAGTAATACTACTGCTGCTACTACTACTACTATTACTGGTTCTTCAGGATCTGCAAGCTCGACTCCACGACGAACGACAAAAATAATCAAAGGAAAAAACGGTTATTCCTGGACTGAAAATCCTCCAACCGTAAGTACAAGAAATATCCCTACAAATATTGTGAACATCCGACAACAGCCTAAAGGCACCGGTAAGGATGTTCTAACCCCTTTAGATGCGTTTCAGTTGTTCTTTACTCACACTATGGTGAACTCAATCGTTACTCATACAAATGAAGAAATAGTGAGAAAGCAAGCCAACTACAAAACAATTCAGTTTTCAAACAGTCAAACCTCTCCCACAGAGAAAAAGGCACTCTTGGGAATTCTAATATTCTCTGCTCTCCACAAGGACAATAGCCTAAATACAGCAATAATGTTTGATCCTTCTGTAAGTGGTAATGTTTACAGAGTTCGCTTTAGTGAAAAGCGATTCCAGTTTTTATTAGATTGTCTCAGATTCGATGACAAAACTACCGGAGCTGAGAGAGTAGCGACGGATCGCTTCGCACCTATAAGGGACCTTTGGGAATCTTTCATGAAATCATGCATAGACAACTACGAGGCTGGCCAGTATCTCACCATTGATGAACAGCTGCTTGCATTTAGAGGCAGATGTCCATTCAAAATGTATACGCCTAAAAAGCCAGCTAAATATGGGCTAAAAATTGTTATAGTTTGTGATGCTGGTTCTAAGTATATGTTAGTTGCTGAGCCATACTTAGGGAAACAAAACACAACTGTCGAAGGCCCTCTTTCCTACTACTATGTGAAAAAGTTAACGGCTGCATTTCATGGATCGAACCGCAACATAACAATGGATAACTGGTTCACAACCGTTCCGTTGGCTGATGAATTGCTCAAGGCTCCTTACAAGCTGACAGTTTTAGGAACGATCCGCCTAAACAAACCAAAAATACCTTTGAGTATGAGATCAACGATGAACAGGGACATTGGTGATGCAAAATACCTGTTCAGCAACACGACAACACTTCTATCGCACAAGGCTAAGAAGAACAAGGTAGTTTGCCTCATTTCCACAATGCACCACGACAAGGGAGTGAATCAAGATGGCAAAGCAGTTATGATTGACCATTACAACCAGACCAAAGGAGGAGTAGATACTCTTGACCAAATGGTTTCAGTCAGATCTAGTGCAAGGAAAACAAAAAGATGGCCACTCTGCATTTTTTATGACTTGATCGACATCGGAGGAGTTAACTCACTTATTATTTTGAACAGGGTCTTGAGTTCTAGAAAAGAACAAACCATGACAAGATCAGCTTATTTGAATCAGTTGTATCAACAGTTGGTTTTTCCATTGCTAGAACAGCACTTGATTATCAGAAATATTCCGAGGGAGCTAAGAAGTATGGTCTTCAGTGTTCTTGGCTGAAAAGAAGCAGCAGATCCAGCTCTTCCTAGGATGGATAAGAAGAGAACAACTTGTAAACTATGCCCAGCTGAAAAGCGAAGAATGACAGCCAATCTGCACAGAGCACCGCGGTGATATCTGCAGAATCTGCAGCGCCTGAATCAACTGCACCATCATCAGGACATCATATCATTGCAAGTAAGATTTATTTTGAGCTATTACCAAAACCTTTTGATCATTTAGCCCTCTGTTTAAACATACAATTTATTTTTAAAAATTAAATAGCCTATACTAATTTCAATTTTTTTTCAACTTTTCAGACAGACTTAACTGCTAGGTGACGTCGACGACTAGAGAATGCTTGACATTGTTCCTCAATAAACTTTTCTTTTATATTCAATGTATTTTCATCTTTTAAAAGTATGTAAAATTAAAACATGTTATATAAGTTTTGATTTTTCATTTCCATTTTACCGAAAAATGTTTTTTCTCAAGATCGTAAAAAATACGATATCATACCAATGATGTAAGTTTTAAGCATCATACCATTCCAGGGTTAAGTTAGATAGAATAAAACCGACAAGTTTTAATTGTGTTAAAACACCATTAATTTATGTTACCCACAGTTACGTTTTGATCACATTTTAAAAATTATTATCCTGGCACGTTAGTCTTAAAGAGATTATCAACGTTCATATATTATACTAGACCTATATATGGTTAAAAAGGTCCCAAACCTTCACCTAAAGGTTGTCTACAGGCTGAAGATGCCCAAATAATGGGTGAAACATGTACCTGACCTGGTAAGTCTATACAAATTCATGTAGATTCAAACCACATTAAATGTGGAAAGTATTGAATAGGTGGTTTTATTACTTTATCCTCGAGATTCTATGCCTAGCATCATCTTCAATACGGACAATTAATGAGAGTTGTTACTTGTAAGTGGTATGTTCCGAGCTGTCAGCGGAGAGATGGCGTGGAATGACATTAGTAGATGAATAAGTTTGAGTGGCATCTTTAAAAGTAGGGAAGATCACAATATGAAGATAAAGTTGGAATTCAAGAGGATAATTTGGGGCAAATATTTATTTATAGGAAGGGGAGTTAGGGATTGGAATAACTTACCAAGGGAGATGTTCAATAAATTTCCAATTACTTTCAAATCGTTTAAGGCTAGGAAAACAACAGATAGGGAATCTGCCACCTGGGCAACTGCCCTGAATGCAGATCAGTATTGATTGATTGATGATTGATTGACAAGGGAGTATGGGATCCATTCCTATGCAGTTTCAGCATCCTAGTGTAGAGCAGTTCTGTGAGAACATTCTTTAAGTTAGTTACATATCACGTATCCACTGTGAATATGATTAGGGTTAATGTTGAGGTTTTCAGTTCATAGAGTTACGGTATTTCAATCAAGTCAGGTTAATTCCTCTGATTTGGGGACTGGGTGTGTGTGTGTTGATCCCAATACTGGTGTGAAATTGGGAAACCACCTTCAACAGCCAACAATAATGGGGTTCAAACCCACAATCTCCTAAATGTAAGTTGACAGCTACGTGATCCGACCCATGCAGCCACTCGCTCGGTTATAAGCTGGTGTGCAAGGTAGGCTACTTTCATGGAAGTGTGTAGTCGAAGTAACATTTTAGTGACCGGCCCCAAACCTGCCATCGGCAAGGTTTTGCTACTTCAATAAACGGAAGTCTGTAGGCCTACACTAATACCGGTACGTAATTACCTACACTGCCATATTTCATAACATTCTTAAGGTTTCAAAACCTATCAATCAACTGTACAGGCTCATGACAGTTTTTAATTTCATGATTCTATATACTTCGGCATAGGGCTTTTATATTATAGTCCTGAATGTAATTTCTGTTAAATGATTAGGAACTCAATAACAGTCTTATGATTCCATGAACAGAACCAAAACTGGGAGCAAGTCTCACAAAACAAGAAACACATTCTAAATATATAGGAAGAAATTCTACAAAACATCGCACTCGTATAGAAATAAGATTAAGCCGCAATGTATAACATCTTTTTACTCTAGTGTGTCATATTTGCCCTTCAAATGCTCTTGCATGAAGTATGCATACAAATAGGTTAGAAACCACTTGGCTTAATCTCCTAGTTCCTTAGTAGATATTTACTCTAACAATTACACTGCAAACAAGTAACACGTGGAATAGTTTAATTAATAGTATAAAAGGAAATGTACAGTATACAGGACCATGAAGCAGACACCCACTCCAGATCTGATCACTTACCTAAGGATATGTTTTCTATTTACATATTCAACGCTAAGACATCTACCTAGATTTTTCCTAACCACTTCCCTTAAAGTACTCTTGATCGAATCACATCGTAAAACCGTCGTTCGCAACATATTAATAACACACAACTCCACCAACTAAAATCACCTTATGGCCCAAAGCAAAGATTATTGCCCAAAGAACCTCTAACAATTAAGAACTCCTACCAGGACCTTGAAGTACGCAAAAGATAGTAAACACTGAAGATATTACTGGTCTGCAGTGATCTATGTCCATAGAACTATCATCCTTCTTCACTTGTGTTATTGGGCGCCAGTCAATAGTAGCAATGAATTAACGGGGGTGCGAGGGGGGAGGGCAGTTGCCCCCACCCCACTTTGTGGAGGAAATATTACATTTTTAATCCCATTTTAGCCGGCAGAAACTAAGAATTATAGGAATTATTTTTAAAATGGTACAAGTCCTGTTGTCTTATCAGCTAATTCTTTCCTTTATTTTTAAGTTATTAACAAAATGATTAGCGGAAATATGCATAAAATGTCGTCCGTCGCGGCTAACCTATTTTTATAGCGTCACAGCAAATAGTAGCAGTTTTTTTTGTTTTTTTTCCAAGATCATAGACACTGAGGTACGATTCGCCCGCTTGCCGTGCACATTCGTCAGTCGGGCAGTCTCTTTAGAGTCTGTTAGCTTCTTAGAGTGTAGTCAAATATTAGATGATTTTTAATTTTATAATCACGCCGTACTTCTATAACATGTATAATATTCTTTCTTTGGTGAAAGTTTTATGGTATTGAATCAAAATATATTTTAAAAAAAACTGTTATTACTGCTCTTAAGTTGGTAAACTGTTAGCACTTACCTTTCTGTCGGAATTCGCTTTTTTAATGTATATACCTTTCCTCCCCGGCTATATCCCGCAAACCCGGGTACCTTTCGTTGTCTGAACATTATACTCTCTATATAACTTTAGTCACCGTGTCTTCCTTATGACAATTTTATATTTATACATGAAGAACAAGTTCACACATTTATCACCTATTTTAAGGTGAAGGTTGAATAATTAGACATTGAATAATTTCAGTTCTGAAAGGCGACTCATAGACAGAGTTAAGTAGTCATTTATGGCCATTACAATTTCCGGTGTGGTGTTGTATACTAGGCAGGGGACACACGTGGGGAATGTAACATTTCGTTCTATTAATTTTTGTGAATATGTTCCATTATAGAACCAAGGTCGAAAACAGATGGACGGTTGTATATTGAAATTTAAAAAACCTTTCCCTCTTGCCGATTCTTTCCAATCATCATTCCATTCCTGACAAATTGTTTCTTTGATGAGAAGGTTGAATTTCAGTAGCAGGGACAGCAATATTAAAAATTAATCCATGACCCAAGGCAGCATCCTTGGCGAGTGGATCAGCTTTTATATTGCCAGCAAGATTAGATGACCTGGAATCCAGACTAGGGCAATACCTGACTGTTTTGTTCTAGTTCATATGGTTTTTTTAATATTGAGTATATATACCATGGACTGGGACTTTGAGTGGATTTCAAGACACTCTGTGAATCGGAAAATAGAATTGCCTTCGGTTTATATTATTATTTAATCTCCAAAATGCTGTGAACCCTATTTTACCATAAGGTATGTTAGGGTTGTAGTTTATACAAAATATACAATTTCTCTGATCAAATTCAGTACATAAACAACAAATATAGACATGAACAGAAATGGAAAGATTAAAATATGATATATACAATCCTTAATACTAGAGTACTAATATTTAAAATACCAAATCATAATATATACAATACATATGTTAAACAGCTAATAAGCAGACAATATCAAATTATACATGTTTAAATACATAGTCAATAAATTCTGAAAATTGAAAAGTGCAGCATTTTTTTATAAAATATGAAATTTAGTGGTTTTTTTTCGAAATAGCAACTGCAAGTTAACAAATGCATCTTAAGTTCAAAACGTGCCCCCTCAAAAGCAGGACAGTTAAACAGAATGTGTTCTACAGTTTGAACGTCTTCAGTGCAGAAGTACAGTGAGCCATTTTGTGTTGGAATTTTGAATCGCTCGAAGTAAGCAATGAATTTACCATGACTTGATAGCACTTGAGTTAAATGAAAGTTACACACTATATATTTACATCCCAGCCTACTATATATATTTAAAAAAACAAGTCTTTGGTTACTGAGCCATTTTTACTTGCTTGTCTTCAGTTTAACAAATGTTTAACAAATGTAAGGACTGTCTAATGGCGAAGGCTTCAGCTGTAAAGATGGAGGCGTATTTTGTTAATGTGAATTTACAGGACGTTTGAGAGGAGGGTGTATAGTAAGCTGCTCCAACGCCTTGGGCATTTCTAGAACTATCTGTGTAAATGCTTAATGCTTCCTTGTGTAGAGTAAAACAATGTAAACAAATAACTTAATTGTTTTTCTGTTCTAAGTTAAAATCCCACTTTGCTGATTCCTATTGTTAACCTCATAACTTTAGTTAATATCCTAGTTTCTAGTTATACCATCTAGCTCATCATCATTATTAGCTTCGATAACATCACTACCATCATGTATAATTACAGTACTAATGCAGCTTTAAAGCAGTTCGTAAATCATTTCAATTGTAATATTTTAAATACCTTGTTATAATATGTACATATGTAACTGAATATTTGTAATACTATATTACTGAAGAAAAGTGTATTTTTGTATTTCATTTATGACTTAATTTTACAAGGACTTTCATAAGAGTATTATAATTTTAATTTAATATTTGTTTTTATCTAATGTAATAGTATATGTAATGTGTTTCACATCATTAGGTTTGTACCTGTCTGAAGCACAATAAATAAATAAATAAATAAATAAATAAATAAATAAATAAATAAATAAATAAATAAATAAATAAATAAATAAATACACGGATGTGAGAGGAGATAATGTGAGAATGTTGGTGACCTTGATTAGAATTTGTTATGACCATACACGAATGACATTTATAGTTAAACACGAACACCTTGCTTACACAAACACTGTATTGAAAAGTGTCTCGTGATACACTGACATAAAGCAACCTCTACAAAGAATAACACAGTTTATATATAAATGCTGTGGTCGACATGCGTGCATTCTACTGGGATATAACAGTCTCCCACGCTTAATTTTGAAGAAGAGAATTTGGTGATCATTTAAGTAACATTGTCCTTAAGGTACTGCGGCGGACGGCGTGTCCTATCTGGTCGGCAGGTTAGGTTTGGGGGTGGAGGTCCGTTTTCTTCTGCTTCAAGTCTTCGATTTTGCATGTCTTCTTCTGCCTCGAGTCCTTGATTACTCCCAGGGATTGGCTCATTCATCCAGTCAGTGAAGATGAAAGGTTGTTATGACCATACACGAATGACATTTATAATTAAACACGAACACCTTGCTTACACAAACACTGTATTCGATTTTGCATGTCTTCTTCTGCCTCGAGTCCTTGATTACTCCCAGGGATTGGCTCATTCATCCAGTCAGTGAAGATGAAAGGTTGTTTATATTCAGGATGTTGTTCTTGTTGACTTGGGCCTCATTACTGATCAGTGATTGTACCTGTCTTCTTCGGAACCTCTGTTCTAAGTATTTGGTCAATATGTCTATTGAGGCTATAACCATCGTCTAGCTGAATCTGGTGATGTAAATGACCGAACTTTCCAATGACTACTCCATACTTCCATGACATTTTATTCCCTTCATAGAATTTCACTTGGACTCTGTCTCCCACGCTTAGATTGCGATGTCCATGAGTCTCCTCTTGATTTCCTTCCTGTTTGATTGGGCGAATAACATCTAGTTTATCCGTAATGGTCTGTTCAGGTACAGTTCAGCTGGTGATTTTCCACACTCTAGAGGGGTGGCACGATATTTCAGAAGGATCTCTTGCACTTTTCTGGATATAGACAAGGGCTCATTCGACATAGCTTTTAGTCGATGTTCGTCTGGATGTTTCGCTCAGCCATTCCATTCGTTGCGGGATGTCCAGGAGCTGTGAATTTTTGGAATATACCATGTTCCCTACAGAACGATTTGAACAGGTCACTTACAAATATTGTAGCGTTATCAGAGACTATCGCTATTGGGAATCCATGAAATTAAAATATTTCTATTAATAGCTCAATTGTCTTCACAGATGTCGGAGCTTCTCGAATTACTTTGATTTCTGCCCACCTGGATTTTGCATCAACAATTAGAAGGAAGTAGAAACCTTGAAATGGACCTGCATAATCCATGTGGACGCGGCTCCAGTTGTCTGTAGGGACGTCCCAATGGTGAATCGGTGCTTTCGCTGGAGAGGATCGAATGTCAGCGCAGGCTTGACAAGATTTTACCATTTTCTCAATATCCTTATCAATATTCTTCCAGTAGCAATAACGCCTTGCTAATTGTTTCAATTTCGTAATCCCTATGTGTGTGCTATGTAATTCCTTCAGGACTAATGGCTGGAGTTTTGACAGAATGACGACTCTTTGACCCTTGATTAAGATTTCATCATCTAGCGTGAATTCATTGTCTATGGATTCAGAAGACATGAGCTCTGCTTTGATTTTTTAATAACAATTCATCGTTTTCTGTTGAAATTCGAATACTGCCAGGATTTAATTCCGTGGTTGCTATTTCAGCGATGGTTGAATAACAGAGTTTATGAACTTCGTCATTGAACACTATATCCTTTGAAATGTGTGATTGAATGATCGCTGCTCTTGACAAGCAGTCAACGTTGGTATGTCCTGAACCTTTTTTATATACAACTTCATAGTCAAATCCCGAAAGAAATGAAGCATATCTTAATAATCTAGCAGAAGTCATAGCTGGTAACCTTGAATTCTGATGGAAGATTCTGGTAAGTGGACTATTGTCTGTTATCAACTTAAACTTGCGTCCAAATAGATACATATAGAAATAGTTGACAGCGAACATAATTGGTAGAGCCTCACGATCCAGCTGGCTGTAGTTACGTTCAGCTGAAGACAAGGACCTTAAAGCAAATGCGATAGGCTTTTCAACATCATCAACAATGTGTGACAGGACTCCAGCAATACCTGTTGGACTGGCGTCACAAGCTAGAACCAGTGGTAGATCTGCATTATAAGGTATCAGCACTCGATCACTTGCGATCTCGTCCTTTAGTTTGGCAAATGCTGATTCACAAGAACTAGTCCAATAAAACTTCTTATTCTTGCGGAGAAGCTGCCTCAAGGGGTAGGTCATAGTTGAAGTATTTGGAATGAATCTTGAATAATATGTTATCATTCCAAGAAATCTTCGAACATCGTCCGTATTGACCGGACGAGGCATTTCAATTATTGCTTTAACTTTTCCTGGTGACTTCATGATTTTATTATATTCAATAACATGGCCCAGATATTCAATGCTGGTTTCAAAGAAAGCACACTTCCTTTGATTTAGATGTAAGTCGAATTCTTTGAGTCTTTGAAGGCAGCCAAATAGGTTTTGTTGACATTCTGTTTTTGTAAAACCATGGATAATAATGTCATCAAAATATGAATGAGTTTTTGATAGTCCAGATAAAACTTGATCTATGATTCTATTAAATTCGGACGGAGCTGTTTTTATACCAAAGGAAAGACGATGCATGCGAAATGTACCTCGATGTGTTGATATGGTTTGGATCTTGCTGCTCTCACCATCAACCTGGAGATGAAGATATCCTTTATATATGTCCAGGCGGCAAAAATACCTCGAGTTCTTCAAGCTATTTAGGATGTCATCCACTTTCCGAATTGGGTAGTATGCTGCTACTAATTTGTCATTGACGCCTATATTGTAATCAACGCAAAGTCGAACTCCGCCACCGGACTTTGGAATCACTACTAGTGGCGAACCCCAATCACTGTAATTGATTTTTCAGATTATCCCACCTGCTTCTAAATCGTCTAATTATTTTTCTACTTTCTCCCGTAAGGTATATGGAACATCACGTTCTTTATGAAAGACTGGCTTGGCATCCTTTCAGAGCTGAAGAGACACTTTCAAATTTGGCACACATCCTATCTTTTCTCCGAAAATTTCTGGAAATCTCTTGATTATCTCAGTAATATTACCGAGTGACTGTATATCGATATGCCTAGTATTTGATTCCGCTTCACGGTCAATTTCTTGAAGATTAATACCAAGGTGACGGATCCAGACCGCCCAAGAAGCGGTTCGAAGCCGTCCGGTACTACATATAACTCTTCAGATGAAGTTCTATTCTGATAACAAACAATAATATTAACGTTGCCATCAGGTAAAAACACATTCTTAGTATAAGAACGAAATGCAACATCTGCTTTCTGGAGATGTACACGTAAGTCATGCGCTTTGAAGCTAGAACGTGATAGCAAGGTAAAACCGGCTCCAGAATCTACTTCAAATCTCTGGGGTATTCCTTCTATAAGAACTGTAGCATAAAATTTCTTCGCATGTGGATATTCGTGATATTGAAAGATGTCTATTATATGGCTAACACCGAATGTTTCAGTAATATTTTCTTCCTGAAAAAATGAGAGTCGATTTTGAAATTCCTTCTCGTTGCTAACAAAGTACGTATACACACTTTCTTAATGTGGCCGAATTTCCCACATGAACTGCACTTCAGATTGTTAAAATCAGTCCTACAGTCCTTCGCTAGATGATTGTCTCTACCACAACGTAAACACATATTTTGAATTCCCAATTCCTTGTAGTCAATTTTTGATCTGGCCTTGCTTACATGTGTTGCTTGGCTTTGATCATCGTGAAATACGTCCTGTCTTGATTTGTGAGTGATTTTTTGAACAGAATCATTATAAGTACCCTTCTATACAGCTGATGGTGATAGTTCTTTGCTGTCTAACTTACATGTTTCAAGAGCAATAGCTTTTGTTACGATTTCATTAAATTCTTGAACATTTGCCTGGAGTAATTGTTCACGAATTGAACTGTCATAAATTCCCCTAATGAACTGTGCTCTTAGAAATACATCTGCAATGTTTACCTTACATTCACATGTAGAATTGAAGTCGCAGTCAATTGTAGCACGCCTTAATGTAGCAACATAGTCAGCAATAGGTTGATTTTCAAGCTGGTAAGTGGATAAAAACCTATATTGGGCTACCAGAACATTCTTCTTAGGACAAAGATGATTTCTAGGGTTTCAATTAAATTGTCATAATCGAAATCACTAGGTGTTTTTGGTGCCACTAATGCAGATAATATGTTATAACTCGTAGATCAAATTGAATTAAGTAGCATCTGAGCGGCGTATTTCTTGTTGGTGAACACATTTTTCAATTGTAGATGGTTTTCGAAACGTTGCCGGTAATTTCGAAAGTTCTCTGCTTGTGGGTTGAAACATTCGAAGGGTGGAATTAGAAATGTATTGGAATTAATAATAGGTTGAGTAGATTGAACTGGTGCTTGAGTTCTCAGTTGATCTAATAGTGCCTGTTGATTGGCATGAATTGCTGCCAAAAATTGCTTAAACTGGTCTGCATCCATGGAGAAATGTTTGAGATATGTTTCCCACAAAAATAATTGAAGGTTAGAAATATGACATTTACGTAGTTGAGGTTATATACGTAACACGACAGTCGTATTCCCGTTCAGTCACTAATCGTAGAACATATTTGTATTCAGACACAATATTATCATATATTATCATTTTCCTCTGACATTTAGAAAGTTTTTCCTCGTCGCCTATTGTTATGACCATACACGAATGACATTTATAATTAAACACGAACACCTTGCTTACACAAACACTGTATTGAAAAGTGTCTCGTGATACACTGACATAAAGCAACCTCTACAAAGAATAACACAGTTTCTATATAAATGCTGTGGTTGACATGCGCGCATTCTACTGGGATATAACAGAATTAGATAAAAAAATGATATGATAAGTCGTGGTTTATAAAATGACTAGCTGATGTACCCGTGCTTCGCTACGGAATTCTCAGAAAGACTGACTTTGTAGTTTTCCTAACTGAAGTCAACATATGTCATTACAAAAACGTCAGTAGGAATGTAGAAATTGAAAACAATATTCCCATATAAAACGCTCGATCAAGTGAAAAACTGCACATTTTCTCCCTTTTAAAGAACAGTACTACAGTGCCGATCTAACAGTCCAAAGTTCCAGAGCTGGAATAACGAGGACGCAGAGAGCCATGAACACTCCTTTGCCCTTATTCCGTTAAATATGCACACTGCTCATTCCAATCAGAGCATCAGAGTAGGGATTGAATAGCTGGGATGCTATGATGAACCAGTGTGTTACGTACCAGCAGTATCAGAAAATTTATGAACCAGAGGAATGGTATGCTAAAGAAGAAAGTTATTTAATTCCCGAGCTATTTTCCGCCAATATCCAGGCAAGCTGTTACACTCGGTACGACCGGGCGAGTTGGCGTGTGCTTAGGGGTGTTCAGTTTTGAGCTTGCATCCGGGAGATAGTGGTTTCGAACCCCACTGTCGGCAGCCCACAAGATGGCATTCCGTTGTTTCCCTATTTCACGCCAGGCAAAGGCTGGGGCTGTACCTTAATTAAGGCCAAAGCCGCTTCCTTCACACTCCTAGCCCTTTCCTATCCCATCGTCGCCATAAGACCTATCTGTTTCGATGTGACGTAAAGCAAATTAAAAAATATACACGGTACGCAGCAGTAATCCTATCTATCGGAAATGAGTGGAAACAGAAGACATTACGTACACCACAACAAACAACAGTCAATGTAATGTTCTTGTTGAAAATTTTTTGAGCTTTCTATATTGTAGGCCTTCACATTTAGTTTTCTTTCAACTCTGTGATAATAGGGCGTCCTAAAACATTTATAGCGTAGACTGTAGTTCATTATTCTCCGACTTTACATACCGATTTTCATTAAATTCTGTTTACCAATCTTCTTGCGACCCGGCGCTCATATAGACTTAGTAACAAAAATCCAAATTCATGACTATCTCAGTGATCATAGCCTGTACGGTAATAATGCATAAGACATAAATGATCGGGAATTTAGTACAATATAACTTAAGTAACCGTATGTAGGTTTTATCAATACAACCACTAAAAACATAAATATTTGAGAATTATATTTTTGGCCTTCCCTAAACTACCATTTCACTCAGCGTGGATACAATTATTTATGTCCTAGATTATAGCGACTTACTCCCCGACTTTTCATACCGATTTTCATTAAGATAGGATCACTAATACCATAAATATTTGAGAATTACATTTTAGACCTTTCCTAAACTACCATGGCTCTCAGCGTGAATACAATATTTTATAGCCTAGATTGTGACGACGTATTTTCCGGCTTTGCCTACCGATTTTCATTAAGATACGACCAATAATAACAAAAATATTTGAGAATTAAATGTTAGGGCTACCCCTAAACTACCATTTCACTCAACGTGAATAAAATTATTTATAGCCTAGATTGTAGCGACTTATTCCCCGACTTCGCATACCAATTTTCATTAAATTCTCTTCAGCCGTTTTCTCATGATGCGTGTACAGACAGACAGACAGACAGACAGACAGACAGACAGACAGACAGACAGACAGACAGACAGACAGACAGACAGACAGACAGACAGACATTACGGAAAATTAATAAAATGCATTTCCTTGTTACTGTGAACACGACTGATACAGAAATACCATCATTTTTAAATTCTGAGCAATGTACAGACAAAACTCTTATTATATATAGATATATAGATAAATAGTATGGGATTGAGTAGTTAGCTAGGGATGGACATTGAATTATGTGAATACGAAAATCTCTTATGATTTCAAGGGCTGTAAATAGTGCAGGGGTTTTCAAAATGGTGTTAGGGTGTTTCTGAAAATATTCGAACAGGAGTTGTAATTTAGAAAATAGTGGATATGAAGTTAGCGAGATTTTTGCATTGAAAACTTGTTTTCTAGAAAATTTCTCCGCAGGAACAATGGAATTTTCCCAGTTTAAACCAGCAATGCATTACTGGGGGTTGATTTCAAAGCCCCAATGCAAAGCCGTAGCGCTTGGTATTGAATAACATCCAATTTATATACGAGGTTAGCAGATGCCATATTAAAGAAGAAAAATTCATAGTCTAACCTAGACCTTATTGTATTTTTATAAAATTTAAGAGCCGCGACTGGATCCGCTCCCCATTTCCTCCTTGCTATGGATTCGAAAATATTTATAAAGTTAGTTGTTTTAGATTGTAAGGATTCAAAATGATATTTCCAATTTAACTTAAGTACCTATTATCTAAATATATACCTAGATATTTATAGGTTGTGCGGATCCCAATAACTAAAGTACTGCATTGTATGGGAGAATGATCATAACTGCGTTTATTGGTGAAGATCATGGCAGCACTTTACTCTGGCGAAACTTCGAATCCATGTGCTATTTACATATTGTTTGCAGTTTCAAGTGCCATAGAGATGTTTTGTCTGGCTTCAAGTACAGTACGTTCAGTATTGAACCCTCGAACTTACCGTTTCTGCGTTGATGGGGAGAAAGTTCCTGTTGGGAATCATTGTATGTATCTAGTTGTTAATATAAGGAAAGACCTTCATTGGGGTAATCACATAAATGGGATTGTAAATAAAGGGTACAGATCTCTGCACATGGTTATGAGCGTGTTTAGGGGTTGTATTAAGGATGTAAAGGAGACGGCATATAAGTCTCTGGTAAGACCCCAACTAGAGTATGGTTCCAGTGTATGGGACCCTCACCAGCATTACCTGATTCAAGAATTGGAAGAAATCCAAAGAAAAGCAGCTCGATTTGTTCTGGGTGATTTCCGACAAAAGAGTAGCGTTACAAAAATGTTGCAAAGTTTGGGTTGGGAGGAATTGAGAGAAAGAAGAAGAGCTGTTCGACTAAGTGGTATGTTCTGAGTTGTCAGGGGAGAGGTGGCGTGGAATGATATTAGTAGACGAATAAGTTTGAGTGGCTTTTATAAAAGTAGGAAAGATCACAATATGAAGATAAAGTTGGAATTCAAGAGGACAAACTGGGGCAAATATCCATTTATAGGAAGGGGGGTTAGGGATTGGAATAACTTACCAAGGGAGACGTTCAATAAATTTCCAATTTCTTTGAAATCATTTAGGAAAAGGCTAGGAAAACAACAGATAAGTAATCTGCCACCTGGGCGACTGCCCTAAATGCAGATCAGTATTGATTGATTTGATATCGTTGGGCGTCTGCCACAGCTGCTGCAATAGAGCAATATTGAACTCTTAGATCTTGAGGCCGTAGCGGGTTTATTTCTGTCATTACATTGACCAAACGATGGGGTTCAGAAGAGAGCCTAACTACTTTAAATGACGAGGAAAAAATGTGCTTATTAAAATGTTATTCTATTATATCGATGCAAAATATATATTTATTAAAAATCATCCATAAAAGTAACTTAATTTTTTATAACATTTGGACGCAGTCACAATACATTGCGTGAGTGTTGTCTTCTATTTACTGTTTAATATTATGTCAAAGAATATAAAATTATCATGAAATTCGTGGATAGCAGAAACTAGAAATACGAAAATAAAACCTGAAAATCGGGCACCATTGATCCAAACGATAACTGAGAATTAATCCACACGATCCGTGGAAAATCTGACCTTCAACAAATAGAATTCCAGATTTACATGTAATTAATGTTATCCACCTGTCTGATACCCTATCGGATATTGGAACACCCGCCGAATGGACCATTAATCGAACCAAATTGAGTATCGGTTGCTATGGATAGGTTGTGAAGTATTACTAGAAAACATGGTGTTCACTACAAGTTTACAGCAGTGGTCACAATTAAAAAATAAAATTCCACCATGTATTGTCATCTCGTGACACCCTTAAGTTACGGAATAATCCCGATGCTGAAACATGCATCACCCAAACAGTCGTTCAGAAGGAACCAACAACAACTTGATCCGACAGAATCTTACGTTGCATCGTCCTGAAGGAATAAAACTGCGAAATGCAGGAAATATTTATTCATTATGCATTTAGAAGAAATGCCAAACAGTGAAGTTAAAGAAAAGTGATAAGTCACTTGAAAATATTCTTATAGAACCAACTTTCAGGTTATAAACGGTTATGTCGTTAAGTTTAATAAATTACAAGTTCATACTATAACACAAATGAAAGGAAATCTTTCCATTTTCAATAACTACGACTACCATTACAAATCTGTCTACCTACGCTTGTCCCATTAAACCAAACTACAAATAATTGGTAGACTAATGTCTCCTAATATAAAGTGAAAGAAAGAAATTGAAAATAAAAGACATTAACAGTTGACGAATCGAAACTGCATTCGCAGCGCAAATCCGTGTCAACGCATGGCACTATCACTGGATATCAGACATCCGAACAATAAATTTAAAAGTCAAGAAATAAAATAAAAACTAAAGTTCATCGAACCTGAACGTGTGTGGCTAAACAGTAATAATCCATCTCCATTAGCTAAGTGTCCATGTTGGAGAACCCTCACATTCATGCCACTATGCTATTGTAGGAGCACCTTCTGGCTAATAAGAATTATGCCGAAACATGGCCTTGATAATACATGCTAACACTCTTCGCATTCACATTCACTACTGCAGACACTAACATCGTTCAACTCGATTCGCAAAACAACTAACCTAAGACTTGACTATATGCAGACAACACCCTAATCCCGTCGTCGAGCCTACGTGGAGTGTACACATCCTTAAGTTTATATAATATACGCAGCATCCTAAAGCTATCGTTGAGCGGGTGATGGGATGTCTACTCATCCATATATTCACGTAATACGCGCAACATCCTAAACCTATCGTTGAGCCAAAACTGGGATATTTACACATCACCTACAATGTCAGGCGACATCGAAACTTCAAACACAATCACGGATATTTAAATTTAATCCTTGTAGAAACTTTAATACAATGAAATGAAAATTGCCACAGAATGAACACGAATCTGAAAATATATCTAAGTCCATTCCATCCAATAAAATCGATATCAAAGGATGTCTGGCTACTTTAACCCATGACCCAAATACAATCTCACCACACTCAGTGAAGTTCGGTAAAAAAATCAACACTCGTCTAACTTTACGTAATATCGCCGAAACAGTAATCACCACCATCACGAAATCCACAGTGTAATTCAAGCGTGAGGTTTCCAAATGGCCTACCATCTCCCCGTTCCAAACATGTATATCCATGAACTATCCAGTGAAGAAACTTTCCATCGATCTACACAAGTCAGAATATCATTCTAATAACATTCAATATTCTATCCCACAATACTTCCAATTAAATAATAATTTCGTCTCGTAAAAATATACAGCCACCTCTGTGGTGTAGTGGTTAGTGTGATTAGCTGCCACCCCCGGAGGTCCGGGTTCGATTCCTGGCTCTGCCACGAAATTTGGAAAGTGGTACGAGGGCTGGAACGGGGTCCACTCAGCCTCGGGTGGTCAACTGAGTAGAGCTGGGTTCGATTCCCACCTCAGCCATCCTGGAAATGGTTTTCCGTGGTTTCCCACTTCTCCAGGCAAATGTCGGGATGGTACCTAACTTAAGGCCACGGCCGCTTCCTTCCCTCTTCCTTGTCTATCCCTTCCAATCTTCCCCATCCCCCGCAAGGCCCCTGTTCAGCATCGCAGGTGAGGCCGTCTAGGCGAGATACTGGTCATTCTCCCCAGTTTCTTCCCCCGACCAAGAGTCTGAAGCTCCAGGACACTGCCCTTGAGGCGGTAGAGGTGGGATCCCTCGCTGAGCCCGAGGGAAAAACCGAACTTGGAGGGTAAACGGATGATGATGATGATGAAAAATATACAGAATGGAATTTTGTTACAATAATCAAATAACACCTCGACCACTTGTCAGAATGCACTTTGTTCGAGAGGTCAACTATCATAAAATGCACTACGCTGGTATTACATAGTGTCGTCTCTTGGACTTAATTGCCAAGACCTACAAACTTCTACAAAAATTGTTTATCATGGGAGATTC
The DNA here is from genome assembly GCF_040414725.1 of Anabrus simplex. NCBI lineage: Eukaryota > Metazoa > Arthropoda > Insecta > Orthoptera > Tettigoniidae > Anabrus > Anabrus simplex. The sequence continues at coordinate 1,059,832,610 of NC_090265.1, forward strand.
TCGACTTGAAATTACAACAGGTGTTACAACGCGCTAACTTAAATTACCCAACTCTTCTGGTTTGTTTACAGGACATCGTCATCTTAAACAGCCTGTCTCAGAAATATCACATTTTAACATACAGACTGTTACAAAAATTGCTTCTCCATAGACAAACATAGCCTACCATCCTCGGCTACGCATTCATTATACATTACTCATGAAGTACAGGCTTACTCTGCCTTCAACGTCTTCTTAACTATTCTCATAATTTTTCACTTGCAATACAATCCATTTCTTGCTGTTCAAAACTTTTCAAACATACGTAATCCTATGACAAACAACGTTATAAATATCTCTCAATTTACTTCATTACCTTTTTTTCTGTATCACAAATTACAAGTGTAACAAAACTGCAGTTTCCAAAAAATAACTGATAACTTTATCAGACTTCACTGGATTTCGGTAAAATCGCAAATTTCATTGGATATTACTGTTGAATACATAGTTTATCGTAGAAAAACTTATCCCGTCGTAAATTTTATTATTATTATTATTATTATTATTATTATTATTATTATTATTATTATTATATTTTATTTTATCAGGCTCGCCACAACTGTTTTATCGTTATCATATTTGTAACTTTTATCATCCTAAACAATATTTCATTGATTTTAGCACAATATTTAAACTCAGCTTTTTACCGTTTCTTAACGAGATTTCCAACGCATTTAAGAGTTTCACACCCTGACATGAACAATTGACACTTCCCCTCGACATTATAAAATACTTAAATTTACACACGCAGTATGGTAATTTAATGGGACAAGCATTTACAATCTAGTTACAACATTATATTCAATTTAGACAGACCTGTTAATGATGTCATCTCAGGGATCCTGACTACATATTAGCCAGCTCGTCTCAGATTCAGCCACACATGACTGGAGAATACACACTTGAACATTTTAAAGACACACAAATAACGCACTACTCTGGCTGCCCACCACGCGAACGTATTTCACCTCTGCTGGAGAGACACTAACTCTTTGTGAGAGCTGCCCTTTCTCACCCTCTATTAGGCCAGATATTCAAGAGATATCAGACTCGAGCTTATCTCTTGCTAGTCTCCAAACTCCCTTCACTGATTTCCAACTCACATAATAGATAAAAACCAGCTACGTACTTTAATGAAAAATATGTATGCCTTCGCGGTTTTCGTCTGCAGAATTTCAGGAATTCTATATCAATTCCATTAAATATTTTAACTTGAACCAACTAAATTAATACATATCACAAGTTATATTGAGGAGACAAAGAAACTGTTCTTGGAGATGCGCGGCGTGGGTTCTTCCTTCCGAACTTTCAAATAGAGTGTGGTGATGTCCAGAAGGGATATATTTATTGGTTTATAGATGAAGCTTCCCTGGTCATAAGGTCTGGTGGTGCAATCCTACAGTTTCATAACCGCTTTGCCCAATTTCTCTAAAATTCATGCCAAAAATTTAAACAAAATTCCAATTCACAGTGGTGTTGTTTTCATATTTTTCTCATACTTGTAGCGGCTGTAATTAATTACTTTCATGCATGCGACTTCGCCCGCTTTTTGAGGGCTTGGCCGAGACACGTGCTGTTAATCTGCCAATACAGACGCCAACTTTTCTCCATGCTTAATTACATTCCTTTCCACTCTGTGGATTCTATCTTCATTTAATATTTGTTAAAAAATTTCAATTCTTTATTCCTTGGTTAATGACATTACCAAAATCTCTCGTTGTGAAAGTTTATTATACATTGTTAATTATTTAATAATCTAAATCGGTCGAAGTCTTCCGACATTGTACTAACAGATGGCTCGCTACCCACGGTGAATTCCCTTGGTGACGTTGACCCGCTCTCAGAGGATGAGATGCTTGCAATAAAGAATGATGTTTGCGCTTGTAGTTGCATTTGTAGCTGCAATATTTAGCTGCAATATTTATCATGGTAGAATTATGGGTTCAGAATTGCACCCTTGAAAATTGGTTATTGGTTTGTATGGAGAGAATATTTTATTACTGGGGTGGAACAATGCATAAATTTATCATCCAGGAAGGAGATTTCAATTCTGCGCTGTCTGCTAGCCCGCAGTGAAACAGGTTTTCCCCGCCGTGTAAGCGAGTCTGGTTTTTTTGTGCCTTGTTGAAGACACCAGATGAGTAGCACGTGGACAGGAACTCTACCAGACCAAAAGCGATCAATACTTTGAGATTTTGACGTCATGATATTTAACCAATTGGATCGCAAGGCTAGCCCGATCGCTAAATCTCAGCCAATAAAATTCAATTAAAAAACACACCTACGTCTTGAAGAAATAAATACCCATGTATCTGGGGGAATCTTCCTCTTTTGCTTTTTTGTGTCTTCAGTTGTCTACGGGAGTAATTGCTTCGCACAAGTATAAGTCATCGTGTTGTAAGAGCACATGTGTTATTGGAGACGGCATATACGACGTTGAACATTACAAGCATTCATTTGATGAAAGACGATATTTTTTCTGCTTCTGAGGAAATTTTGAGAGACGGAAATATTGGAAACGCAGCAGTTCAGATTTCCTTAATTTTATAAATCTGAGGGAAAATTTAAAGTACGTAAAAACTGTGCCAGCTTGGAGAATCGAGTGTGTGTTGGGAACTATTACTAAAACAAACCTTTTAGTTTCAGCTTTCACCAGAAGACGGAAGATCACTAGCAGTCCTGAACTATTTCGGAAGAATGGAACTTCAACATTACGGCGGAGTTTGTAATTGTCCTAAGTCCTCGCCCGCTGCAGTCATGTGTAACTAAAATGTGAGGCATAATTCAGCCTCGGAGATGGAATTTGGTTAAATATTCACTGATCATCAACCGAGTCCAGAAACCAAGTCTACTACAGCTAAGATTTTAAATTATACTTTTCTCTATTTTCTGTTGTAATAATTATGTAGACGTAGTCCTTGCTTGAATATTTGAGATCATTTCTAATAGTCTTTGTGGTTAGGAATTTCATTCTTCTTTCACTGGTGTTGGTAGATTTGATGTGTGTGAGAGTGTATTTGGGACCTATAATTTGGTCTATTTGAGTGAGTGCTTCGTGACATGTTCTCACTGTCCCATGATAAGTCGAGGAAAGTGTTAAAAATATTTGACCCACGCGATAACATTTATTAATTTATAAAATAATGATGGAATAATTTTTGAATTATTTGGGACAGAATATCGACGTGTTCTGTGAATTTAGGATTTTTCCTTGATGTTTTTGTGGTTTATCATAGATTCGGGATAGGATAGAGTCATCTATGATTTCATTGAACCATAGCCTACGATGACGCGACCGCGCGCGTATAATAATAATAATAATAATAATAATAATAATAATAATAATAATAATAATAATTGACATTATTACGGTCTAATAGAATGTTTAAAGGTCATGAGTGTAATTATTACTGTGCTTATAAATGATTAATGTGTGCTATATTGAAGTAGATGTTGGCCTGGAATCACTGGCGTAGCCAAGGGGGGGCCCACTGGGGCCGGGCCCCCCCCAAAATGTTTCCTGAAACTAGAGCGAGGATCAGTCGTTGTTTTACGTACGATACGAACAACTTAAAACTTACGCCGAAATGACGAATTAACGTAGCGACAAAGAATCTACTAGCAGGGCTCCATACGGCCATTCATAATTCTCCATATTTGTACTGCTTGAATGAAAGGAAGACACTTAGGTTTGTGATGCGCGGGGTATTTCACTGTAGAGGCCTCAGTATTGGGAATGTGTTGACAAATGCCAAAAGATGAGGAAAGGGGCAATTAGCCAGGGATTACTCAGTAGGGGGCCGGAACGTGACCACCGAGATAACGGGGTCCACAGCCAGAAACAGTTAAACAACATCGTGTCAACTTTTGCAGATCAGTTCCAGTAAACTGGGGTTGTACCGTGGTTGAAAGATGTGCTGTGTTTAAGTTGCAGCGTTCGGAAGACTGTGACAGGATTGTGAGCTGCACGTTAGTTTCTCATTTTGTGCCATATAATAACTTTATTTGTCACTAAGGGCAAAATAATGTGCATCCTCGGTAAGTTATGATTTTTTTTTAAAATTCTAATAGCAAGACAGATCGCAGATGCGTGCCTTAGTTCTATAGGTAGGTCTATATATTTTGTCAAATGCCCGGGGACTGATTAGAACTTCAAACGGCACCATCAAAAGTGCATGTAACTATTTTGTAATTAGCGGACGTGATAACTCAGTTCCAATGGTTCTATCTTCTCATCAAGACGGCCGAGCCTTGAGTCGCAGTCGATGCATGAAACAGTTTTAAAATGGGAAGTCACGTTCTATTGATGCAGATTCTACTTAAAACACTAGGTCGCGTGCCTTACCTTTCTTTAGTACTTTTGAGTAATAACCGCATCATTTATGATGGTGTATTTTGAGTATCAAGCATTCTTCGCACTTACCTTGTACCTTAAATGGTGAGTGGATGCAGTGGCGTACCCACGAAATAATTTCAGTGGCCAAGTCTAGGCCAGTAGCGTAGATACAACTTTTCCATGGAAGGGGTTGTGAAAAGATGTTTTATTTTGTATTTAGAATTTGCTTTACGTCGCACCGTAGGTCTTATGGCAACGATGGGAAAGTAAAAGGTTAGGAGTGGGAAGGAAGCGGCCCTAGCCTTAATTGTACGTTGTATGTTCAGTCTTCAGCCCTAAGGCTGGTTGGATCCTCAACAGCTCCGCCATCAGCTGTCATTAAGGTGTGAAAATGGGAAACCACGGAAAACCACCTTTAGGGCTGCCGACAGTGGGGTTCGAAGCGGATGCAAGCACACAGCTGTGCGCCTTTAACCGCACGGCCAACTAGCCCGGTGGATATGAAAAGAAAGCCGGTCCTACCGAGTGCGGTGACGGATCTTCTGTAGATATTGATGGTTTTGATTGTTGCCATGTAATTATATCCAACAATCGAAATCATAGCTTCTGTACTCTAAACCGGCTGCATTATTGAAACTGTTCGTAAAATTGATAATATCGTTCTTCGTTTGTGAGGAAGTAGAATCTTCATTTAATTTTTTTTTCTAAAAGAAAGAACCACTTTGGTACGACGCCCCGTGAAGGTGACTACCTGCCAGGTCGTAGATATTTCGATCACGGGAGACTCATGGCCAACTCTATTGCACCCACAAACAAGGCTGTATCTTCCCGATCCCATGCCTTTCTTAACTCTGTCTGTGGCGGGCATCGAATGCAGGATGTCTTAAGTCTAATTCTAAAATAAGGTGACCTGAAAGTAACAAGCCGACCCCGCGGTGTAGGGGTAGCTTGCCTGCCTCTTACCGGAGGCCCCGGGTTCCATTCCCGGCCAGGTCAGGGTTTTTACCTGGATCTGAGGACTGGTTCGAGGTACACTCAGCCCACGAGCTTATAATTGAGGAGCTATCTGACGTTGAGATAACGGCCCCGGTCTAGAAAGCCTAGAATAACGGCGGAGAGGATTCGTCGTGCTGACCACAGGACACCTCATAATTTGCAGGACTTCGGGCTGAACAGCGGTCGCTTGGTAGGCGATGGCCCTTCGGGGCTGTTACGCCATGGAGTTTGGTTTGGAAAAGTGTACAGAGAAGTAAGCGACACCCCTGCAAGGCTCTTTAGCTTCCAGCTAGTTCTTCCGTCCGGTCTCGTGCATTTAGGACAGTTGGAAAACGTACGCCTTAATAAATGCTCTTCATAAAACCTGTGTAAACATACTAACTGAATCTATTTATAACAATAATCACAAACGCCTCCTTTTCATGTGGTTCAGTTGGTTGAGTCGCTGTCCTTCTGAGTCCGAGTTCGCAGGTTCAAATCCCGACTTTGGTCGGTGGCCCTCAAAACAGTGTTGAAATGGCAACAGCTCCATGTCGTTGGTTTCTGGCACGTTAATAAAAATTATACATACGAATATTAGCGTCACAAAACTGTAACTTAATGCTACTATATTCTGCACCCCAGGCTTGCGAGGGAAACGAATTAACAATTTGCTTTACGTCGCAACGACACTGATAGGCCTTATGGTGACGGTGGGATAGGAAAGGCGTAGGAGTGGGATGGAAGCGGCCGTTCCCTTAATTAAGGTACAGCCCCAGCATTTGCCTGGTGTGAAAATGGGAAACCACGGGAAACCATTTTCAGGGCTGCCGACAGAAGGGTTCGAATCCACTGGCTCACGGATGCAAGCTCACAACTGCGCTGCCCTAACCGCAAGGGAAACAAATAGGACAAGGTAAACACTCCCTAGCGTATGGTGTGACATATATTTTTCTTAACCAACTAACAAAATGTCTATACCCATACCCCTTACATTCTATATTTATTTATTTGTGCCTTTTTTACAGTAGCGAAGTTAGGGCTCGAGGCCCTCTCGTATACTTAACCACATACTAATCAAAATCTTAAATAGAATACTGAGATACGTAAAACAGTTAAAACTACATAAATTAATAGTTTTAAAAATAAATGTAAATACATTACTAACTAAATTAATATTAAAACTAATTAATATTGAAAAGTGTGCGACTGCATGGCTAAATGGTTAGCGAGTTGGCCTTTGGTCACAGGGGTCCTGGATTCGATTCCCAGCAGGGTCGGGAATTTTAACCATCATTGGTTAATTTCGCTAGCACGGGGGCTGGGTGTATGTGTCGTCTTCATCATCATTACATTCTCATCCCGACGCGAGCCTAACATGTCCTCGGACACTTCTGGCACTAAAACCCATACGCCATTTCATTTCAATATTAAAAACTCTTAAAAATGACATCCTCAGGCACGCACACATTCACACTTCAACCATTCAGTCAGCTGTCCTCAGCAGGTAGTCTCGGCAGGTTTAATTTAATTTCGTGTGGCTATTTCTAGCCGAGTGCATCCCTTGTAAGGCAGACCCTCCGATGAGGGTGGGTGGCATCTGCCATGTGTAGGTAACTGCGTGTTATTGTGGTGGAGGATAGTGTTATGTGTGGTGTGTGGGTTGCAGGGATGTTGGGGACAGCACAAACACCCAGCCTCCGGGCCATTGGAATTAACCAAAGAAGGTTAAAATCCCCGACCCGGCCGGGAATCGAACTCGGAACCCTCTGAACCGAAGGCCAGTACGCTGACCATTCAGCCAACGAGTCGGACGTCTCGGCAGGTGACCTTAAATCTTAATAAAGAGCTAGATTCTCTGACCTGAGCTGATAGGGAATTCCATAATGTGACGCCGATCACCACAAATAATCTATTAATTGTATTTTTGCGGTGCAGTGGAATAGAAAGACAGGATCTAGAACGTGTATTTAAGCTGTGAAATGATGATAAAAAGGTGAATTTAGAAGAAATGTACAGTGGCTGACTTTCAGCTAACACTCCTAAACACCATCGTTAAAGTGTGTAGCTGCCGACGTTTATCAGGCTTCAGCCATGGGACAGCCTCATAGTATGCGGTGGTATGAACATCGTACCCGATGTTGTAAATAAATCTCAGGCAGGAATTCAGTGCTCGTTGAAGTTTAAGTGTTTCTTCTCTCGTCATATCAACTAATACAACGTAACAGTAATCAAGAATAGGGGGAATGAGTGTCTGTATTCGTTTTGCCTTTAGCTCAAATGGAAATATATCCCTCTGCCGTTTAAGAGGGTGAAGCACTCCAAAGGTCTTTTTTTTTTTACGTATTTCTTTCGTGTACCAGAACAATCAAGTGTTTCATTCATAATTAAGCCAAGATTTTTAACCGGTTTACTGTGGGGAATAATGTTCCCATTCAGTAGGATAGGCGGGATTGCGACATTGTTTGAGCAGCTCAGTAATTTTCGTGGTACCGAGCTCGATAGCTGCAGTAGCTTAAGTGCGGCCAGTATCCAGTATTCGGGAGATAGTAGGTTCGAACCCCACTGTCGGCAGCCCTGAAAATGGTTTTCCGTGGTTTCCCATTTTCACACCAGGCAAATGCTGGGGCTGTACCTTAATTAAGGCCACGGCCGCTTCCTTCCAACTCCTAGCCCTTCCCTGTCCCATCGTCGCCATAAGACCTATCTGTGTCGGTGCGACGTAAAGCAACTAGCAAAAAAAAAAAAAAAAAAAAAAAAATTCGTGGTCCAATTATGATTGCCTGAGATTTTGTGGAGTTTAGTATAAGAGAATTTCGTTGTGCATATATACTGAGTCATCAGAGGTCATTGTTAATATCTTGTCTTACAGTGTCGATATGTTATTTCCTGTCACGGATGGTATGTCATTGATATAAATACAGAAAAGCATCTGGCCGTAAAACAGGACCAAATTCACATGTATGACACAGTTCGCACCCGTGACCCCCACAGATGTAGGGAAAAACGGAAGAAGAAGAAGAAGAAGAAGAAGAAGAAGAAGAAGAAGAAGAAGAAGAAGAAGCAGAAGAAGATGATGATGATGATGATGATGATGATGATGATGATGATGATGATGATGATTACTATTAGCTTCCGGAATCCGCACGAATCCGCCACTCTATCCAAGGACACTAATTTCCTTTTTAGGTATTCTATACCACCTAAACTCTGGAAGTTTGGTCACCTAAAAATGGGCCCCCCCCAAACTGAAATCCTGGCTACGCTACTGCCTGGAATATTGGTCGTGGCTTGAATGTCCACAAATTTTGCATTTACTGTTATTGGTATTTTTGAGACTTGTAAATGGATCTTAAGATAGGATTTTATTTGTGTGTCCATTACATGAGTCAGTTAAGGAAGAGAGTGTGTCTTTGAACATAATTTCTTCTTATGCAGCACATATTGATCGATAATTTGAGATAATAGGAGATTAAAAATTACGTAGTCGTGACTCATAGACCGTATGCGCGAATGCTTATTTATCTATGACTGTAGGCAATTCTATGGAAGTTTTAGTGATGATTTCTACTGTAAAATTATCCTGGAACATCGTTGTGGAATCTATTTAATTGGAAAAGTGATAATTCTGTTATAATCACACCCCAGACGATCATAATGGTAGCCCTTGTCTGATATTGTCATCGGGAGAAACTCTCATATTTCAAATAAAATTTAAAATTAAAAATCAACAGATAGAGTTCGATAAATCTATTAGATAATATTACCGTGGACCAAAGCTTGAATGTGATATGGATGAATGACTGATTTTGTTTGTAAATGTGATTTTCATGGTGATATTTCGTCATGATATGTGTACGCTGAGCGCGTAAAGTTTTCGATTTTTGTTGTTGTTTTGTGGCGAGCATATTTGGCTCAATTATAAATCTTTAAGCGATTTTATGACGGAATAAGATAGATTAGGATCTTTGCTTCTAGGGAAAATACTTAAGCAAGGATCGCGTCAGTGAACTAAGCTCACAAAATGTAAAATGTTTAACTTTACAATGCGAGAATTTTAAGTTTTTATTGTGAGTTGTGCACAACACTAGGTCAATTGACATAAGAGTAAAAATCTAATGAGTTGAATATAGGATTTCAAAATAATTTAATTAAATAATGTGAAGCTTAAGTAATTAATTAGGATAATATTTAATTAATAGAAATGATTTATTTGATTTTTCGTGTGAGGTAAAAATTTGACACATTGCAAAATAAATCGCAGAGTATTGTTAATTTAAATAATAATTTGAAAAATCAGATTTTTTACATTTTGAGATAGTATTTTCTCAGATAATAATTTAATTAATTTCCTAATACGATTTATTAAGACTCAGTTTCGTATCTTTGCAGAATGCAATTTAATGAAGAACTGTGGGTGAATTCCAGCAGGGAAGAGATAGATATTTTTTCATTCAAGATTTTGAAAATATTAATAGAATTTGGAAAGTGCTAATAATTTCTTTTTAATAAATGTTAAAACCCATGTTTTTTGTGGTTTTCATTTGTCGTCAGTCCTTAGGTTGTCCCTGTCCTCTATAATTTAGCATTGCCTGTAAGCGAACGTTCCGCCTCTGGGACTTTAGCTTACCGGCTGAGCTGCCCGGCAAAACGGGGGCAGTATCTTATATTAAAATATCATAGGCATATGCAATTACCCGTGCGTCACGAGTGGTAAGTGTTTCTAAATTCTTGAGATATATGGCGAACAATATACCATTTAACACATCACGTTTCGGCAAGCCCTTGGAAGAATAGGTAAAACGGTATTAGGCTGCTATGATGGTTTAATATGTAGGCATGTGCAATATAATAATTGTCCCATTATAATTATAAATGTGTCAGGAAATTGCATGTCCTTAAATTTTTGGAGTAATATATGAATATTAACATTGTCATATGCCTGCTTAATGTCTAAGAATATGGCAATGGTATCATGCTTTCTGAATCTAGCTAAAATGTGATCCGTCAAAAAGATACTCATAGCCTCAAACGTACTTCTTCCCTTAATAAAGGCAAATTGATATTTTGGGAATAAGTTATAATATTCCAGGCACCATAGTGCCTAGGAAAACCTTACGATCACAGGATCGCCTCTATACTGAGGGTAATCATTATTTCCAGTTTTGTGTTTGTCTAATGGTACTAAGATAATTGATTCAATCCTAGGGGGTTGAGCTGACGTTAAAACCGAATTGAAGTAATTGATTAAAATTTTTTGAGCTTTATATTGCAGATGGTGTTTCAGTTTGTAGGTGATATAATCTGGTCCCAGGGAAGCAGAGTTATTTGCGTCCACAGCAGTAAGAAATTCCAGCAGTACGAAAGGTTACATTAGTACCTCTAACCGACGACTATGTGCAGATGAAAGTATTGCAAAGTCTGGAGGGAGGTCATTATAAAAAGTTCGTAGACTTTTAGGATGGATGGTGACAGTATTGCTCTTTCGTTTAATATGACCTATGACTCTATGTACGATGTGTATTATATGCGAACAGGGAACTGGAAATCAAGTAAGGTTGACATAAAAATGTTAGTGCTCAATTTTAGAAGCATTGTAAACGAAGGGATCGAATTAAGTAATTTAATGGAAATATACTTACCAGATATTGTAATAGGAGTTGAATCATGGCTGAGAAATGATATAATGGATGCAGAAAAACTTAAGGATGAAAAACATGAAATTCTTGGTGTGAGGCTCATCTCTAAAGATAATAGGCAACTTGACGTCTTTGGAATGTACCGACCGGGAAAGGGTAGCGCTGACGAAGATTCAGAATTATTTGATAACTTAATCAGCTATGTGGGAAACGATAAGGAAAGGAACGTTATTGTAGCCGGTGATCTCAATTTACCAAATGTCAATTGGGAAGGTAATGCGAACGACAGTAAGCATGAACAAGAAATGGCAAATAAGTTAATATGGGAAGGGCACCTGATTCAGAAAGTGATGGAACCAACTAGAGGGAAGAATATTTTGGATGTGGTGCTGATAAAACCGTTATGAGCTCTATGGAGAAACCGAAGTAATAGATGGTATTAGTGATCACGAAGCTGTTTTTGTCGTAGTTAAAAATAAATGTGAAAGAAAGGAAGGTATTAACATTAGGACTATTAGGCAGTACCATATAGCTGATAAAACAGGTATGAGGGAGTTTAAAAAATTACCTATGATAGGTGAGAAACGGTAAATAAAAATGTAAACAGACCCTGGGATGGGTTTAAATCAATTGTTGAGGAATGTGAAAATAGGTTTGTACCTTTAAAGGTGGTAAGGAATGGTAAAGATCCACTATGTATTTAACAGAAAAGTAAAGAGACTAAGAAGGAGGTGCAGATTGGAACGAAATAATGTTACACATAGTTATGGAAGTAAGGAGAAATTGAAGGAACTTACTAGAAAATTGAAACCAGCAAAAAAGTCAGCTAAGGATAACATGATGGCAAGCATAATTGGTGGTCATAAAAATTTTAGTAAAAAATGGAAGGGTATGTATAGGTACTTTAAGGCAGGACATTCCAGGAATCATTAATGAACAAGGGGAGTGTGTATGCGAGGATCTTCAAAAGGCAGAAGTATTCAGTCAGCAGTATGTAAAGATTGTTGGTTACAAGGATAATGTCCAGATAGGGGATGTGAGTAATACTAAAGAAGTATTAAAATTTACCTATGATAAAAATGACATTTACAGTAAGATACAAAAGTTGAAAACTAGAAAAGCAGGTGGAATTGATAAGATTTCTGGGGATATACTAAAGGCAATGGGTTGGGATATGATACCATATCTGAAAATCTTATCTGATTATTGTTTGGTTTAAAGAGCTATACCAAATGAATGGAGAGTTGCTATAGTAGCCCCTGTGTATAAAGGAAAGGGCGATAGACATAAAGCTGAAAATTACAGGCCAGTCGGTTTGACATGCATTGCATGTAAGCTTTGGGAAAGCATTCTTTCGGATTATATTAGACATGTTTGCGAAATTAATAAGTGGTTGGACAGAAAGCAGTTTGGGTTTAGGAAAGGTTATTCCACTGAAGCTCAGCTTGTAGGATTTCAGCAAGATATAGCAGATATCCTGGATTCAGGAGGCCAAATGGACTGTATTGCTATTGGCCTATCTAAGGTATTTGATAGGGTAGATCATGGAAGACTACTGGCAAAAATGAGTGCTATTGGACTAGACAAAAGAGTGACAGAATGGGTGGCTATATTTCTAGGAAATAGAACTCAAGGTATTAGAATAGGCGAGGCTTTATCTGACCCTGTAATAATTAAGAGGGGAATTCCTCAAGGCAGTACTATTGGACCTTTATGTTTTCTTATATATATATCAATGATAGGCCTATGTATAAAAAAGTGGAATCAGAGATAAGGCTGTTTGTAGATGATGTTATTCTGTACAGAGTAATAAATAAGTTACAAAGTTGTGAGCGGCTGCAGGGTGACCTCTATAGTGTTGTGAGATGGACGGTGGGCAATGGTATGATTATAAACGGGGTTAAAAGTCAGGTTGTGAGTTTTACAAATAGGAAAAGTTCTCTCAATGTTAATTAGTGCGTTGATGGGGTGAAAGTACCTTTTGGGGATCATTGTAAGTACCTAGGTGTTAATATATGAAAAGACCTTCATTGTGGTAATCACATAAATATGATTGTTAATAAAGGGTGAAGATCTCTGCACATGGTTTTGAGGGTATTTAGGGGTTGTAGTAAGGATGTAAAGGAGAGGGTATATAAGTCTCTGGTAAGACCCCAGATAGAGTATGGTTGCAGTGTATGGGACCCTCACCAGGATTACTTGATTCAAGAACTGGAAAAAATCCAAAGAAAAGCAGCTCGATTTGTTCTGGGTGATTTCCGACAAAAGAGTAGCGTTACAAAAATGTTGCAAAGTTTGGGCTGGGAAGAATTGAGAGAAAGGAGACGAGCTGCTCGATTAAGTGGTATGTTCCGAGCTGTCAGTGGAGAGATGGCGTGGGAGGACATCAGTAGACGAATAAGTTTGAGTGGTGTCTTTAAAAGTAGGAAATATCACAATATGAAGATAAAGTTGGAAATCAACAGGACAAATTGGGGCAAATATTCGTTTATAGGAAGGGGAGTTAGGGACTGGATAAACTTACCAATGGAGATGTTCAATAAATTTCCAATTTCTTTGAGATCATTTAGGAAAAGACTAGGAAGACAACATATAGGGGATCTGCCACCTGGGGGACTGCTCTAAATGCAGATCAGTAGAGATTGATTGATTGATACATGATACGATTTTTATTTTTTATTTTTTTAAGTGCGGTTACTTTTATTAATACTATGACTGTTTCTATTAAGTGTTCTAGGTTAAGACTGGTTAAGTGTAAGAAAGGGAGTACCCTACATCCCTAACTTTGCGAGAATAAATAAAACATATTATTATTATTATTACTATTATTATTATTATTATTATTATTATTATTATTATTATTATTATTGTTGTTGTTGTTGTTGTTGTTGTTGTTGTTACCGTAGTTGGTGGATCAGCAGAAGTGAAAGAAGGTGAATGGGTCCGTAGTTGGTGGATCAGCAGAAGTGAAAGAAGGTGAATGGGTCTAACTACCAAATCAAAGTTAATTTAAAACTGTAACAAAGTTATATTTCTTCTCTCTCTCTTTTTTTACCAAAGGAAACAAGAAGTAACAAGGTAACAGATAACAGTATCAAAAAACAAGTCTAGGTAGGACAAGATTGGTGGTACAAACAGAACTTGGGCTTAAAGCCCTCACCTTACACTTCCTGAGCTGCACGCTCAACCTAATAACCTTACTGAAGGGCCGAATCCCCTAATGCCTGGAGCACATGCTCCCAAAATGTCAATGTCAAGCCTCCCAGAGGCACTTTTACAACACTTGAAAAGAGCTGACACGCTCTCAGTTTTTCAAACCTCTTAGAGGCAGTACCAGACTTTACAATTAATTGCCATCAAGGCACAACTTAAAAAAATGACACGGGGATATCTTGTACCCAACCTACTGGGCATTAGCAGAAAAAGAACAGGTTAAATGAATGGCCCGAAATACCAAAATGAATCGAGGCGTGTACTTGCACTCCAAAATACTCATTCTAAAACCTAAAAGGCACTAGGCCGATGAAACAGGGGCTATTCCCAAACTATGGAGGTGACTCGTATAAGAATAATTTAAGACATTACGGAAAAGGAAAAGACCAGTTAGCCCGCTGTCACACAGAGCATCGAACGATCAAGAGCAACCAACTGCCATCGAGCACTAGCGACTAAATTCATTTTCCTTGTCACACTGGTCATAGATCGAGAAGGATCGACTGCGCGGAAACAGCTGATACTCCCGCTCAGTACCGTACAGACTATAGGACGTATTCATATTAACGAGCGGAAAAGAATGTGTTGTGAACGCGATAATTCGTGTGAAGATATAATTCTAACGTATGAACATATTAGGAGAAAGGAAAGAACCACACAATCGCAGTGGACAAGGCAAAGAGCCATGGAGAATTCTACCAACGTGTGCCTTCGTTGTGGAATGACGAAGAAAAATTCAGGAACTAGTACCGAATGCCCAATAATTATAAGGAATTAGTGGAAAAATGAAGTCACTAATACACATCAGGCAAACAAATTACAGGAAAAGTATAAGTTTTCAGGAAAGGCTGACAGTATCGTTAAATTCAATATTCACAACGATTTTTTAAGGTTTAAAGTCAGAAGCGATGTTCACCTCCGAAACAACTATGTCCGTGACAAAATATATCAAATAAAAGATTAGTGGCAGGTACATTTTTTTGCATTCTACAGGTTGCTAATAAAGTATTGATTAAAAAAAAGGACTGAAAGCAATGGAGGCATTTATGTACATCAATTGGAATTCATAATTTGAAGATACTACAATTAACAGTAGAAATATATTTATTTAGGCCTACAGGTTTCTGGACATTGGGGACTCATACATATCTGCATCTTACAGATTTAGGATTGCTCACATTACATCAGCAGATTTGTACCTATTTTATGTGATGACATTCATAGAGCACTACAGCCAGAATTCTTGACAGGTTGAAAATTGCAACAAAAGCCTCACAGCAGTGGCTCATTGTACTTCAAATATAAGACTAATAACATTTATGCTTATTTTTTAATGATGCTGGTTCTTGGAAAATTAGTCTTTTTCAGATGATATTTTGAGATGTTTATTAGATGGACGTTAACAGCTTTTTAATCTTTTTCGTACCACTTGGTGAGACCCCACCTTCCAAAATAATAAATATGTCAAGAAATGCTTCCAGTTAAAATTTACATTATACCTAATGTAGAAATAGTGTGTCAAGTTTCATTACAATCCTGTAAATAATTTTGAAAGAATATTGTGAATATTGTGAAAATGAGAAAAACAAGGAAAAGCAATGGAGTTCCTTACACTGTTTCTCTCCCTCATGATCCTCTGTGAATCCCTTCTTGTCTCTCTTCTTCTTTCTTAATGTGCCATGTCCAGAATAGTAGCATATTGCTTTCATGACAAGCATGTTGCTGAATATCTGTACTGTCTTTTGTGCAAAGAATCCAGGTCCAAAACCAAACTTTGTGCAAGAATGACAATCCTGTCATAATTTATATCATTGAAGACTACAGCATCTTGAAAAGCAGCTAATTTTACCAAATGGCAGTGAAGAAAGGTTGTCTATGGACATATCTTCCAAAGTAAAAAAAAATTCTCATTAAGGTTCTGTGTATTCACATGTGTGTACATTTCTTGAGGAGTTCAGGTGAGGCTAGTGCTCTGTACACTAGATTGATAACTACAAGAAAAGCTTCTGGAATATTGTTCTAATAAGTTGGCAGGGTAATAGACTGATATTTGTCACAACTACATGTAAATTACACACAAGGTCTTATTACCCTCATCACTATGCATAAAGTACTGTCTCCCCAAACTTTGCATGATCAAGCTGATCTAATTGCTCACTTGGCAATAATAAACCTATTAATCTAAATCCTGCACTTCCATCCAAGTTACTGGTAAACTCCTTGGTACAGAGTTACAACTTTTTCCACAAATGTCTGGTAGGACTCTCTTTCTTACCTCAATGTTGATTTTGCCTTTCTGTATATTTTTCATAAGCATCTTTACTGATGTGAACACTACCAAGCTTATCTATCTATCCTGAAATACTTTCCTTATGAATCAGTTGAAGGAAAATGAAAACTTTGCCTTCAATTTCACCAAAAATGAGGACCAAACACTGCAAACAATAATAGATGCTAATAACAAGCACCTTGCCTTCTATTTTTAGAAGTGCATAGTATGCCTTTCTAAAAACTAAGTACCATGGCTGTTTACAGTAGAATGTTAGTTAGGGCTGTTGCTCAGGTGGTAAATTATTTCATTTTGCTATATCTTACATTGTGTGTCAAAATTATTTTTTAATACTGATTATATAAAATAATGTTTGACAGAGTAGGGTGCTTGGCTCTTGTAAGATTTTGGATTAACTTACAGGGTAATTAATCTACTCAACCTTGTATTACAAGCAGTGGCGGCGCGTGACTTTCATCACTGGGGGTTCAAAAAAAGAAGAAAAATGCCTCCCCCCAACCTCTCCTCTCCCCATCTCCGCCAGCTTCTCTTCCATCGTGAGCCGTAACCTCCTAAACTAAGATGACATAAGTTCTAGAAATGTGATTAAATACGAGAGGAGCAGAAAATACGGTAGGACCACATGCCGAGTTTTACCACATGCAAAATAAGAAATAACTGCTTCATTGAAGTCCGCAGAGACTCGAACAAAGTTTCTTCCGACTGACAACATAGCAAGAACAATGAGTCTATCCTCGGTCATTGTGCTGCGCTAGAAAGTCTTTATTCTCTTCAGGGTAGAGAAACACCTTTCTGCTTCCGATGTCATGGGAATAGTAACAACTGTATTTAAAAGTTTTCATTGGTATTACCTTGCCGCTATTCTTTGCCTCAATTATTTTTGAGTTTTCTCTCCAAAAGGTAATTATTCCAAAGAAGGCAAATTAATAGATATTTAGTAAGTAATGCTATATTTGGGACAAGATATTAATTGGAATTTGACAGTTTAATGTGACTTTTGAACGATGCTTTTCAACACTAGCGCTAGTTACGTACACTATTCTCTGTTGCCTAGTCAAATTCCCGTAAGGCCAACAGATGGCAGGCACATACCCCAACCCCAACAACACGACTAGCTAGTCTTGAGACAGTGGCCTATTGCGCATACGTAAAGAACAGAGATCCGTTTCTGCGATATCCTGGTCTTGCCTTAGTGCTGGCTTTCGTCCCCCCGCACCTCGCCACTCCCTTCGCCTATGTACGGACGGAGAAATCGCCTTTGCAAGGGGGTTCATTCCAGACAAGTATCCAGCCACAGACCTTGCGCAGCTCACATGAATTGAAAGCCAATACGAGTATATTACGGATAGAGGGACTTAGCAAGAGCTTCGAGATTAGCAAGGGAGTTATGAACATTACGTAGTTGAGTACAATTTGATATAAACTGGAGGTTCATTGCTCCATTGCGCTATACCAGAAACCGCCACTGATTACAAGCATGTAACTGTGATATGAATATATTTTTATAAGTATGTATATTTTCTGCCATCACATCCCCTTAATATCACATCACACAAAATGCAGATTTTTATTTTGTGGATTAAAATCTACAAAACTTTGGTAGAAACACCTGTCAAAACAGTTATAAATGAATTTTCCACCTTTGTTTTTCATTGTTTACATTGACCTACAGCACAAGAAATAAAAGAATGGATCTACTTTGATGCCCTCAGTAGGCCTATATGTTATTAATAAGTAACAGACATGAAAGTAGTGAGAATGATTGCTGGTGCAAACAGGTATCAATGGCAGGAGGGTACTTGGGATGAGGAGATAAAGGCTAAGTTACAAAGGTATAAGGTGGCAGGGAGGGATTCAGTTAGGTATAACTGTAGTAAGAAGTTCGTCCTATGCGAACGACTTGGTCTACTGAAACAGTGCAATCGAATATCTAGCAACTTTTAAAAAAGATGCAATGAATATGACATGAAAATTAATAATCTATTTAGGCCTAATGCACATTCGTGCGCTTTTCTAATAATAAAATTAGTATTTTCAAGACTAAAGTGATTGCAGTAGGGAAGACACCTAAAAGGGAACTGAATGTCAGGTTGGGAGTACAAAACTGGAACAGGTAGATAATTTCAAATTAGTTATTTAGGATGTGTATTCTCCCAGGATGGCATTATAGTAAGCAACATTGAATATGGGTGCAGTAAACCTAATGCAATGAGCTTGCATATACAATCAACAGTACTGGTAATCTGTAAGAAGGCAGTCAGCTCCTGGACAAAAGTACTTGTATCTATACACCGGTCTGGTTTCAGACCACCTGTGCTGTACAAACCTAGTGCAATGAGCTTGCATTTGTAATCAACACTATACCATGAGAAGGAAGTCAGCTCATGGACAAAACTATCAATTCACCAGTCTGGTTTCAGAGCACCTGTGCTGTACAACTGCTTACTACATACACATAGAGAGGACCTACTACCAGTATTTCAAAATAGGCGACTCCTTTCTTTAAACCATACATGTTCTACCACATAAAATATACAAATTAAGTTGTAATAATGCTAATAATTAATAAAAATTGGAGTTAAGGTTACTTTCCCATTAGGTGCAAATACACATAACTCACTGAGGATTCCAATAAATATTGATAGATTAGTAGAAGGAAAACTGATTAAATTTTAAAAGTAGAACATTTATCAAGGACATAAATTTTATTAGATTCTTTCTTGATCTACAAAAGTTCCTGAATTTTAACTATGAAAACCCTTTGACCTAGTTCACTCAATCTTTCTATGTCATCACGAAGACACTAAAAGTAACATTGATTATGTTTTCTTTTCAGTTTTCAGTATCTTTTCTAAATATTTACTTAACACATCACTGTCACTTTCACATTTCTATTTCTTTCTGTTTTTAACTGCTGGCAGAGCTGTTAATAGAAGCAGAACTCACTGGACTGGACCTTGAAGTCCCTTCAATAATTACTGAACTGCAGGATTTAAACCCATCCAACACAAATTATTTCTGCCTCCTCCTTCTCCATTTCAGCATGGTGAGAAGGCTCTCCTACACCAGGTGCCACTTCTATAGGTGTGTGTGTTATAGAACTGAAAAAATGAACAATATATTAAAGCAATTCTTCTAAATTGGAGCTACATTTTAGTCTGCACACAAGCCTTCTGTTTAAGAAATTATTAGTTTCAATAATTATTATAGTAAGATGATTGTTAAGTTAGATTATATTATATTACTTTCAGTTATAGGCCTATCTGATACATTAATCAACAGATGGGTAGAACTTATGGCCTGGAGACTGAATTTTCCCCTCACTCTTTCACAACTAGAACACTGGTCTGTAGTGTAGGCCTACTTTAAAAAATAAATATTACAGAATTGTACCTTCTTCCAGCAATGAAGGATTCCAGAAATTTGAGGGCAATGAAGTAGGCCCATTTCTTGTTTTCTGTAAAGCAGAACCTGGGAGGAGAGGGGGGATGTTATCTCTCCAAGTTCGATACCCTGCCCTCCGAATTTGCCATATTTTGGCACAACTTTTTCCTGAAACTATGAATTAGAATATTGTGACAAAGAAAATATACTTGTAGTACTTATGGCATACACTTATTTGTCATTAAAACGAACAATGCTGTTCATTTCATTAGGTAGGCCTACGAGATGGAGGTTAGGAAAGCACTGCTATGTTTTCCAACGTTCAATTAAGTGAAAAGAATGATAATTACTACTTCTCCTAGTGTAGTGTAACTTTCTTTACCAATCTATTCCATATGATATATTTTATTAATAATTAATATAAGATATCACAACACATAATCATAATAAATCTAATAATTACTTACCAGTTTTCGTCCCAATTCTCAACGCTATAAAATGCCATACGAAATTTACGGTCTCCCTATTACTATATCGAGGGAGTCTAGGATTATACGACACTTTGTTGTCATACACTAGGCAAATTAATGTTTCGATTTCATCAACAGACCACAATGTTACGTCCGCCATTATCGAACGACTGCGACTGAAAAAAGGAACACGTTTGTTTTCATAAACCAGTCGATCTTCATCGCTCGTAGTTGATCGCTGACGATCGATGCTGTGTGACTGGTGCCACTGCCCTCTGTAGGTTTGTTTTCTTAGTCGGTTGATCTCAGTCGTTCGATCGATCCAGTGTGACAGCGCCCTTGCAAACGTAGTCACCTCAAACCAATGAAGGGGAGCTCGAGAGGGTACAGCACTATCTATCCCCGATTTACAGTTAAATATATTTACAAAAGCCGGCAGAAAATTACATTACAGGAAAGTAGGTTACATCGTTGAAGTTTCAGACCTTTCCCGCGGGTTAAACTGCTGAGCTAGCAAGAAATAAAGACGTTAAACGGCCATTACCTTGCTGAAAACCTGCTGCCTGATGATAAAGCCACCTTCCGCCTCCTGCTTCACATACACACACTTTGATGTTGATCAAGTGAACAAGAGCCGTGAAAATCCGCAGTTTATAAACCCTTGGGGAAAGTTCGAGACCTTTCATGAATAATCAAGGTATATCCACAGAATTTTAATGGAGGATACAAAGTTTAACTCAAAATCGAAGAAGAAATACGTGATTGGTTGGAAATGAATTACAGAAATTCTTGATTGGTTAAATTCAAAACAGGCGGAAAGAAAGGATAAATGTTGCCAACCCAAAAATGAATGAAAGTAATTTATTAAAGGAAAAACGTATGAATACAAAATTTCTTCAAAAAAGGTTCCTTCACTTCGCACCAGGGTGCATGATCATAGTTTTTTGTAGTGGCCTCTCTGAGAGAATATCCAAATTTCATGATGAACGGAAAACAGAAACACGTTGAAATTCACACAGTACTGGCAACTTCATAATCACAAAATTACGGTAGTGACTTCTTCTGAGGAAAAGTTTAAGTAGGTCTAGTTCCAAGTTCAGTGTTTCTCCTGTAGAGGAGGTTTTAATTGGCGCAAGATTTAAATGTGCGGCGTAGAGTTTTACCTCCCGGTACAATTATTATTGTACCGAGCGGTACACCTCCACGCCGATAATTCAAAAGGTGCGCCAGTTGAAACTCCTCTGCTGGAGGAAACCTGAACTTTATTGACGGTATTAATTTTCTACTTTCTCAGAAGATGTCACTACTTGTAAATTTCGGAGTTTTAGAACTGTGTCATTTTTGATGTGTTTTTGTTTTGCTTGAAGTAAGAAGTGTGAACTTTCTCTTCTAGAGGACACTACTGAAGAACTACAATAGTGCACCCTAGTGCGAAGAAAAAGAACTGTTCTTTGGAGAAATTTTTATTTCAAAAGTTTGTTTCTTGTTAAATTTCCTTCTGTTATGGTTTAAGTTGGCTGTATACCCCTCTCTTTCTCCTTGTTTTGTATTCAACCAATCCCGAATTTCTTAACTTAATTTTCCACCAATAATGTGTTTCTTCTTCATCTTGTGTAGGGGTTTCTCTTTATTCTCCAATAAAGTGATTGTGGGCGGGTGTTCTCATTCCCCTAACGCCTAGAACCTTCCGCGAGAGTATATAAACTGCTGATTTTAGGGTCTCTGCGCCACTTCTGTTCCATCTTTCAGTGTGTAAAGTACATAGCAGGGGGCGGGAAGCGCCTCTTTCTTCGGCAGCGGTCAACAACAAGGTAATGGCCAATTAATAACTTCTTTCTTTGCTAGCTCAGCAGTTTAACTCTCGGGGCGGGTCCGAAGTTTTTCCGTTATGTAACCTTCCTTAAAAATGTAAAGAATCTGGTATCTATTTTACCTTTTAAACTACGTATTGGGATAGAGAGTGCTTAACCCTCTCGATCTCCCACTCATATTGTTTTGAGGTGAACTTTTTTCTCAACCTATTCTTCCTTAACATTATGTAAATTTGTTTCTTTTCTAAAGTCACCTCCGTAGTATGGGATTAGCCCTTGCATCAGTGGCCTAAGAGCCAAATTAGGTTTTAAAAACAAAGTGTATTAGGAGTGCCGATCGCCTCCTCTCAAATTGTTATTTTGGAGGTCATGTAATCAACCTTCTTTTCATTTAATAGACCTCAGTAGGTTGGGTATTTTACCCCTGTGTCTATGTCCAGTGAGGACAACTCGAAGGTGGAGTCTGGTCTGGCCTTTGAGAGGCTTAAAGTTGAGAGCGAGTGGCTCTTTTGAAAATTGAGTGTTGTATGCCTCGTGGAGGCTTGTCAGTGTAATTTGGAGCAAGGGCTCCTAGGCATGAATGGGGTTTTCTGCCCCTCTGTTGAAAATTGTGTTTGGGGTAAAACTGAGCTGATTGCCCAAGCATTGTGAAGTCAGGGCGCGAAGCCCAAATCCTGTAAATATTGTAACTACCCTTTTGACTTGCTACTTTGTACCTGCCATGCTTGTTATTTCCTTATTTTGAAAAGAAAATATAACCTTGTTAAATTTTAAATTAATTTTACTTTCGTAGCTTGAGACCCGTTCACACCCGCACCTTCTTTCACCTCTACCTACCACGGAAAGCTCCGTAACAATTATTATTATTATTATTATTATTATTATTATTATTATTATTATTATTATTATTATTATTATTATTATTATTATTATTATTATTGATACTATAGCAGCCCAGAGGACCTGCGGATTAGTGAGTCTGTGAAAAGTAGAGATGACATTTTTCCAGGATTCCTTTCATTTTTTATTAATTAGTTTCATCTGTGCTGTGTATTTCTGATAGATAATGTAGTTATGTTTCGTGAAGTAGATAATGTAGTTATGTTATGTGAAGTTGTTTCAAAGCTGCTTAAAAAAGACTTGCGGCGTTTAACCATCGCTTCACGTTGTTTATCCAACAATCGGATGACTTTTTCCGGATTGTGTATACATTTGTTTGGTTGAATGGGATGGTAGATATCGAGATCTTCGGTTATTACTTTAAGGAGCGAGGAATGGGAAGAAACAAATTTGATCTTGGAGTCAAGATAGTTCTGGAACAATTCGTAATCGAAGTTATTTAGTGACCGTTCATAACTTTGTTGGTAGTTTGTAGCGGGATCAAAAATTGCATTGCCTATATTCCCACGAATGGAGATAAATAAGGGAAAATGGTCATTAAGATGGTTACCCGGTTACCCGAGGTGAGGCTATAAATTGAAAGACCTATGGCACTTTTAGTTTGGTCCGGAACCGTAAGTCGCGTAGGTGATCCATCATTTATCGTTAGTAGGTGTTGTGCCTAGGTCGCGTTGAGAATTTTCCTACCCTTAGCTGAAAAATTCTGTGGTCCCCATGCGGTATGGCGGGCATTGATATCTCCTGCAATTAGAAATGTAGGACAATGATCAAACTGATTTTTAAAAGTTGCCATTGTAGAGGTGTACCTTGAATACCAGGAGGACAATATAGATTAACTATGACCAATTCCTTGATTGTCACCGCTAATATGAAGGTGTCCTTGATGTGAAATATAACATACAACCTTTGATATTTTAAGCTACTGGCAATAAGCGTAAGCACACCGCCATAATCACCACCATCCATTCGTTAAGCTTTATAATCCGCAATTCGAAACCTATACTCACACTTCAACGAGGATTCCTGAAGCGATATTATCTGCGGATGATATCCATTGATAAGTTTAGCTAGCTCGTGTCTCTTACTTAGTATACTTTTACAATTCTACTGTAGAACCGAAATTGGCATATTCTATGAGACTATTTAATTTATCATTGCTACTCTTAAGCAAGTGTCTCCATTGGGGGTTACTCCCTAATATATCCACGACGATTAGAAACTCTGCATGTAATGCAGATTGCAATTTCCTCCTGGAAACTACACCCCGGTTCATTTGCTTTGATACCGCTGTAGACTGAATCCCAAGACTAATTCGCGGTGCATGCTAGGACTGGTTTCTATTCTGGGGTTACTGTGTATTATAAGATAACCTTCCGTATCATAGGCAGGAGCAGGGGTGATTTGAGGCTCGCGACAGATAATATCCGCAAAAAAAGGGGGTTATAAGCCTTCGGTTAAAACTTGATTTTGTGCCTCTTCAAAAGAGAAGTTTTCTACACACATGATTTTTTGATAACGACTTGCTTCATATGCACTTCGCAGACGTCTGAGCCTGCGAGATGATTGAGGTTACAGTGTATACATTGAACCAATGTTTGCGGACAATCAATTGTTGCATGTGATAGAGTACATCGCCCGCACCGAGGATTGCTGGACCTGCAATTTTTAGCAGTGTGCCCACAACGTTGACAGTTTTTACACATAATTTGGTTATACATAAAGACTTGGACCTCTAAATATACATTGAAAGTAGACACTTGATCCGGGAGTTGTTGAAATTCGCAGGTAATTTTGACGGATCCAGTGGGCACATATTTTATTTGACTACCTACATTGACCCTTCTGTTTATTCGCTGTACCTGTTTAATTGGTACAGGAGATATAATGAATTGCATTATTTCATCATTGGACAAGATTTTATCGACAGCACGAAAAATAGCAATTCGATAAATGTTGGAGGGTGGGATATACGCTTTAAGATTCTTGTCCAACAATGTTGGATGTTGCCGGAAGTTATCAGCTTATTGACCGGACTTTAATTTAATTTGAATTCGTAGAGCACATTTGCGACAAACGGATTTTATTTCACTGTTTTGATTTCCATGAAAAATCCGACCCAAGGCCATATGATGCAAATTTCCTATATTGTTATCACCTAATTGTTCAATATTTATCAAGTAGGTTCTTTTATGTCTAGTTGAATACATTTACGGTGTCGGTAAGCGATTTTCACTATTATTGAGTTCCTACTGCTGTACAACTGGAGGCCTATCTTCAGTAGGGTTCGTTGCTACCTGTTCGTTATTTGCGGGGAATTCTTTTTCGTGGCCAACCACCAGCTCCATTTCAAGATTAGGAGTCCGGTTTGTGCCACCACCTCCACTTTCGAACTCCATTGAGCAAACTTCCACTCGCCACTAATTATAAGCACACTGAGTCACACTATGTACGTGACAACTGAAATCGATGGAACTATTGTGACCAAAATAATGGCGAATAGAAATAGTGTGTCGACTCACGCCGACTGGATACCTCGCTGCGCTCCTTATACCGGCCTTGACAATCGCTTTTAAAGCCCAGCCAAGACCGACTACAATATCTCAGACCAAGACATACTACAATATATCAGGTCGTAATGTCAAAACCAAAATATGGACATCATAGGCGGACCAGCTGCCGACTTTTTAAGGTTAGGGAGTCATCTAAATAATTTTATTTCTACGTGAAAGTTTCGTATATTAGATTAGATTCCTTTCCACCAGGAACTCCAAGATTCATGTCAAACATAATAATTGAAATCATGCACAATAAAGTAGAAAAATATCACGAATGAATGCATTAGTTAGGTTAATGCATTACCTTAACATAGTTTAAAATATGAATAATCCATCACTGATATAACGAAACATGCAAGTAAATAAATATGACATACAATAGATACATTTTATCTGACAACCAGCTGGTTCCACGCAACATACTGTAACTAATAATAAAGGATGATAGCATTCCTTTTATTAAGGTACACGATGGTGATAGATCTGACGATAGCCAGTAATGCAATCCTAAATGAGCAGTTACAGGAATATTAAGAGAGAAATGCTACGGTAGTAAATTCAAAGTAAGTTAATGTGAGCATAGGCTTGGCGTATCACTGTTGGTCCACTATTTAGATATTACATTCAGAAATAACAGTACACTCATTATGTACAATCCCTTATGCCACAATAATCTTATGATAAATTCTCATAGCTAAAGTTACTTTCTGCCTGTCGATAGGTGTGGGATACAAGGAATTCCTGGTCAAATGTGGAGCAAGCTTTAATAGCATTCTTAAGAACCTATTCTATCAAAGATGTACATAATGAGATAGTCATGATGTCAGTCTAGCCTAAGCAAGTATCGCGAGCGAGTGTGCCGGTCGTGAAGAGTGGAGTAGAGAGGGAGCGGAAGGGTCAACTGGAGTGTGAATAGGAAGATGACCGGCGTGGTAGTTTAAGGTCGCTGTAGGAAGATGGCAAGGAAGAATAAAGAAGAGAACAGCCAGAAGGAATGAAGGCAAAGTGGAGAAAGCTCTGAAGGTAGAGCTGTTGTTGGTGGCGGCGGCGATCACAGTGTTGTTGATGACTGGCGGAATAGAAGTAAATCCAGGTCCTGTGAGCAGTGGTAACATGAGCTGGGAGGACGTTGAAGTTATAAGGAAGATAGTTAAAAAGTAATACAGGATTTCTGACCGTTTGTACAGATAAAAAGCTTGTCGCAAGAGCAAGATAAGGAACATGAAAAGACGAGGCTATGGTTCAGGAGATCATGAAGGAAACTAGAACAAAAATGGAAAGCAGTGACAGGGAAAGTGTATCTTAAAAGGAGAAAATAAAAACCTTGGAAGAGGAGGTGGGGAACTTAAAGGAGGAAACAGCGGACGCTAGTCAAGAACGTAAGGAAAAGGCATATTTATTTACGGTGTGAAGGAAGAGAAGACAGGGGCCAAGGTGGATATCGTTTATAAAGTGGTAGATATCGTTCAACAGAAAATGAAAATAAACTTAAGTGAGTTTGACATAGACGATGTTGTGAGAGTAGGTAGAATAAGGGAGAGTAGGCCAATAGAAGTGACGTTGATATCAACACTGATGGCGGACATAGTGGTGAAGAACGCCGTAAATCAGCAGGGTGATAAAATGTGGATTAAAGGAGACATGTGAAGAGACGGGAACGGGAAGTACAAGACTCTAAGGAAGCATCTAGTGAGAGCAAGAATGCAGGAATTGAGGGCACAGATCAGGAGCCAGATGCTAGTAGTTACCAATGGGATATGGACGCGGAGGTGGTCTGTGGCCAAACTCAAGGCAGTGGAAGAGGGGATGGGAGTGAAAATAGAAGAAAGGCAGGTTCCATAAAATAGTTCTGGAGAAGACGTCTTGGTTTGGCAGATAAGGCGATAGGAGGTTTTTTCCGAGGGAGTCTAGTATAGGGACAACACTCACGACAACTCCGATCAGAGTTATTATGGAAAGTCTTAGGGATAGTCTTAAAGAGACAATCCGTGGTCAGAATAGAATTATTATCGAAAATCTTGATAGGTCAATAAAATGAGAGATACGATGAACGAAGGAAAAGGGCAGAAAGAAGTAAAAGTGACACTTATCAAAGGGGGAAGAGGGCTTGGGGAAAGGAAGAAGTATGAGTTTAAAAGATCTGTGGGGCAAGAAAGACAATAAAGATGAGAGTGTAGTAACGAGAAGCAGGAAGATAAATAAAGAGAGTTAATAGATGATGATGGTATGGATAAGTGAAAATATATTATTATTATTATTATTATTATTATTATTATTATTATTATTATTATTATTATTATTATTATTATTATTATTATTATTATTATTGTTCGACTCGTTGGCTGAATGGTCAGCGTACTGGCCTTCGGTTCAGAGGGTCCCGGGTTCGATTCCCGGCCGGGTCGGGGATTTTAACCTTAATTGGTTAATTCCAATGGCCCTGGGGCTGGGTGTTTGTGCTGTCCCCTACATCCCTGCAACTCACACACCACACATAACACTATCCTCCACTACAATAACACGCAGTTACCTACAAATTGCAGATGCCGCCCATCCTCATCGGAGGGTCTGCCTTACAAGGGCTGCACTCGGCTAGAAATAGCCACACGAAATTATTATTATTATTATTATTATTATTATTATTATTGTTACCGTGTTTTTGTGGTAGTTATGCGTGAAAGAAGGTGCGGGGTGGTGAACGGGTCTCAAGCTACTAAAGTAAAATTAATTTAAAATTTAACCAGGTTATATTTTCTTTTCAAAAACAAAGAAATAACAAGCATGGCAGGTACCAAGTAGTAAGTCAAAGGGTAGTTACAATATTTACAGGATTTGGGCGTCGAGCCCTGACTTTACACTGCTTGGGCAATCAGCTCAGTTTTACCCCAAACACAAGTTTCAACAGAGGGGCAGAAAACCCCATTCATGCCTAGGAGCCCTTGCTCCAAATTACACTGAAACGCCTCCTCGAGGCATACAACACTCAATTTTCAAAAGAGCCACTCGCTCTCAAATTTAAGCCTCTCCCAGGCCACACCAAACTCCACCTTCAAGTTGTCCTCACTGGACATAGACACAGGGGTAAAATACCCAACCTACTGAGGTCTATTAAATGAAAAGGGGCAATTACATGACCTCTAAAATAACAATTTGAGAGGAGGCGATCTTGCACTCCTAATACACTTGTTTTTTAAAACCTAATCTGGCTCTAGGCCACTAATGCAAGGGCTAATCCCATACTACAGAGGTGACTTTAGAAAAGAGCAATTAGTTTTACATTAACGAAGAATAGGTTGAGAAAATAAGTTCACCTCAAAACAATGTGAGTGGGAGCTCGAGAGGGTTAGCACTCTCTATCCCAATATGCAGCTTAAAAGAGAATAGATGAAAAGATTGGTTACATTTTAGGAAAAGGTTACATGGTGGAAACGCTTCGAACCCGCTCCGAGAGTTAAACTGCCAACCTAGCAAGAAAAGAAGTTATTAAGAGGCCATTACCTGGTGTTGAACAGCTGGAGAAGAAAGAGGCGCTTCCCGCCCCCTGCTATGTACTTTACACACTGAAAGATGGAACAGAAGTGGCCCGGAGACCCAAAAATCAGCAGTTTATATCCTCTCGCAGAAGTTTCGAGGCGTTAGGGGAATGAAAACACCCTCCCGCAAATTCTTTATTGGCTAGGGTACAGAAACATATCCAAGTTGGGGGAAGATACATCGGATTGGTCGGAAATAACTCAAAGAAATTCGGGATTGGATAAATCTAAAACAAGGGGAAAAAGAGGGGTATACAGCCAACTTAAACAATAACAGAAAGAAATTTAGCAAAGAACAAACATTTGAAATAAAAATTTCTCCAACAAAATAGTTCTTTGACTCCGCACTAGGTTGCACTATTGGTGATCTTCAGTAGTGTCCTCTAGAAGAGAAAGTTCACACTTCTTACTTCAAGCGAAACAAAAACACATCAAAAATGACACAGTTCAAAAACTCAAAGTTTTCCATGTGGTGACATCTTCAGAGAAAGTAGAGAATTAGTAGCGTAGATAAAGTTCAGACTTCCTCCAACAGAGGAGTTTCAACAGGCGCACATTTTAAATTAGCGGAGTGGAGGTGTACCGCCCGGTACAATTATTATTATTATTATTATTATTATTATTATTATTATTATTATTATTATTGCAAGAGAGTAGTTGTAATGAGGTATTATGTCTGATTGATAAGAGAGCTAGTATTGATGTGGTTGTATGTTGATAGATGTGATTGGATCATGGTAAGGGAGGAATTGTAATGAGATATTATGTCGGACTGATAACAGAGGTAGTGTTGATGTGGTTGGCTGATGATATATGTGGTCTGCTGCTGATGTATTGTTATATGTAAGAAGTAGATTTGGTGGTGTTGTGGAGACAGGAATGGTTGATTTATAGAGGTAGTATGGTACTCGTAATAATTGAAGGTGAAAGAAGTGGTGGATGATTGAATGGTAAAAGAGGTAATGACGTCCAGTTGATAATTACGGATGGTGGAAGAGGTTGATTTGGTTAAGTAGTGGAGATAACTGATTGATGAGAGAGGTAGTGTTGATATGGTTGGCTGTTGATGTTTTGTTATGCTGTAAGAGGTAGAGTTGGTGGAGTAGTTGAGATAAGAGTGACTGATTTATAGATTTTGTTGAGTAATAATTGAAGGAGTAAGAAATTGTAGTGTAATGTAATTTGGAGGTCGATTAAGAGATGGCGAATCCGTAAGGGGTTGATTTGGTGACATGTGAGAGTGTGTATAGTTGGCCGTGTGGAGGTGCTTATTATATGGTGAGGGGAGCATGGCTGGCAAGAGAGTAATGCTAATGAGGTATTTTTAATTGATAAGAGAGGTAGTGTTGATGTATTGTTATATATAAGAGGTAGAGTTGGTGATTTAGTGGAGATAAGAATGATTGATTTATAGATATGGTACGGTAATAATTGAAGGAGAAAGAAGTGGTGGAAGGATTGCTATATGTGAGAAGATATTGTTTTGATGGGGTTGAGCGAAAGCTTCGTGAGGTATGTCTGAATGATACGAGTGAAGATCTGCTTAGCGATTGAATTATTGTCAGATGTAAGAGGTAAAGTTGGTGGCGTAGTGGAGGTAAGAGTGATTATTTGAGACGATTTTGTATTGGAGGTGTATCTAAGTAACGCTGTCTGGCAACAAGGAAGTAGATCATGTGGTAATTGCAAAGCGTGGAGTTTTATGGCACACTAGCGTGCCAAGTGTTATAACGTGGTGGCTGGCTCAGCAAATTGACCAGGTCAGGAGGTAGGGCAATAGCTGAGGTGGAATGTGCCGGATCTGCGAGGTCAGCCAGGTGGGAGGTGTAGCTTTGTAGATTTCCAGTGCCGTACTGCCGATGTTGTATTTTATTTTTATTTTATGTTTCTTTATTGCCAGGGCTAACGGATTTTCGGAAGTGAGTTGACCGTGGGCCATTTATTCCCGAATACTATATTGTTTAGTTTAATCGAAATATTATGTTGTCAATGTTCTCAAGCAGGGGAGTTATTATCATCAGTATTTCAGTTGTATATTTTGTCATCAATATTTGTAAGCTTGGATTTCTCTATATGTGAGATGAGTAATGTGTTTTGTACAAACTGATGGAAAAATCACTGCTATCATAATTCAGGAAATTCGCATGACACAAGTGTATATCCCAAAGTCTGATGAGGTGGACTTGTTATTGTAATCGAAAAGCCCCAATGACTCATGCGAAACACCCTAGTGTCCGTTGGTGGTGTTATTGTCTTGGGGCCAGCAAGAGATTCGGGGCGTGGTCTTGACATGAGAATCTACTCATGATTGGCTGGCCAGGATCAATCTAGACGGATCATGTGAGAGGAAGGGGAAAGCTGATATCTTTTTAGGCATGTGATGATACGGTGAGGAGAGAATGGTACACTGACAACTTCGGATACGGTACTGTAGTGAGACTGCTGCACTATACTGGAATGCACTTCAAACGTTTTTGGATTGTAGTCTCATTATGTTTGTGGAATGTGACTGACCTACAACTGTAGAGTGCTTAGGCACTTGGTATTATATCACTTGTGTCGGTTTGGTATTAAATGTTGGTGAAAGCTGTGAGGTGATATATCTTAGAATTTCCAGAATTTACTTTTTAGAACGACAAGCGTGTGTTGCTCAAGTGAATGTATCTTTAAAACAATTGTTAGAATCAGTGAACGCAATATTACGAGGTACGTTATCTGTGTGATATAAGTGCCAATTATGAGAATCTACAAGTGGTTTTTATAACAGAGACAGTGAAGGGTACTTATCTAAATATATGTGCATTGTTCAACGGACTAACTGCAAATGGTGGCTTAGTCCTCGCTTTCGTTTTCCCATTGCTTTCATTGTTGTTGTAAACATGGAGTCTTGCAGTTGTGTGTGTATTATATGATGTATATTTTGGCGTCTAGATGAGGTGCTCATGCACAGATTTTATTGAGAATATAGTTAGTTATTTTAGAATCAGTGAAGTTATTAATGAACCAAGGTGCAGTTCCTAACTAATTTTTTGCAATTGGCTTTACATCGCACCGCTACAGATACGTCTTACGGCGACGGTGGGGCAGGAAATGGTCAGGACTGGGAAGGAAGCGGCCGTGGACTTAATTAAAGTACAGCCCCAGCATTAGTCTGGTGTGAAAATGGGAAACCATGGAAAACCATCTTCAGGGCTGCCGACAGTGGGGGTTCGAACCCACTATCCCGGAATACTGGGTACTGGCCGCACTTAAGCGACTGCAGCTATTGAACTGGGTACCTACCTATTTAGTCGTTTTCATAAGGTTAGGTAAGGCCTGAAGCAGATGTACCAAATGCCCTATAATTATTGTGAATCAATTGGTCTTTAGTAACACAGATTTGAGATTGCTAAGCAGTTTCCGGGGGAAACTGGTGAAACACGCGCGTGTCTATTCAACCTACGTCACGTCGTCAGAATATATTGCCTGTCAATCGAGGTCATTTAACCAGTCAGTAAGTTACGACATATTTTTAAATGTTCATGAACAATGTCACTAGTAATTTAGAAAGTACTTGGCTACAGTAAAAACTGCTTTAAATACATTTCCACAAGGTCGGAAAATGTATGTATAATATTCTTGGTGGCAAAGAAAAATGCCTGCGAGAGGGGGTGGAGACTTTAAAAAGGGACGCGCCATCTTGAAGTCACCCCGCATTGAATCATTTGAACTCGAGAGAGAACCTCATACTGTTGAGTAATTTATATCTTCGATTATTAGACTAAGTCCAACAAAGAAGTTAGGTTTTGGTCGATGTAGCCGGAGTATATTCTCCAAGTGGAGATAGTTTTGTTAAATAAAGTGTATTTAATAAACATGTAAAAGACGGTCATATCTATGCCGCAGTAGTATAAGTGAAGTTTAAATTATATTGTGTTATAAAATGTATTTCGTGTGCGGCGGCAGTACAAACAGTCGTGTTCTGTCCGCGAACCTATCGAGTGAACGGTATTTCTTTTTTGTGCCTTTATTTTCAGGAAATGCAATATAAAATATGTGAAGCCAGAAGGGTTAAAATGGCTAAATAAAATACGGGGAGTTGCTGGTGAGCTAACGAGACGGAAGCTGGCGTAAATTTTAGGTAGGTGAATTATCACCAACACAACATATGTATTTGTTTCATGATGTCACAACTTATATTTTGTAATGGATATTTGTGTACGCAGTTTGGTCACCCATTTATTTCGTGAAATGTCAGAAATATGACGAAAGGTCATTTGTTTTTATGTTTGGATAAAAATTTGACATTTTTACGAGTAAAGTGTGATCTATTGTAAAATAGTCAAATTTGAGGGTTATGAAACGATGTAACGTCTAAAGTAGATTGTAATTTCCGTGCGTTTATTTCCTGTATTTTGTGGTGTCAAGTTAAGATTTTTAATCTGGTGTGAAATTTTTAATTTTGAAATTATGACGAAAGTTGTGTAAGAAATCCGTGGTTACTTATTTTCAATCGAATGTAGGCACGCTGTCGTGGTGAGCATGGTAGATGAGTGGATATCTGTTACGAAGGGATTGATATTCCTATGTACGTTTAAACTGTGTATAACTGACAATAAATGACAGTAAATTTTGTCAGTCTTTTTTTGTGAAATCCAGTTCAGAAATACGAGGTCACGTTATGCGGAGATGTTTCATTATCAGATTATTGGTGTGTATACAACGTTGTGGATCCTGAGAGTTATATTCCGTTTTAATGTCGTCGAGATTTATGTCGAGTGTGAGGAAGTGATTAAGTCTTGTTAAATGTGAGTTGAGGGAGGATTTTTGAGAATCAGGTGATTGGTAGCCTGTATTTGATGCCGGAAGATTCTGTGTGAACCCGAGGGATCTATTTGTCAAATGTTCTGAGATGAAAATTGTGATGGATTCCACGTAAAAGTGTAGGTTCGTGATGTGTATGTGAATATTGAATGACATCTTAAAGTAAATTTCTGCGTACAATCTGTTTGAGTCAGGAATGTCCCATTTGTAATTTTATCAGCGAGTTCGATTATATCATTCTTTTAGACCAGTTAAAACGGGAATAGAACATATGGAAGTTACCAAAGCGAAGACAGGGAGGGGTAGCTCGCTTCGCTGGGCAGCTGATCAGTGAGACCGCTAGTCGGAAGATAACAGTAACTTGCCGTTTTATAGTCAACGTGTTGAAAATCAGATTGTATTCTTTAGAATGGAGTATGTAACTTTGCAAGAAACCAATTGATATTCTTATCATTGAGTAATGTGTATGTTATTAGATCGCATTCTCTAATATTATTTGGTTTAACCGAGATTTGAACATATATTTAAAGCGGCGGAAATGAGACAATAATGAGCGAATTTAACCATTTCCAGGTTGTCCAAAATAGAGTATTTCTGGTAGTTATTAATGTTATTTTTGATGGGTGCGCAAAGCCTTACTTTGAACGTCATGTTGGGATATGACAATGTGTTGGCTTATTTTATGTTGAGTTCACTTATGCCGATTTGAGTGCTTAATAATTAGGGGTATCCAAGCGAGTGTTAATATTTGTTAGGGTTAAATTAAACTTGTGGTGTGAAGTCATGACACAAATAATATCGGAAATAAAAAATATGTTTCCAGCCTCCAGTAAGTGACGATAATTAATTATAAAAACGTAAATAAATGTAGGGACTTGTTAAAGAAACCATTTGTCCGCGGAGATAGAATTTGTTGTTAATTAGGATTTATAAAAATCACTTCAATTTATTAAATTATTAAACTCAGTGGAAACCATATTTGAGAAATAATTTATAAAAAGGAATTGATTTTAAAATGTATTCTGGAAATCTTAGTTTATTTTGCTGGGAAATTCAGTTGTTAACTTAACGATTAAGGGGACGTGCCCGAATGTAAAGGATTTTACTGCCACGAACATTGTGAGCATTGTTGTTGTGGTTGTTGTATGATTTCACTTTGAATGAGCATTAAATGTGCTGGAATTAGTAAAGTGGTAACCTTGGTCATCAACTACTGTAACTTAATTGTGTTAAGCCTTCAGCTTCGAAGCTTGGACGGTCATGGTGTCATCAAACTCAGTGACTTAGATTAAGGCCATATGCCATTATAGCATCATTCTCCTTGCGGTCATCATCCACAATGACTTTAAAGTCAATTGAAAAGTTAGTTGTCGGTCCATGACATAGTCGCAGGTCACATCGATTTAATTAAGGGTCCATGCCGTACAACCACTGTGTGGCACCTACCGATTGGACAGCCTTAATTATACCAAGAGTCTAGAGTTCGTGTTACGAGGGCTGGACCATCAGGAATCATTATGATGGCATATGCAGCCTCACATGAAAACCGAATTCAGGGATTTTCAGACTTTTTCTTCATTCTTAACTTGTGACAATCGTTTCTAGCAAGGATGCCCATCAGGCAATTAAGTTAAACTTCTAAAACCCATATATCTCTTCTGTGCGTTGTAATTATTGTTGATTATATTGATCGAACAAGGTAAGTTCGAGTTTTAAATTTTTCCAACTTAAATAATTTCTTAAATAAATCACAATCTTTATAGATTTTATTTTCAAGTCCGCCTCTTAGCAAAGCAAGTGATGAAGAATCCGTTAACGACCCAAGAGGCAGATCTTATGCAGATGGGCATTAGATAAGGAAGGTAGGTATCCTTTACGGAGCTTCCAAGGGTTCAATACATGCTCACATAACTTACTTTGAATTTCCTACCGTAGCAATTCTATCTTAATATTTCTATAACTGCTCAGTTAGGATTGCATTGATGGATATCGTCAAATCTACCGCCATCGTGTACGTTAATACAATCTGTGACAATAAAGTTCGGTGAATAGTCCTGTACTATCAACATATATAACTAATGCACGACAGTGACCTTACTGTCCTTCGAAATAGTCCCCTCCAATAACTATGCATTGCTGAGGTCGGCCTTACATATCCAGGAAACTTTGCAAGAAGGCTTCCTTTGGAATGGTGTTCAAAACCTCGTCACGTTTCATTGGATGTCAGGAATATCGTCAAATCTCTCTCCTTTCAAAGCGAGTTTGAGTCTTGGGAATGGGAAGAAGTCTGGAGGATTGACATCCGGCGAGTATGGGAGATGGAGTTGCACCACCCCTTTTCTGCCATAAACTGTTTGACGATATTGGCTGTGTGTGGGCGAGGGTTGTCATGGACAAAAGCCATGAATCTTGTTGTGCGTACTGCGATCGTACCCTGCGTAGACGTTTCATGAAACGCGTCAAAATTTCAATGTACCGTGCAGCATTCAGCGTCATTCCCTTAGGAAGAAATTCCTTGTGGATAATGCCTTGTAAATAAGTTGATGAGCATCGTTTTGATACGTTACTTCTCGGCTCTGGCCTTTTTCCGACGAGGGGATCCGGATAACGGCATTCCACGCTTTGACGTTTCGTTTCAGAGTCGTACCTGAGATACCAGGTTTCGTCCTTAGTGACGATACAGATCAAGAAATTTGGTGTCGCATCCGCCGTTTCGACAAAATCCTGTGAAGCCTGTAAAGGTACCTGCTGCTGATCGCCAGTCAAGTGATGTAGCACAAGACGAGAACACGTTTCCCTCTTTCCTAACTTCTCGGTAAGGATTTGTCACACGGATTCACGATTAATCTGCAGTTCCTTCGCTATCATGCACACAGTATTCGTCGATCTTTTGTGATTAATGTCCTCACCTTTACACACCCCCACCCGCTACAAAAACACATCACGATGCACGACATAATCACAAATACCTACCTCACTTACCTCTCTTCAAAAATTGCCGTGGATGGACTGGAACGAACTAAGACAGTTCGGAGCTGGACCCGAGCGCAGATAAAGAGGGGAGAGAAGGACAGAAAGGCAAGAACCCATAACCCCCATGAATAAAAGAATGGATGAAAACGGGGTTTATTATCAACACACAATACTAAAATGGAAACAAGAAATTGGGAGGTTGCTTTGAAACGTTACTTACATAACTGCAGGCAAAGTGCATATCGAGTAGGACCATGTTCAACAACATAGTATGTTTCTGTATTTCTCGGCGAGAGTGCACACGGTTACACAATTCAATTCTTTACGACCACATACTAATACAGGCTTGCTCCAAAATGCACGAAAATGTGACGTGGAACACGTTACCAAAGGAACCAGAAAATGGAACCACCATGGGATAATATAATCGTATAAACATGAACCACGCACATATCGAAAGTTCGTATTCCCGTGCTCCAAACGAGCGTCAACTCGATGTTAGCGCGTCAAAACAACAATAATGCAAAAAGCACAGCCTCTCAAAGGAGCAGAATCAATATTCAAGAAGATGTTGCCACTGTTACAAAAAACACAAGCGCCGACAATAGAGCAGATAACGGCCTAGAAATATGAAATAGCACTTCACACTGTCCCAAACCGGCCAAGTAAAACGAAAGCAGAAAAGAAAAGGAAGAAAAATTAAAATTATGAGATACGGAGAGTACTATAAACCGCACTCAGGCAGACAGCACAGGCATGCAATATAAAAATCGACCCAGACTAGGCCGGCGTGTCAAGGCACGCAACGTGTGCGTTCGCGCAGGATGGCGATGGATATCATGGGCTCACGAGCTTGGTCCGAACACCACAGATACAATGCTGGACCGGCGCAAAAATAGGCAAGGTTGACCCAGATATAATCGTAGCCGTCATAACTTCCGTCGACCTGCTACCCGGTACATCCGAATTGCCTCACGTGGACAAACATGGATTAAACCCGTAGCGTCAAACAAATCATACAATATACCAATGTTCAACCACGATTCAAAACGACGAGTAAACAGAAGTGCATGGTCTCAAAACCCACAAACACACAGACCCAAACAAATAGATAGGTACGTACCACTCTCCACTCTCGCGCGTGTGAACACAAACAAAGATAGAAATTTGGGAAATTAAAACACACACAAAATAAATTAACTAAGATCCCGAAAAGACAGGTAATAAAAGACTACGGAAATGCAATCACATAGAACCGTTCTTGGGAGCAGCACATGATTACCGTATGATTAGTTTGATGTCCCATGTCCTCAAAATATTTCTGCGAATCATACACACCCGGATTTACAAGAAATGTGAATCTTATATGGATCAGACCCAGTTTGGCTTCCGAAATGGGGTCGGCACACGTGAAGCACTCTTCTCCTTAAATGTACTAGTACAGAGGTGCAGGGACATGAATGTCGATGTATATACTTGTTTTATTGACTACAAAAAAGCCTTCGACTCTGTGAAACATGAAAATATGATAGAGATATTAAGATCGACTGATATTGACCAATGCGATTTACGCATTATCAGCGCACTGTACTGGAATCAAACCGCAGATGTCAAAATTGACCAAAGAACATCAGAAGCGTCTACAATCAGAAAAGGTGTTCGTCAGGGTTGTGTGCTGTCCCCTCCATGGGCGCCCGCAAGGGGGGGCACTTGCCCCCCTGGAATTCTAAAGATGTTGATGTTCAATTGTTTAATTATTATTAGATTATTATTAGATTATTTCATAAACTGAAATTACTGAGTCATCTAGCATATGTTATAACTGGAAGTTTCTGTATACAATTTAATGTTGCTGACGTTATATTGGTTTTTATATTCAAGAAAATTGTTAATGCGCCCCCCCCCTGGAAAAGATCCTGCGGGCGCCCATGGTCCCCTCTCTTATTCAACATTTATTCTGAGGCAATATTTAAGGTTGTTGGAGGAAAACAGCGGGATAGTTATAAATTGACAGGCAATTAACAATATCAGGTACGCAGATGATACTGTTGTCATAGCAAATGAATTACCTGTGCTCCAACGCATGATAGACAAATTAGTCCAGCGCAGTGAAGAGTTTGGCCTGTTTGCCAACGTTTCCAAGACCAAAGTTGTAGTCTTCTCTAAAAGAAAAATTCCAGCAAGCCTGTCAATAAATGGCAATAAGATTGAACAAGTATCCTCCTTCAAATACTTGGGTACTGTGCTAGATGAGGAATGTGATTCCAAGAGGGAGATAAAATCTAGAATAGAACAGGTCAGGAGGCAATTTTTTAGCATGAAACAGCTATTTACAAAATCGGACCTAAGTGTGCAATTAAGAATGCGAATGATTCGGTGCTATGTATTCTCCATTTTTCTCTTTGGATGTGAAAGCTGGACCCTTGACCAAAATCTAGAAAAAAGAATTGATGCTTTTGAAATGTATCTATATCGCCGCCTACTCCGAATACCGTGGGTGCTGAAAATTTCAAATGACGAAGTCCTTCATCGCATGAAGAAACAAAAAGAACTATTACATACTGTTAAAAAAAGAAAACCCAATATCTAGGTCACATTATGAGAGGCGAGAAGTACCAGCTATTACAACTCATCATTGAAGGTAAAATACAGGGGAAAAGGTCTGTTGGCAGGAGGAGGAATTCATGGCTGAAGGACATGCGAAGATGGCACTTCAGAAGATGCTTTCCATGCTGCAACATCACGTCCAGAGCTGACTATGTGGACCGCCAACCTCCGCTAGGAGAAGGCGCCTCAAGAAGAAGAAGAATGCATTACCAATATTTATCACATGAATCCGTAATAACAACTTTCTTCATTTAACTTACGACGAAACAAACATTACATCTCAATACTCTCATTACTACACATTTCTCATATACCTCTTTTTATTAATCCTTCTGAATTATGAGGGGTGTAGAAGCAAAACTCACATTGTCCACTTTTCATGATTTACGGTAAAGCGGAAAAAACTCTCAAATGTGCATACCTGGACGAATCTTGCTATATACGTTTCTATTTACATCTTAAATGTGTTAATAAATGCCGGAGAGCATCTCTTCTTGTGGAAAGTAAATGTGAAAACGGCAAATTACATTTTAAGTTTGGAGAATGTGAGTTATGTTCCATGTTTTTGGATAATGTGAGTTATGCATCACAAGGCTGTGGATAATGTAAGTTTTAGTACAAACATTCTTATGTTTAGTAGGCTATATGAAGCTAAGAAACAGGATTCAAACAGTGAACAGAAGCAAATAAGTGAAAGAAAAACGGACACTTGGAGGAGAAAAATAATAAAAATACAGTTTATTAAACAGTAATGCATAGTTATAATACATGCTTATTAAAACGGAATGATAGTGCTGTACCTCAAGATGTTAACATGAATGACCTACATTCCCACAAATCAAATCAGTTCGGAAGAGATAAACTGATAGTTCTTAAACTATTTAAATGAACAGATGCAGAGCTTCTTCCTGTAGCTGGCAATGAAGAACATTGTTTTCTTGTTCATCCTGATTGACATCTGCATTTCCATCTACAATGTATTTATAAAAGGTCAAAGTGTGAATACTCCGCCATTCTTCACCATAGTGCTTCCCCATAAGAGCGTTGACATCACGTTTCTTTTCCGTACTTAGACTGTGGGCCTCTTTCTTTTCGTGCCTACAGACTCCGTAAATTTTAAAACATAATTGTCTTGGGAAACTTTGTCCTTATGAAAATAGAATCTCTCATGAAACCTGCGAAGGTCTTGAACTCCAATGTACGACATAAGAAGGCTCCCTCACTGTGATTGCATTCTGGAAACTTTGGTAACCTCTTTGAAGAATATCTGGAAGAAAACAAATTCAAAACATGTAAATACGAAAACTTGGAATGGTGAAACCTTCTCCTAATACTCCACCTCCAGAGCAAGAAGGTGCACATCCGACTCACCTCATTTGGTTAGCCTTGTTTCTTTTCCAGTTAGATTGATCTCTACTCCTCTTCCAACCTCTTTCCCCTGGAGAACATGGTTTCACACTTTATTCCATTTATAACCCTTATTTTGGGTAACTATTTATTTTAATTCAACAACTGATGTACTGCTGAAGCCTTCACCTAACAATATGACATAACCTGAAACCTAATGTGAACATGGGATACCCACAATGCACTCGGAAACAAGTGTAGCAACATGATAGGTGTGTATTCTTCTTAATAAACGCGTATTCCCAATATAATCCATCTCTTCGTATAATAAAGTCATTACGGCCATGTCTGTCGATTTGGTTTACTCAAAAACTAGGTTATACTCTGCAGTTCATGTCTACTCTTCTCAGTCTTCCCCAGTTCATAGATAAATAAACTTGCTTCGTGCTGGGAAGTGGATAATGTGAGTTTTGCAACTAACCCTGAATTTCCGAAAGATTTTATACAAGTAAAATGTTAGTTTCGCTACAAGTGTTTCATAGGAAATGATGCCCATTAAGGTAGAGAACATGCCTTCACACAGAACTCAATATTGAAAAAATGGAGAATGTGAGTTTTGCTTCTACACCCCTCATATATTCTCATTTCGCTTCCTCTAAATATCATCTTTGTTACGGTTCGTTACTCTCTCGACGGTATATTCTTCTTAATAAACGCATATTCCCAATATAATCCATCTCTTCGTATAATAAAGTCATTACGGCCATGTCTGTCCATTTGGTTTACTCAAAAACTAGATTATACTCTGCAGTTCATGTCTACTCTTCTCAATCTCCCCCAGTTCATAGCTAAATAAACTTTCCGTGTAGATTGGTACGTTAAAATCGATATACACACTCCACGTATGTTGACAATAACCTATTATTTCATTTTGAGTATATCTGCTACTTAAATTGGCACACACTCAAGGTTAAATGCTTAAGATATAACACTGAAATTCATTATTTGACACATATAATTCGTTCATAGGTAATACTCTACTGCTTTTAATTTACTACAACAACTACTATTAATTTTTAATATATATCGGAAACTTATCTCTTATCTCGTCTCGTCTGCGGCAGCTGCTGGCTTCTGCTTGTATGCTATGTCATCTCTGTGTAGTTAGATTCCACCTCCGGACACGTCACAGCTGGTTACTGGGCGTCACAGTATTGGTCTTCGTCATGGTAGCTTGGGCAATCTTCCTCCATCAGCT
This sequence comes from Anabrus simplex, assembly GCF_040414725.1. NCBI lineage: Eukaryota > Metazoa > Arthropoda > Insecta > Orthoptera > Tettigoniidae > Anabrus > Anabrus simplex. The sequence goes on from NC_090265.1 coordinate 1,059,874,743, forward strand.
TAGGCGGTTCTCATCATTTTGCAGGTGTCCATGCAAGAAGAAAACAATATTATACGAGCAGAATAAATAGCTAATTCTTTCATTTTAAACCTTTTAATAGATATAAATAAATGCTAGTGTTTTCACTTATATCTCGAAATAGCGCCGTTATATGAATTCAAATGCGGCTTATTCTCTATAAATAGATCTTTTTCTTCACGTTGACTAGTGCTTCTAATTATTATTTCCGTTATTCTTGATTATATTCAGCCACTTATAGTGCTAGAATTCGCCCTTTCTCTTCAATCTTGCACCGGTCCGTATATTCCTTTTCTCCAATTTTTTAAATTGTAACGTATACGTTTCTCCACGTCTTGACTTAGTCTTTAGCCGTGAATGATTGAATTCTTCGCCAATATTTATATTTTTACTTCACAATTCTCTTCCTGTTCCCTGATTAACAACCTCTTCTTGGTTCCAAGTGGATTTTTTAAAGCGATTTTCTTTCTCAAGGTAGTAAGAATTATTTGAATTCAATTATTTTTCAAGACAATAGTTGTTCCAATTTGAAACTCCCTTTCGATGGTCTTTTATAAGTCTCCGCATTCTAACTGTGATTAACTTGCATCTTGGTGATGCTTCATATTATGTGTTTGTGCTGCATGAAGCTGCCGCGCGCCATTTTGTCCGCTACTTTTCTATTTGTACGATCGCCTTGACTGTAACGTAATGGTACACTATATACTAGTGGAAATGCACCAAACCCCATTATATCCACGAGTTATTTTTGTTCCTGTTCTTGAAATTAATGACCAAACCAATGGAAAGCGAATACATACATAGTACATACATACATACATACATACATACATACATACATACATACATACATACATACATACATACATACATACATACATACATACATACATACATGCATACATACATACATACATACATACATACATACATACATACATACGTCACCTTTTTAGACCGTTATGCCTTTCAGTGTTCAGTCTGCAAGACTCTGTGAATTTAAGAACGTCGGCACAATCCTCTATTAGCAACTAGTGCTTTGCCCTCATTTAGTTCTATACCTTATCTTTAAATCGTTAGAAACATAGCCTAACCATAGTCATCTTGGTCTCCCTCTACTTCTCTTACCCTGCAGAACAGAGTCCAATATTCTCCTAGGTACGGTAACCTAAACTCTTTTATTCGCCTCACATGACCCCACCATCGAAGCCGATGTATGCGTACAGCTTCATCCAAAGAGTTCATTCCTAACTTAGGCTTAATCTCCTCATTCAGAGTCCTGAGAGTACCAGCCATCATTCTTGCTACTTTCATGTCTGTTACTTCTAACTTATGAATAAGATATCCTGAGTCCATCCAGCGTTCGATCCCGTAAAGTAAAGTTGGTCTGAAAACAGACCGATGTAAAAATAGTTTCATTCGGAAGCTGACTTCCTTCTTACAGAATATTGTTGATCGCAACTGCGAGCTCACTACATCACCTTTACTACACCTTGATTCAATCTCACTTACTGTGTTACCATCCTGGGAGAACACACACCCTAAATACTTGAAATTATCTACCTGTTCCAGGTTTGTATCACCAATCTGATATACAATTATCTTGGATTTCTTACCTGCTGACATCAATTTATTCTTCAAAAGGCTAATTTTCATACCATACTCATTGCACATATTTTCAAGTTCCAGGGGCGATTTCTCCGAGCATGCTATGCTTGCTGCGCAAGCGCAATATTTTTCTTAAGCAGGCGAGTTAAAAAATTACAATATGTACCGTATCTGTAATAGATCTGCATTATACAAATCGCATGTTGCATATATCTTGGCGAGTCCAGCGAGGCTTGCTCGTGCCTTAAGAGCTTCAGCGGAGCTGTCGACACAGCGAGAAATGTATGCGCGCGCAGGTTTCTTCTCTCCAAGGCCGGTTGCAAGCTGTTACGTTTGTAATGTGTAGTTGGAAGCTCTGGTCTGAGAGCTACAGAGCTAGTGTGTTGTGTCAGTGAGTAGTGTACTTTAAGTCCTGATCATCCATTCTGAATGATTTGACGTGCTGCAATGGGTTCCGAACCGTGCATTATTGACAGCTTGTTATCAAATCCATTTTCTCGGAGGAATATCCAAGAGAAAACAGACATTATTAAGAATGGCAGGCCCTGTCCGGCGCTGCCAGATTTAAAGACACAGCACAGGGAGAAAAATAGAGAATATGTACGTTCGTTCTCTGTATCTCAATATAATAATACGCACTGGTTGACAGGGTCCAAGAAACTGAATAGACTGTTTTGCTGGCCGTGTTTACTATTTTCTGCTGATAACGGTGTATGGTGTAAAAGTGGCTTTGACAATTTGAACACCCTGACACTGTCCATTACAAGACATGAGAAATCTGCAAACCATATGAAGTGTTTCTTGCAGTTAAATAGCTTTGGGCGTACAAGGATCGACCACCAGTTGGATGAACAGAAACGCATCAGTGACCAACTTCATAATGAAAAGGTAAAGAAAAATCGTGACATACTTAAACGACTGATCGATGCAGTGTGTTTTTTTAGCAAAACAGGAACTACCATTTCGCGGACATGACGAGTCTGCAACTTCCGTAAACAGAGGGAATTACATCGAACTTCTACAAATGATAAGTGAATATGATCCTTTTCTGGCAGCTCATCTGAAAGACTCCACCATTTTTAGAGGGACGTCGTCTGCAATCCAAAATGATTTAATAGCAGAAATAAGTTCAGTAATTGTGAGAAGAATAAAGGAGGAGCTCAAACAAGCAACTTTTGTGGCAATAATGTTGGACGAAACGTCCGATATTATTAATAAGTCACAACTCTCTACTTTACTCCGTTTTGTAGATGAAAGTGGTGAAATTCAAGAGAGGTTTCTAGGTTTTGCTGACGTTAGTAAAGATTGCACTGCTGGAGCCCTCTTAAATCATGTTCGTGCTATTTTAAAAGAGTTCAGTTGTGAGGAAAAGATTGTGGCTCAAACATATGACGGAGCTGCTGTCCTAGCCGGTCATGTGAATGGGCTTAATAAACTACTTCAAGACCAGTATCCATATGCGACATTTGTGCATTGTTATAGCCACCTATTGAATTTAACACTACAGCAGTCTGCTTCAAAAATCAAAGAATGTACAATTTTCTTCCAAACAATGTCAGGACTTGCTGCTTTTTTTTTCAAAGTCTACAAAGAGAACAGCTGCTCTTCGAGATTTTGTTCAGAAGAAGTTGCCAACAGTAGCACCAACGAGATGGAATTTTGCTTCACGTCTTATTAATACTGTGAAGGAATATTATGATACGCTGGTGAAATACTTTCAACATGTACAGGATACTTCAGACGACTGGGATGAAGACACTACATTGAAGGCACAAGGATTTTTGTTCTTCTTACTTAAGTTCAACACTAGATTTCTGCTGGCAGTGTTCTCCAAGATTTTTTCTTTCTCCGATACTGTGTTCAATATTTTACAAACAAAAAGTCTGGATATTCAGTACTGTGGCAAGAAGGTTGAGGAGCTCTTTTTAAATATCCAGTCTATGAGAGATGAAGATTTTGATAGTTTGTATGGACATGTTGATACTGAAATTGATGTTTATGGAGGACAGCCGTGCTCTAAAAATCGAAGAATTAGTGATGAACAAGAAAAATCAAATTACAAACGTCTATTGAATGAAATTATTGACAATGTACTTGTCCAAATAGGAGAGCGTTTTAAATGCATAAAGAAATTTGTGTTCTTCTCGCTGTTGGATTGTGATTTGTTTGAGAAGCACAGAAATAGGTTTCCAGACAGTGATGTTACTGCCCTAGAAAAGACCTATGGGTCATTTTTCGACATTGTTCGCTTAAAAACCGAATTAAGTGTGATGTATTCATCTTCTGATTTTAAAGAGAAAAGTGTTTCAGACTTAATGCATTTTATGCATACTAATAAATTGTACATGGGTATGCCAGAAATTTTCAAGCTCATCAAACTTGTAGCAACAATTCCTGCTACTACATCCTCTGCAGAACGTTCTTTCTCAACACTGAGACGCATTAATACATATTGCAGATCGACTCAAGGTCAGGAGAGGCTATCATCATTAGCTACGTTATCGATTGAAAAAGGATTGCTTGCGAAAATTAGATTACAGTCCTCTTTCTATGATGAAGTTATTGATGGTTTTGTAAAGAGAAGCCGCAGAGTAGAGTTTGTTTTCAAGTAGGAAGATCTAATAAATAGTTGCAATTTTTCTTTGTACATAGTTTGACGTTTACTTGTTTAAATTATATAATCACTGGCTTGTCATAATTTGTTAATAATTATAAAATGTGTCTGATTGTTATTCTTTCGGCCATTCTTGAAGGTGTGACGTAACCAGTTTGAATGCATGTTCATGTAACCGATGATTAAAAAGTTCATGTGATTTAGCGATTATTGGGTTTATACATCTTATTCATTCAGAACTATGCATGTCCCACCCCACCAACTTGCTCGAATGGAAGAGCAAGCCTGACTTTCATGACCAGCATTCGCCCCTGTCAAGTTCCAAGTTGTTAGTCTGAAATCGTTCGGCAAAAGCCGTCAGCATAGGCCAGACTGCTTACTACATTTCCACCTTACTGAACACCCCCCCCCCCCGCCCCTTTATATCTTTCAGCAGGAGATCCATGTAATAAACGAACAACAAAGGTGAAATATTACAGCCTTGTCTAACCTCTGTACCGGGCGAGTTGGCCGTGCGCGTAGAGGCGCGCGGCTGTGAGCTTGCATCCGGGAGATAGTAGGTTCGAATCCCACTATCGGCAGCCCTGAAGATGGTTTTCCGTGGTTTCCCATTTTCACACCAGGAAAATGCTGGGGCTGTACCTTAATTAAGGCCACTGCCGCTTCCTTCCAACTCCTAGGCCTTTCCTATCCCATCGTCGCCATAAGACCTATCAGTGTCGGTGCGACGTAAAGCCCCTAGCAAAAAAAATAACCTCTGTAAGTACCCTGAACCAAGAACTCATTCTACCATCAATTCTCACTGCAGCCAAATTGATTTTAAATATCTACCCTTAATCCCATAGGCCCGCAGTATGGTGAACATCATTTCTCTCAGTACACTGTCATATACTTTTATACAGTCCGAAGAATGACAACTAGATCAGCTGAAACTTGACAGTTTATATTAATGTAAAGTACCTGCTGCCTTTTAAGATAATGTTTTGTGAAATATTTTTCTGGTTTTCTGTTACAGAATAACGGAAATGTAAGCAGAAGAAAACAAATGAAAATAATATACAGTAATTAAATGATTTTTCAGTTTTTCTTCCTTCCTCCAGTCTTCCTAAGTTTGTTCCCAGTACTGTAGCATATTGCATTAATAATATTAACTTGTTTACTGTTGCGAATACACTTATGTACAATGTAATGCAGCAAAATGCCTTATGTCCAAACTAAATATTTAATATCTAGAGAATCATAGAAATTTAATTTCTCTCGCATGAATTTAAAATCAAATATTTTTTTCTGAATTTATGCTGAAAGAATTGTGATCCTCTCTCTTGTACATCAAACATGACACGTTTTTCTTTGTGAAAAAATACAATGGACGTAAGGCTCTTTGCATCTTGGTAACTCATATGCAAATACAAGACCAAATACAATATATCAGATCATAAAGCAACTTCCGATGTTAGCTAAAATGGCGCCACGTTCAGTCAATTCAAATGTAACAATGAGAATGTGCGAAGCGTCAATTTAGTTAATTTTTTGGTTTGATTACGAAACGCTAATGTAGTGATTTTTTAAAAAAAATTGAAATTCGGTTTTAAAACGAATATGATATATTACGACGTGTCGATCATGTTGTGTGCCTGGATGTAATTCATATTAAATCAGATGTACACACATACAGATCAAGTGTACTTAATGCGTCGTGATGATTTCGTACTTACAGAAATTCATTTGAATGCCTTAAAATATTCGAGGATAAATTTGTCATTAGAGAGAATGTTTTCCGTGTACTTGATGAGCTATTTGTTTTTCCTATAAGGCAAAAACTCTGCGTTTGGTGCTTATCCTAGTACATTTCCCAATTGCTATACCTTTTGAGGTTTTTAAATGTGAGGTTGTAAAAAGTGATAAATCTATTTATTTTATCTGTGAATGAAGACAATTTTTTAAATTTGAGGACAAGGTATCAATTGATATACCGTCTTTTACAGTACGTATTTACGGAGCCAAAGATTTAGGGGTTAATGTAATTTATACATAAATGCATGTTATCAGAGAACTTCAAACCTATTCTCTTATTGAGAGACAAAGGTTATCTCACGTGAAACATATGTATTATAGTATAACAGTTAGGTGAATCATTATCAGAATCATTGTTATGATAGAATAGAAATTCGTGACAGGGTTGTGTTTATAATAAATTTTTGAACGAGGTTGGCTATATTTAAAAGCGTGTTGTCATAGAAATATCATTCAAATAAACTAATTTTTGAAACAAGTATTGATTTATAGGAAGAAGCATTATGGATTGGAACATTTTATCATGGATACCTACTACTATATCTACATCAATTCGATAAAAATCCAACATCTCTAAAATCAATTTAGAAAAGGCTAGGTAAAGAATTTATACGTAGTCTGCCACTTGGATGAGAACCCTAAATTCAGATCATTGGTGATTGATTGATTGATTGATTGATTGATTGATTGATTGATTGATTGATTGATTGATTGATTGATTGATTGATTGATTGATTCGAATTGAAACTGTCATTCTTTGAAACGCATTAGATATTCCTCCAGGTCTCTTATTTTAGAATGCAAACCTATCTTAGCTTTTTTATGGACCATATTAGTTCATAGAAAATACTTGTGTTTTGAATTCCCCACTTATTGCTTACCACAATATTCGTGGGCTATTTTTAAATTCTGTTATTTCAAGTACCGGTAGAGTATTCTTAAATGACAACAGTACACTTTTTAAGAAGCAGGAATGTAATGTGATATGACGTACACTCTTGTGTATGGCAGAAAATTGAGTACATGTCGGTTTTTATTTCTTCAACTAGCGAATGTGTTGTATGTCCGGCGCTCCCGTCTCGCTCCACCAGCCAGCTGCACGCGCGCCTGTGTATCATTCTGCTAGCTTCGACGCGCAGCCCTCAGTGCGCGTGCCTGACCATCGAGTGTACTATAAATAGGAGCTCCCTGCCTGCTCAATTGCCCACTTGCCCTGGTGTCCAGCTCCAGAATACACCCTACGTCGAGCACGGAGGCTACTCCTCTTGAAAATGTGCTTCGACCAGGTGGACTGAATTTCTGGCAGTACGAGGTTTCACCTCTGGTCACCGCTCCCTTACCTGTTTCCGCTGCCTATGTACCGTAATTCTTTTACAAGCCATTTTCATTCCCTAATTTACGCAAGCTCCCTTAGTTTCGCTAGGTGGAATTTCTTCAATCAATTGAACTTGCTTTTTAGGAATTCAGGCACTTCAACAAACAAGGACTCTCAAAGACATTTATGTTAGTGTGCCAGATAGTTCTCGACTATCAACGTGTCAATTCACAAAGACTATCTTTTCAAGATAGAAGTGTATATAAAGACTGTAAACCTGTACATATTGTATAAAGACAGACTTTTCTCAAGATTCAATATTCCTTTTTGCTTCAAAATAAATTTCTGTTATTTGTGTAAATATCATAAAGGAAGCAAAATAAAGTTGTGTTTGTAAAATTCAACCTTGGTTACAACACAACTCTATGGCGACGAGGTAACAACGCAACAACCTACAATTCTTCGACCCCAGTTGCCAACTCTATGGCGACGAGGTAAAAAAAAAAGGCAACAAACTACACGTCATCGGCCCCAATCGCCAACTCTATAGCAACGAGGTAAACACGACACTACAATTCAACAGGCCCAGTTGTCAACTCTACGGCGACGTGCTAAACAACAACGACACTCCAACCAGTTCTGACCCACAGCTTACCTTAATCTTTCTTGCACGCATCTCGCACTGGCTACTGCGGAACAACTCGCTACGGTCTTCCAAGCCTTACAGCAGCAACAACAACAGTTTATGCAACAACAACAGGCAGCATTAATTCAGGCTATTCAAGCTATTTCTGTCTCTACACAGCCATCAGCTATTCCTCCGTTCTCTGCTTTTGATCCAGCTAAGGAAGAATGGTCAGTTTATTTAGCCCGCTTACGACAGCATTTCATCTGCCATTCTGTCACAGATGATCAACGCCGCCGCGCACTATTTCTTAGTTCGGTTGGCAATGCTACGTGTGAATTACTACGTAAATTAAGTCCGGAAGAACACTTATCTGAGGTACCCTTCACGCAGCTCTTGGCCCGTCTCACAGAGCACTATGCCAAAGCTCCTCACATAGTGGCTGCTCGCTATAAATTTTTTCAGAGCAGAAAGCAACCCCATCAGACACATACTGAATGGATAACTGAATTGCGTGGTCTAGCTAAACCCTGCCAGTTCATCTGCTCCAAGGACGGTTGTGGTTCATCCTACACTGATTCTCTCATTCGGGACATGATAATTTTACATACTCCTGAAAACAAAATACGTTTTGACGCTGTCAAGCAGAGTAACCCTTCTTTAGAAGATGTCCAGCGTATTGCTACGGTTTATGAGCTTACTACCAAGACTGCCGCAGCCATAGCTTCTCCACACGAAGTTGCACAAGTCTCGCCTCAGGCCCGCAAGTCCTCTGCTACAGTGAACCGTATGGATAAGGCGCTCTCCACCAAGCATTCTTGCCAGGTTCCCTCTCGTAATGCTACACGGAAGCCCAATTCTAAAAGCACCTCGAAACTCCTGCCTTCCTGCCGAGGCTGTTTCAAGCATCATGAACGTCGTGACTGTCGTTTTTTCAAAGCTACTTGTGAACGATGTAATAAACTTGGACACATTAAAACTGTCTGTCAAAGTTCGCTCCGCCCTGCTAAGACTACTGCAGCACGCCGGAAACATATACAGCCCCGCCAAGACATGGAAGTTGATCAGATCAATCTTATTCTTCCCACAAAGGATTCTCACAAAATCATCATTCCTCTCTCATTCTCTGATCGATCTGTCGATTTTCAATTAGACACTGGATCCCCTGTCTCTATTATTAACCTGACTACCTACCACGACTTAGGTTCACCTTCATGCTCTCCAGCTGACATCCAGCTCGTGACATTTAACAAGAAGAAAATTGACATCAAAGGTCAAATTAAGCTTCAGGCTAGTTATAAAGGAATTCAGAAGGCCATTCCTCTTCTCGTAGTTAACAACTACACTGCATCAAACATTATGGGCATGGATCTATTTAACTTATTTGGTTTCCAGATACATGACAACATTAACGTCGTATCTACATTGCATCCTACTTCTGACGTTACCGCTCTCCTAGCGCAGTTTCCTGAAGTCTTCGACTCTCAGCTCGGAACAGCAAAAGACTATACAGCTCACATACAGCTGAAATCCGGAGCTAAGCCTCGCTTCCTCAAAGCTCGTCCAGTACCCCTAGCACTTCAAGACCAGGTCACGAAAGAATTAGAAAGATGGATACAAACTGGAATTGTTGTACCAGTTACTTCTAGTCAATGGGCTACTCCACTCGTGGTAATCAAGAAACCTGATGGTAATGTTCGACTTTGTGGTGATTTTCGATCTACAGTCAACGCACAACTCGACACAGATATCTTTCCTATTCCACGTCCAGAAGACTTATTCCGTCGTCTCTCTGGTGGACAATTCTTCTCTCGAGTTGATCTTAAAGAAGCATATCTCCAGCTACTTTTGGACGAAGAATCTAAGAAATTTCTCACACTCAACACTCCTCTCGGACTGCTCCAGCTCCAGCGGCTCCCATTCGGTGTTTCATCCTCAGCGGCTATTTTTCAGCGCTATTTGGCTCAACTCACCGCCTCCATTCCCGGTTGTGCTAACTACCTGGATGATATTATTGTTACTGGAAAAGATCATCAGGAACATCTAACCAATCTACGCCTCCTTCTCCAGACATTGAAAGACAATGGCTTACGAGCGAATCTCGCTAAATGTACCTTCTTTCAGCCTCAAGTTCACTACCTAGGACATATACTTGATAAGAATGGAATTCGTCCTAGTACACAGAATGTCTCAGCGATAGTAAACATGCCAGCACCTCAGAACCTCAAGCAGCTTCAGTCCTTCATAGGCAAAGCGAACTATTATAATAAGTTCATTCCACGCTTCGCTACAGTGGCAGCTCCATTAAACGCTCTACGTAAAAAAGGTGTTAAGTTTCAGTGGACTCCGCAATGCCAACAGGCATGGAAAACAATCAACAACGCCTTAATTCAAGCTATACAACTCACTCATTTTCAGCCCGACAAGATCATCACGCTAGCTACTGACGCTTCAGACTACGGTGTCGGTGCCGTTCTCTCCCAGAAGGATCGTCATGGACAAGAACGCCCCATCGCCTTCGCTTCGAAAACACTTAATGACCATCAACGTCGATACTCACAGATAGAGAAAGAAGCTTTAGCCATCATATTTGGTATTCGCCGTTTCAATGAATATCTCTATGGCAACCATTTCCTGATCATTACCGATCATAAGCCTCTCGTACACTTATTCCATCCTGGTAATAAGATCCCAGAGAATTCCCTCAGAAAGCTTCAAAGATGGTCCATGTTCCTTTCTGATTATTCCTATCAGATTGTATATCGAGCCACATCCCAGCATTGTAATGCTGATGCCCTATCCCGCTTACCCGTTGGTCCTGATACTGCCTTCGATTCTCAAGAATCTGAATGTCTTCAGTTGGACATAGAACTTGAAGATACTGTATCCAGTTTTCCTATTGATGCTACCTGCATAGCTAAAGCTACGGATAAGGACAGTACACTTGCTACTGTACGTACTTACATCCGCAACGGTTGGCCTCTTCAGAGCACACTTCCTGCCCACCTGGCACCTTATCATCGTATGCAGCATCGTCTCACGACTCGTGCCGGAGTTGTATTACTAGAAGCAGGCACCATCTTCCGAGTGGTTATCCCACTTAGCCTACAGAAACAAGTTCTCGAATTATTACACCAAAGCCATTGGGGTATCTCCAGAACAAAGCAACTCGCCCGTCAACACTGCTACTGGCCCGGTATTGATGCCGCCATCGAAAAGCTAATACGTCATTGTGAGCAATGTCAAACGAATCAGAACGCCCCGTCTTCTGATCTTGCTTCATGGCCTCCTGCTACTACTCCATGGGAACGAGTTCACATCGATTTCGCAGGTCCTTTCCTCAATTCCATGTGGTTAATAGTCATCGATTCACTGTCAAACTTTCCATATGTAGTGGATATGCATTCGACTACTACAACCGAAGCTACCATTCGTGCTCTCCAGAAAATCTTTACTACAGAAGGTTTACCGCAAGTACTCATTTCAGACAACGGACCTCAATTTACAGCTACTGCTTTTCAGAACTTTTGTACACATAATGGCATTCGTCATATCCTAGCACCACCTTTTCACCCTCAATCTAATGGTGAAGCTGAACGCTTCGTACAAACATTTAAAAGAAGTATGAAGAAAGCTGTCTCTTCAGGCTTAACTAAAGACCAAGCCTTGCTCCAACTCTTAAACAACTACAGAACTCTACCCGGCGCTGATAATATCACTCCTGCACAGAAGCTCCATGGACGACCTCACAGAACTTTACTTTCTCTGTTACAGCCTCTTCCGGCCCAGCATAAGACCTCACCACCGAAGTTCTCCCTCAACGACAAGGTCTACACCAGGACATTCAAATCCAACCCACTCTGGATACCTGGAGTCATCTGCAGATCTTTGGGTCATCGTCTATACGAGATACAGACTACGGAGAAACGTATCTGCCGCCATCAAGATCAGATACGTCTGCGCTACCGCCCCTGTCCAGCTATTGATGCTATTGCTAAACCAGATAAATCTATTGCTGAACGAGCTTTAGATCATTTAATAACAATGGGTTCCTTTCAGGACGAGACAGCGCCACTCCGCCCAGTTCCAGCTCCGGACAATACAACAGAGACATCAGCAGCTCCGCCCCAGCATCGCAGTCGCCGCCAGCGCCGCCGCCGTTTCACGCCGTACCGGCGTATTTAGGAGGGGAGGGTGTTGTATGTCCGGCGCTCCCGTCTCGCTCCACCAGCCAGCTGCACGCGCGCCTGTGTATCATTCTGCTAGCTTCGACGCGCAGCCCTCAGTGCGCGTGCCTGACCATCGAGTGTACTATAAATAGGAGCTCCCTGCCTGCTCAATTGCCCACTTGCCCTGGTGTCCAGCTCCAGAATACACCCTACGTCGAGCACGGAGGCTACTCCTCTTGAAAATGTGCTTCGACCAGGTGGACTGAATTTCTGGCAGTACGAGGTTTCACCTCTGGTCACCGCTCCCTTACCTGTTTCCGCTGCCTATGTACCGTAATTCTTTTACAAGCCATTTTCATTCCCTAATTTACGCAAGCTCCCTTAGTTTCGCTAGGTGGAATTTCTTCAATCAATTGAACTTGCTTTTTAGGAATTCAGGCACTTCAACAAACAAGGACTCTCAAAGACATTTATGTTAGTGTGCCAGATAGTTCTCGACTATCAACGTGTCAATTCACAAAGACTATCTTTTCAAGATAGAAGTGTATATAAAGACTGTAAACCTGTACATATTGTATAAAGACAGACTTTTCTCAAGATTCAATATTCCTTTTTGCTTCAAAATAAATTTCTGTTATTTGTGTAAATATCATAAAGGAAGCAAAATAAAGTTGTGTTTGTAAAATTCAACCTTGGTTACAACAGAATGTACCCGTGCTTCGCTACGGTATTCTACATTGTATTCGAATATCGAAGTAAATAGTGTACATGCAGTAAATAAGATTGTTTTAAAAATGCATGTCGCTTAGCGTTATCCGAGAAAGAGCATTGGGAGGTCCCCGTACGTTGTTTCCAATGTAAAGTGTTTGTTACGGATTTGTGATATAACGGCAGGCTCACTTGCCTACTGCCATTCACAATCGAGTTGGGAAGTTTACATTATAATTGCAGGCCCCATTGCCTACTACGCGGACAGAATCGATTTGGGGAGTTTTCGTTAAAATGGCAGCCCCCCTTTCCTACTTCCAGACAGATTACAGTTGAGGAGTTTCTATTATAATGGCAGGCAATTACCCTACTATCACTCGAAATTGAGTTGTGCAGTTATCATTATAATGCCAGGCCCATTTTCCTACTGCCAGCCAGCTTACTGCCAGTCACACCAAGTTGGTGAGTTTCCATCAAAATAGCAGGCCACTATGCCTAATGCCAGTCACATTTTAGATGAGGACATTTCTTTATAATGGCGGGCACCCTTGCCTACTGCCAAACACAATCGGTTAGGGGAGTTTTAAACAAAACTGCATGCTCACTTGCCTTCTGCAAGTCAAATCGAGAAGGGAACTATTCATTACAATTGTAGACCTTCCTTACTAATGACAGTTACACAGGAGTTGGAGAAGGAACCCTTTCCTACTGCCAGTCAAAGTCGGTGTGGGGAGTACTGATTACAATAGCAGACCCACCCTTTCTCGATCGCTAAAAATCGACATCAGTGAATATATATAGATCGACATACGAAGGTATATGCGTGTTTACAATATTGAAGACCTTCATTTACAGATTAACTGCTACTAAACGTACGTCATATCGACAAAGGATTATACCATAAGACACGTCCAATGATATGTCATCTATTCTTGGGTCAGATTGAGTTAGAAACGTGGAACAGGGTAAAGGTTTTGTAAGATTATCTCACATTACATTACTTTTCGGATAATTATGTGACAGCTACATACATAGCATTTGGCTCATATATGGCTACTGGGTGGGCCAATTTTCGTGAAGAGTTTGATGATTCTGTATTTCATATAAGTAATTGAAAGTATGAATTATGCATGTGAAAATTCCAAATTGACTAAACATCGATTAATAGAGAAAAATCAAACGTAAAAGGGATACAGATACGGCAAAAAGTCATAAGACCAAGGTTGTAGATCATTCCAAATTGAACGGAGATTGTGCAATCCGTTATGTGATAGGAATTTCCGAAGGTCTGCACCATCATTAAAATTGCCTGCATATTTCGATATTCTTCGGGGATAAAAAGTGAAAAATTTAATGATCTAGGATGTTTTCCGTTCGTTAAAGGCTAAAACGTATAATTTTGTCAAATTTCAATTATCTTCTTTTTCTTCTGGCAGATTATGCCGCAATGTGGTTTTTGAGCGAGGCGGGTAAAAATTAGGACTTTCAGAAAACTAAACCAAAATTATGGAGATGGTCATTATTACCCCTTAAACGGAAAGCTGTACGAAAATTTCGCCAAAATAGTCAGTGTAGAGGCACACAGTCCTTACGATTTGATTTATATAGATAAGGAATCTGCTCCATGTGAAACACCTTTTGGGCTATGTCCGCTGGACTTAACCTGTAAAAGTGACCATTCATGATATCTCCCTTATTAATCCTCCTGACGAAAAAATGCACATGAAAAAAAAAAAAAGGTTTAGAAGTGGAATTCCATCACGTTTGGTCGATTTCCAGTCAGGTTGGTCTTGTTCTGTATATATTGTGGAAGTTTAAAATCACCATTTCGGTTCCCTATAAACCGCCAGTCCATTCCGGAACATGAAATGTTATTTACGTTTAAAACCTACCTTTGGACAGGTGGATGCTAAATATAAATTTTGGTTCGAATGTCTTCAGTAGTTTTCAAGTTGTAAGGAATACGCTTTACACGCACCCGCTCGTGAGTCAAATCCGATGGGACTTGTACAGAAAAACGGTCCGTTAATGATATCTCCCTTATTAATCCTCGTATCGAAATGATGCACATGAGAAAAAAGGTTTAGAAATTAATTTCTACCAAGGTAGGTAGATTTCCATTAAGTTTGGTTGTGTATATTTTGTGGAAGTGCAAAATCACTGTTTCGGTTTCGTATAAACCCCCAGTCAGTTCAGGGATTTAGAAACAATATTTGCCCTAAAACCTATCAAGGACAGGTGTATTCTAAATATGAGTCTTGGTGGAAATACATCCAGTAGTTTGTAGCACTCGCGTACATACGGCGTAATTAAGGAAGAAATAATACAGTTAAGAAAGTTGAAAGGAATAGAAAATGGATTATAACTGAGGACAGCCGGATAACGACAAATATGTAAATGCCAAGTGAATGTATTGGAAAATCAAATGCCCCTCAATAAATTATGCTAGTGTGAGTTATGGATATAATAAAGCGGTAACAGAGGAGAAATTTAGGTCCAGTGATTCTTAGGTAAACAAATAATAAGAAGATGACTAATGGTGTTATTACTTAATCTATTCGAGGGCGGTTATAACATCCAATGATATTCCGCCAATATCCCGCAGATAGGCCGATTGACGCCTCTCTTGCCTTCTACCCAAGGAACAACCACGAATTTAAAAGCATGATGAGGAAAATGGCAAAACGTTACTTCCCTGCTGGCATGCAGTCAGAGACGTTGCCATGGTAACTTGCAGGTTAGTTGTCGGTCTGTCGGTCACTCAATGCAGAGCATGATACCAGCGGAAAATTGTAAATTTCTCCGTCATGTGAAGAGTAAGGTAAATTATGAACATAACGAAAGTTGTTTATAATGAAGAGCCGTTTCACGTACGGTAAACGAAGTTTACAGAAAATCAATAGTATAAGAGAAAATGACCCCCGTCTATTCAAAGATTTTAAAATGATATGCATATCCAAACCTTCCCCGGGATGAGTATACTCTAAATATGAAGTTTGGTTGAGATCTATCCAGCCGTTTCGAAGTGATGGTGGAAAAACCATCCTGGTTTTCTCATAAACCCCCGGTCTATTCAAAGATTTTAAAATAATATGCATATCGAAACCTTCCCCGGGATGAGTATACTCTAAATATGAAGTTTGGTTGAGATCTAACCAGCCGTTTCGACGTGAGGGTTGAAAAACCATTCAGGTTTTCCTATAAACCCCCGTCTATTCAAAGATTTTAAAATGATATGCATATCGAAACCTTCCTCTGGATGAGTATACTCTAAATATGAAGTTTGGTTGAGATCTATATAGCCGTTTCGACGTGATGGTGGAAAAACCATTCTGGTTTTCCTATAAACCCCCCGAGTATTCAAAGATTTTAAAATGACATGCATATCGAAACCTTCCCCGGGATGAGTATACTCTAAATATGAAGTTTGGTTGAGATCTATCCAGCCGTTTCGACGTGATGGTGGAACAGACAAACAGACAGACAAACAGACAAACAAACAGACACGAAACGTAAAAACCACCGATTCGGTCTTGAATTGACCTAAAACGGATAAATATCTGAAAAATTGGCAAAACAAAAGAAATTACAGACAGCGGACCCCCTACAATTTTATTTATATAGATGTCATATCCAGGATATAAGGATATTATTAACCTTCGCTGCTATATTTTCAACTCATACACCATATAACCCCATGATTGATGTTTTACCATGATAACGTCATGACTGCAAATTAAAACAGAATAATAGCACGGGGCTTAAATGTATTTCTTATTTCAATTTTCGCATGAGCTACATGCTTATAACCCACGCCAACAGATTCAAATAGTATATTTCCGAACTGAAATTTCAAGTTACATGTTTATTCGATAATTTGTTCGACTGCTAGGGGCTTAAATGTAACCAATGCATTTCTTATAGCACTAGGCGTTCTGTTTAGTTTCGCTCCTGCATGAGCTACAAGCATATAAGCTATGACAACAGACTGAAATACTGTAATATGATTCCGAACCGATATGTAATGTTACATGTTTATGCGATAATTTGTTCGACTGCTAGGGTCTTAAATGTAAGAAATGTATTTCTTACAGCACTAGGCGTTTTGTTTAATTTCACTTTCCGCATGAGCTACATGGTTATAATCCATGCCAAAAGATTTAAATAGTATATTTCCGAACCGAAATTTCAAGATACACATTTATCCGATAATTTGTTTGACTGCTACGAGCTTAAATGCAATCAAGGTATATCTTATAGCACTAGGTGTTCTATTTAATTTTACTTTCCGCATGAGCTACATGGTTATAACCCATGCCAACAGATTCAAATCGTATATTTCCGAACCGAAATTTCACGTTACATGTTTATCCGATAATTTGTTCGACTGCTAAGGGCTTAAATGTAACCAATGTATTTCTTATAGCACTAGGCGTTGTGATAACAGCTTATGTATAGCCGCCATCTCATGCAATCGACCATAGCCGTTATCTTTCTCTATAAGAGCCTATCTATAGCCGCCATATTGCTCCATCGCCCATAGCCGGCATCTTTCTCTATAAGAACCATGTACAGCCGCCATCTTTGGCAAGTGCCCTTATGCCGTCTCATAAGAGCGTATGTATAGCCGCCATCTTGCGCAGTAGCCTACAAGCTAGCTTTCTCCATATAAGCCTGTGTACAGCCGCCATCTTGCGCAAGCGCCCATGGCCGTCTTCTTTCTCTATAAGAGCCCATGTATAGCCGCCTTGTTGTGCAATCGGCCATGGCCAGTATCTTTCTACATACGAGCCTATGTATAGCCGCCATCTTGCGCAATCGCCCATAGTCGTCATCTTTCTCCATAAGAGCCCATGTATAGACGCTATCTTGTGCAATCGCCCATGGCCGGCATCTTTCTCTTTAAAAAGCTGAGTATAGCCGCCATCTTGCGCAAGCGCCCCTAGGCCGTTTCATAAGAACAGCCGCCATCTTGCGCAGTAAGCCCCTATACCTTCTCATAAGAGCAGCCGCAATCTTGCGCAAGCAGCCCCTAAGCCGTCTCATAAGATGCTGTGTATAGCCGCCATCTTGTGCAGTTAGCGTCGGGAAGGGAACCTTGCTGTAAAACTACGGCCCTGTGTGGTTAGACTCCTCCATGTACTTACTTATTTCAATCCCCATTGCCCTACCACTTAAAACAACGTCGGGAGAATCATCATTGTCCTACTACTCAAGATAGCGTCGGGAAGGACATCTCGCCGTAAAACTACGTCCTGTAAGGTTAAGCCCCTTCCAAGATAACGACTGTCCACGACGAGAAGGGCATCTAGCCATAAAACTAAGGTTAGGCATCTCCATGAGTTTAGGCTTACTTTCTTAGGCGTAGGCGTAGGGAAGGGCAACTAGCCGTTAAAGTAAAGTTAGGCCCCTCAATATAGCGACTGTGAGGTTAGGCTCGCTCTCTCATGCAAAATACGCAAATCGTCATTGCTCACCTACTATACTAGGGGTCAATGACCTCAAGTCAGAACTCGCATAGCTACACTATTCGGTGCTGACGCTGCAGAAAAAGTGCTGACTCAGCGAATTTAGAACTCTCTTTTCTCCTCTGTCAAGAAATGAGATTAGAAAGCGGGCATTCCCTCGGAGAACTGCATTTCCCAATGGAGGCTGTTCTAGCTGTGCATTTGGTGATACAGCTTTTCATATTTCGTATCATGAAGTGCACAATATTCATTAAGAGAGCATTTATTAAGAAAATGTATTTGTGAAACAAGTTCTATTTTTTTTACTCGTGATTATTTTTGATAACTTCGTACATAAAAATCCTTCAAAATACGTATTTATGAATCAAGTTCTATTTTTCTGGTTACTTGTGAATATTATCTAAATAAAACTCTGTACATAAGACTCGTTCAAAAATGAATCTGAGAAACAAGATCTGTTATTGTTCTATGTCTTTTTTGGTTTGTTTGTGAATACTGTTATTATATAGGAATGTGTGCATTAATAGTTGTTCCTCATTTAACATGCCTGTGTTCACGTTAATCATGTGCTCCCCCACCAATAATTACCAGAAGTGGGCGCGCCTGGCCCGCTTCCTTCCCACTTCTAGCCCTTTCCTACCTCATGGTCGCCACTGGACGAGTGTGCCAATCTGTGCTGGTGCGTCGAAAAGCAAATTCTAAAAAGCAATATAACAAGTCCGCCTCTGTGGTTTAGTGATTAGTGAGATTAGCTGCCACCCCCGGAGGCCCGGGTTCGATTCCCGGCTCTGCCACAAAATTTGAAAAGTGGTACGAGGGCTGGAACGAGGTCCACTCAGCCTTGGGAGGTCAGCTGAGTAGAGTTGGGTTTGATTCCCACCTCAGCCATCCTGGAAGTGGTTTTCCGTTGTTTCCCACTTCTCCTGCAGGCAAATGTCGGGATAGTACCTCACTTAAGGCCACGGCCGCTTCCTTCCCTCTTCCTTGTCTATCCCTTCCAATCTTCCCATCTCCCCCCCCCCCAAGGCCCCTGTTCAGCATAGCATGTGAGGCCGCCTGGGCGAGATACTGGTCATCCTCCCCACTTGTATCCCCCGACCCAGAGTCTGAAGTTCCAGGACACTGTCCTTGAGGCGGTAAGGTGGGATCCATCGCTGAGTCCGAGGGAAAACCGAACCTGGAGGTTAAACAGATAAAGAAGAAGATGAAGAAGAAGCAAAATAACAAAAACTACACGTTGTAGTGGATACATTCCTCCACATAGGGGTGTCGTCAGAAAAGACATCTGTCGGTTAAACTGGGCCAAATTCCCGTCAAATGACGACCCCAATAAATTGGGGGGAAATCCCAGGAAGAAGAAAAGGACGAGATGACATGCAGTTGACTAATGGTAAGGGTAATGAAGAAATCGTGGTAAAGTAAGTAGGGGCAATACAAGGCTCCAAGATAATGAAGCTAGCGTCCAAGCCACTGTGCTGGGGGATATTTTTTCATCGAAATATCATTGCTAGAAGGCAGTGGCGGCTCGTGGATATCAGCAGTGGGGGGCGCACCTTAGTTTCATAATTCCACAAAATATCTCAAGTTCTTCAAAACATGTTATCAAGGTACACACTTCGAACACTATACGGTGCAATGCATATGCAATTGTTTTGATTATGATGATGTTGATTATTATTATTATTATTATTATTATTATTATTATTATTATTATTATTATAATGGGCCAACAGAGGACCACGTGCCAATTTCAATTCCTTCTTCTTTGTTCTTTCCTTTTCTTCCAGTACGCTTTCATCTGTTCACTATGTTTCTTCTTTCTGTCTTCAGACCACTTTGAACCAGTCTTTTTTACTTTCCTACCTTGGAATCCTTCTATTTTCAATACCTTTTCCCGAAAGCCTTCTCTATTATTTTTTTCTTGTGTTGTTATATTGTTTTTTCTAAATCCTTTCTTACTTCATTGACCCAGCTTGTCGTTGATTTCTTACCCCACAAATATCTGAAAATCTTACTGGATAATCTACTATCTTGTATTCGATATAAATGTCCTAAAAACATAAGTCTCCTTTTCCTCATTACATCTGATATATTTTCTATTTTTTGATATATTTCAGCATTACTTCGTAATTTCCAACCTTCTGCTGTGTTTTGTGGGCCTAGTATTTTCCTCATGATTCGCCTTTCTAGTATTTCTAGCTTATCTAAATTATAGTTTAATGCCAGACATTCGCTTGCATATAGGCATTCTGGCTTCACTACTGTGTTGTAATGCCTTATTTTTGCATTTTTGGATATGCATCTTTTATTGTAGATATCTTTGGTGACTCCATTATTATTATTATTATTATTATTATTATTATTATTATTATTATTATTATTATTATTATATGCCTTTACTGGCAGGACCTAGTGTTTACAGTGCACTATGTCTTCTGATGTGGGCTAGAGCAATTTTGTTACTTTCATTGAACTGTCTCTGTCTTATCCTTGGCTTTGACAATATGAAAGTGACTGAGCTATGAGCGATGCTAGTAATTCCATTCCTTCTGCAGTCAGTCCCTGCTAAGAATGGTGTGGAAATGTTGCTCATAGGGTCGGTTGGTGTGTGCATTTCAGTGGGCTTGGCAGACTGATATGTAACAGCAACTTCTGGCTCAGTGAGGAAAGGAACGGGAAACTACCTCACTACTCATTTCCCTAGTATGCCTCTTCAGTGATGCCTAGGCCATCTATGACAGCTGATGGCAGAGCTGTTGAGGATCCAACCAGCCTTAGGGCTGAAGACTGAACATACATACAGATATATTATTATTATTATATTATTATTATTATTCATTTATTCATAATAATAATAATAATAATAATAATAATAATAATAATAATAATAATAATATTTGCCTGTTCTTGTCCACTATAGAGTTATGTTTACGAATAGTTTCGTTGTAGTGATCACTTACACAAGACACGACATTGACTTCACCAAGCATTTCAAAGTCCATGGTACTATTGATATCACCCCTGTGGTGATCCATTTATCTCCTTTCCTAGAACGGGAGAATAGCAGGTTAGAAAAGCAGTAAAAGGTTTCTGAGATATCACTTTCACATATCCGCGAGTTCTTGTTATATACGTCAGGAGAACTAATTTGTCTTTGGAAAGCCCTATTTTCATTTTTCTTTGTCTCCGGTTTTTTCAACGAGAAGTCTGGTGTCGGCCTAAAACACTCCTTCAGTTCGACTTTCTTCTCGATGGAAAGAGAAGAAAACGTTAGTTCTTTAATATGTTCGACGGTAATCATACTGTACGAAGTGCACACATAACACTACGCTTACATATAAATCACAACCTTTCTCGTAATTTCACCTTGTCACAGTCACCTCACGAGATCATTCATCAACACAAAGTTAAACATCGCGCTCTCCAGTGAGTATGGTCAACATGAGTCAAGTGCGAGGAGCCAGTAGTTACAGTCGTTACTCGTTTCGTTAGTTAATAATCCTAAAAATTACAAGACAATTTTAAATGTATACCGGCACATTTAACTCAGGTAAGTGCCTCGGTAAAATAGTTCCTAGTTTTAGGAGAGAAATGGCATAAACTGACCCCTGTTAAATAGAAATCAGATCACCAATGTTTCGGGTAGGTTGGATGCAACGATGGGCCGCGGCAGAAACGCGCCGGAATCTCCGTAGAACAGCACATCTCTACTGCGCCTCTGATTGGCTCCCTCAAGGCCAGTCAAGCGAGACTCGGGAGTATTTGGTCCGCTGTGAGAGAGCGCCCTCCTGCGTAGGGCCAGCAGCGCATCGCGCCGCAGCACAGTACAACTCGCGCCCTTGATAATAATCTTATAGTAAAATATTTCCCTTGTTAACATTTAAGATTAAAATTCCCGAATTTAATGGAACCCCGTGGGGGGCGCGCGCCTTAGCGCCTCCCAAACGAGCCGCCACTGCTAGAAGGTATTCCGCCATAAGTTATATGGAACGGTAAAATGGCAATTAGAAGGAAAGGCCGTGCGAGCTGGGAGCGAAGTTCCGGCCGTTAATTGTAAGCATGGATTTGGGAGATGGTGAGCCTGAATCCTTCCATCGGCATTTCTGACCATTATTTTCCGTGGTCTCCCGTTTTAACTTCAGAAAAATGCCGGAGCTGTGTCTTCCAAATCCTAGCCTCTTCCCATTCTAGCTTCACGGAAAACCTATATGTTAGAGAAACGTTAAACTGCTAGCAAAAAGGAGACTTCTTCAGTTAGTCAGCACTCCATCGATCTTTCCCGTGCTAGACGTGTGCCTATCACGTGGTTGGCGACTTGAACGGTGTCATAAAACGCGTGGCCAGCATGATCTAGGTTGGGGAGATGTGTCTGCTGGAGACACACCTTCGACATGTCCACTCAAATAGCACGCCATTGACTCACCATTGCTTCGTTATGAACTCTAACCTTGCAATTCAATGACAACCTTTGACAAGAGTCTCTCGGGACAGTGTTGCCTATATAGTGTTTTTTCCCCAACGAATTTGTCTACCTACTTAGCAGAAATGAATTAATATCTATCTATCTATCTATCTATCTATCTATCTATCTATCTATCTATCTATCTATCTATCTATCTCTATACAGTATATAAAATAATAATAATAATAATAATAATAATAATAATAATAATAATAATAATAATATTAATAATAATGATTTTACGTCCCACTAACTACTTTTATGGTTTTCAGAGATGATGAGGTGCCGCAACGTTGTCCCTCATGAATTCTTTTACGTGTAAATCTACCGGCACGAGGCTGACGTAATTGCGCGTCTTCAAACATCATTAAACTGAGCTTGGATCGAACCCGCCAACTCGAGCTCAGAAGCCGAACGAGCTACTTAACCTATCTATCTATCTATCTATCTATCTATCTATCTATCTATCTATCTAGCTAGCTAGCTAGCTAGCTATCTATACTTTACTAATAAATATAATGTGAAGTGTACCGGTACTGAAGCATAAAGTTAGGTATAAAAATGAAGTAGCATAGTGGGACACTCTCGGACATGTTAGAAACTTCAAAATTGGTTCCAGAGAGCATGTTATCCCGAAAGATCCAAGTAAATGAGAAAATTCCCAAATCTCTTGGAGCATACAGAGCTGTGGGGGTTCCAAATTGGCGTTCGGTAGCAAAACAGCGTACGTACAAAGGTGAAAACATTTTTCAATCCAGTGGGAAATCTATTGGTCGTAGAATATGTCTATAGTTTCAGAACCTTACTTGGGCTGGTGGGAATTATAAAAACACGGAAGTTTAAAAAATGCAATAATTTCTAGACAACACGTGCGTTGTCATCTTATGGTATTAAAACTGCCATGCCGCTCGGCCAACAATTAACGTAGCTTGGACTTCGACAACATAATACGTTATGTGAGGTTTTGCTCGATTTATCTCGATGACGTTTGTTGTTTAAAGGGGCCTAACAGCTAGGTCATCGGCCCCTAATGGTACGATGTGCAACAAAATGACACGATAATTAAAACTTCAAAATGTATCCACTGACCAAAACATAAAACGAATGATGTTGAAAACTTTAACCATGAATCCAAAACATTCAGAGGATCTAATACACAATTCCTTATTTTCGGAGATGATGCTTGTTGTTCAAAGGGGTTCAAAATCTAGGTCACCGGCCCTTCATAATACTGTAGTACAAACCACTGGTAAAGCAGAATCATGGTATTCCTTCTGTAGTGGAACAAATCACAGGTAATATAGACTCACTGTGTTCCTCGCGTGGTAGTACTAATCACAGGTAATGTAGACCCATGGTATGACACACATAATGGTACCACCCACAGGCAACACAGACCCATGGTGTTCCTCACATAGTGGTACTAATCACGAACAACAGCCAAACCCATGGTGTTCCTCACATAGTGGTACTAATCATGAACAACAGCCAAACCCATGGTGTTCCTCACATAGTGGTACTAATCACGAACAACAGCCAAACCCATGGTGTTCCTCACATAGTAGTACTAATCACGAACAACAGCCAAACCCATGGTGTTCCTCACATAGTGGTACTAATCACGAACAAGAGCCAAGCCCATGGTGTTCCTCACATAGTGGTACTAATCACGAACAAGAGCCAAGCGCATGGTGTTCCTCACATAGTAGTACTAATCACGAACAAGAGCCAAGCCCATGGTGTTCCTCACATAGTGGTACTAATCACGAACAACAGCCAAACCCATGGTGTTCCTCACATAGTGGTACTAATTACGAACAAGAGCCAAGCCCATGGTGTTCCTCACATAGTGGTACTAATCACGAACAACAGCCAAGCCCATGGTGTTCCTCACATAGTAGTACTAATCACGAACAACAGCCAAACCCATGGTGTTCCTCACATAGTAGTACTAATCACGAACAACAGCCAAACCCATGGTGTTCCTCACATAGTGGTACTAGTCACGAACAAGAGCCAAGCCCATGGTGTTCCTCACATAGTGGTACTAATCACGAACAACAGCCAAACCCATAGTGTTCCTCACATAGTAGTACTAATCACGAACAACAGCCAAACCCATGGTGTTCCTCACATAGTAGTACTAATCACGAACAACAGCCAAACCCATGGTGTTCCTCACATCGTAGTACTAATCACGAACAAGAGCCAAGCCCATGGTGTTCCTCACATAGTAGTACTAATCACTAGTAGTCTCACAGAGCTCGATAGCTGCAGTCGCTTAAGTGCGGCCAGTATCCAGTATTCGGGAGATAGTAGGTTCGAATCCCACTGTCGGCAGCCCTGAAAATGGTTTTCCGTGGTTTCTCATTTTCACACCAGGAAAATGCTGGGGCTGTACCTTAATTAAGGCCACGGCCGCTTCCTTCCCACTCCTAGCCCTTTCCTGTCCCATCGTCGCCATAAGACCTATCTGTGTCGGTGCGACGTAAAGCAACTAGCAAAAAACTAGTAGTCTCATGGTTCTTATTTCATCATCCCTTGGTCGCCCCTTACGACAGGCAGGGGATACCGTGGGCGTATTCCTCGTCTGAGTTTCCCAACCACAGGGTTTTCTCGATGACTCCTACAAACGTATGGCAAAATAAAATAAACTAGTGGACATTTGAGAAAACTGCATTGCAAAGAAGTGAGAAAATTTTCTTTCGCGAAACGTCGTGACATATAGACAATAAATGGTACGACTGAAATGTCGTATGGGTTTTTAAGTGCAGGGAGTGTCCGAGGACATGTTCGGCTCACTAGGTGCAGGTCTTTCGATTTGACTCCCGTATGCGACCTGCGCGTCGTGACGAGGATGAAATGATGATGAAGACGACACATACACCCAGCCCCATGCCAGAGAAATTAACCAATGATGGTTAAAATTCCCGACACTGCCGGGAATCGAACCCGGGGCCCCTGTGACTAAAGGCCAGCATGCTAACCATTTAGCCATGGAGCCGGGCACTAGAAGCAATACACCATTTCATTTCAATGGCTTCAAAATCATTAAAAAGGCATTTCAGAGAATAGAGAATAGAGTGGCTTGCTAAAGCTCCAAAATTCTACAATCACGAATACCTCGCATCAAAAAGCTTATATCATGAGCGCCTCAAACTTAAAACTGCCGAGAGTCGCACAGCGGGGTGGAAAAAATAAAATCTCAACGGTAGCGTAATATTTTAGAACTAGCAGAATCAAGTGTTTCCTTGTATTTTTTTTTGATGTTGAATCGTTTGAAATATTTCCCGGAAAGCTACGACAAACTGCGCTTAAGGTGTGTATAGTATACATAAACAAAGCGTTAAATTATATATAAACTTTATTGCGCACAAGTTGTGCAGTATTAGGATAATTAATCAATACAGAGGTCTATGATTGATTTCACACGATTTTTACACGACAGTACGTGATATCGGTCACAATGTTTATCACAGAGTTCACATATGCACATCGAGTCCGGGTCGTGGTATGTCTTCGACCTACAGATTTTGTGATGGTAGCCATGGACTGCCATGGAATTTACAAAATGTCTCAGCTCCTGGTTTGTGCCGGTCCATGCTCTGTTCATCATGGCCTCTGAAGAGTAGAACTCTGGCCATATCTCCTTATTTTTCTTCTCCCTCTCTAACCGCAGTTTCTTCCAGTTCTCTGTACAGGGCAGATTGAATTTCCATCTCAGGTCCTCTATTAGAAATGTTTCTCTCGCGAGTTCGTACGCTAGTCTTGACTTGGTGTACTTTGAAATTCCGAGGGCTGCTTTCAAGAATCTGGCTTTCACTTTTTCCATTCGTATTAGGTCTTTATAGCTTAACTTTTCCCATGTTATCTCTATTCCGTATGTTAGAATAGGAACGATTTTGGCTTCAAAGGGCTATAGCTGTTTCCAGGGAAAGTTTGCTTAATTGCATGATGTCGTAGATGGCTTTGGTTGCGGCAGCTGCTCGTTGTGTTGGGTGAATTCTGAATGAGTGTGCTGTTGTCTGGACCGTTACGCCCAGATATTTGAAGCTGTTCGTAGTTTGTAGAGGTTCATGTTTGAGGTAAATTTTGTCCCTTGCAGATAGGCGTCCTCCTTTCCTGAAGACCATGTGTACTGTCTTTTCTGCGTTTATTTGCAGTCCGTTGTATTCAGCCCATGTTCCTAGAGCATTTATTCCTTTCTGGAGTTCGTTAGTATCGTGAGAACCCATCATCATGTCGTCTGCGTATATATAAATCTTGAGGGACGGAGCGGAAGTTCTTATTGCTTGGACCACGTCATGTGTGGCTACGTTGAACAGAAGGGGACTAAGGGGGTCTCCTTGTAACACTCCGTTTGTCTGTATAATTTCTTGCGAGGTTGTTACGTTGTCTGAAATTATGATGGTGTTTTTACTCAGGATGTTGTGTATCAAGACGCTTAGTTCCTTGTTTTGTTCCACCATCTGTTCTAGTTTGGCGCATGTTAAGGTCCTGTTGAGATTGTCGAACGCTTTTGTAAAATCGACAAATACTGCGTGGAATTTTCCTTTTGGGAATATTATATCCACCTCGATGTCGTCTATGAGGTTTTTGACTGCATATAGGGTGCTTCGGTTTTTCCTGAATCCAAATTGTTCCTCTGGGATCTTGTAGTCGATTTCCTCTGTTAGTCTTATCTTCGCAAGATTCGTCAGAATTTTGAGAAAGTTGTTCTCTAGCGCGATTCCCCGGTACGAGTTTGGGTCAAGTGGCTCTCCTTTTCCCTTGTATGTCATTCTAATTTTCGAGGTTTTCCAGCTCACCGGGATTTGAACTTTTTTTTTTTTTTTGTTATTTGCTTTACGTCGCACCGACACGGATAGGTCTTATGGCGACGATGAAGCAGGAAGGGGCTAGGAGTGGGAAGGAAGCGGCCGTGGCCTTAATTAAGGTACAGCCCCAGCATTTGCCTGGTGTGAAAATGGGAAACCACGGAAAACCATCTTTAGGGCTGCCGACAGTGGGGTTCGAACCCACGATCTCCCGAATACTGGATACTGGCCGCACTTAAGCGACTGCAGCTATCGAGCTCGGTGATTTGTACTTTATACAGACATAAGTTCATCATGTTCGTGATTGCTGGGATTAAAACTTCCGAGGCTGCTTTGATGTGCTCGTTAAATATCCCATCCGGGCCTGCTGCCTTCTTGTTTTTCAATGCTGATATAGTGTTTCTAATTTCCTCTGTTGTAAATCTTCTGATATCATCGTATTGTCTTGTTATTTCATGAGCTTCGTTGACACTTTGTTGGTTTAGGATGTTTGTGAAGTGAGCCTCCCAGATTGGCATCTCTATTTTCCCCATTGTCTGTGACTGTCGTGGCTTTAGAGCAATGTAGGGGTTTTCTTTTGCTTCTTCCACCATTCTTCTAGCCTCGAGTTCTGTGAAATCGTCTCGTTTCTTCTTTAGAAGGTTTTTA
The DNA here is from genome assembly GCF_040414725.1 of Anabrus simplex. Taxonomy (NCBI): domain Eukaryota; kingdom Metazoa; phylum Arthropoda; class Insecta; order Orthoptera; family Tettigoniidae; genus Anabrus; species Anabrus simplex. Next base: position 1,059,902,989 of record NC_090265.1, read on the forward strand.
TATTCTTTTCTGAGTCTGCTATATGTGATCAGGTCGTCCTGATTTTGAGTGCGTTTGGCCACGTGAAGGGCTGATATGACTCTCTTTCTCTCTGTATAGCATTGTTGATCGAACCATTTCTTTGCCTTTCTCTCGTTTATTGTGGAGGTTGCGGCTTTGATTACGTCTTCTAGCGCTGTTGCAGCAGCATCTAGGTCCTTTTCCTGAATCTTGTTTTTCAAAGATGTTAAGCTTGTCTCCATTTTCGCGTATTTTATTCACGTCTATCTTTCTGGAGGTTCTTTTCGTATGGTTTGTTTCCTGTCGTGTGCCTGTAGACTCTTTCAATTTGAAAGTAGTTGTCACTGGACAATGTTTCTTTATTGGTGTCACCGCGTCGGAATATAACACCTTATGGTCCGTTACTTCTAGATCGTTGCCTTTGTACAGGATTATGTCTATGGTACTGCTACCATTATGTGCGAAGTATGTGTTGTCTTCTCTCTTACTAACCAGTGTAAATCCCTCTTCAGCCATCATCTGTAGTAGTTCCCTACTTCTGCAATCATACTTATCTAGCCTACAGTTTAGGTCGCCCGCTATAATAATACTTTTTCCCGTGGCCGTCTTTCCTAGAGCAGTCATCACGATTGCTATGCTGTCTTCAATCGGGGTCAGTGGTTCGATGTATAGGCCTACGAAAGCCACTCTCTCGGACTCCATTATTATGGTGTCTTCTTGTTCACAGACGCAAGATGTTCTTCCTATCGTTGGTTTGTAGAAGCAGGATATTCCTTTTGTAGGTCTTCCCCTCGATCCTTTTTTTGCAGGAATATGTTTTGAGTAGAAACCGGGGATTTCTATATTGTCCGTCGCGAAAGTCTCTGTCAGGATGAGTATGTCATGGCTACTTAGGAGCTCGCCTTCAGTTAATTCTAAGGCGCTTTTAAGTCCTTCAACGTTCCATAGTAGGAGGTTAAGCTTCGAGTTCTGCACCTCTGCTTTGGGGACGAAAAAACCTGTACCTTCTAATTATGGCCCCTTCAGGCCATTCTTCTGGAACTGTGATTTTGTGAAGCTCGTTTAATGGTATGCCTACTTTGTAGGCTTTTAGAGTTCCTTTGGATTTTATTTTCTCACATTCTATTATTTCCGTCACCTTTAGTTTCCGGAGGTGTCGGATAAGTTTCTCCGGAGTGGAGTTATAGTGGAGGCGTCCTATAAAGAGCCACGCTTTGCGTACGGCTGCCTGAAGTGGGCCGTCTGTTGCGTCCGTTTCTTGTTGGGGTTGTTGCTGCGTGCCCACTACTATTGGGGTCATCTTCTGTTGATTCCCTCGGCGCTTCCTTCTTGCTGTCCATGTTTGGTTGTTTTCGTCGCCGATTGATTCGTCAAAGTCTACTTCCTTTTTGTCGTTGTTTACTGAGATCTCTTCGTCTCTCTTGTCGTTAATTAAGGCTCTTTGTGTAGTTAGCGGGTTGGGAGATTTTCGCGTTATTTCTTTCGGTTTAGTTCCGCTTGGTACATTCTCAGATGTTTTTGCTGTGGTCACGGACCCAGCTAAGTGTGTAATTTGGGTTCTGATTTTCTCATCTATTAAATTTCTTAGATTGTTGGTGAGATGTTCTATCATGGCCTCCATTTTTTGTGTTAGTTTTTGGGAAATTTTTTCTTCCAGTTTATTTTCAACTTCTATTTCCAACTCACTGTTATCGCGGGTTGTTGAGTATCGTGTCGTAACTTCTTACTGTCTATGTTGAAAGAGTCGGCCCGGAGGCCGCTAGGTATCGGCTGTGTTATGTTCCTGCCAGAGTAGTCGGTGGAATGGTTACTTGGTGTCGCCTCCTGACTTCTGTGAATGTTCCATTGTCCAACAGGAGTTGCTAGCGTCTTGTTTCGACATGCTGTTTCTTGCTTCGGGTCGCTAGATGTGGCTGGTTGTCCTATTGAGTAGCTGTCGTTTACTTCTATATCTGTACTTATACCTGTTCTAACCTCATTCGAGTATTCTTCGCTGCCATTTCACTTGCCTCTAAGGCTGATTGTAGTTCTGCAAATAAGTTTCGGATGTTACGATTCTGTGCAGAGTTTCCTTGGCTTCCTTTTTCAGGTAACTGCCTCCTTCCGCTATATTCACAAGTTGTGTCAGGGCCTTGTCAAGACGCGCCTTAGACTTCTCCGTCATCTTTTAGACTCAATATGGCGGATTGATTTTTCTTTATTCTCCGCTACACGTTAGCGCTTAGATCACAGAACTGGAGTGCAACCTTACTGTGTTTAAAATCTATGACAAGATGGCTTCTTACAACAAACAAGAATATTTCGACACTTAAAATATCAATTTTCTCTGAATATTCTCTATTCTAGTAGTAAGTAGAGACTTTAATATATCTCTGAAACTTAGTCTACTTGATTAAACCTGTATTATCACGTCGATTCACTCTGTAACTCACTTTCTTAGTCAATTTTTGTAGCCACGATGAACTCGCACGCAATGGCACAGTTTTTTTTTCAAAACTGCCTACATCCTTATTAAAGGATTTTGTATAAATCGCGGGTACCTAGTAACTCCTTTCCAACTGGTGGCTGTGGCTAACGTTTCTCAGTTTTCTAGCTGGGTGAACGCACATTTATTATAGTCATCATCATCATCATCATCATCATCTGTTTACCCTCCAGGTTCGGTTTTTCCCTCGGACTCAGCGAGGTATACCACCTCTACCGCCTCAAGGGCAGTGTCCTGGAGCTTCAGACTCTTGGTCGGGGGATACAACTGGGGAGAATGACCAGTACCTCGCCCAGGCGGCCTCACCTCCTATGCTGAACAGGGGCCTTGCGGGGGATGGGGAAGATTGGAAGGGATAGACAAGGAAGAATGAAGGAAGCGGCCGTGGCCTTAAGTTAGGTACCATCCCGGCATTTGCCTGGAGGAGAAATGGGAAACCACGGAAAACCACTTCCAGGATGGCTGAGGTGGGAATCGAACCCACCTCTACTCAGTTGACCTCCCGAGGCTGAGTGGACCCCGTTCCAGCCCTCGTACCACTTTTCAAATTTCGTGGCAGAGCCGGGAATCGAACCCGGATCTCCGGGGGTGGCAGCTAATCACGCTAACCACTACACCACAGAGGCGGACTATTATAGTCATAATTATGAAAATCAAGGCTCGATATTTGCGAAGATATTACAGTTTTTTTGTTGGAAGTAGAAAGTACACTGGGATGATGGAGTTTTGAAAATAACTTTGTCATTTGGATTAAAGTAATATTATAACTACATATTTTGCCCTTTCGACCAGAGCAAGTGGAGTGATGAGCCTCTTCCAACTTCTGCCACGGCCAGCTGAAAAAGAAACATAACTTACCAGCACGTAGATTCTCTTCTCAGGGTGTTGGACTGTCCGGTGAACCCTCGTACAGGGCTGTCATGAATTAACTACGGGTCAAGCTAGCTACTAAATAATGTAACCCGAAGACTGAATAAGATTAAATTAAATAAACTTTTATTAATTAAAAGCAAATAAAACTGAAGTTAAATTTAAATAAAATTGTAAATCGAGTGAAAATTAAGTTGAATTTTAAATAAAGTGAAATTAAAGTAAAACATCAGAAAAATCTAACATAACAAGATGACATTTTTAAGAACTGAGATAAAAAAGTTACATCAGAAAAACAAGATTAATTGTGAACGAACTTCAAAACATCCTGACTAAATTTCAAAAGAGGTTTCATAACTCAACCCCACTGACGACTCAAGACTAACTAAAGTTACATAATGTTGTTAAGACTGAAAGTATAAATTTTGATTTGTCACACAATAATTAATTAATGATTCCAAACAGTCAAATATTATACAATGTAAAAACGTGTGACCTAAGCTTTGAAATATAACCATGAACACAAAACATCACTTCAGTTCAATGTAGTCTTACACATTTATAATTATGCAATGGCTGGACATCGCCAGTCATGGCTATCTCTACATTTACCATACCGAGCTCGATAGCTGCAGTCGCTTAAGTGCGGTCAGTATCCAGTATTCGGGAGATAGTAGGTTCGAATCCCACTGTCGGCAGCTCTGAAAATGGTTTTCCGTGGTTTCCCATTTTCACACCAGGCAAATGCTGGGGCTGTACCTTAATTAAGGACAAATGACTCAAAACATCTCAAACGTATCTATAACCTACTATTTAAATAATCATTAAACCCTTGATTTGAATTGTTATAAATGACACAAACATCTGCAAAAATTTACGATAATTAGCATCCCTAAATTTATTTATGATTATTCATCATCATCATCATCATCTGTTTACCCTCCAGGTTCGGTTTTTCCCTCGGACTTTGCGAGGGATCCCACCTCTACCGCCTCAAGGGCAGTGTCCTGGAGCTTCAGACTCTTGGTCGGGGGATACAACTGGGGAGTATGACCAGTACCTCGCCCAGGCGGCCTCACCTGCTATGCTGAACAGGGGCCTTGTGGAGGGATGGGAAGATTGGAAGGGATAGGCAAGGAAGCGGGAAGGAAGCGGCCGTGGCCTTAAGTTAGGTACCATCCCGGCATTCGCCTGGAGGAGAAGTGGGAAACCACGGAAAACCACTTCCAGGATGGCTGAGGTGGGAATCGAACCCACCTCTACTCAGTTGACCTTCCGAGGCTGAGTGGACCCCGTTCCAGCCCTCGTACCACTTTTCAAATTTCGTGGCAGAGCCGGGAATCGAACCCGGGCCTCCGGGGGTGGCAGCTAATCACGCTAACCACTACACCACAGAGGCGGACTATTATAGTCATAATTATGAAAATCAAGGCTCGATATTTGCGAAGATATTACAGTTTTTTTGTTGGAAGTAGAAAGTACACTGGGATGATGGAGTTTTGAAAATAACTTTGTCATTTGGATTAAAGTAATATTATAACTACATATTTTGCCCTTTCGACCAGAGCAAGTGGAGTGATGAGCCTCTTCCAACTTCTGCCACGGCCAGCTGAAAAAGAAACATAACTTACCAGCACGTAGATTCTCTTCTCAGGGTGTTGGACTGTCCGGTGAACCCTCGTACAGGGCTGTCATGAATTAACTACGGGTCAAGCTAGCTACTAAATAATGTAACCCGAAGACTGAATAAGATTAAATTAAATAAACTTTTATTAATTAAAAGCAAATAAAACTGAAGTTAAATTTAAATAAAATTGTAAATCGAGTGAAAATTAAGTTGAATTTTAAATAAAGTGAAACTAAAGTAAAACATCAGAAAAACCTAACATAACAAGATGACATTTTTAAGAACTGAGATAAAAAAGTTACATCAGAAAAACAAGATTAATTGTGAACGAACTTCGAAACATCCTGACTAAATTTCAAAAGAGGTTTCATAACTCAACCCCACTGACGACTCAAGACTAACTAAAGTTACATAATGTTGTTAAGACTGAAAGTATAAATTTTGATTTGTCACACAATAATTAATTAATGACTCCAAACAGTCAAATATTATACAATGTAAAAACGTGTGACCTAAGCTTTGAAATATAACCATGAACACAAAACATCACTTCAGTTCAATGTAGTCTTACACATTTATAATTATGCAATGGCTGGATATCGCCAGTCATGGCTGTCTCTACATTTACCATACCGAGCTCGATAGCTGCAGTCGCTTAAGTGCGGTCAGTATCCAGTATTCGGGAGATAGTAGGTTCGAATTCCACTGTCGGCAGCTCTGAAAATGGTTTTTCGTGGTTTCCCATTTTCACACCAGGCAAATGCTGGGGCTGTACCTTAATTAAGGATAAATGACTCAAAACATCTCAAACGTATCTATAACCTACTATTTACATAACTTAATGTTATTTAAATAATCATTAAACCCTTGATTTGAATTGTTATAAATGACACAAACATCTGCAATTTTACGATAATTAGCACCCCTAAATTTATTCATGATTATTACACACGAAAATCCGTGTAATGAAGATTAGTGTTCACCAAATCAATTAATTAATCAACTATTTTAATTCGTGAGTTACCATGGTTAATGAACGTACAGTGTTTCACTACAGTTATAATATTTAATGTTGGGATGGTAAGGGTTATTCTGCCCGAAGGCAGGTCCGAACCTTCGCAGAGGTGTTCCTGAGCCGGAGTTTACGTGCGGTAGGGTGGCCAGTTCCTTTCCGCTCCTCCATTCCCTTACCCCCCACCAACAGCGCGTGGTAACCCATCCAACTCCTGACCACGCCCAATGTTGCTTAACTTCGGAGATCTCACGGGATCCGGTGTTTCAACACGGCTACGGCCGTTGGCAATGTTGGGATATTTATCAATATTAGTTACCATTGTCGGCAATCACTTCACGTTTACAAAACAGTATCTACCTCCTCAACTAATCATCAGATGTTTTAATATTTCATAAGCGACGGTTATACGATATTCATTGCTACCTCGTTAATAAGTCGATCTCATATGGATCCGTTATATTTAATTAATTCCTTATTATCCCTGTTCATCGTCTGCGTCTTTCATATTCATTCCTCTCATATATCATCGCAGATTTGCTCCTGTCCATAGAGCTATTCATATTCTTCCTTCTTCGTCCTTTACCCTAAGAGATGTATTTTAATCATTTTAATCATGTGTGCAGCCGTCTCTGGCTCACTTCTATATTCAATCATATTATTTTCAGTTGTCCCTTACATTAAAGACAAAATTCACGTCTCACATTTTCACAGATAGCAAACATTCAACACTTACAATCAGTTTCTCTAGCTTTCAATTGGACCTGCATTTCATTTATCTCTGTATCGTGCGAGTTAACAATGATTCATTAACACATTCTGTATTATGGCCATCTATCTGCACATGTGATTGCTTTCACAATGATACGCCCTATTCGCCAAATACCATTTACGTGCAATGCTTTAATTTAATTCAATTTAAATTTCGAACTGTCATTTTTATTATCATCATAGTTTGAGTTCAACAACTGCATTACACTGCGTAAGCCGACAATCAACACGCTATCTTATCTCCACTTATCCACGTTTGAAAAATAGAATAACATTATTATTATTATTATTATTATTATTATTATTATTATTATTATTATTATTATTATATTCATCTGAACTTGGCATTATATTTCTGTAGACTCAAATGATCCTTTATTATTATTATTATTATTATTTATAAACACACGCTTATCATTCAGATTAAGATGATCTGAGAAAACAATTATTTAATGCTTTACACTCTGATTATTATTATTATTATTATTATTATTATTATTATTATTATTATTATTATTATTATTATTAGGATGTTTACTCACCGGTAAACAAAATCAAGTTCGGTATTACGATTTAGACATAAAGTTAGATCTTGGTATTTATCCACATACAACGAAACTTTATATGGAAAATCCATACATGCAATTATTATTATTATTATTATTATTATTATTATTATTATTATTATTATTATTATTATTATTATTATTATTATTGCATCGAGCTTACAACAATCAGACTTCGATCGCCAATCTGACTGCTTTAAGCTCTTGATTTAACATATGATTATAACAACAGATACGTCACATAACTCTCATTATTATTAGTTGTCCGGTACGTGAAATTAATATTTACAAATACACTACATTATAATAATATCGGACAACGCATTAATCTACAGTCTTAATTTATTAAAATAATAAATTGAGCATTTATTTACCTTATCTGCTGGCCGCTACTGTACTCCGCTGGATTTCGTCATCCTGTGTTTAGCACATCATAATTTCGGCGTCATTTGCGTAGCACTTGTTAATTAACCACATTTTAATTAATCGTAACACACACATATCTTGACTCTTGATTTTTTGATGCCTTATAAGTTATAACATAACTTACAAACTAACACATATTTACAATATTTAATTTGGATCATCGTTTGTACTGTGAAAGTGACCTAATTTCACTACCGGCTCATTTCTTCTGACGCATGCAGCTGAATATCGTTGCTATTTCGGCGCGTACTTTCGCTTTTAATTGTTTGTAAATTACACACACAGTGTGCGTCCATTGGTCTTGCTCGGGCGAGCAGGGGATGTTTGTCCTTGCTAACCAGATTCCCGGAATTAGCTACCTGCTAACGGCATTCCTACTCCTCTCTAACCAGTTCCTGTTATGCATTGTCTCTCATAACCCTGTTCTCAATGACGTTTATTTTAATGTCTCTACTTGCATCTTCACATTTAACAATTATTCGCGTACAACTGCCGTTGAAAATTAATCGTTACCGCTTTGCAAATGGTAGTAAAGATACAACTGTACGTGACTGGAAAATGTTTATTATTATGAGTACAGCAGAGTTCATTAAATGATGTAACTATCCATAGAGGTGTCTTGCTGTTCGCGGTAAAGCAACATTTTTCTAAATTAACAGTGGACTGTTCGAATCACACAAGCTGGTCAAATAACACATCAGCTCCTCACATATAGGACCAAACATTGTCTGTCGCATAATGTTGAGTGCATAGTCTATTTTGATCATAGAGTTCCTATGATTGTCTCTGTTAGAGTAACACCTCGATCAACAGCACTCGGGTGATAATCGAAGACCGCGTATCGCGACCGTGCTTCAGAGTTTAACAACTGAGTAAATCAACAATGAAAAGGTAACATCGGCAATGGTTAAGACGCCGATCGCGATGAAACTTGGAAAACACATTGAGGTACACGTAAAAAGATGTCAGCATCAATATTGTGTGCCGACATTCATTAGGACGTTAACTAAGAGGCCTAAAAGTTGCGACATTTCAGGTTCCGCGCGAACAGCGATGAATACCCGCTGACCAATGCTTAGAAGGCACACTGTCTGCCTTGTGCCACACCTCTGCACCTCCGCCCCTCCGCCCCTCCGCCCCTCCTTCTGGTTCGCCACCGCACGTTTCCCTTCTCCCCGCGCCTACCCGTCTGCTTAGTTGTCGAAGAGAACCGGTGCTACACTTTGCGTACTCTATCTGCCTTCCTCATATCTCTCCTTTGTAATTTCCACATTGTATTAGTCAGTTTACGTTTTCTGAAATGTTTATGAAAACGTTTGCGACGATTCCTTAAGCGCAATGTCGTTGAGCATGTCAAAAAATATCTTTTATCTTCAAGCAAATCACGGAAGTCACGGTGAAGAAGGTCCGCTGAACTTTCGGGAGCTGCAGCTTTATGAGGGTAAGTAGTGATGGGCAGTCTGACACGAGGTCTCGAGATTTCTCGGGATTTCTCGAGACTAGCGCAGGCACTATTTCTCGCGAGAAATTTCAAGAGATTTCGAGAGCGTTGTCCCCACATTGTGTGGTGAGCAGCGTGTCGTGGGCCTACAGGTAGGCGGAGCTGAATGTTATTTTCGCCGAGAATGCGGATAGCAAATCACGCACCTTCTCTTTTCCGTAAATACGTGTCAACAAGCGACTAGGGCGTTCATTACTCTCATTTCTAGCGAGGTCTATTTTGACGCAGTATAACATAATTGTAAAGGGTACGCATTCTGTCATTGTATGTAGTGGTATTGTAAGTACACGAATGAATAGGCTAAGTACGGAAACTGACGGCTACTGTAGGTACACCTACCTGGATACTACAGGCGTGCATTATTCGAACTCGAGACGAGGCAAGATGCACCCTGCTGCATATGCAACCACCATTACGCATGAGTGTAATGTGTAGTCTAAAATGCTTGAGTTTGCTCCAGTTCTTTCGACAGGTAGGTGTACATCGTTATCAGACCCCACATATCATATTATGATCACTGCTTGTATTTACCGATATTTCGGTGGCGAGGGAAATAATTCCTTACAATGTTATAGAGTATTTGCGTCATATGTAAAGTTAGCATAATTACCCAACAACAGCAACAACGACAAGAGTACAACAAGAAATTCCATGGAGAGAAAATATTAGAAGAAATACTACTAATTTAACATTCTAAATCCAGCAGTTAATCATAAATTCAGTGTCCGTCGTTTACAGCTTTTACTTTTCACTTTACGCTGGCACTAATCATCATCTTAAACGACTTGATACCGGAAGAGAATCTATCAAAGACTGCTGCAGGTAATTTATTCCAATCCCTTATGGTCCTGTTTATGAAGGAAAACTTGCCCACATCAGTATGCTGGTTATTATTACACTACTGTAAGTGACCATTGCCACCGGGATATTTCCCATTTGCTATGTATTTGTTAATAATAGTAATAAATAGGTGATTCGGTATAAGACAGTGCAATATGTGATTGTGTCTAGTTGTACGCGACAACTCGAAGACGATGTCCGAAATGCAACAAAAGTCGTGGGTGTTGGTTATTTTGAAGAGATGCCACACAGCACAGCCCGCTGTGTTATTCAAAAGAAGTAAAATTAGTCTGCAAAAATACTTCTGGGAGATCTGACACTTAAAAACACATAATATAAATGAAAAGGAGCAGTCAATAATACATCCGGTCCGGCCTGTATCACAGGAAGCTACCCTGTCGACAACGATTGCGAGGCATCCAGGTAGGTTTACATCCTACAGCTCGCAGCACACGAGAATTTTTTTATTTATATTTTTTAAACGTATTTTTATACATTTTAGACTTTTACGGATATCTTTTTCTTATTTTTTCTTATTCTCTCTTTGTTTTTCTTGTAGCCTATTATCTGTTTGAGGACGACACACACACCCAATCCCCGAACCAGTGGAAAGAACCAATTAAGGTTAAAATCCCCGATCCGGGCGGGAATCGAACCCGGGGCCCTTTGAACCAAACGCCAGCACGCTAACCATTTAGCCATTGAGCCGGACCGAATCGGTCTCGAGAGCGGAAAAGAAAGAATTGGAGCAAAGTCGTTCATTTTAGATTACACATTCCACTCATGTATAATGGGGGTTGCATACATACCAAAGCACATCTTCCCCGTCGCTAGTTCGAATGATGCACGCCTCTAGTATCCAAGTAGGTGTACATCCTATCTACAGTTATTAAAAAAATATGCAGGATTATTCAGCTAAGATGTCCACGCCAGATAAGTCGTGAACAGTCTGTTTTCACTTTCGTTAATGGTATTAAGGGGTTCATAATTGAACATGCAGTACCAGGCTTTTGACAAAATGTATTGGCTCATACGTTTTCATATGAGAACGTTATTTCGCGCAATAACTGACAATGATATACTATCAAGTTTACAGTCTTAGTTACTAGTACGTCGCACAGCTTTCACTGTCTCGGTCTCGAGATTCTCGCGAGAGTCTCGAGATCTGCGACGTCAGTCTCGAGAGTCTCGAGCGAGAGCGTTGCCCATCACTAAGGGTGAGTGTTAGGCAGTCAACTGTTTTCAAATAGGTTTTGACGCTCACGGGGTGATGACACACTGCGTGACATAGGCCGTAATAAAGTAGATTGAAGCGTGGTCTTTTGCGCTGCATGTGAAATTTTAGGCTTTAGTCTGATATGTTGATACCGATAACTCTGTAGTTTTTTTAAAACAAACAATTGGGTTCTCCGACATGTATTTTAATTATTTTTACTTTGTTTTTCAGAGCTTATAAGTTACTGTCTTGAAGGTGACAGTCTCTATTTGGAGGACGTTACAAGTTTGACGTACAGGTCTGATCAGTCGGAGGAACACGAAAAGGATGTTGAATATAGCGAGCCAGAACCGGGACAAAGCCAAGACAGTGCCAATTCGATGGACACCGCAGACTTACAGTATAAAACAAGAGCAGTCAACTACTGGAGGAGTGGAAAACAGAAAAATCTGAAATTCGCAACTGTGAAAAAGAAATTTCGTCGTTTGTATAGTGAGGCACAGCTCTCAGCCTGGAAAAAGTAGTGGATGAAGGAGGCTCTCTCCGAGACAAATTTGATTTTATTGCGATGGATTGGAAGGAAAAATTTGACCCGGAGTACCGAACGTCCACCATCCATGATGTCACAATCAAACAGTGGGCAATGCAAAGTGCCCGCTCTCGAGGGATCCATGACTTTAAAGCGTCCTCAGGCTGGTTGTACGATTTCAAAAACAAATTTGGAATCACATCCCGAAAAATTACTGTCGTGACGACAACGAAAAAACTTGGTAGAAAAACTGACATTATGGTGGAAGCCGATATGTTTGTAGAAAACGTAAGATAAAAAATACAGTTACACAGCTCATCACATGTTTTTAACAGCTACCAAAGCGGCTTTAATTTGGAAATATACACCGGTAGAATGTTAGCGCGCCGAAAAGAAAAGTCTATTAGCACGGTGGTCCAATCAATTCCCACTACTACACACAGTACACGATTATGCCTACCGTGTCATCAGAAGGTGAGCTATTCTCTGCGTTGCTAATAATTTTAAAGGAAAGAAATGGTGTTTTGGTGCCCTTGTTAAGAAAAGAATATTTTCACATGAAAATATTAATGTCATGTGCACCACGTCTGGAAAAATGGGCAAAGCAGAAATTCAGAGCTGGTAAAATGACATCTTGAAACCAAGTTTACCCGATGGACAAAACATTGTATTGTTAGATTCTTTCTCTGGCCACAATACGCTTGTTCATGGCACGGAAGTAGAAGTTAGGACGATTCTAGCCGGCGCTGCACCACCGTAACACCATCTTAAAGTTGCAATCACTGTTACATTTCTAGCTGACCCCCCCCCACATGGCACTACAGCCCTTGAAGGGCCTTGGCCTACCAAGCGACTGCTGCTCAGACCGAAGGCCTGCAGGTTACGAGGTGCCGTGTGGTCACCATGACAAATCCTCGCGGCCGTTATTCTTGGCTTTCTAGACCGGGGCAGCTATCTCACCGTCAGATAGCTCCTCACTTACAATCACGCAGGCTGAGAGGACGTCGAGCCAGCCCTCAGGTCCAGGTAAAAGTCCCTGACCTGGCTGGGAATCGAACCCGGGGCCACCGGGTAAGAGGCAGGCACGCTACCCCTACATCACGGGGCTAGCTGACATCTCCTCGATTCAAAAACATGTGGAATACTCGTTGTACCGCAGTGGAAACCTTGATGATCATCCTGGACAATTTGAACACCCAAGGAACACCACTATTTTAAAGCATACGTCCCGTGATAAAAGTAGGGTGCCTGTTGTTAATTGTGTTTTGTTTTAGTTTTCTTTTCACTATTTTTTAATTTTCGAATAGACAAGAGATTATTTTTGTTTAGTATCAGTTACTGACGGGGAGTTTGCCCGATGTAATGTATACGGAGTCATTTATTGTGTCGCCTTGTAATTCTTTGTTGTTGTACCAGTTCGCACAATAGCCATTTAAATTTTTGCGTATGTAACTGCCATTGTACCCAGAAGAATGTAGTGTGATACTTTAATATCGGTACTTGTTGAATATATAGACCTTCGTCAGTTCTAACGCAAAAGTACCGGTAAAGTAAGACTACAGGTCTGTCTGTGATTACTGTATATCTACTACATATACAGGGTAAAGCGTAATTCGCGCACTCGGGCGTCGCAGCGCGACTCCTCACATGCCAGCAATAAAAAAAATGTCTCTTACAAAATTTCGTCTTGCCAGTATATCCGGCAGAAAAACGACGTTGAAGAGTAGCAATCTGGCAACGTTGTAACCACATCTAGGGTAACTACCTCTGTCAGCAAACGTTAGTCGTACTGAACAGTTGGTGCAGTGGATAGAGTTTTGGGATAGCTTGCAGGAGGTCGAGTGGTCGATCCTGGGTTGAGGCGTATGTTTTTTATTTCGTAAATGTAGTCCAGGTGGTATGGTATCTGGCATCTTAATCGTCAACAGCGATTGCAGCGGGTCCTCTAGAAACCATTTGCACTTACATAATACGATCCTAGAAATGGACGAACAATCGTTTTCATTGGTCAGCTTTGAAAGGCGCCCTTTCCACGTCATGGGCGTGAATTTAATATGGACAATATTAGTGCTAATGTGCTACATCTGCGCGAGCATATTACATGTAGTATGGTGGCATCTCCGAAAACCTTAAAAAAGGTAGTTCGTGGGACGTGAAACAAATAACATTATTATTATACATTTAGTATGTAAATGACAAGGTAGACGTTGTGTTACTGTACTGTGCTATCATCTTTAGCATATCGAAAGTGATATTGTTTGTGTAGTTATTCTGTCCTATGACTGGTCATTTGTTTCAGTTGTCTATTTCTTATTAGTCTAACCAGGTATTTGTTGTTTCAGCGTTACAAAATGTTGTAAATGTAGGATACATGCAACCTCAGAAACGGTGTCTTACTGTATTACAGTAGGTAATGTCAGATGGAAATTAGCAAATAAAAAATGCGCCTCAACCCAGGATCGAACCATCGATCTCCTGCATGCCAACGAAAAACTCTACCCACTGCACCAAGTGTACAGGACGGCCCGAACGCGCTGACAGCGGTAGTTACCCTACATATGCTTACAGTGTTGCCAGATTGCTACTCTTCAACGTTCCGTTTTCTACCGGATATAGTCGCAGGACGAAATTTTGTAAGAGACATTTTTTTATTGCTGGCATGTGAGGAGTCGCGCTGCGACGCCCGAGTGCGCGAATTACGCTTCAATCTGTATAAATGCACATTTTTATTTTTCAAGGCTTTTCTTATTACGTCAAACTTTACTACATACCATGTCATACTAACATTAAAGTTGTCTATGCATTAAATTGATTTATATTCGACAACCATTGCTGCAATTGAAATGTTTTGTGTCTGTCACTGCAAAACATTAAATCGTTCAGTACAAACACAAATAAAAACATTGTACCTATATTCCTTATACCAGAGTACGCAATACGGAAAATACCAGTAGTTTCAAACGCAGAGTTTATAATTGTTGTTGTTGTCGTCTGCGATTTCGTTTCGTTATGACACAACTGATTGCGTACACAAAATGGGGAGTGGGGGGAGGGGACATAAAAAGAAGATCTGGACCTGTAACCAGGTTTTGATATCCCGAGGTACCGAATCTCATTACATTCATTGAGATCCTCTACCCGGGCACGTAATTTCTTTAAATAAAAATATATTTAACGTTGTTTAAAGGTGGGTCGTTCATTTAATGATGGGTGATTTAATTTAATTAATTTCATATGTATGTCCGTTCTAAAAGACACTACCGATAGCTTTAAGACGTTTTAGAAGCAAACAATAATTTAAGCTGGTGATGGGCAACGCTTTCGCTCGAGACTCTCGAGACTGACGTCCCAGATCTCGAGACTCTCGAGACTGATCCACCTGTAGTGCAAGCTGTGCGACGTACCAGTAACTACGACTGTAAACTTGATAGTATATCATTGGCAGTTATTGCGTGAAATAACGTTCTCATATGAAAACGTGTGAGCCAATACATTTTGTCAAAAACCTGGAAAAGTACTGCATGTTCAACTATGAACCCCTTAATACCGTTAACGAAGGTGAAAACCGAATGTCAGTATCATAAACTGTTCAAGGCTTGTTTGAGGTGGACAACTTAGCTGAATACCTTGCATAATTTGTGAATATCTGTAGATAGGATGTACACTTACTTGGATACTAGAGGCGTGCATTATTCGAACCTGAGACGCCGAAGATGTGCTTCGCTTCATATGCAACCCCCATTACACATAAGTGGAACATGTAATCTAAAATGCCCGACTTTGATCCAATTCTTTCGGCAGGGCAACGCTCTCGAGACCGATTCTCGTGTGCTGCGAGCTGTACGACGCGACGTCCCAGTTACTACGAGTGTAAGCTTGATAGTTATCATCAGCAGTTCTCATATGGAAACGTGTATGACGATAAATTTGCCAAAAGCCTAGGAAAGTACTGCATGCAAAACTATGAGCTCCTTAATACCATTAAGGAAAGTGAAGACAGATTGCCACTATCTTAAACTGTTCACGAGTTATTTCACGTGGACGTCTTAGCTGAATAACTCGTATAGTTTATTAATAACTATTATTAGGATGTAAACCTACCTGGATGCCTCACAATCGTTGTCGGCAGGGTAGCTTCTTGTGATTCAGACCGGGCCGGAGATGTTCTGTGACTATTCCTCCTCATTTATATTATATGTTTTTAAGTGTCAGATCATCCCAGAAGTATTTCTGCCGACGTATTTTACTTCTTTTGAATAAACAACACAGCGGGCTGTCCTATGCGGCATCTCCTCAAAATAACCGATATCAACGACTTACGTTGCATTTCGTACATCGTCTTCAAGTTGTCGCGTACAACTAGACACAATTACACATTGCACTGCCATATACCGAAGTACCTAATTATTATTAACAAATACATCGCAAGTGGGACATACTCCGTTGGCAATGGTCACTTACAGTAGTGTAATAATAACCAGCATACTGATGTGGGCAAGTTTTCCTTCGTCAACAGGACCAAAAGGGATTGGAATAAATTACCTGCAGCAGTCGTTGATAGATTCACTTCCGGTATCAAATCGTTTAAGATGATGATTAGTGTAGTGTAAAGTGAAAAGTAAAAGCTGTAAACGACGGACACTGAATTTGTGATTTTCTGCTGGATTTAGAATGTTAAACTAGTAGTATTTCTTCTATATTTTCTCTTCGTGGAATTGCTTATTGTACTCTTGTTATTGTCAGGAGGTTGCACTCAGCCGTGCACAGAAGGTGTTGCATTTTCCTCGTTTAGCGCATGACGTCACAGTGGAACAGCTAGCCACGCGGGATCAGGATAGATCGCGGCAGATCCTTCTTTATCACATGTATCGGATATATTTGTTTACGTTTACAGTGCGTGGGTGTTTAAAAGAGTATCAGAGGACCTAGTTTCTTTCTTCGTTTGTGCTGTTCGACTGAAACTTACGCGGTACAAGGTATGAGAATATTGTGAATTGGGAAGCCGTAAAGCCGCTTAACAGGCGGTCGTAATACGGTGACGACGGTTCTATTCTTCACAGTGCTCTAGAATTGTGACAAACAATGCCGGGCTGCGCTGTAGTAAACTGTAAATTCCACGACCGAAACACCAAAGAAAGTGAAATAGTTTTGCATGCTTTCCCGTGTGATATTACACTACAAGGTTTGGATCTCGAAGTGCTGCAGAAAAGACTCGATAAATATTAAAAATGCTCGAATATGTTCTCTTCTTTTTCAGCAGTCAGGCTACATAAGATACTTGAGGTCTGAATTGTTAAATTTGTCTCGGAAGTGGGTGCTCAAACCCGGGGTTGTTCCCTCACTTATGTTGCCATGCATTAACACGAATGCTGTTTTAGTGAATATGAATGATAACATGTCTGTACGGTAGTTAGTGGCTGCATGATCTCGTCTACTGCAGAAGAGAGGAAAGAGCGGTACGACAAAAGACAAGTGCAGAAACGAGCTCTTGAGACTTTGAAACAACTATCACCCATTAAGAGAACAGCTGACAAATGCACCGACACACAAGGTAATCCTACTGCTACTTCAGAAAAGGACAACTTACTAAAAAATATTGCAGCTCTTGAAGCAAGAAACGCTCGGTTGTCTGATGTGAATATGAAATTAAAATTACGAAACAAAGGTCTTGCGAATAAGCTGACACTTTCACAAAGAAATGTTCACAAATTAAAGAAAAACATGCGTACTTTAGTGTCTGACGAAGTTAAACGAATATTGAGGAAAATATTTTCACCCAGCCAAATAAGACGTCTGTTAAATAGATCTAAACGAGTTCAATGGAATAAGAAGGACATTTGTAAAGCGATTAATCTACATGCTGTGTCGCAGAAATGCTACATTTACTTGCGAGAAAAAATGGGATTCCCACCGCCTGCAGTTTCAACGCAAAGAACATCGATAAACCGCTCCTTTCGCTGTCGGACATGCATACTGCAAGACGTTCTACTTCTGATGAAAATGCAAGCTGAAAGACTGAGCGACAAAAAAGGAATCTGCGTTGTATCATTCGATGAAATGAACATCGATAGCAGAATTAGTTATGACCAAGAAGAAGACAGAATAGTAGGCCCATATAGTAATGTTCTCGTTGTTACGGTAAGAGAGTTGTTTGCATCTTGGAACCTGTCTATTTTGATTTTGACGTACAAATGACAGCTACGCTTCTGAAAAATAATATTGTCCTTGGAGTGCGTCTCGTACAGTGTTGTAGCTACTGTGGCAGACATGGGAGCCAAGAATGCATCTGTGTGGAAAGAACTTGAGGTAACATACCTAAACACTCATTTTCCTAATCCTCACAACGTGAGCAGAAATGTGTGGGTGTTTGCTGACGTACCTTAAGTTAATGAGAAATCACTTCTTGGACAAAGGTATTGTACTACCTTGCAAAAAACCAGCAACAAAAAATGTGATTGAAAAGTTATTGGTTCTGTATAGTGGTTAATTTAAAATGTGTCCTAAGCTTTCTCAGCATCATATTAATGTGGTAGGCAGGGAGCGACAGCGTGTACTATTAGCAGCTGAGTTGTTTTCTAACACAACAGCACAGGCTATCCGGTACTTGATGCCAGATGGAGAACATATTAGTGCGTTTGACACTAGACATTTTGAATTCTAGAATACCTGAGAGTGACAAGCCACTTACATGTGGGTTTGACATTCATCGCTATGAACAGGAGAAACGCCTCACGGAATTTTATGAATGTTGTGAGAACATGCGTGTTGGCTCTGCAAAACATATGCTTCCCTTTCAAACAGGATTTTTGAAAAGTATCCGTTCCCTGCTTGGCCTTTTCAAATACATGGAATCTTTCGACGTTAAATACATTCTCACAGCACGTTTGAATCAAGATTGCCTGGAAAATTTCTTTTCGCGCCTAAGAGGTCTTGGACATTTTTACGATCATCCATCTCCACCTGATGTCAAAAATAGCATCAGACTGTTGTTGTTAGGAGCCAATTCCAGCGATATTCCTCATTCCAATGTGTCACCTGTAGCTCCTGCCGAAAGATTTGAATTTGTTACATTGACTATGTTTGGCAACATCCTCCCGGATATGACAAGCTCTGGCGATGACTGAGGGCGACAAGGATATTAATGACATTGAATTGCCAGCTGTTGATAGTGATGATATCCTTACATGAAGACACTGACCTGACTGTAGTGTGGAGGGATTCAAATAAGTTGTGGGGTTCATCGCATATCGCTGCCGAAAATTTGATAGGTCCCTGGGCACGCCTACGGGAGATTTGTTGACACCGCCTGATGACCCAAGTCTGGAGTGGATACACGTGCTGTCTCGGGGAGGTTTGCCTGTCCCTTCCCATGATTTCATGGAAATGATTACTAAATTCGAACTGATATTTGCTGAAGTTCACGGACGAACAGATCTCAACAGGGAACCAGAAGTTGTGAACAATATGTTTGTGAAGCTGAAAAGCCGTTTTCCTGATGTCCATCCACAAGTCTTGAAATCATACGCTAAGATCCGAACCTTACTCCGTTTGTGTTGGTTGGCTGCAAAACAGAAATCCAAAAAATAGAGGCTGCCCATAATGGAAAAGCGAGAATGTGGCATTTGTCAACAAAAAAAATGTTGTCAAGGTCAAGAAATGTTCGTGGCCGTTGTATTTGTTATTTTAAACTTCATGTGCAAAGCCACGGGACATTTGCTTTATGCGCGGAACTCTGAAAAGAACTTAGTCTTATTTGCCCCGAATCTGTTGATTTAAAGCTAACTTATCGCGCACTTCTAAGTACCTCTTATTTTGTAGCGCTGCGATGTTACACATACTTTATCTTGTACAGAATATATGTTCCTATAGAATACATTGGATGACGTTCAAACATTCTAAAATATCACTTCGGTATATTATTAAAATGTGAAATATTACCCGCGCGCTAGTACAAACTGCCGTCAGCGGCTACCAGCGATGTTCCCATGGTGACGTCACAGCGACAGCCAATGGCAGCCCGTAACGCGGAATGACTAACCTCATGTTCTCTACTAACCTTGGTTGTTGTAGTTGTTGGGTAGTTACGTTTTAACTTTAATATCACTTGTAGTGTTATGCTAGTAGTAAGTTCAACCTGTCCTATAGTATTGTAAGCACCGGACGATACGGCCGTGCGGTTAGAGGCGCGGCTGTGAGCTTGCATCCGGAAGATAGTGGGTTCAAATCCGACTGTTGGCAGCCCTGAAGATGGTTTTCCGTGGTTTCCCATTTTCACACCAGACAAATGCTGGGGCTGTACCTTAATTAAGGCCACGGCCGCTTCCTTCCAACTGCTAGGCCTTTCTCTCCCATCGTCGCCATAATACCTATGTGTTGTCGGTGCGACGTAAAGCCACTAGCAAAAAAAGTATTGTAAGCCACAGTGTTAAGTAATGGAAATACATAAGTTGTGTGTTAATTTGTGTATAACGATGCTGGATTTAGAAAGTTTAGTATTTCTTGTCATATATTCTTTCGTTATTGTTGTCGTTTTAGTTGTAGGGTAAAGATGGTTTAACTTCACTTTATTATCACTTGTAATGTTAAGCTAGTAGAAAGCTCCACCTATAGTATTGTAAGCGGTAGTGTTAAGCACTGGAAATACTGAATTTGTTTATGATGATGCTCGATTTAGAATGTTAAATTAGTAGTACTTCTTGCAATATTTCCTTTCCATGGAATTGCTTGTTGTACTTTTATTGTTGCTGCTGTTGTTGGGTAATTATGGTAACTTTACATATGACGCGAATAGAGTAGGAATTATTTCCTTCGTCACCAAAATACCGTTAAACACAAGCAGTGGTCATAATATGATATTGAATGTGGGGTCTGATAACGATGTACATCTACCTGTCGAAAGCATTGGAGCAAACTCAAGCATTTTAGATTACACATTCCACTCATGCGTAATGGTGGCTGCATAAGCAGCAGGGCGCATCTTGCCTCGTCTCGAGTTCGAATAATGCACGCCTCTAGTATCCAGGTAGGTGTACCTGCAGTAGCCGCCAGTTTCTGTACTTAGCCTATTCATTCGTGTACTTACCACTGCATACAATGCCAGAATGCGTATCCTTTATAATTAAGTTATACTGCGTCAAAATAGACCTCGCTAGAAATGAGAGAAATGAACGCCCTAGTCGCTTGTTGACACGTACTTACGGAATGGAGAAGGCGCGTGCTTTGCTATTCGCATTCTCGGAAAAAGCAACGCTCTCGAGATCTCTCGAAATTTCTCGCGAAAAATATTGTCTGCGCTGGTCTCGAGAAATCTCGAGATTTCGTCTCAGACTACCCATCACTAGTCGACAGGGTAGCTTCTTGTGATGCAAACCGGGCCGGAGGTGTTCAGTGACGATTCCTCTTCATTGAAATTATGCGTTTGTAAGTGCCGGATCATCCCAGAATATTTCTGCCGACGTATTTTACTTCTTTTGAACAAGCAAGACAGCAGCCAGTGCTATGTGACATCTCTTCAAAATAACCGACATCCACGACTTACGTTGCGTTTCGGACAACGTCTTCAAGTTGTCGCGTACAACTAGTGCACTTTTATGTTGCACCGTCATATATCGAAGTACCTAATTATGACGGGAATACTCTATAACATTCTAAGGAATTATTTCCTTCGTCACCAAAACATCAGTAAACACAAGCAGTGGTAGGTCGAAAGAACTGGAGCATCAAGCATTTTAGATTACCCATTCCACTCATGCATAATGGTGGTTGCATATGCAGCAGGGTGCATCTTGCCTCGTCTCGAGTTTGAAAAATGCACGCCTCTAGTATCCAGGTACGTGTACCTACAGTAGCCGTCAGGTTCTGTATTTAAACCACTCATTCGTGTACCTACCAGTGCATAAAATGCCAGAATGCGTACCCTTTATAATTATGTTATACTGCGTCAAAATAGACCTCGGTAAAAATGAACGCCCTAGTCGCTTGTTGATACGTATTTATGAAATGGAGAAGGCCCGTGGTTGGCTATTCGCATACTCGGCAGAAACAATGTTCAGCTCCGACTACATGTAGGTCTATGACACGCTACTCACCGCACAATGCGGAGACAACGCTCTCAAGATCTCTCAAAATTTCTCGTGAGAAATAGTGCCTGCGCTAGTCTCAAGAAATCCCGAGAAAACTCGAGACCTTATCTCAGACTGCGCATCACTAATTTAAGCGTAGGTCGGACGCGGTACCCCATCCCACGCTTGACCACGCCCGGTGGTGCTTAACTCGGGGTTGTACCCACGAATGTGACAACTCACCGGAATTAGCAGGAATGAAAATATAAAATTTGAATAAAATATGGGTATATTAGATTAGGTTATTTATTATCATTATGTGCGAAACGGAACGTTATTTAAAGGATTTCAATAATTATAGTACGAAAAGAAGCAAAGTAGAACGCCAGTTCCGTTCAACAGCTAAGTAGCCGGCAAGCGCGGGTGAAGGCAAACGTGCGGCGGCGGACCAGTTGGAGTGGTGAGGGGAGGAGGTGCAGAGGTGTGTCTGCAGGCAGGCAGTGTTCCCGCTTAGCATTGGCCAGCAGGTACTCATAGCTGATCGCGCGGAACTTGAAATGTCGCAACTTTTAGGCCCCTTAGCTAATGCCCTAATGAATGTCGGCACCCAAAATTGATGCTGATATCTTTTTTACGTGTACCTCAATGTGCTTTCCAAGTTCCATCGCGATCGGCGACTTAACCATTGCCGATGTTCCCTTGTGAGAACTGCCAAGCGATCTGAGATGGGTTGGAAGGCAGTTATACTCCTGACGACTCGTCTGCTCATCATGAAACATACTCTAGTTTCCCCTTTCTCACTACCAGAAGAGTAGAGCGTCATTGTATAATCAGTAGTTGGTACTTGTACTCTCATTGTCGCAGAACCAGTAAGCAGAAACTGACTTAATGCGGCAATTGAGATGTTGCATGCTGACAGCCCGTTTGCAGTTATTTCCTTTTGACCATCAACTAGAACAGTACGTACGTTTCACGTGGTAATACAGGTTTCCAATTTAAGTGTTACAGGCTTCAGTCTTTGGCCAATAACTCACTTTATGTCAACACCCTGGACCCCAAATATTAGCGCATTTGCTTCCCTGGATGCAGCAGTCCGTGTGTTCAAGTTCAATCCTACTAATTCCATGTCGTTTCAAGCATTTTTTCGCCAGTTTTCCGGTTCTGATCACCATGGCTAGATGATCACTGCAAACATCTGACGATTAATATTATTATGTTCCGACTTACTGTTGCTTTATCCAAGAAAAATGCACAGTATATATCATGGGGAGTTACATCAGGGAGTGTGGCGGTACCGTTACAATCCATTCTATATACTCTGTATACTCTGTATACTCTGTATTTTGCAATTGCTTTAATTTCTTGTTCATAAGAACGGGCTAGATCTAAAATTGAACTTGGTAAAAATTCCTAATCACCAATTCGCTGTACTTAAAAAATTAATATAATCATCCTCGCAATACAGAGAAATAGGACGAAGCGTATGTAATATTTATTTTTAATAACGCAACCATACTAATATCTTTCAATCAAAAATATTAGGAATACATTTTGTTTGTTGTAATAGTCCTACGAAGCAAATCAACGAGATTTTCAGCCCTTTCAGCGTTAATGAATGGAGTAAATGTGGGGTATCGGTTAAAGAAATGGAACGGTAAAGAAATATATGGAAATGGAGAGTAATGCAAGCCTAATTCCGTTTCTACTTGTTTTACATCACACCGACACAGACAGGTCTTCTGGCCACGATGGAATAGGAAAATTGGTAGGACTGGGAAGGGAGCGATTGTGGTTTGAATTAAGGTACTGCCATAGCATTTGCCTGGTATGAAAATGGGAAAGCAGGTAAACCATCTTCACGGGTGCCGACAGTGGGGTTCGAACTATCTCCCGAATGCAAGTTGACAGCTTCGTGGCCTAAACAACGTAGTCAACTCACTCGGTCCTAATTCCGTTGGGGCTAGAAGAGAACAAGGGTTGAACAAGGTAGGTCGAGAGAGAAAGATGATCAGAGAGCTGTAAGACCTGTGGAGCTTTGCAGGATACACCACAATATTACCTACAGTATACACACATTGCGTCAAGGACGGGGATTCACTTTTCTTGACGGTGGGCGCATACTTTGATAGCTACTATTTAATAGCTACAGTAGTCTAAGCAAGAATTATATGTTTATTGTTTAGTTAATATATGTACCAGATACATGTTTATTGAATATTTTCAAGAATTCATATTCATATTTTACCTTTTGTCTGCGAATTTTGCCTAGCTATTAAGTGTGATTGAAATGAACTGTAATTGAATGTGAGATAAAATATGTAAATTTCATTATATTTTTCACATCATTATGCCCAACTGAGTAGCACGGTTGAATATATTTAGCTGATGTTTTCTTTCCAAAATCTCTTCATCCTCTCACTGATATACGTACTTCCGTCCAGGTTTTATTAGTTCTAGCTTTTGGCTCCGCGAAAAAAAATTTATTAATCAGAGTTCTGAAAGCAGATCGGTTCCTCACAGTTTCCTGGTTTATTTTGATTTCCTGAAGATCTGATTCTATTTAATTTAGCCAGTTGTTCTTGACTTTCAGTGTGAGGGAAAGATTTAGAATTCTTTTGGTCAGTCTATCATTGTTCATACTGAGATTGTGGCCATAGAATTTCAACTCCTTTTCCTGATAGTATCTTAGATTTTTTAAGTATGGCAAAAATTTCATGAGATTTCCTTTTCATCCATACTCCCTCTGTGCAGACTGGGCCGAAACTTTTTCGTAAAATGTTTCTTTCTTGAGTTTCTATATCTTTTATGAGTGATCTACCGCCAATGATTAAGGTTTCCGATGCGTGTAATGCTTTAGGTTTTATTACTGTATTATAATGTCTTAGTTTTGTTTTCGAAGATAATGATTTTTTTTTTGTTATATGTGTTCCTAGTGATTCGATATGTTTTCTGCAATTTAGTAATTCTCTCCTTATTTGCTTAACGATTTAATCCAGAAGGCTGAATGATTTATGCAAGGTATTTGAATTTATTTACTTGGGAAATTTGTTCAAGTCATCGTAGCTTGCCTATCTAGAAACTGAGAGGCTCCTTCCATGTACTGGGTTTTTCATATGATATTTGAAGTCCTGTTTTGGCTGCAATTTCATGTAGGTTTTCGAGGGAGTGGGTTGCTTCTTGCCTATTATAAGAAAGAATTGCCAGGTCGTCTGCAAAAGCTAGACACCGCACGTGCATTCTGTTTTTTTCAGTTGTCTACCAAGAGTTATTCCTTTAACTTCTTTCTCCCAGGTTCTGACTACTTTTTATAGAACAAGATTGAACAAGAGAGGTCGAACCCCTGTGTTGACATCAAAAGGCTCAGGTATTTTTCCTAAGAATTTAAGTTTGGAAGCAGTGTCAGTTAATGTTTGTCTGATCACTTCTGTTGTTTTCCTGTCTACTTTAAATTCTTTGAGTACTTTGAAAAGTGTCCGTCGGTCTATGAAGTCATATGCTTTTCTAAAGTCTAAAAAGTGATCATTGTTTGTCTAGTTTTGCGCATTTGTAAGATAGTTTTGAGATTGGGTATTTGTTCTGTGCATGATCTGCCCTTTCTGAAACCTGTCTGATATTCTCCAATGAGGTGATATGTTTGTCTTTCAAGTTTTCTCAGTAGAAATTCGGAAAAACATGTTATAAGTAACTGATACCAAGGAGATACGATAATTCTATAGTTTTTTACGTCAGTTTTATCACCTTTCTTGTGCAGTGGGTGAATTAGTGCATATTTTGAGTCCTCAGGAATCTTTTCCGTGATCCATATATCGCTGAGAATAGCATGAAGTTTCGAAGCAAGACTTTTGCCACCAGTTTTCCACATTTCGGCAATTATACCGTCCTCACCTGGGCTTTGTTATTCTTCAGTTCGCTGATAATTTGTTTGATTTCCTCAAATGTGGGTGGTTCTGAATATGGATTTGGTGTGGGTTTTTCAAAGGTGGGTTGTTATCCAAGATATTCACAGTTAAAGTTTCTACAAATGGTTTGCAAATAGTTTGCAATTTTCCTGGTTATTTGTTTCTAGAGTTCCATCCGGACGTTTGAAACAAAGTCTAGGTGCCTGGTAATTTGATATTTCTTCTCTGAAATTTCTGTAAAATTTTAGTGCGTTATTTCTTGTGTATTCCAGTTCAATTTCTGCTGATCATCTGTGATTATATTTCCGTTTCTCACTTCTGATGATTTTTTGAGGTTTGTTTCTGGATCTTAATCAAATCCTGCCAAAGTTTTCCAGTTTTCTGGGAATTTCAATATCTCCAGGCGCTCGTTCTACGTTCTATGGCCTTGTCGCAGGTTTCATTCCACCATCTGTGTTTGCGTTTCCTGGGAGGGATGCCTATACTTTTGGAAACTTCTACAAATACTTCATTGGGTTCTAACCATTTGGATGGATTCTCGTTGGAGACATTTGCAATAAAGGAGCCCGAGTTTTCTTTAAGATGTTCCGGGTCGATTCGCAGTTTCCTGTTTGTTCTGATTTTGGGGCTGTTAATTTGAAATTTGACTTTAACTAAAGATAAATGGTCTCAGAGTCAATAACTCCTTTCTTGACTTCAACATTCAAAATTGTCCGGCCCCGCGGTGTAGGGGGCAACGAGTCCACCTGTCACCCAGTGACCGCGGGTGCGATTCCCGACCGGGTCAGGGGATTTCAATTGTAAATGATTAATATCCCTGGCCTGGGGACTGAGTTTTTGTGTCGTCCTTAACGTTCCTTTCCTCACATTTTACACTATACACTTCCACAATTCCAGTTACACGCAGGTTCATATCATATGGTGCAAGTAGGGGCAAAAGATCTCTATAGGTCGACGCCTCGGACAAATAGCATTTTGATATCTCTTTATATAATATTCATAACATCCCTTTGATTTTTCTTAGAAATCGCTACATGATATAACTGGAATTCCCCTAAATTAAACTTAATTTTAAATCAAAACTCTCGCAGAAGCCAGTTAATCTTTCTCCGTTTCTATTGGTTCTCTGGTAAAATGGATAGAGTCCCACGATGGTTCTGAACTTCTTTTCCTTGCCAATTTGGGCATTAAAATCTCTCAAAATGATTTTGACATGATGCTTCGGAATTTTGGCTTAGCTTCCTCTAGTTGTTCCTACGAGTCGTCTACTTTCTGTGGATCCTTTTTTATTGTAGTTGTTTGTAGGTGTATGTGCATTGATTAGTGCATTGGCTTTGTTTCTTGACTTAATTGAGAGTAGTCCAATTCTTTCAGAAGGAGACGATAAGTTCAATACTGAGTTTGTAAGATTTTTTCTCCTTACTACAAACGCAGTACCAAACTGATCTGGCTTGTTAGGGAAGGATATTGCTAGTTTACCATTGTAAATTCTGTAGCAAACTATCTTAATCGAAATTATATTCATCTACATACCTGGTTTCTTGGAGTGTTACAATTTGGACGTTGAATTTAGCTAGCATGTTTGTTAGTTGTTTTAGCTTTCCAGTCTTAAAAAATGTATTGATGTTTAAGGTGCCAATGAAATGGTTGCGCTTTGGGCGAAGAGATTTGGGAAGCTCCGATCCATTCCCGCATGATGTTCTCGGTCCCCCAGAATCCGATACCGAGAAGGACTAGTATGAATACTCGGGTCTGGGGTAGTAGTGCCCTGAACTGAAGTTTCCATCATGCTAGTAAGTTGAAGAAAATGGGGAGATTGACCTTCGTCAACCGGATTGGTACAACTAAGGCGTTGAGCCTTAGAGGTTGCCTCATGATGTTTTCTGGCTGTATCTGTTTTTGGTCCACGAGAGGTGTTTTATTTCCCTCAGACCTTCCGGACAAGTCCGGCGAGTCCCCCGATCTGCCACTTGGGACGCGCCTGATAGAGGAACAGGCAAACCCCACACGGGATTATTATTATTATTTTTATTATTATTATTATTATTATTATTATTATTATTATTATTATTATTATTATTATGCTAGGTGTTTACACTTTGCTCTGCTTATGCCCTCGATGTTAAGCTGGCATATTTTCATTGAAGGGCCAATGTTACGAACTTGAGGGCCCTGAAATCCAGACACCCTTCTTGGCGTACTGCAATGAATTTACAGGACACCTCCTTTAATGTATTGGACGCCTGGAAAGAACACTGGCAACAGCAATCCTCATTACCACATCATCACATCATTGAGAACCCATGCAAGTGCTCAGATGGTTTTTCTCTTCCCAGACGGCAGTGGAGGATGCTAAATCGTATTAGGACCGGCCAAGGTAGATGTGGAGCCACTCTCTTCAAATGGGGATGGAAGACATCACCGCAATGTGACTGCGGACAAGGGGAGCAGACAGTGGATCACAATGCATTTGAGTGTCCTTTGCGTGGTTACAGAGGCTCTATAGAGGACTTAAACTGTGTCTCAAACGAAGCTTTTCTCTGGCTATTAAATTCTGACATGGAACTTTAGTTATGAACTTGAGATGGTAGTTGTATATATTGTATATAATATTGTATTCATCATACGCTAAATAAATAAATAAATTAATAATAATAATAATAATAATAATAATAATAATAATAATAATAATAATAATAATAATAATAATAATAATAATAATAATAATAATAATAATAATAGGGGTGCACGGAAGAAGCCTCCCCGAAGATTGTATAAATTACGCTATGAAAAATCAGTACAATCGGGCGCACCCTGGGCAACGTTGCAAATTAGCAGCGGCGGATTCTTTCACTACCGGTCAACACAGAAGTAGTAATCCTCCTAAAGAGTCTTTTTCAAGACCACTTGTTATAGTTTCGTGTGCCAAATAGACCTTATTGGCTGATTTGTGTAAGGAATGTAAATGTGACATCCTTCTAGTGCAAGAGACTCACCGGGGCTACAACAGCCATCGACCCAAAATCGCAGGTATGGAGCTTGTTCTGGAAAGGCCCCATGATAAATACTGTAGTGCCATTTTCACCAGACCAAACCTAAATATCACATCAACCTCACTGGCTGAAAGGGATTACTTCTGTATACAAGCCTCCTAACGTTGACTTCACGTTTGAAGAACCTACTAACTTTAAGTACCAGGGCGTAAATTTCATCCTTGGCGATTACAACTGCCGAAGCACATCTTGGGGATACCCGGATTCAGATACCAATGGAGATAAACTGGAAACCTAGGCAGAGAATCACGATCTTCGTCTAATTCATGATCCAAAGCTACCAGCATCCTTCAATAGTGGTCGGTGGAAGAGAGGCTACAACCCTGACAATATTTTCGTGTCATCAAATGTTGCTGGGAGTTGTGTGAAGATGATGGGTAAGCCCATCCCATCTATCCAACATAGACCTGTAATCTGCAAAGTGAATGCCATGGTAGTGCCAGAGGAGGTACCTTTCAAGCGGTTTAATTTTCAGAAGGCCGATTGGGAAAGATTCACCAACGAGCTTGATACAGAAGTTGCCAAGATCCCACCGCAACCTGAGATGTACGAGGCATTTGTCAAATGCGTCCAGACAGCCTCTAGAAGGACCATTCCAAAAGGTTGTAGAACAAGTTACATACCAGGAATGACTGATGACAGCAAACCGCTGATGAACCATTACAAAGATCTTTTTGAGGCTGACCCATTTGCTGATGTAACTATCCTGGTTGGTGAGGAATTGCTGCAAACTATCTCAGCAAATCGCAAAGTTAAGTGAACCTCACTGGTAGAGAATCTGGACATGAAGTTGAACAGTAGGCGAGCCTGGAATATCCTGAAAAACCTCAGCGGTGACCCAACAAAACCTAGCAACTTCACCACAATTACAGCAGACCAGATTGCAACCCAATTACTCATGAACGGGAAAATTAAAGGTCGGAGTACACGGGAGCAACTGGAACGAACCCCAGGAACTGAGAACCATAATCTCCGAGAACCCTTCACCTTGAATGAACTAGAGTCTGCCATCTTCACCTTTAAATTAAATAAGGCTGTCATCGATGATATCAGAGTAGAACAGATCAAGAAGTTCGGTCGGACCACTCTGCAATAGCTGCTTACAATGATAAATGAGTGTTATCTAAGCTTTATATTCCCAAGCTCTGGAGGAAAGCTCGAATTGTTGCACTACTTAAGCCTGGTAAGGAGCCAAACGATCCTAAAACTTTCACCCAGTGTCATTGTTATGTCATTGTTTCAAGATCTTCGAGCGCCTTATCCTTAACCGAATTAGTGGCATCCTCGAAGGGAAGTTCAGTCCTCAACAAGTTGGTTTTCGACCTGGAAAGTCATGCTGCAGTCAAATATTGAACCTTACTCAACACATCGAGGATGGTTTTGAACAGCGTAAGGTAACAGGAGTTGCTATTATTGACTTAACAGCTGCCTACGACACCATTGACCGAAGGAAGTTGCTGAGGAAAATTTACCAGCTCACTAATGATTTTCAGCTAACATGTCTTATTGGCATTCTCCTACAGAATAGAAGATTACAAGTCTCTCTCCATGGTAAGAAGAGCAGATGGCGCGTACAAAAGAACGATTTACCGGTTTACCTCAAGGCAGTGTGCTAGCCCTTGTGCTCTTTAATATTTACACTAATGATCAGCCCATAACGGAACATACCAGGCTTTTCATCTATGCCGACGATACTGCAGTGGCTGCCCAAGGAAAGATATTTGAAGAGGTGGAGGGAAAGTTCACGTCTGCACTAGATACTGTACTCTTGGCTCTTACTATGAAGGCAATCATCTAAAGCCAAATCCCAACAAGACTCAGGTGTGCGCATTTCACTTAAGGAATAGAGAAGCTCGGCGGGAACTGGACATTATATGGCAAGGCAAACGACTAGAACATTGTCCAACACCTGTGTATCTAGGTGTTACTCTTGACCGAATACTGTCCTTCAAGAAACATTGCCACAACACCAGGCTGAAAGTTAGTTCACGGAACAATATTTTGAGAAAGCTCACAGCCACCACGTGGGGAGCAAGCCCTCGTGTCCTGAGAACCTCTGCTCTTGCTTTGTGTGTGTCCGCTGCAGAGTACGCTTCACCTGTGTGGAGTGCATCCACTCACACCAAGCAGGTTGACATTGCAATCAACGAGACCGTACGAATCTTGTCGGGATGTCTGAAGCCGACTCCAGTTGACAAACTCTACCCGATTGTTGGAATAGCTCCCCCCACTATCAGAAGGGCTGTTGCTGCTGATGCAGAGAGGACGAAGCACACTGATGATTCTCGCCACCCACTGCATGATCACCAAGCTGTAGTCTATCGACTGAAGTCGAGAAAGAGCTTCATCACCAGGACTCAACCACTGGTAGGAACATCGGAGTCTAACGGCATCACCTGGTGGAAGAGCATGCTGCCGTCTGATACCACTGCAAAGGAAGAGCTAGCTCCAGGAAATGACCTGCCCTACCCTATTTGGAGATCACTTAATCGTCTTAGGGCGGGCGTACCTCTTTGCAATACTTTTTTTTTGCTAGTTGCTTTACGTCGCACCGACACAGATAGGTCTTGTGGCGACGATGGGACAGGAAAGGGCTAGGAGTGGGAAAGGGAGCCACCGTGGCCTTAATTAAGGTACAGCCCCAGCATTTGCCTGGTGTGAAAATGGAAAACCATTTTCAGGGCTGCCGACAGTGGGGTTCGAACCTACTATCTCCCGAATACTGGATACTGGCCGCACTTAAGCGACTGCAGCTATCGAGCTCGGTGTTTGCAAGACTAACATGCAAAAAATGGGCCATACTTCCAGCTGATGGAGATGCATCCTGCGAGTGTGGTGTAAAACGAGATCCGAACCACCTGCTCATCTGTCCTCTACTAGAACATCCCTGTACTACACAGAACCTGATCGAGGCGAACAACAAGGCCATCGGAGTTGCTACAT
Source organism: Anabrus simplex (assembly GCF_040414725.1). Classification (NCBI taxonomy): domain Eukaryota; kingdom Metazoa; phylum Arthropoda; class Insecta; order Orthoptera; family Tettigoniidae; genus Anabrus; species Anabrus simplex. The sequence continues at coordinate 1,059,934,788 of NC_090265.1, forward strand.
TTTGGAAATGCTGACCGGACCCGGAATGATGATGATTATTATTATTATTGTTCCGTGATTTCTGTGGAACAGCAGAGGTGAAAGAAGGAGCTGGGATGAATGGGTCTAACTACAGAATCAAAGTTAATTTAAAATATCAAATAAAGGTTATATTTTTGAATTTTAACAATCAATCAACGACAAAACCTTAACAACATTTCACTTTGTGAAATAACAATTTGGAAACAAGATTCGAAAGATCCAAGATTCCAGAACTTTAACACTCTAAGGCTACACGCCCCTAGTATTACAAAAGCACAATTTGTTCAAAGGGGCAGAAAACCCCTACCACGTGGAGCACTTGCTCCCAAAAATTGCAATATCAGCCTCCCCAAGGCACCTTTACACACTGAAAAAGAGTTACACGCTCTCAGTTTTTCACGCCTATTCCTGGCAATATCAGACTTTACAATTGATTGCCATCAAGGCACGACTTACAACAATGACACGGGGTTATCTTGTGCCCAATCTACCGGGCCTTAGCAGGAAAAGAACAGGTTAAGTAAATGGCCCGGAATACCAAAAAGAATGGAGGCGTGTACTTTCACTCCTAAATACACATTTTAAAACCTAAAAGGCATTAGGCCGATGAAAAAGGGGTTATTCCCAAACTATGGAGGTGACTCGTATAAGGAAGAAATTTAAAACATTAAGGAAAAGAAGAAAATCAGTTACCAAAACGTAGTCACCTCAAACCAAAATGAATGGGAGCTCGAGAGGGTAAATTACTCTCTATCTCCGAATTACAGTTACAGATTTAAGTAAGATTTTACATAAGCCTGCAGAAAATTACATATTTAGGAAATGAGGTTACATTGTAAAGCCTTTCCCGCGGGTTAAACTGCTGAGCTAGCAAGAAATAAAGATGTTAAATGGCCATTACCTTATTTAAGACCTGCTCCCGGATGAAGGAGGCGCTTCCCGCCTCCTGCTTTACGTACACGCACTTAGCTAGATGTTGATCGAGTGGCCAAGAGACGTGAAAATCCGCAGTTTATAAACCCTCGGGGAAAGTTCGAGACCTTTCATGAATAATAAAGCCACACCCTCTCACTTTTATTGGTTAGTTTGAAGTTACACATCAAAAGAAGAAGAAGCCAGTGATAGGTTAGAAATTAATTACAGAAATTCTGGATTGGCTAAATTCAAAACTGGCGGAAAGAAAGATAAATATTGCCAACCCACAACTGAATGAACGAAATTTAGTAAAGAACAAACTTATGAATACAAAATTTCTTCAAATAAAGTTCCTTCACTTCGCGCCAGGGTGCATGATCATAGTTTTTTCGGCAGTGACATCTATGAGAGAATGTTCACACTTCTTGCCAAACGGGAAACAAAACAAGTAGAAATGTACACAGTTCAGGAAACTTCACCAGAACAACATTTTTAGTGGCGCCATCTTCAGAGAAAATTTATAAGTTAGTCCAGTTTTAAGTTCAGAGTTCTCCTGTAGAGGAGGTTTTATTGGCGCAAGGTTTAAACGTGCGGCGTAGAGGTGTACCTCCTGGTACAATTATTATTATTATTATTATTATTATTATTATTATTATTATTATTATTATTATTATTATTATTATTATTATTATTATTATTATTACCGTGGTTAGCCGGTTCGAGTTCGGTTGGTCGAAACATTTTCACCATCAGAATGTTCGCCGGCAGGGTAGGGGAGGTGGTGGTATACAATTTATAATCACTAGACTGCGTGCCATAAGTCTCGATTCAATTCCAAACATCCCCACAGTGTTTATATGCATGAGGGCATATGACGCTGTTGATGGTTATTCGTCCGTCGGATGGAGAAGTTAAGCCTTGTGCAGACCCATTGGTACTATTCGACAGGAGTAGGCTATGTGTCGGTACCGGGTTTCACCCTCTCCCTTCCTGATATTATACATCGCGCTATTCATTTCATCCCATTAAATCATCTGATGAGTTTGACGTAAGGAATGGCAACCGGTCATAAAAACCCGCCACGACAGATTCGTCTCACCTCATGCTTGACCCCGTAGGGAAACGAGATAAGGGTTGGGCAAAGGCCTACATTGTTTATCATTATCAGGCTATTATTTCTAGTCGGGGGAGTTACCTTGAATGTGACAAATGTGACTTCACGTACGCCACTAAAAGCACTACTACCTCATGTGGTACAACGTTTTGCCTTACGAGACCCATCTATCATATGTTGACATTTCCCCAGTATTTCTGGTCTGCAGCTGTACGCACAATACACTTTATCGTGGCCTTCAAATATTAATATTACGGTGATGTGGAAGTCTGTCAACATAGAACTACGACAACAATTTCACCGCTTAATTTATTCTCTTCGTTCGTTTATTTTCCTCTCTTAAAGCGAACAAGCTTTTAGTTTTACGTGACTGCTGATATCGCGATCATAGCTGCGGTGCCTCCAGTTTAACGTGGAAACCAAACCACAGGACGTGATTTTTCATTTAAAGAATCCTACATGGATTGGCCGGGATTCGAACAGCGGTTGCCTTGGCGAGAAGCCCAAGATGATACCACTTGGCTGTCACGCCCCCTTTCCTCAAATAGAGGCGATTACTATCCAGTTCTAACAATAATACCTTCTTCGTCTTCTGTGGAATGGGGCTGCTTATGACCACGCCTATTCAACCGCTGGGTTTTAATCTTTGTATCTCATCCTGCCTGTTTTGTTAAGTCTGTCACCCCCAGTTCTTTTATGTCCTACTGACTTCCTGTCAGCCAGATGGAACGGACTTCCGTGAAGAGGTTGGGCAACAAGCTTGTCAGATGACCATCTTTTCCTGGCCCAGTCAGTGAACCTCCTTATCTGGAAGTAGAGCTCTGAATTGTGATGTCTCCAGTATTTCCCTTCTTCCAGTACCGGGCTTGCTTGGGGGTACTATCAAGGGTATGGTGCTCGAGACTCCTGCGTTATCAAAGGAGGACCTTATCAGTGACATAAATACTGAACACACAGCCACACGCTACAGTAGGTCTATAATCAAGTTGTAGATCGGCAATTCGAACTTTTTCTTTTGTAATTTAAAACACGATGTGATGCTCTTGTTGTGCTGTTGGAAGTTTCTTCATTAAAATATGGAATGCATGCCCATCTCTTATCTGAAGTGTTTTCAAACTTCTTCGCACTATACCACCTAAACCATGTGTGTGATCAATTTACTATCCCTTACAACATCCTAAGCGCTGTCGGTGTTGTTTTGAATCACCCTGTATATGACCTGTTAGGAGATTGCCTACATCATGAGGTCCACTCGAAAATTGCTGTTTTCTGACGGTGTGGAATGGCACTAGTTACCTAAACACACTCTCCGTATTATCGTTCAGTGGTTCTTTCGCTGTTGCCGGGAAATACTGTTGTTCTTCTTCCTGGTTTTTCCCCATTTTTCTTGGGGTAGACACTTGTGTAAATTTGGTCCAGTTTAACGGCCGGATGCTCTTCCTGAATCCCATGTGGACTACTAGGTTTTCCTGGGGTGGTGGGTAGTGTGGTGTGTTGTATGTAGAAGAAGAGAAGTGCATTGAGAACACAAACCCCAGTCCCCGCACCGAAGGAATTAACAATACACAGTTAAAATCATTCACCCAGACAAGAATCGAACCCCGGGCCCTCTGAACCGAAGACCAGTACACATTCCTATTCAGCCAAGGAGACGGACGCCGGAGGACACTACTGACGGATTCAAAATGATGGAAAATCACGTTTAAACCTCTATATTGAACGAGTGGGCCGATCTTAACTTATAATACTTAATTTCTTTTCTTTTCTTTTCTTTTCTTTTCTTTTCTTTTCTTTTCTTTTCTTTTCTTTCTTTCTTTCTTTCTTAGTCCGTTTACCCTCCAGGATTGGTTTTTACCCCGGACTCAGCGAGCGATCCCACCTCTACCGCCTCAAAGGGCAGTGTCCTAGAGCGTCAGACTTTGGGTCGGGGGATACAACCGGGTAGGAGGGAGTACCTCGCCCAGGCGGCCTCACCTGCTATGCTGAAGAGGGGCCTTGTAGGGGGATGGGAAGATTGGAAGGGATAGACAAGGAAGAAGGAAGGAAGCGGCCGTGGCCTTAAGTTAGGTACCATTACGGAATTTGCCTGGAGGACAGTGGGAAACCACTTCGAGGATGGCTGAGGAGGGAATCGAACCCCCCCTCTACTCAGTTGACCTTCTGAGGCTACGTAGACCCCGTTCCCGTCCTCGGACGACTTTTCAAATTTCGTGGGAGAGCCGGGATTCGAACCCGGGCCTCCGGCGCTGATAGCTAATGACGCTAACCACTACACAACAGAAGCGGAGAACTTAAAATACAATACACCAAAATGTAACTGCTTTCTTTCTACGTTTAGAAGTGGTACAGAATATTTTTCGTATATTAAATGCTTTATATACTTTGAAGGGATCGAAAAAAACGGCTTTTGGACCTTCTGTGGATGAACCTCCATTCAAAAAACACTTACAATAACACCTTACCATCCCACTGCAACTAGCCCCAAGTATCCTTAACAACATTCTAGAAGTACACTTTTATCTTCATTAATATTTTGTTTTCAATTCTATTCATCACTGATGTGCATTTAGGACAGTCGCCCAGGTGGCAGATTCCCTATTAGTTGTTTACCTAGTCTTTACTTAAAAGATTTCAAATAATTTAGAAATTTATCGAACATCTCCCTTGGTAAATTTTTCCAATCCCTATTTGTCGAATGAAATGTAAAACGAAAATCCACAGCCTGTTTCCAGTCATTCGACCGGGTCAGGAATGGAATGAATGAAGCCCCCATCTAGCTGCGAGGATAGGAGATGTACCGGCTGCCGAAGCCTGTCGCACTCCTCTGGGGCAGTGATAAATGACTGACAGATGAAATTTTAACGGAGAGTGTTGCTGGAATGAAAGATGACAGGGAAAACCGGAGTAGCCGGAGAAAAACCTGTCCTACCTCCGCTTTGTCCACTACAAATCTCACATGGAATGACCAGGATTTGAATCGCGGTATCCAGCAGTGAGAAGCCGGCGCGCTGCCGCCTGAGCCACGGAGGCTTATTTGTCGAATATTTGCCCTAATTCGTTCTTTTGAATTCCAACAATATCTTCATATTGTGATCTTTCGTACTTTTAGAAACACCACTCAAACTTATTCGTCTACTAATTCTATTCCACACCATCCCTCCACTAACAGTTCGTCTCCTTCCTCCCAAGTCTTCCCAGCACAAAGTTTGCAACTTTTTCGTAACACTACGCTTTTGTCGAAAATCACCCAGAACAAATCGTGCTGCGTTTCTTCGCTTCTTTTTTCAGTTCTCGAATCAAGTAATCCTGGTGAGAATCCCATACACTGGAACAATACTGTAATTAGGGTCTTACCATTGACTTATATGCTCTGTCCTTTACATCCTTACTACAATCCCTAAAGACACGTGTAACCTTATGAAGAGATCTGCACCTTTATATTTAAATCACGTTTATGTGATTACGCCGATGAAGATCTTAGTGAAGAAACGTTTTCTCAATACGAGGAACTCGGATGAAGCCAAGCTTAGCGTCCTTACAAGAACTCGAAATAGTGTATAATAAAGACCAGTTACGGAAAACGTTAATTTTATATCGCATTTTGTTTGATAGAGAAAGAGAAGCTGTTTAGTTACTACTACTACTACTACTACTACTACTACTACTAAAACGGTTTCTTTCCTGCCCTGAAGGGGGAGACGGGCCTCATAGACATTAACGCCATCTCTGAGGCCGGGAAATTTGTTATGGTGAAGGAGATGCTCGGAGAAGATGAGTGGCGGCCGTTGCCTATATTGGGAACGTGCAGCACAAGTTGCTGGTTCAACATGTCGAACATCTGTTCGAGATCTTTCTATTCACGTCATTGTGACGCCACCGGCAACTTGCCTTGTTATTGGATGCGTATGATGTAATTATTTCTTATTTTGCAATGTTATTTAATTTTTTCTATCATCTACTATTGAGTTTCTTTTCTTTCAAGGCTTATAGAAGATTTTCTGTTATTTAATTATGGTTCTACAATCTAAACTTAGTTTCTATCAGTGTTACGTGTTACTGTGTTATTCGCCGCGCATTATACTCCATATACGGACTGTGCTCTACGGCTTCGCCGTCCAACGGTTTTTCTACACCGTAACTCAGGCACGCAGGGCATTCCCTACTAAAAAGTGTTCTGACCAGGTGGACAGAAGAAATTCCGAGAGGTATCACCTCAGGGCGAGCTCATTGTCAGTTGTACTGTACTTCCTCAGACGACCGTAACACCACTCTTCGCTATGCATCGCTATTTACTTTATCGTCCAGCTATCTCTACAGCAACGTCCACGACAGCCACTACCACCACCGCCACTGAGTTCAGTCAAACAGCCGCAGCAGCTTACCACTCAGCTGTAATGTCAAGTTTTGCCGCTCCTGACTAACAGGCCAGGTTTCTTCCCACGGCACCAGCTTCGCTGGGGGACAACACTACAGTTCACTTTCAGTTTAAGAGGTTTACTCCACAATCTGCTCCGGAGGAAGAACAAGCCCCACGACGCCTTGCTCTGGACCCGAAACCTACACCATCGACAGACATGACAAGTGCGCCTTCGCAGTCCACGGACGTCATCAATCAGCCCATTTCTGCCAATTCTCCACCCACCACCACTACCCCTTTCCACTCGGAATTTCGTCCGTATCCGGCAAAATTCGCCCCATCATTCATTCCCGTTTGCTCCAACCTATCCCTGGGGAACGCATTCATTTCTACTCTCCAACCCTGCCCCCTAGTTCCAGTCTCCCAACGCCATTTTCTCCACCCTGCTCAGATGTAATATGCGCCGTGAGGATATAGCGGACATCCGACGAACAACAACTGGAGTCATCATTCAAGTTAATGGGGACACCGCGTTAACTCAACTTGCCACTGCAATAGGAGCTCACCAACTTGGATCAAATAGCCCTTTTCAACTCCTCTCTCCTGAACCCATCAAAACTCTCCCGTCCCCACCAAGCTACCGCCTTCTCAGCTGTGTAATACGAGGTGTTGACCCCTCTATTACAGAAGAAACAATAATCTCCGAACTTCACACGGAAGGCATCCCAGTCAAGAAGGCATTGAGAATCAATAACTCCACGGGTCCCACCTATATGGTGAGAATTCTCCTGCCATCGCCCGAAGATGTCGACCGTGTTTCAGACAGCGGGGTCTCTATACATAGACACCACCATAAGGTGGAACCATCTCGTGCCCCACCACCACAAGCCATCCGGTGTGAGCGCTGTCTCATCTACAATAATCATACCACCATTCAGTGTACCGCCAAGACTCCTAAATGTGGACATTGCAATCAAGATCACACTACACCCAGGTGTCCCAACATGTATCAACCTCCGCAATGCCATACCTGTGGAGGTAATCACGCAGTGTATTCTTGCCGCTGCCGTCGCCGCCCTGCACCACCTCGAAATCAACCAGAACGCATAGCCCCTATCGGAACCATTGATCCACGTACGCCACCTAGCTGTTCCCTTTTTCAAATACCTACAGTAGAGGATCTAATTCGTTTTGTCACCATTTCATTACGAAATATCCATCCCTACAACCATCCCTTAGTCATCGCTCATTTACAAGCCACAGCAAACCAAACATTCAGTCTTCATTTTCTCACCACCCATTCCGGCCTAAATTCGCACTTCAACTTTACTCCCTTAGAAAAACTTGTCTGAACACAATCCCAGCCACCTCAGCTCATGCACACCCATCAAAGCATCGCATCCTCTACACGGTTTTTAATCACTTAACGGACTTACATCCTGTTAAATATAGTCTTGTGAGTCCACCACGGATATACAGTAATGGCACCCTTCACATTGGACCCTCTGTCTTCAGAAGAGAGCACCATGGCGAAGGAACCAACGAAAACATTTCTAATTAGTACTGTGTTAAAGTTTCGACCTTCATATATGACTGTAAAGATAAAATTCATTAATTTATGTTAATATCCATGGTACTGTCAAACTGCAGACCGTATTTATATGTCAATGTACATGCAGAAAAAATGCCCTCTCCATATATTATAATAAAGTTATCCCGCTTTCACTACCCCGGAAATTACAATACCATTCCCTCCTCCTCACCTGTCCATCACTCCTTCCATACCACACAATCTCTCATGGCCAGAGAGATGGTGCTGCCTTCTAGATGGCACGCCCCACCCCTTCAGGGTGGGGAATGAAAGCATTTGATAGATAGATGTTCTCAACCCACTGCTTGGAGAGAAGCAGCTCGACTGTCGAAGCGAAAGGAAGTACGTGCCTCCCGCTCCGCTCTCTTTCTCTCCTCTCAACGGCTGCGGGTAGCGCTGTGCGCTGCTTGCAACTCCAAGACCTTCGAGATCTTCCAGATGAACACAAACTCTTCCCAACCGGCTACCGATTCTCGGTCTCTAGGGTTAGTTAGGGATTGCCGTGAGTCAGGAGCCCGTTCGCATCGGATCACCCCGCGCTCCCTAGTTCTTATTAGCTCATCCCCACAAGAACACACACAGGCATAGGACCAGGCTCACTCTTTCAGTAAGAGCAAACTTCTGAAAAAGCAATTTGTCAGTGAGCCTAGGACTATAACTCAGACATACGACGAAATGCAAGAACGTCCAGATGCGAACAATAGGGAAGAGCCGCTGTTATCACAGCGCTCTGACCACTCAGTGATCGCCACACCAACAGCGGAGGGCACAGTGCAGTTCTTACAGCGCTCCCTCCCGCCAGCCACTCTCAGGGTGGCAGGACCGACCAGCAACAGGGCCGACCCTGCCAACATACCACAATACCCCAATGCGGGCAAGCAACTAAAGCGCATAGCGTGTCACTACCTGCCCTCGTTCCGGTCAATAACCCGGCCGAGCGGCAACCGTTGGGAACTCAGCGTCGCGCGTCCTCCGTGCGTAACAGGCAAAATGAGTCAGCGGAGCATTGAACAGATTACACACCTGATTCCATGCAAGTAAACCTGACACAGAATGTCTACGTAACGGAGCGCGCTATGCGGCACTTTGCGCTCACCAGTACCACCAATACCACAACCATTACCACAACCAGAACAACTCCTATAACTAGAGCCCTGCGCGGATATACAAAATAATATCCGCATCCGCTCCGCATAAGCACTTCCTTCATCCGCACCTGCATACGCACCCGCATCCGCGAATTGTTATCCGCGGATATTGTAAATATTTAACTACAGTATATTACACCCAAGGTATTGATCTGATGGATCTGTTAACATAATATATAATAGGCCTGACACCTGGCACCTGAACCCCTACAGTCACAGGTTTATGAGGGATTTTCTCTTGAAACAACTACAATGTATTGACCTTCCTTCCTTCCTTCCTTCCTTCCTTCCTTCCTTCCTTCCTTCCTTCCTTCCTTCCTTCCTTCCTTCCATTCATTGAGGGCAGGAGCCAGGTAGGCTCAGGTCAGATTTACGGCTTTATGGTCTCAAGGATCTTTATATATCACCGTTTTCCCGTACCACTGTCAAGGGTCGCCTAATCACAAGCAAAATTAAGAGTATACCTGAGTGAAAATCAATAAACGTCACTACTTATAAATTATCAGCAAATATCCGCACTGTGATTCAGTTTTTATCCGCCAAGACATAAACTTCGCGGATATCTGCATCCGTACAGGGCTCTACCTATAACCACCGCGTCAATAGCCACTGGTAAGCACATACCAGTGCAGCAGCTGCCCACTCGGCCGGCCGGCTCTCGAGCCGAGCCACGAAACAGGAACACGCCGCACTGAGAAAGCGAACCAGAGAGCTAGACGATATGTGCGAGCGAACGGGAACCGGGGCTAATCCCCGAAGTGCCAGAACTCGTACTTGGGAAGGAACAGTCACATGACCCCACTGAGCCAGTGACTGAGGAGGAACACAAGCAGGAGAATACTTCTCCCACTAATACAAACCACACCAGAGGCGGAGCACAAGGGAAGGAAAGAGGGCATAAAGAGGCTGACTAGGCGAATGGCGCCAAATAAGGTCCAACCCCACCCCGAGCAAGTCTGCCAATTGGACTCTGACTCGGATGTGGCTAAACTGGTGATCGAACTTTTAAGTACATCCCAGGACGCCGATTCTGAATGTTCAGAGGGAGAGAAGCTGAGTAAGCCCGGAGCGACCGAAACCTCGGACCCAGCCACCCAGCCGGGAAACCAGGATGATGGTTTCAGGGATGCTAAAAGGGGACGAATGAGAAAAGGAAAGGGGAAAGGGAAAGACCCCGAACCCCCGAGCCGCAAGGCCCAGCAAGGCGGGGGTCGAAAACTGAGTACCGGAGCCGAAACCTCCATAACAATGGACACAATTATGCCATCACCAACAAAATCACAAAATACAAACACGAGGCAGACACATCAGAAACTCCGTCAACCACCACAAGCAACAAAACCAACTACCCATAAGGGGTCGCACTCCTCCCCCCCATGCTACGATTTAGACCAGCAACATAAAGCAAATAGAAATAGAGCTCCTCAAAATGCTGACACATGAGCAGAGAAATTATTATTTCTCCAAGCCGAGAATAAACGCACACGAAACACTCCGGCTACATATGTCCAGCTACGAAAACTATGAAATCCCCATAAAAGTGATGAACGGGCTTAATATCAAATTCGTCAAGATATTGCCCAACCCCACAGTAAAGCGATTCGTAGTGAGAACGTCCAACAACACTTATGAGCCGAAGGATATCGTGTTTGTGATGCAAACCCAGGGTATCCAGGCTCTTACCGTGTCACGGATGCGAACAGGAAATCAGCCAGCCAAAGGCTGCCTCTTCCTGGTTGCCGTGGTGGACACCCCAGGAGCTGACAACCTGCGGAGAATGCGGACGCTCCCGAATATGCTGGTGACAGTTGAGCTGCACCGCCCCCCAGCCACTGGCCCACAATGTGGAGTGTGTCAGAAGCATGGGCATTCAGGAGCGGCCTGTCAACTGAATACCAGATGCCGTAGATGCGCGTCTCCCACTTGTCTCGCGACTGCCCCCACGGCAGCGACCCCGCGTACTCTAAGTGCGCTAACTGCGGGTGAAAACTCGCGGCTAATTTTAAGGAATGTCCCAGCCGCAGGGAATTCGAAGCCGCTTTTCAAGGCAAAGAGCAAAAGGGAGACAAGCGTGGTGACCCCAAAGCCCAAGCAGGCCCCTCAGGCAAGATAAATCAAGGCCCCTCAGGCAAAAAGGACCCTTCATGTCCCGCAGGGCCTTCAGGCAAAAGAGCCCAAAAACTAGGCCCATCAGGCGAACCAGACCCATCAGGCGGAGGCAAACGCAATTTGGTAAGACTTCCAACAACAGAAAGAAGAAGGCCCAGTCCTCTCCAACAAACAAAAGGCAGGTTAAGACCACGCAAGCTGCACCCGAGCTGCCCCAGAGCCCGCCCCAGGCAAGCTCCATCCCCCGCAGGAAACCTGTCGCCAACAAGCCGGCATCCGCGATGCCGCCCCCAACGTCCGCCCTCAGCACCACACCAGTCTCACCCATTTCACCACCTACACCTGAAACACTAAAACAGGTACAGCAACCAGAAGCGAACACGTCAGGAAGAGCGTTCAGGGAAAGGATAGACGAAATTCTGAAAAACGTCTTCCCGAACTGGAACTTAACCGCAATCATAACCACTGGAGTTATGATGGTCAATATGCTGGCCGCGGCCCTGTCATTGCCATGGCTAGAGGACTTGGCGAATTCGATCTCTGACCTCCTAACGCAAGATGCCTGAACAACCCAGCGATGATAATAATCATAACAACAACAGCTGCCTCTGTGGATCCGTGGTAGAGTGTCGGCCTTCGGATCCCAAGATAGCGGGTTCAAACCCGGCAGAGGTAGTCGGATTTTTGAAGGGCGGAAAAAAGTCCATTCGACACTCCATGTCGTACGATGTCGGCATGCAAAAGATCTCTGGTCATACACTTGGTATTTACCCGACAAAATTCATAAAATCTCAGCCATAGACGCCCAAGAGAGATCCGGTTTACTCTGTCTGCCATCTAGTGGGTCTAGAGTAAAACGGAACGCCGAAATTGACGAGCGGACAGCCAGATGGTGTCAAATTGAAATGTCTGCACACGGTAGCTGAGACCATACGATTATTATTATTATTATTATTATTATTATTATTATTATTATTATTATTATTATTATTATTATTATTATTATTATAACAATAATAACACGCAAGGGCTTCGAGTACTAATATGTAAGTGCCAGGGCGTCAGGTCCAGAGAATACGAACTTGAAGCTTTCCTAGCCGCGAACACCATACATGTAGCACTCCTAACAGAAACCTTTCTCCCACCGGGGAAGAAGTTCACCATGAGAGTCTACAAAATACACAGAAGCGACAAGGCTAATGGAGTCGGAGGGGTTGGCAGTTCTGGTAAGGAAGGACATCAAACATATGGAGGTGGACATACCAGAGCTGGTCGAACTGGAGGCATGTGGAATTGCCATGCCAATGCGAGAAACACTCATTAATGTCATATCGGCATACTCCAGACCGAAAAGCCTAAACACACAAGACATAGAAGCAGTACTACGGCTAAACCGAAACACGATACTAGGAGGAGACCTAAATTCCAAACACGCCAGCTGGGGCTGCCTGTGCCCTAACTCAGCAGGATCAAGGCTGTACAACCACCTGTTATCCCAGGAACGATCTGGTAACAGCCCCCAGCAAGCCCACATTCCATGTACCAAACGGTCAGGTCTCCGACATATTAGACATAGCCCTACTGCGACATATTCCTCAAGGGCATAGCATAACAGTAATAAACGACCTAGAGTCGAGGCACCAGCCAGTGCTATTTACGCTGAATGCGAACCCAGAAGAATATGAGAATAACCCCAAGCGCTGCCTCAACTATAAAGACGCCAAATGGGGTAAATTGGAAAGAAAACTGGACACATTTCTACAGAGGACTGAGCACACACTAATAGAAAGCCCAGCGCAAATTGACGAAGCAGTCGAAACACTGGTAGACGCGATCCAGGCAGCCACAACAGCGAGTATACCGGTACACAAGCGTAAACATCACACCATCATCGAGATACCGGCCCACATTAAAGACCTAATCCGCAAACGAAACCACCACTGGCGCAACTGAGCCCAATATCACCGCGATGAAGACCTGGAAATTCAAAACCACCTTAGAGTTGAAATCTAAACACAACTAATGGAACTAATGGGCCTGGAACAACAGACTGAGTACGTTGGACACAAACACCAGACCGGTTTGGAACTTAGCGAGATATTTCACGCGAGAACCAGACGTGATCCCTACAATTAAGGGACCAAATGGACCAGTATACGAGAACCAAGATAAAGCTGAGGTTATAGCAGACTCATTGGAAGCGGCTTTTACACCCAACGAGGAAGCGTCCGATCTCGCTTTCATTAGACGAACAAAGACTAAGGTAGCGGAATTCCTCGCAAACGCACCTAAGCCTTAGGCTAAGAATACTAATATACACGAAATTAAGTGGATAATAGATAACCCAAAGAAAGCACCCGCCCGGACGAGATCCAAAACATAATACTTAAGAAACGAACTCAGAGAACCCTCACACTACTCACCGAGGTATATAATGGAATTTTCCAATTGCAGTATTATCCAGAGCAGTGAAAAAAGGCGAGCATCCCTGTGTTTATGAAACCAGGCAAGGACAAATCTAATCCAAATAACTATAGACCCATCCACCTCCTGGACGCCCTCAGCAAAGTATTCGAGAAAATACTGCTGAAAATGCTAGTAGCACATTTCAAGGAAAACGGAATCATTCGAAACGAACAATTCGGTTTTAGAAATGGCCACTCTGCCCCGCAACTACTTACCCGGTTCGTCGAACAAGCGACCATCGGACTAAACAAGCGGAGGGACACAGGTACGGTATTCCTTGATATCCAGAAGGCATTTGATAAAGTGTGGTACGAAGGCCTGTTAGCGAAATTAATAAACCACGGATTCCATCCAGGGTACATAAGATTAATAAAATCATACCTGGAAGGCCGAGAGTTCCAAGTAGATATTCACAACACACTTTCAAGCAAGCGGACGATTAGGGCGGGCGTACCCAAGGGTCACTAATAGTCCCAATCCTGTTCGTCCTGTTTACAAACGACATGCCAAAGGCGGAACTCACTACCACGCACCTCTACGCTGACGACACTGCCATCACAGTACGACAACACCCTCAGCTAGCGTGCACCCGAAAGAGACTACAAGTAGCACTGCGAACTCTCGAGCCCGGGCTAACTAAATGGCGAATCAAGGTCAATGTTGACAAATGCTAAGCTGTGTTGTTCACTAGAAAAAACAGATGCACACACAGGCCAGCCAATATCGAACCGCTCAAGTTATTTAATAACGATATAGCATGGCTCGACAAAGCCAAGTACCTAGGAGTAGTCCTAGATAGGAAGCTAACCATGTTACATCACATTAAAGACATCCAGCGAAAAACACGCATAAGACTACTACAGCTCTATCCTATACTGAATTAAAAATCCAGTATTAACACGAGAGTAGCAACCAACATGTACAAGGACTTAATTAGGCCAATAATAACGTACGCAGCGCCAGCCTGGTGCCACACTGCTATGACGAACCTGGATAAGCTGGAAGTAATACAAAATAAATACATTCGAGCAGCGGCTAGACTCCCGTATGACACACCAATACGCCACCTACGCGAAATTGCAGAAGTCAGCTTGATAAGGCAACACATACGTAAACAAACACTCCGAATATACATGAAGTCATGGGGTAATAAGATCAACCTACTAGTCAGTGGAATAGGAAGTGACGACGTCGACCTGTACACTAAATACCCCACTCCAAAACACATTCTGTTCAGCCACAGGGTTAAGAGGCCGGAGGTCCCAACACCCCACCCCCCCGATATGCTGACACCCACTCAACATCTCGCACGCATCCTACATTACAAACACTTGTATATACGTACATGTCTATTATGTCTATTATGTTACAGGGAAGCAAGCGAGAAAGGATTGAGAGAAGAAATTCAAACGACGAAGGCAACACAGCCATATAATAAGAGACGACCTAATCCACCTCCGCCCCCCCCCCCCCCCGCCAGTGACAAGGGAGTGGACTGAAAGCCCACCTCTCCAGTTATTTTTCCAACTATTTTTTACATGGTTTTTCTTATAAGACACGAGAGCGGAAAGCAACCCGCACTCTACTGAGACGTGTGTAAATGCATGTATATAGTTACAGATTGCAGTGACAAGTGTGTGCCACTAACACCGCAAAGAAGGGAGGTCATCAGGCGAAAAAGAAGCCCGTTACTTTAAGTAAGGCTTGGCTCTATTTCCCCTTCTCCTTAAAGGAGACTTGGCACCAGGGACCGCTAGTTGCTGGACCATGGGACTAACCTGTGGCCCAAAGCGCAGACGCTAGGGAACCCGAGCCGCACCACGCCTTAACACCACCTTACCAACACAAACCTTGGCTGGTAACGCGTCTAACGTGCAAACAGGCAGGTACTCCTGTAGTACCTTCCCCACTCTTCCTTGCTATATCTTATCTTCTTAGAAATTAATAGCATGTTGGAGGCAATGTAGGTTGTGTCGATTGCCACGCGGGGGGAGCGGGCTTCGGGAGTCGCCCCCTTCCCGAAGAAAATAAAAATACACTGTTTGGACAGCTACAATCATTTCGTCAACTCGATCTGGTTCACGTCTCCCCGGAATCCTGAGACTCCAGCCTCTACACAACCGGCTACGGGCTGACTACTCCATATCAGGCTAAACAAGAAGGACTACACTAGGCTGACCTAGCCCCCAGTCGGAAGAGCACATTTCTACTACAGCGATGGATGAACTTCGCCTACTCGTCGGCTTGAGCCTAGCTACTTGGCTCCGCAACGTATACCGTAACGATTTAAAACTTAAACCTATTGAATACTTGCTAAATAGGCATTTTTTACTGCTTAAGCTACAATAAATACAAGAAGTTCTCCGAAAAATTTTAGTGGTCACTGGTGACTTTAATGTCTCTAAAGCAGTCTTGTTACCTATTGCTGTGCTTCAATTTATTGGGATGTTGTTCAGTTGTCTCATGGCACTTTCGTAAAGTTTAACGCAATTTTAACTGCCTTTAAATGTCAATGTTTTGATTGTTCTTGAATTGCCTTTCATGGCCTTTTGTAAAGTTTACCTGCAGCTTCACTGCCATTTTTCCAACATCAAACAATAACAATTACTACATTCATTACTTTAAATTTAATAAAATCTTCTTTCTGCAAAATCTGTAGTTCTAACCCTTTAAACCCCAATTTTAGTGATCCTTCACTCTTTCCCCAATGGTGGAGATTTTTTTTCCTACGAATATCCCTTTAACCATAAACCAAAGGACACTCACAGCGATTTACTGAAGTTAACCCCCTGCTTGCGGGGCGGCGAGCTAAAGGTGTTTTAGTGCCGGATGAAAACTAGGTGAATCTCCTACTTCAAGGGCCACACACAGAACAGGCCAGTTCATTAGACAGTCTTCCTTCATAGCATAAAATATATAAATGCTACATCCTCACAGTTTCATTATCTGTCGTCATTCGTCAACTAAGAGATAAGTGCCCTTTCCCCACGCATTACAAATTTATGATACCATGATGTCATCACATCAATCCAGGGGCGGCCGTACCTTATGTGCTGAATTGGTGCAGCACATTGCCTATTGGGAAAATAAATTAGTTTAAAAATATCATCTACAATCAAATACAGTGCATTGAAAAAGACGTCAGCCAAAGAATAGAAAATTATTCAACTCCCCTCACAACTAGGTAACTACTGGTGCGCTCCACGCCGGGTGCTGTGTGATCACAGCTCAGCGAGCTTTAAGCCAGAAACCAGGAACTCTGCCTTTTGCGCATGCGTGCCGAACTTTTCCGATACAAAGATAATGTGTTCCGATAGGCTGTGGAAACAACAGCCAAGACATCACTTCCCAGCGATTCTTCGTTCGACCACAGAGAGGCAGCACTTGCACTAGTCACACTTGCATTACGACCGTTATGAGAACGTGGCAGCTGGCACCCTCTTGACTCAGCGCAACGAGCTAGCCCGTTGACTCAGCGGTAGTATTTAAGAGGGGATCGCTCAAAGCAAACGGGAAAACAAAATACTGTACAGCTGTTCCCGCCAGGTCTTTTAATACCAAAGAGGATAGAATACTACCAACTTGCCTATTCCATAGTCTCATTTGTAAATCGATGAACTATAAAAATTGTACTTTTTATGTTGTCAAAATAAGGACATGATATTGTGATTTTCTTTAATTAAAAATGTCTAGTTTATAAATGACACTATAAAAACATAACATAATTTTGCATTACGACGTTGCTGGTTTTATTTCAATGATGTTGGTAACATTGGGAAGTTCTGTGTTTGCGCGCTCACACCAAGTGTTTGAGATCCTGAATATTTTGCCATTGCAGGTGTTATTGTGTGTTTAATTATATAGTATTATAGTTTTTTATGAGGAATGTGTACATGTGCTGGGGTTGTTTGCGTGTTTGTTCAGTGTGGAAAACTCAGTGGAGAGCCTCTTGAAAACCACATACCGGTATGTTTCAAAATATTTTTATTTTTTGGAGTGGGATGGGTTACAGCACACAACTGATTTTCTGCACCAGCCGCCACTTTTCAAATCAAAATAACATGTTTTCCTCAAGCGAATGTGACTGCTAGCTCCTGACAAGAAATGCGGTACAGCTCGGAGACAGACTGGAGTAGAAATTTTTAATAAGACGTAAAATGGATAAAACGCTAACTTCCGCTATAGACCTCGTGCGAATGGCGATATTTTACCTGCTGGCGCTCCTAGCGGCAACTCGCTCAGAACATTCATGTGACGACTGTGTGTAGTGACTTGTGCGGGAGAATCAAGTGTGACAGTGAAGGAAGCTATTTAAAGCTGAACTGTCGTCGTCCATAGAGATTTGTGTGGACTTTCAGAATATTTGTTTGGATAAGTCATATTTCAGTAATCACATATTCCAGGTGAAAGAACGAGTGGGAGAAGAAATATCCAGCTTCTGTTTGAGAGAAACGAGCATTAATCAACCGCCTTATGCAGTTAAACGTACAGTAATAGTTACCTTTCTTTTTGCACCATAAGTCATATGTATATACAGAGTACAGACTATTAATTTCAAACATAACTTTAATATACAGTACACATTTTCCGTGTCCATTGCTGTTGTAAATTATTTTTTCATTAATTAATGCTAGTCTTGTTTTAACATTTAAGAGATCGATTGCAACAGGAATATTCAGCCAGCCGAGTGTGAATGCAAAGCAAGCCTTCCCAAATGCTGTAAGCACATTGCTGCGCTTTGCATTTATATTAATACAAAAAGAGATTCTTCGAAGATTTCCTTTCTGCAACAATGGGAAAAACCTAAAAATGTTGCCGCAGAATATTCTAAAGGTGAACATTTAGGAGAAATGTTCAAGGACAGATTAAGTGAGCGGCTAGTTTGTAGCGTACTGGAAAGTGAGGGATTTGAAACATACAGCAACACTGAACTATATGAGAAAATTAAATTTATAGACTGTGCTTTTACAAGAATTTTGAAGGCCGAGTGTGAAGGTGAATCCTTAATTATCTCCAACCCCACTGTTGAAGCTATTGTAGATGATGCTGTAGAACAGAGCGAAACAAGATTTTTACTTCAGTGTCTTCAGCAATTAGACCTTCAAAACGTTAATAAACTGTTTAGATGCTATGGAATAAATTACTTGTCAAATGGCAAGATATCAATAGTGCCAAATAATTATTATGAGTGCACGTTGCAAAGTGACGTCCTGAATTTTTATTATGACAGCGTAAAAGTCACAAAATCGTAGACGTATGCTATTGCGATTGAGACTAGGGTTCAGTCTAAAAATCCTGCGTGGTTCGATCAAAGAAAATTACACATAGGCTATCTACCAGCCAGAGTGTACACAAGATCATGACACTGCAGAGTGGAGATTTTAATAAACTGGCCACTCAGCTTCTTATTTCTAAGGACATAAACAGTCCTGCAGTGAGATATGGCAGAAATAATGAGCAGAGGGCACTTCAGGAGTTCTGTTTATCGTCCCAATGTTGCGTGTCACAGCTGGGTTTGTTAATAAACGAAGAGCAACCCTAGTAGCCTGGATGGGATAGTGCTAGATCAGGACTGACCTTCTCTTTTGGAGATTAAGTTCCCTTACTCGTGTTGGGAAAAGCCCGTGATTTATGAGAACATGCGTAATGTTCCAAATTTGTATATTGACATTGATGGTGATATCAAGTTAAGGAAACTCACGTATATTACACCCAGATACAGGCATCATTGTATATTTTGAACCTCAACTCCCGTGACTTTTTTGTATATTCTCCAAAGAAAAGTGTGAAAGTGGGCGTCTCCAGAAAAGAAGAATTCCTTTCAAATATTATTCTCACGGCACGGAGGTTTTACTTCGAACATTACCTTCCGCTAATTTTCAAGCGTTATGCATAGTGTTACCTTGTTACCATAGTCATGCATAGATTTTACCACTATTCAGACATTTCAAACATGATATAATTCCTACTTGAGTTAGAAGTTAAAATTTAAAAAAAAAAAAAACAGTGAACTAAATTGATGGAATCATGTACAATTCAATAATTATATAATCATGTTTAAGTTTAGGCCTTTACCTAAAGGATACTAGTCGTCTGCTTTAATGATCGGAGGACTGAAGTTCACTAAGACACCTATGATACGAACAATTTTGTCTAAATGAGTTAGGTACCAAATGTGTGTTTATTGTTTGGGAATACGAAGAATTTCGTTCCAGGAGGAAAATTTCTATAGGAGTAGTTACATCCAACCACAGAACAATTTGTTCTACTCTTTGTAGAACTTTCTTCCATCTCGAACTTGATTTCGTATCTCAACAAACGCAGCCTGATAATCGCGTTGCTTCACTTAACTGACGAGAGCAAGTCACATGAACTATTCGAGCAACTTGCCGCCAGAGCGCAGCAACATCCATGCGCACGAGATCTATAATAAATAAAAGTCCGATGTCCGCTAAATGATACCTTTCTCCGCCGACAGTCTTCCAATTCCGCCAAATTTAGAGAAAAATCCGCTAAGTTGGCAACACTGACTGTAACTGCTCACACATTCTGGAGAGGATGCGACGCGTCCAACAATACCTGCGGGTAGGGTGAGGGGGTGCAGTAGTCGAGTTCAACTCTGTGGTGAGTTCGGTATAGAACTCGCGTTAATTCTTTCTTCCCTTACGCTGCATCAGTATTTTATCAGGTATTTTCCCTCAAAGTGAAACACATTCTTGAAGTTTTCGCCGTATATTCTTAAAAAGGGAGGGGGGAATAGGCGCAACTGTAGGAGAAAAAGGGGGAAAGGTGGTGGTGTTGGTGGTGGTGATTATTGTTTTAAGAGGAAGTACAACTGGGCAACCATCCTCAGGGGGGAAAGGGTTAAAAAAAGGATAAAAAAGGGAAATAAAACACGGCAAACTTGAGTTTTAAATACAGTTTTCACCCGTATGGTATCAATTATTTCTAGTTCTCAATTAAATTAAAAAAAAGAGTATTCCCTTTTAAAAAAATGCGATCTCTAACTCATGAGTAAGGTGACGCCCTTAGCATATGCACGTAGGCTACTGTGAAGTATTCGTTGTTAATAGTAAGTCCGGTAATGAATTGTTCAAACTTTGAATCAGTAGTTCTACTGCTAACACAAAATGTCCAATAGATAATGGGCATCCTTGTCTAATTGATTTGTTTACTGAAACTTCTGATGAGAGGAAGCCGTTAATCACAACACGTGAGGCCGTGTGGTATATTCGTTGTATTGTTGCTATGAATCTGTGTGGAAGCAAAAACATTTTAAATTCCTCCCGAAGATATGAGACGGGCAAGTTGCCGTGCGGTCAGGGGCACGCGGCTGTGAACTTGCATCCGGGAGATAGTGGGTTCGAATCCCACTGTCGGCAGACCTGAACATGGTTTTCCGTGGTTTCCCATTTCCACACCAGGCAAATGCTGGGGCTGTACCTTAATTAAGGCAACGGCCGCTTCCTTCCCACTCCTAGGCCTTTCCTATCCCATCGTCGCCATAATATCTATCTGTGTCGGTGCGACATAAAAAAAAGCAAAAAAAAATACGAGTGTGCTATCCTTTCGAATACTTTCAATCGATCAATACTGATCTGCATTTAGGGCAGTCGCCCAGGTGGCAGATTCCCTATCTGTTGTTTTCCTAGCCTTTTCTTAAATGATTGCAAAGAAATTGGAAATTTATTGAACATCTCCCTTGGTTATTCCAAACCCTAACTCCCCTTCCTATAAACGAATATTTGCCCCAATTTGTCCTCTTGAATTCCAACTTTATCTTCATATTGTGATCTTTCCTACTTTTAAAGACACCATCCAAACTTATTCGTCTATTGATGTCCTCCCACGCCATCTCTCCACTGACAGCTCGGAACATACCACTTAGTCGAGCAGCTCGTCTCCTTTCTCACAAGTCTTCCCAGCCCAAACTTTGCAACATTGTAACGCTACTCTTTTGTCGGAAATCGCCCAGAACAAATCGAGCTGCTTTTCTTTGGATTTTTTCAGTTCCTGGATCAAGTAATCCTGGTAAGGGTCCCATACACTGGAACCATACTCTAGTTGGGGTCTCACCAGAGACAAATATGCTCTCTCCTTTACATCCTTACTACAACCCCTAAATACTCTCATAACCATGTGCAGAGATCTGTACCCTTTATTTACAATCATATTTAAGTGATTACCCCAATGAAGATCTTTCCTTATATTAACACCTATATACTTATAATGATCCCCAAAAGGAACTTTCACCCCATCAACGCAGTAATTAAAACTGAGAGGACTTTTCCTATTTGTGAAACTCACAACCTGACTTTTAACCCCGTTTATCATCATACCATTGCCTACCGTCCATCTCACAACATTATCGAGGTCATTTTGCAGTTGCTCACAATCTTATAACTTATTACTCTGTACAGAATAACATCATCTGCGAAAAGCCTTATCTCTGATTCCACTTGTTTACTCATATCATTTATATATATAAGAAAACATAAAGGTCCAATAATACTTTGCTGTGTTCGATGCCAGCCAGTGTTCCTGAAACATTGTCACAAACTGAATGATGAATAAAGAAGTTGTCATAAGCAATAGCGGCGATTGGAAATTATAAGTTGGTGGGGGGGAGGGCAAAAAATGTACAGACAACAAACAGTACCAAAGTTTGGGGGACATAGCGGGCGGAGGGTGTACACATCAAAACGGGGGAGGGGGCGAGGGGGTATTAAGTTTTTGATGTTCTTTGAGCGAATTTCATCAGAGAGGTAAAGGTTGACAGTTTAGCAACTTAAGTGCAGCAATAATACTTTTTTAAGATTTTGATTCAATACTATACAACAAAAATTTCACCAAAACAACAATATTACACATGTATTACAATTAAATAGTAGTACGGCGTGATTATACAATTAAAAATCATTTAGCATTTGACTACACACTAAGAAACTAAGAGACACTAAAGAGACTCTCAGACTGACGAATGCACGCGCCAAGCAGGTGAATAATATTATACAGAGTGTCCATGACCTTAGCAAAAAATATACCCTTGCTACCCTTTCTCACAGCATCTGCGAAGTCTCCAGTACTTGCTGTGGCGCTATACAAATCGGTTAGCAGGGACGAACGACATTTTATGAGTATTTCCGCTAATAATTTTGTTAATAATTAAAGAAAATAAAGTAAAGAATTAGGTATAAGACAACAGAGCTTGTACAAATTGTTTTTAATAATTCCTATAATTCCTAGTTTCAGCCGGCTACAATGGAATAAAAATATGTTTTCTCCACAAAGTGAGGGGGGGGGGGAGCGACTGCACCCACCCCCTCCCCGCAACCCTTAATCGCCGCTACTGGTAATAAGTGTAATTAATTACATGCATACAGCTTCATTATAGACTCTCCACAATCTCCTATATGTAACTAACACAGTGGCCTCGTTTAGTTCCATATAATAAAATAATCATCATTATCATCATCATAACCCTGTCCATAATTAATCAATGAAGGGACTATGGCTCTAATTCTCTTCACTAAGACTTCAGCCAGTAGTTCATAATCTGTATTCAATTGTGTAATTGGTCTGTATCCACTGAAGGCATAATTAATAACTTGCGTCAAATCTTTACCGATGTTGTTCCAGAGTACATTATAGCACGACTAACTATCCGCATATCCCTCTGCATATTCTAAAGATCAGCGGTTTAAACATTCTTTTTTTTAAATGTACTTATTTATTTAACTTCTCACTATCACATCGAAGGTTTTCTGCGCCGCAAGGGTGGGATATGCTTAGGATTAGAAAGGTAGTAGCCATGGCCTTAATAAAGGTATTTGCCTTGAGTGAAAAATGGGAAACAACGGAAAACGATCTTCAAAGGCTGCCGATGGTGCGATTCGAACCCACTATCTCTCAAATGCAATCCTATTCGTACAGCCAACTCGTTCGGTATTAAAGATTCATTCGCTTCATAAACATCATAAACATCTCAGCTGTCACCACTCATCCCGTGTAGGTAACACCAAGGCACAAGCATCCGCGTCTTTCAATAAAAAAAAATTAGCAGATTGGCATTCTCTTCCTTACGAAACATTGTAATAATCGTGGTCGCCACGACATTTACATAATTTGATTGCCCACCCGAATTAATTGTGTATATATATGTATCGTGTATCATATGTAATTTATTTATTATTAACGTCCATCATCATCATTTATGTAATTGTACGTAAGAACGAGAAATCATTTTTAATTGTAATATATTAGAATATGCCGTGGTAATGTCAAGACAGGTCTTGCGCTAACAGGCTACTTGGTGTCTCGCAATAGTCCAGGAAGGTTAATTTTGGATGGTTCTTGGAAACGTACGCAACAGCAAGAGGAAGATACATAATTTCGTTGTTGGGACGCTAAATTACCCCATATCACGTGCTCCTATCAGGAGGGCTTTTTCTGTCAAGGACAGACACTTCATCTATATATCGACAGGGTGGTGACGTATATCGGCTCTCATTGGAACGAGATGTCATGCGACATCAAGGGAGGAAGTGGGAATATGAAGAGGATTTATATAGATCTACACGGCGTGGTGATCATTCTGATTCTGATTCTGATTCTGATTCTGATTCTGCATTCTGTATTCTGCATCCAGCTTTCTTGAGTCTCCATTCTCAGGTAGTCCACGGGCTTTTAGAGTCACTCTGCTATCTAAGTGCATCGCTTACGATGTGCTTATACTCAACATTTCTTATTGGCTGTGTGAGACTTACTCAGATTATTTAGAAAGACAAGTTCGTATAATATAGAAGGACTGGATGTTTCCGTTCTCTCTATTCAATTAATTCCGATGTGGAATTTCACATTGTAAGGCTGGTACTATGTTTTTGGTACTCAGCAAAATAGGGAGTGATGGATTCAGGGTGGAATCCATTCCATGAAGCAAATGACGAGGATGATGCTGTTGGAAGAGGGACGACAACTATCAACCACGGAAGCAGACGACGAATTTTTCTTTTGCTAGGGGCTTTACGTCGCACCGACACAGATAGGTCTTATGGCAACGATGAGATAGGAAAGGCCTAGGAGTTGGAAGGAAGCGGCCGTGGCCTTAATTAAGGTACGGCCCCAGCATTTGCCTGGTGTGAAAATGGGAAACCACGGAAGACCATCTTCAGGGCTGCCGACAGTGGGATTCGAACCCACTCTCTCCCGGATGCAGACGACGAAAAGATCAACCTACGGTGAGCATTAGAAATCCCTGTTATCGCAAGTCCGCGCGTGTAGTATTGAATTGTAATCTCAGTCAGTAATTTTTAATTTTGGTAAAAACTCGTTTTTACGTAATTTCATCTTTTCTTTGGAATAAAACTTTTTTTCTTTTTACATCGTTAAATAATTGACTTTTTAGTAGGTCCCCTATGTTTTTCCACATGGTATTTAATGGTCAGTATCCTTATACCTCACGACCGGGATAGTCTCATTAAATTAAGTTTAGTACTTTTTAGATCTAAATTCGGTTTCAAATTACATTTAATTTCGAAGCCTGGCGTCCAGCGTGCAATTATTGTTAATTACCTATATAGGGTGCTTGATCCGTTACAACATCAGTCGGTGTATTTACTTTAATACTATTCTCTGTTACTCAGTGTTGCACCCCTCCCAGCGCGAAAGCGAGCAGCCGCCTATTATTGTCGGCCTCCGTATCGCAAGATCACGGGTTCAAACTCCGGCGGATGTAGGCCTAAGTGATTTTTGTAGGTCTAAACAAACAGTGAATTCGTCACCCCATCTCGTACGATGTCGTAGGGTAAAAGATCTCTGGCGACACATTTAATGGTTATACAAAATTGAAACTCAACTACAGATCGCCCAGCAGAGATCCGTTTCTCTGCTATCTGGAAAAGTGAAAACGAAACGTTAAACATTTACACCCAGGCTGCCCAACAGCCATCAGATGTCTGCTCACAGTAACTGAGGCCATACGATTATTATTATTATTATTATTATTATTATTATTATTATTATTATTATTATTATTATTATTATTGAATAATAATGTTATTGGCTTTACGCCCCACTACGATTTTCGGGGACGCCGAGATGCCGGAATTTTGTACCGCGGGAGTTCTTTGACGTACCTGTAAATCTACCGACACGAGGCTGACGTATTTGAGCACCTTCAAACACCACCGGACTGAGCCAGGATCGAGCCTGCCAAGTTGGGGTCAGAAAGCCAGCGCCCCAACCATCTGAGCCACTCAGCCCGGCATTATTATTATTATTATTATTATTATTATTATTATTATTATTATTATTATTATTATTATTATTATTATTATTATTATTATTATTATTATTATTATTATTATTATTACACAGGTTATCGGACTCCAAGTTGGCGACTAGACATCATTGTCCTAAAATCAATAATCCTCCTTTCTTCTATAAGGTTGGAAGTAATTAAGGGAAAGGCAGAATCGATAGATAATGTGTACTCTTAGGTCTCGTGTGTATCTTGGTCTACAGATAACAATATCTACACGACAAGTACTGTATTCGTGATAATTAATTCTCTGTTGTACGTCTTCTCTATAAACTTGATGTGATATGGCTTCTGTCTCTCACTATCATCTAAATGTAACTCACGCAACTCATCGGCCAGTAGACTGTCCTGCCTGTGTCTTTAGGAGGAAAAGAACAACGATTTGGCGTCATGGCTATGACATTGCATCCTTCCAGTAATAATAATAATAATAATAATAATAATAATAATAATAATAATAATAATAATAATAATAATAATAATAATAATAATAATGGCTTTACGTCCTACTAACTACACTTTTACGGATTTTGGAGACGCCGAGGTGCCGGAATTTTGTCCTGCAGAAGTTCTTTTACGTGCCAGTAAATCTACTGACACGCGGCTGACGTATTTGAGCACCGTCAAATACCACCGGACTGAGCCAGAATCGAACCTGCCAAGTTGGGGTCAGAAGGCCAGCACATCAACCGTCTGAGCCACTCAGTCCGGCGTAATAATAATAATAATAATAATAATAATAATAATAATAATAATAATAATAATAATAATAATAATAGTTTTATCTTCCACTAACTACGTTTTCGAAGGCGCCAAATGTACATCTAAAATCTAATTTGAAAACTACATATTGATGATACCTGTTTTAAGGAATTAACACGACTTCAGTACTACTTGGAATCGGCTTTTTGTATAGATTTTGCCTAGTTTCAAGACTGGATGCATCTCTTGACGCCAACCCTATGTGGAGGGATGTCTTCACTAGTACGTGGTTCTATGATGGTTTGTAATGTGATGTATGTAAATGGAGATGTGTATGAAGACGAACACACTCGCACACCCAGCCCCTGGGCTATTAGAATTAATCAGGTGGGATTAAAATCTCCGACCTGGGCAGGAACCAACCCTAGAGACCTCTGAACCGAAGGCCACTAAGCTAACCATTCAGCCAAGGAACCAGGAGACTTAGCAAATGTTCACTTGCAAGGTGCGGGAACATGTACTGTATATCACGAGTCAGGGTTGGAAAATGACGACGGGGACGGTGGGGACGGTGGGGACGGTGGGGACGGTGGGGGTTTTCCAGCCACCAACGATTTTTTTTAAAGAATGAAATCGAGTATTCTATTCTATAAAGATGTCTCTACGCTATTGTGATGAATTTGCAGACATGGATATAAATATTCGTACAGTCGAACATGTTACAGATATTTCGTGTGCATACTCTATTGCCCTTGGGGAATATGTACGAGATTTCCCGTAATAGCAGAGATCAGCCTCTAATAAAAGACCATATTAGTATATTAAAACGAGAAATATTTACGTTGTAACGTGCAATTCTTTCCGAACATAAGTATTGGCTGTGAACAAGGAAATAATGGACAAATAGTTGTATACCACACTCACTGTCATTCTCTTTCAAGTGTTGACTGCATGTTAAATGAGCTGTATTGAGTGACTGGTGGGATACAAGTGGTTTAAATAGGTCGCAAAAGGAAACTATAGTGGAAATGAGACGGCTGATTGTCTAATCAACTCGCGAAGGGAAATCGTGCACCGAAATTGCAAACATCGTTGCGTTCGACTGTGCAGAGTATAATTAAGCGATTCAAAGGAATAAACTTAGTAATAAAACAAAGCAATAGTTGTTCGCCCACAAAAAAATAACCACAAGGGTAACAAGCCATGTGATGCAAATGACTAAGAAGGACCCTAAATCTACTTCTAGTGGGATACCTGCTTGTGTTGGAGGATAGTTCGGAAACCAAGCGACACCCTGAGAAATAAGCCATCTCATCAATCGTGCAAGATGCAGAGCAGGGTGCCCAGAAAGAAGCCCTAAATAAGCAAAACGAATCTGAAAATCAGATTGGAGTTCATAAAAGCTTATGGAGGTAATGACCTCGATATCGACATATTTCATAACTTTGGTCTTGTTTTGGTCATTCAGAATCTGTAGGTTGCTGTGAAGCATGGTGGAGGTGATGAGTGTATGGCCGTGTATGATGTCGGGGAGCTATTTTTCATTGAGGAAACTATGGACAGATTTGCTTATTTACGTATTCCTTAACAAAATTTGAAGAAAAGAACCTGGGTTTGGAAACTATTACTACTTACCGCACGACAGTGATCCCAAGCATACTGCCAAGATTTTCCGACTGTGGGTGATACCCAAGAAACCCCAGCACAGGTCTCCGATCTCAGTCCTATTGAACATCTCTGGAGCGAACTGGAAAGAAGGGTACGAAAACACCACATCTCTACTAAATCTCATCTAAAAGAATTGCTTCGGAAGGAATGGCATAATATTGGAGGAGAGAGAACTGGAAATCTGGTGTGCAGTACGTGCAAGAGACGGGAGGAAGTGATTCATAGACGAGGTAGGCACACAAAGTACTTTTTTTAATTTTGTGTGGCTATTTCTAGCCGAGTGCAGCCCTTGTAAGGCAGACCCTCCGATGAGGGTGGGCGGCATCTGCCATGTGTAGGTAACTGCGTGTTATTGTGGTGGAGGATAGTGTTATGTGTGGTGTGTGAGTTGCAGGGATGTTGGGGACAGCACAAATACCCAGCCCCCGGGCCAATGGAATTAACCAATGAAGGTTAAAATCCCCGACCCGACCGGGAATCGAACCCAGGACTCTCTGAAGCGAAGGCCAATACGCTGGCCATTCAGCCAACGAGTCGGACACACAAAGTACTAAGGGATAGAATTCATCATTGTTTTTCGTTCTAAAAGATGGATATTATGCGAATGTACGAATACTTCTGTTTGGCTTAAAACTCTTATTGAGAGGTTTTTATGTACTTTTTGGTATGAAGAACGTTGAAATGTTGTCATACCAAGTCTAGCCGTTCAAATGATTAGTTATCTTTATGCATATCAACAGTGTTTATGTTTGTTTATACTGAGCGTTCCACAAAGAAATATTTTGGTTGTCTCCTGGTGACTGAACGAATACTTAAGTCTATGTCTTTTGAAACGACACCCTACGCATTAAACACATACGTCGGATAATTCGAGGCCAGGATCGCAACTGGGAAAGGCGATTGACACAGCCCTGAACTGGAAATGGTTTTAATCATCAATCAATAAAGGATATGACTAAAAAAACACAACCAATGAAATGCCAATAAAATTTAAAGAAGGGTTTATTGTAAATAAAAATAAGATGAAAACAAACAAGAAAATTGAAGCAATGATTAAAAAGGTGAAATAATTTCAACGTGAACATACCTTCTTCAGTGGTTATTACAAAATCGTAGTAGGAGCTCAACATTATTACACTCAAAGAATAATAAGGAAAATTGTGACAAGCTCCATGTCTTAAATTCAGCCATATTACATTATCACCAATACTGTTACTATTAACACGGCCTAATTCGGTCGTTCTTTCACGAGACTTTTTTTCATTTTTTGACGTAGGAATGTCTACATCTCATTTTCGACACAACAATAGGCATGGCTCATTCATTCCCAGGCGCGTCATGGAGTACAAAACGGAGAAGAAAACTGAAATAATGAAGGTATCAGCATGGGACAGAGAGTGACATCTCTGACCCACAGCAACCAAGAAAAATCAAAGAGAATCGCAGGCATGCGCGTAACTAAAACTATGAAAGGTAAACATGGCGGCCCCTTGGGCAAATAAAGCCCAATGGGGGGACATGGCAAAAATAAATAATCTCGTACCAAGAATAAACATGAAGTACTGAAACAAGATTAAAAATAAAAATTGAGCTGGCTGATATATCATCTTTTCGCCCCTCCTCACTCATCAACACACATCCCAGCATTCACACACACGCCGGTAACAACCAACAATATGAGTGGCCGCTCCACTTATAAAGTCGAAATTAATTCACGCACCGTGACTCACCTGGTCACTAATCAGGCCTCGTGTAAATCAAGTAGCAGCGTGCACCACACAAATAATTTAACAACGAGATCGTAGGAATCCCGTACACAAACTCATTACCACAGGCGCTCCGTACGACGTGAATGAAGTTCAAGTCGAGACGGGGGGCATTCATACAATAGCAGGCGAAATATCATAGCACGCAGTGCACATTAATAGAACAAGATCGAGATCCAGTTACCAACACTTCCTAGTCACAACACATCAACACGCACACATTCATTCATGCAGCAGAGCTGAAGGGTATATATAAATCAGCTATGGTTAAAACTGAAGAATACCGGGACGACATCGTAATATAAAAGTTAAAACAAAGTATGCACGTACCTGCAATATTAAAAGGTCAAGACAATAAGTAGGATGCAAGTATGACCTGGTATTTGAATAAGTTAAAAAGCCATTTGAAACACAGGAAGGCTACTTCCATCGGTGAGGGCTCCATCGTTACAGCATCACAAAATAAAAAGGCAAAGAAGTGCAATTAAGAGATAACACTCTCGTCTCGTAAAAGCAACGACCTCCGGTCTTTACAAACGAGGGTGCTGCCCTCTCTAGTACATCGGCAGAAGTACTTAAGTCATTTGAATTGAGGCCGTAAGAGTTCATTTACCTATAGGACACATCATACTTATGAACCTACCATTAGAGTGTGGCACACTTTATATCAAAACACATGGATGTAGGTGCGATACACCGACCTAGAAAGAAAGAAGTCTATAGAGCGGTGTTTGGTTGCTTAGCTCTTTTTATTTCACCTGACATGTGGACAGTGGCAGCACTGGTCAAGGATTCTGAGTAAGAGGAGAGTGGCATGATGGGAGTGAGTGTAAAAATGGAGGAGCTCGAGTAGACACGCGTGTTTCGGCTTAATATATTTGTTAGTTTTAAGTGATCTATGTGTACAATAAACATGTGGTTTAATTCAGTGCAATTTGAATTATTTCGTGAGCTACCAGAGAGGTGTTGTGTGGATCAAATGCAACATTTTTGGTCCTCCGAGCCGGATACGCAGTGTGCAAACCGTAGGCCTAATGTTCAAACTGATACGGTACCTTAGCGTAGCGTGCTTCACTTCACCGCATCGGCATCATTGTTTCATTAAATATTCCTCCTCATGGGAGTACAGGTGGACCGAATTCATTTCAGTGTGACTTTACGATTTTCATTGTGCATTATTAAACCGAGATATGCTGTAACAGCACGCTTGAACCACGAGGTCAGTCCATGCGTAGAACATTAAGGAAATAATTACGTTGCCGTAGTGGGCGATGCGAATAAGTAAGGAGGTTATAGTGTCAGAATCATTTTCAATGTGAAATCATATGCATCAAAGCAGTTCATGCCAGTGTTAAGGTGCAAGAAGAAAACGAGTGGATTTCGGCGGGAAGCGCCATGTTGTAGAGCAAATAAAGCCGCGCCATCATACAACAGGGCTGCCACCACACTTTCAGCCAGTGGAGCCAACAGTGACAGTACACCGCCAGAACAAGGAGCAGTGCACCCAACGGAAATTTCAACTCACGAGTCAGCCACCAGGAGCAGCATCATCGCGTCCTCGAAGGGTGAGTGCAGTCTGGTTCAATTGTCATTCCTTGTTATTCCTTGCTTGTCCTTCCCATAATGGAAGAAAATCTAAAGCGCACATTGACGAAGAAAAGGGCTGTTGTGAAATCTCGAGTTACTCGCTTAGGAAACTTTATCAGTAACTTTCAAGGAGAAAATTTAAATGATATCAAAGTGAGGCAGGAGCATTTACAAAGAAGTATCGAAGAATACAACGATGTTCAGAGTCAACTCGAAATAAATGACGACATTAGTCACGATTCTGATAGGGAAGCATTTGAAGAAATTTGTTTAGACATTCAGTCAAAAATTCAAACTCTTTTGTTAACTAACACTGCCTTGCCTTCCTCTCCTATAGACAGTTCAACCACAACCAATGGCCACTTACTCAAATTACCTACTATATCTTTGCCTAAATTTAAGGGTTCTATCGCAGAATTCATGCACTTTCATGACACCTTTGAGTCGCTAATCATCAGTAACGACTCTTTGACTGACATACAACGCTATTATTACTTGCTGTCATGTGTATCAGATGAAGCTCATAAATTAATTGGAAACCTTCCAGTAACGCAAGAAAACTTCAAAGTAGCATGGGACTTAATATGTAATCGTTATCATAACCCAAGGCTCATCTTAGATCTTCACATCAAAGAGCTTCTGTCACTTCCAGTTGTTAAGGGTGAATCGCCCAAAAACCTAAGAATGCTTATAAATCAGCTGTGTAGCAATCTCAATGCGATAGGAGCCTTGAAAATTAATACCCCCTTGCATGAGGTCATCATAGCACATTTAGTACTCCAACGGATAAGCCTAAGTCTACGTAAACAGTGGGAGAATTTGACCTCAGGTGACAAATGCCCTAGTTTACAAGACTTAATCCTCTTTCTTGAAAGTAACTGCTAGACACTAGAAATCGTCTCCTCCCATAAGACCGGAGCAGAGAAGCAAGAAATAGGCAAGGTCAGCGGATCTTCCAAGCCTTCCACCAGTATATACACCTCAATTCCCTCATCATGTGAACTTTGTGGTGCTTCTCATTTTCTCTATCGGTGCTCTAAATTTAAGGATATGTCTGTTAATGACCGTATCAAGTTAATTAGAGACCACAGGCTCTGTCTCAATTGTTTGAAAGGTGACCACATTGCAAACAGTTGCACTTCAGGCAGTTGTAGAATGTGTAACCAAAGGCATCACACCCTGCTTCATCATCAGCAAGACAACCAGAGGTCATCAAATTCGACAGGCTATCCCCCACAACAGCAGGCATATTGCTCTTTGAAAGGAGCATTTCAGCAACACGAAGTTCTCCTCTCAACTGCTGTGGTTCATATTAGGGACAGTAGTGGTAGAGTTCATGAATGTCGAGCCTTACTGGACAGTGGTTCTCAGATGAATTTCATGTCGCATGGCCTTGCGAACCGACAAGGACTCAAACTAATTCGCCATTCTATGCCAATCAGTGGCATCAGCAATATGAAAACAGTGGAATCTTCACATATTTTCCAAGTTTCCATCTCTTCCAGAGTTAGTGATTATGAGAAATCCATTGTTTGCTCTGTGTTAGGACAAATAACTGGTCAACTTCCTACTACTAGAATTAACTGTGATGACTGGAACTTGCCTGCGGACATAGTATTAGCTGACTCACGGTTTAACCAACCACACGATATTGATCTTCTCCTGAGAGCAAGTGGGTTCTATGATATCTTACTACCTGGGCAGCGCACAAGGGAAGGCTATTCCACTCTTCAAAACACTACTCTTGGCTGGGTACTTGCTGGCTGTATACCCAACCACTCTGTACAACATGGAAGTGCTACAACTAAGGCTTTATTTTTAAAGGGTGACATGCTGCACGCACAGGTTGAGCGCTTCTGGGCACAGGGAGAAGTGAGGTCCAATCCACTCACAAAGGAAGAAAGGGAATGTGAAGAACACTTTCAGATGCACGCCACTCGAGAAGAAACGGGACGTTTCGTGGTTAAACTGCCCCTTCGTTCCAATCGGAGCAACCTAGGAGACTCACTGGATACTGCTAAGAAACGTTTCCATTACTTGAAGAGAAGACTGGAAAGATAGCTTGCAATGAAGGAGGAATATACTGACTTCATGCAAGAATATCACCAACTAGAACACATGGAGGAAATCGAAGCCTCTATTCAAAGTCAAGGATCCTACTACTTGCCTCATCATGCTGTTGTAATGAAAGGTAGCACTACGACGAAGGTTAGGGTAGTCTTTGATGCGTCGTCTAAAACTACAACGTCAGTATCTCTTAATGACATCATGATGGTCGGACCCACAGTGCAACAAGATCTGTTCTCCATTGTCCTTCGGTTTCGTACCCACAAGTACGTCATAACTGCAGATATCGAGAAAATGTATCGCCAGATCAACGTCCATCCTGAAGACCGCGATTTACAGAGAATTGTATGGCGCAGTTGACCCCATCAACCGCTGAAGACCTATAGGCTTACAACGGTGACCTATGGAACAGCAGCAGCTCCATTCTTAGCAAACAGATGTCTGATTCAGTTGGCAAGGGAAGAGCAACGAAGATTTCCACGAGCCTGTGGAGTTGTGACACGTGATTTCTATGTTGATGACCTGCTGACTGGAACCAACTCCATCCAAGACGCCCATCAGTTACAGGCGGAACTGACTTCCCTTCTAAACACAGCAGGATTTAGACTTAGGAAATGGCGTGCTAATCACCCTGACATATTGGCAACCATTCCTTTAGAATTGCAAGAAAATCAGGTCCCTTGTAATTTAAATTTTGGAGATGTAATGAAAACACTTGGTATTCTCTGGCATCCTGTTGAAGATATATTCAAGTTCGGAGTTACATCAACTAAGGATGCTCCTCCACAGTGGACTAAACGCACCATTCTGGCTACTGTAGCAGCAATATTTGATCCTCTGGGACTACTTGGTCCAGTTATTGTACGATGCAAACTCTTCATCCAAACACTTTGGCAACAACAAGTAGACTGGGATGAGTCCCTCCCCAATCAAATTGAAATTTCATGGATAAACACCCATAAACATCTATCTGCACTGAGTAACATCGTCATACCAAGGAGAGTCACATGTAACGGAGCAATGGTACGCCTGGAGCTACGTGGTTTCTCGGACGTATCGGAGAAAGCGTATGGCGCCTGTATTTTCCTGCGGTGCATTAGTATCAATGGTGATGTTACCGTCTCCCTGTTGACTGCTAAGTCGAGAGTGGCACCTCTAAAGCAAATCTCGTTACCTCGGTTGGAGCTATGTGGTGCTGTACTATTGAGCCGATTGATGGATAAGGTGTTTGTAGCTATCAACATGAGAAGTGATGCTCGATATTACTGGACGGACTCTACGATAGTTCTAGCTTGGATAGCAGGTTCACCCAATTCTTGGAAGACTTTTGTGGCTAACAGGGTGTCAGAAATACAGGACTTGTCAAAAGTAGAGGACTGGAAACACATTCCCTCACAAGACAATCCCGCAGACTGTATTTCAAGAGGACTTGAACCACAGGAACTTGAGACAATGCTGCTATGGTGGGCGGGACCTAGTTGGCTTCAGAATCATCCATCAACTTGGCCAGTCTTAAAGGAAACCATCTCTAACATACCAGAAGAGCGAGCGCCAACTATGTGCCTCGTGACAGTTAACCATGACCTGGACGACTACCTTAGACGCTTTTCCAGTTGGTCTAGACTGCAATGAGTGACAGCCTATTTGCTTAGATTTCTTCAAAATCTTCGAAGTAATGTTACTGAGAGGCGTCATGGGCCATTGACCACAGTTGAGTTACGTGATTCCTTGAAGGTTGTCGTTGGCATGTCGCAACGTTCCACCTTTGCGCAAGAACTACATAACCTGCAACAGGGGAAGACGATCCCATCTGAAAGCAAACTTATGGCGCTCCATCCTTTTCTTGACAGCGCCAATTTGATTAGGGTGGGCGGTAGACTTGAAAACTCTTCAGCCCCCTACGACCAGAAACATCCCTTCATATTGCATCCTAAGCACCATATCACCAAACTCATCATCCTGCATTAACACCATAGGCTTATACAAGCGGCTTGTATGATTGCTACAGCGCTCTGGGTGGTGCCAAGACTATATAGCGGCGCCATACTTTAAGAGCTCTCCATATAGTTTTGTCTGTTTATAGTGCGTTACTTTTTATAGATTAGGTAGAACAAATTAACCGAATAAATTCTGCCGTCTCTTCGTCCGACATATAATTGCGTAAACCATAGAAAATGCAAGGATATATAACATTTTAAATATTGTAGTAACGTGCACAGTTTTTGGTGATTAGCAGAGTTGTGTTACCTGTTTTATTATTTATCTTATTGCTTTTAATGCCGGGAATGTCCGAGAACATTACCGCTCGCCTGGTGCAGGTTTTCCTATTCAACGTTCATGGGCGACCTGCGGTTCTGGATATATATATATATATATTTGCTAGTGGCTTTACGACGCACCGACACAGATAGGTTTTATGGCGACGGTGGGACAGGAAAGGGCTAGGACTGGGAAGGAAGCTGCCGTGGCCTTAATTAAGGTATAGCCCCAGCATTTTCCTGGTGTGAAAATGGGAAACCACGGAAAACCATCTTCAGGGCTGCCGACAGTGGGGTTCGAACCCACTATCTCCCGAATACTGGATACTGGCCGCACTTAAGCGACTGCAGCTATCGAGGTCGGTGTTCTGGATATTGGATGATGTTCAATATGATAATGAGGTAGGGAGAGGGTGAAACCCCATGTCGGCACATAGCCTACTCCTGTCGAATGAGACCAAGAGGTCTGCTCAAAGCTTAACGTCGTAATTCGACGAACGAATCGCCAACAGCGTCGTATGCCCTCACTCCATATGAGCAATATGAAGAGGTTTGGAATTGAATCCAGGCTTTTGGCATGCAATCTAGTGATTAGACATTGTGCATCACCACCTCTCCTACTCTGCCAACCAACATTTCACCAGCGGGACTCAAACCGGCTAACCAAGATGTCATACCAGATAGACTAGACACCTCAACGGTCATAGGCACCAGGCGGGCTCATGTTGCCTGTGTTTGTAACATAATCATGTGTACAGTAGACCTACTACCGAGAGATGAGCTTGCATTTGTAAGATAGCGGCGTCGAATCCCATCGTCGCCAGCACTGAAGATAGTTTACTTGTCCATTTTGAATCTGGGTGAACTTCTTTGTATTCGTAACTTTCATTAAACTTTGAACTCTCATTATTTCCTAGAAAGATTTATGGTGCGGCACACTTTCGGAAGTAGGAAGATGCAATGTGACTTTGACTAATTATTATTTACACTCTGAAATTAACTTTTAGCCTCGCTTGTTCTCTAAGAATGAAAAGAGAAGAATTCTGTGTGTGTGAAATTTCTGGAAATGAGTATTATGAATCTATTTCGTAATTCAAACTTTGAGATGTCATTTGTAACTCACTATCGGGTTTTAATTCTATTTGAGCTAAACTTAGGCCTAATATACCCAGTCATGGTGTAACTAGCGATATCACGCATTCGCTCCTCTTATATAAATTATGAGTGTATTTCTCTCCCCTTCGCACTTTGTAACGAACTTTAATCAATATTGTATTTTGCCGAAATTATTGTATACGAATCTTCTCCCCTTGAGATTTGATTGAGCATGTCTAGATGTTTGTTTCTGTTCTAATTTTCTTTTGGACTTCTTTAAGATTTTCCTGTTTCCCTAGATTTTAGATTCATTGGTCGTGAGAAGAATTACTTGTAAATTGAAAAAAGAAGAATTACTTGTAATTTGAAAGTACAATTGCCACTTATCTCAACTATTTTCATGAATCATAGCTTTCTTCCAGTCATATTTCTTCTTATACTAAGATTCTTTGTAGCCTTCGCCAAATAAACTTAACTTGTTGAGATTGTTAATACTGTAAACCAGCTTTTATTTTCATAATAGGCCTAATTATATAATGATTTGGGGTACTGCCTTCATTCCCCAGAGACCATTGGTTAACGAATTATGGTGTTATTAGTAATAGTTATTATTACCCCTCCCGGTCTAGGAAGCCAAGAATAACGGCCGAGAGGATTCGTCGTGCTGACCACACGACACCTCATAATCCTCAGGTCTTCGGGCTAAGCATTGGCCACTTGGTAGACCATGGCCCCTTCGGGGCTGTTGCGCCATGTTTTTTTCTAAAATCATTACTCCTCATCGTTGTGATTCTCATTAAACTACGAGCATGCTACTTATTACATTTACGATCCACGGCAGGATCTACTATTGGAGAGCTACCGGCACACTTCTTACACATAGGTTATATCTCTACCTACCCTTCAGGGTAATCGATATCTCCTGAAACCGAAACTTAGATTATCTGTTATGTTTCCCTTCTACTGCTCGCACTGCTCTGTGAGTCATTGATTTTGTGCTTCGTAGTTTTAAAATCTGTCTTTTATATAACCCTGTTCAAAGTGTATTTGATAATTTAAGTAACCTATCTCCCTTGGGGGAAGTGTACATTCCTACCACCGCACTTGTATCAAATCATATTGCCACTCCAAGCTCATTAGTTGGTAGCGAATCTGCGGCATGGTAGTAGAGTTAAATAGTGACGTCAGCGAATGCCATATTGCACTCGTACATAATTATTCTTTTTAAAGTGTTTTGCCAGTTACAACTTCCGGACTCTTGCTTTCACTGTTTCTTTTTCTACATTATGTTGGATCATCTCACCAAGGTACTGGAAAATCTTCACTTTCCTCTTTCGGTCTTCATGAATGTTGAGGCTAACTTGATATTCGTCATATACGTTATTTCTCAGATGAAATACGGAGCCCAGTCTTCGTAGCCACATCTCGAAGAACGTTGATTCGTTTCGTTTCGTAAAGAAGGATCAGAATAAGAATAAGAATGTATGACCTCGTTGATTCAATCAGCTAGCAGTCGTCCTCTCGATGACTTGCCCGAGTCTTGATGATGACGATCTAAGCAGCTTTCCTAAAAGGAGGCGTTTACTTAGTCCAGATCTATTTATTGGACCAAGATTTACTTCGGATGGTAAGAAAAATTGCCATACTTTTATTATATACTCTACTAGCTGTAATACCCGTCGTTGGTGGGTTAATCACCTGGCATATGCATGATTACATTTTTTGTCCACCCCTTGTATTGTTGCCCAGATTCTGCGGCGCATAAGTGGACATACCTCTCTCCCTGTCAGTGGCTTGTCTTGACGTTCGTGCTTTCTTGCTCTCTGTGGCCCTTGGCAATTTCTTTTTTTTTTTAAATTATTATTATTATTATTGCTGATCTTGATTTGATCGGTTCCTGCCGGTATAAAAGAAAGCCAAATATTGGGTTAATATTAAAAAATACTGACTGATGTATAAAACTTTGACAATGTTGCTCCACAGCAACTTCTGTACATTCTATAGAGTTAGTTGCCTGATCTTGGACTTAAACTCTCACACGACTGCCATTGATATATCGGTAGGTCCCTACAGTATTCCTTATTTTCCACTGTGTCAGAAAAAAGGAATAGCCCAAACTTCTAAATAAATATGGCTATGAGCTATTTTTATGTCTATCCAATTATAAGAGACACATCAATCATCGCTGAGTTGAATCATGGCTGAGAAATGATATAATGGATGCAGAAATTTTCTCACTGAACTGGAGTGTTTATCGCAGAGGTAGGATAGGAACGATAGGAAGAGGAGTATTTATTCTGATGAAAGAATAATTTGTAAGCAACGAAAAAGTTCAAGATGACAAACATGAAATTCTAGGTGTAAGGCTTATCTCTGAAGATAACAGGCAACTTGATTTTTTTTAAAGAGTAAAGGCCGAGAAAGGGTGGCGCAGACGCTGATTCGGAATTATTTGATAAGATAATCAGCTATGTAGGTAACGATATGGAAAGGGACGTGATTGTAGCGGGTGAACTCGATTTACCAAATGTCAATTGGGAAGGAAATGCGAACGACAGGAAGCACGACCAACAAATGGCAAACAGTTAATCTGGAAAGGATAGCTGAATCGGAAAATGATGGAACAAACTAAAGGGAAGAATATTCTGGACGTGTTGCCGGTAAAACCAGATGAGCTATATAGAGAAACCGAAGTAATAGATGGCATTAGTGATCACGAAGCCGTTTTTGTCGTAGTTAAAAATGAATGTGATAGGAAGGAAGGTCATAAATATAGGAGTATTAGGCAATACCATATGGCTGATAAAACAGGCATAAATCCCCCCCACCCCAATGCACTTAGCGCCCTTGAAAGGGCTTTGGCCTGCCCAGCGACCGCTGCTCAGCCCAAAGGCCTGCAGATTACGAGGGGCCGCGTGGTTAGCACGACGCATCCTCTCGGCCGTTATTCTGGGCTTTCAAGACCGGGGCCGTCATCTCACCGTCAGATAGCTCCTCGATTCTAATCACGTAGGCTGAGTGGACCTCGAACCAGCCCTCGGGTTGAGAGAAAAATCCCTGACCTGGCCGGGAATCGAACCGGGGGCCTTCGGGCGAGAAGCAGGCACGCTACCCCTATACCACGGGGCCAGCAAAACAGTCATACGGGAGTTAAAAATTAACTATGATCAGGAGGAAACAATAAATAAAAGTGTAAACAGCCTCTAAGATGGTATTAAAGCAATTGTTGAGGAATGTGAAAACAGGTTTGTACCTTTACAGGTGGTAAGGAATGGTAAAGACCCACTTATTATAACAGAGAAGTAAAGAGACTGCAGGTTGGAAAGAAATAGAGTTAGAAGTGGCTGTGATTGATTGATTGATTGATTGATTGATTGATTGATCGATCGATCGATTGATTGATTAATTGATTGATTGATTGATTGATTGATTGATTGATTGATTGATTGATTGATTGATTGATTGATTGATTGATTGATTGATTGATTGATTGATTAGATACCGGATTCGATACAGGATAAAGTCGATGACATTTAGGGGTGTTTAAATGCGAGAACTCCATGTAAACAATCAGCATTACGTCGCACCGACACAGGTAGGTCTTTTGGTAACGATGGGATAGGAAAGGGCTAGGAAGCGTCCGTTACCTTAATTAAGGAACAGCCCCAGCATTTGTCTGGTTTGGAAATGCAGAAACCATGGAAAACCCTCTTCAAGGCTGCCGACAGTGTGGTTCGTATCCACTATCTCCCGAATTCAAGCTGATAGCTGTGTGACCCAAACAGCACTGCCATTTGCTCGGTACAACTCAATGTCACTGGCTTCCAACAGGTTAACAATCTCCGGTGGGTAGAAATTAAGGTACCCTGGTGCCCCTACAAATCTATATCAAATAGAGGGACGTTAAGCCAGCCCCGTGATGTAGGGGTAGCATGTCTGCCTCTTACCCGGAGGCCCCGGGTGCGATTCCCGGCTTGCAGGGATTTTTACCTGGACTTGAGGGTTGGTTCGAGATCCACTCAGCCTACGTGAATAGAATTGAGGAGCTATCTGACGGTGAGATGGCGGCCACGGTCTAGAAAGCCAAATAACGGCCGAGAGGATTCGCCGTGCTGACCACACAACACCTCGTAATCTGCAGACCTTCGGGCTGAGCAGCGGCCGCTTGGTAGGCCAAGGCCCTTCAAGGGCTGTAGTGCCATGGGGGGGAGAGACGTTAAACAAATTGTATTATTATTATTATTATTATTATTATTATTATTATTATTTGGCGTAGGGATGTGGTGACCCCATCGCCCAGTGGGAAACCATCGCAATCAGCTACCCGAGTATTGGCGGGAAAACCATAACGTTCGCGGGGTATGGAGGAAATGCCTACTCCCAGTCCTGAACAACTAGGATGAAATAAGGCAAAAAGCCTTCTTCACAATTCATCTTTCATCACCCATCATTCACCATTCATCACCTTGCCAGATCACATCTGGCATTGTAAGCCCTGACTTCGGTCAGAAATGTATTGATCATTGATCAGACAATCAGCCTATTATGATTAGTCTTCTAATGAAATATCCCCCGGTTTGGATACACACGATCATCAGATCCAAACAAAGACACCATTCGGATACGGTGGGGTGTCACATGGAAGACCAAGGCGAGTCGGAGCGCCTGCAACCCATTAAACAACATGCAGACCCATCCGATCATGAGGAAACTTAAATTTAATAAATCAGGACAGTTCTCATATTTCGCTACAGTGAACATAAATTCATTAATGAAAGTGGGCAAATTAAAACATCTCACAGACGTCTTAGATCAACATAAGATACTGATAACTGCTCTTCAAGAATTGCGTAATACGGATCAAGACCCCCTTGAGTCAGGGGGATATCGCCTATACAAGTGTCCCCCAGGTGAAAGAGTACTAAAGAGTGTTCCTCAGTTGGAGTCGGCTTTTTGGTTCATACTAGTATCTTAGATTCAATTGAAGATTTTTCTTCCACCTCCCCCCGAACGGCATTGATGACAATCAAAGTAGAGAACACACGTACACATTGATAAACGTCCATGCTCCAACGAATGAAAAAAACAGGACCAACAGGGAAGACATAGACAAATTTTGGGAAGAACTAGACCAACTATTATCCATTTCCGATAACCATATTAAAATCATGCTTGGCGATTTCAATGCTAAAATAGGCCGTAAGAAAATGTTTCGTAATGTTGTAGGTAAGTGGCCAGCTCATCATCTAACTAACAGGAATGGTCAGAGATTGATCGATCTTTGTATTGATCATGGGCTACTTTTGGAAACCACACGATTCAAACGACGACCACATAAACTGATGACTTGGAAGTGCCCTAATGTTAAATTAGGGGAGTTCCAAATTGATCATGTAGCTATGGATAAGAACTATCATAAGGAAATTTACAATGTGAGGGTCCTCCGTGGAGTGGACATAGATTCAGATCATTATTTGTCCAAAATTAAAATAAAATTAACTCCAAAAAAGAAACGCATTCTCTCCAAATGTAATAGGAAGAAAACATATGACCCTAGCTATCTCATTAATAATAAATTATATTATGAACAATCTAAAACCTATCTAAGTGATGATTTGGAAACGGTAATTAACAAGCTAAAAACCATTGCTGAGGAAAACGCTCCCGTTAAAAAGAGGAAAAAACATGCTTGGTGGAATGAGGAGTGCGATGCAGCGATTCAACACCGACACAAGGCATGGTTGATTGATCAACAACGGAAAACAGAACAGTCACGCGAAGAACTTGTTACTGCTAGACGACAAACGGCTAAAATCATCCGAAGGGTTAAGAGAAATTATCACACGGAGATGTTACACTCTATTGACGAAGCATTTACTCAACATAAGACAAGAGATTACTATAAAACATTTCGGCAATACCAAACTAATTATACTCCCCCAACACTCCTAATGAGAGATACTAATGAAAAACAGGCACATACTAATCAAGATAATGCGGAAATTTTAGCTAGATACTTTGAGAACTTATTTAACAGTGAGGAACCTTCAGAATATCTGCAATATGACACACATCCAAAAAATAGGATACCTTTAGAAAAGGTTACACCGCCCGTTTATAATGAACTACGAGCTGCAAATGATTCCCTTAAAAATTATAAAGCATCGGGAGAGAACCAAATCGTCGCAGAGGTATGGAAGAATGCTAATGACCAAACCGTTCAGAATCTACATAAACATCTTATAGATATTTGGAATACTGCTACAATGCCTGAAGAGTGGAATATGGCAATAATTCAAACATTGCATAAAAAGGGCGATAGATCTGATCCAAATAATTATCGGGGAGTATCATTATTGGATATTACATATAAGATTTTATCTAAGATTTTCTATAACAGAATACAAGGACATCTTGACTGTGAACTAAGGGAATATCAAGGTGGATTTCGCCCAGGAAGAAGCTGCCCTGACCAAATCATCAGTTTAAAATGGATTATGAAACATCATAGATCTAGAAACAAAAATTTAGTTATTACGTTTGTTTATTTTCAAAAGGCGTATGATAGTATACATCGTGAATCACTGTTGAATGTCCTTCAG
This sequence comes from Anabrus simplex, assembly GCF_040414725.1. NCBI lineage: Eukaryota > Metazoa > Arthropoda > Insecta > Orthoptera > Tettigoniidae > Anabrus > Anabrus simplex. The sequence continues at coordinate 1,059,978,573 of NC_090265.1, forward strand.
GAATTTGGTCTACATTCCAAACTTACACTGACTGACAGAGCAAATGCAACACCAAGAAGGAGTGGTCAGAACTTTATGCCAATTGCAGGGTAGACTGACGTCACTGAGGTATGCTCATGATGTGAAATGCGCCGCTGTGCTGCGCACGTAGCGAACGATAAATGGGACACGGCGTTGGCGAATGGCCCACTTCGTACCGTGATTTCTCAGCCGACAGTCATTGTAGAACGTGTTGTCGTGTGCCACAGGACACGTGTATAGCTAAGAATGCCAGGCCGCCGTCAACGGAGGCATTTCCAGCAGACAGACGACTTTACGAGGGGTATGGTGATCGGGCTAAGAAGGGCAGGTTGGTCGCTTCGTCAAATCGCAGCCGATACCCATAGGGATGTGTCCACGATGCAGTGCCTGTGGCGAAGATGGTTGGCGCAGGGACATGTGGCACGTGCGAGGGGTCCAGGCGCAGCCCGAGTGACGTCAGCACGCGAGGATCGGCGCATCCGCCGCCAAGCGGTGGCAGCCCCGCACGCCACGTCAACCGCCATTCTTCAGCATGTGCAAGACACCCTGGCTGTTCCAATATCGACCAGAACAATTTCCCGTCGATTGGTTGAAGGAGGCCTGCACTCCCGGCGTCCGCTCAGAAGACTACCATTGACTCCACAGCATACTGTAGACGTGCACGCCTGGCATGGTGCCGGGCTAGAGCGACTTGGATGAGGGAATGGCGGAACGTCGTGTTCTCCGATGAGTCACGCTTCTGTTCTGTCAGTGATAGTCACCGCAGACGAGTGTGGCGTCGGCGTGGAGAAAGGTCAAATCCGGCAGTAACTGTGGAGCGCCCTACCGCTAGACAACGCGGCATCATGGTTTGGGGCGCTATTGCGTATGATTCAACGTCACCTCTAGTGCGTATTCAAGGCACGTTAAATGCCCACCGCTACGTGCAGCATGTGCAGCGGCCGGTGACACTCCCGTACCTTCAAGAGCTGCCCAATGCTCTGTTTCAGCAGAATAATGCCCGCCCACACACTGCTCGCATCTCCCAACAGGCTCTACGAGGTGTACAGATGCTTCCGTGGCCAGCGTACTCTCCGGATCTCTCACCAATCGAACACGTGTAGGATCTCATTGGACGCCGTTTGCAAACTCTGCCCCAGCCTCGTACGGACGACCAACTGTGGCAAATGGTTGACAAAGAATGGAGAACCATCCCTCAGGACACCATCCGCACTCTTATTGACTCTGTACCTCGACGTGTTTCTGCGTGCATCGCCGCTCGCGGTGGTCCTACATCCTACTGAGTCGATGCCGTGCGCATTGTGTAACCTGCATATCGGTTTGAAATAAACATCAATTATTCATCCGTGCCGTCTCTGTTTTTTCCCCAACTTGCATCCCTTTCGAACCACTCCTCCTTGGTGTTGCATTGTCACTGTCAGTCAGTGTATTAGCCTGATTGGTATGATTCTTAAGAATACTCAATCTAAAGTTAGATTCAGAAATGAGTTATCTAAATCATTTGCAATTACAACAGGCCTCCGCCAGGGAGATGGACTTTCGCCATTATTCTTCAATTGTGTATTGGAAAAGGTCATGCGAGAGTGGACTAAAGTATGTCCTCCAAAAGTCAAAATTGGAAAAAATATCAAACTAAATTGCTTGGCATTCGCGGATGATCTTGCGATACTGGCAAATGGTTTCGAAGAGGCTAAAGTTCAATTGGAAGAACTTGCAAATGTAGCGAAAAAAGTTGGATTGCAAATTTCGTATGATAAAACAAAAATAATGCCTACTTTCAGAACTTTAAATTCAGAGCTATTGTTAAATAATAATAAACGAATTGAAATTGTAAGTACATTTAAATATTTGGGTGAAAATCTCACTTGGAATTGCAATGAAAAACCATCAATAGAGAGCAGAATTTATAAACTGAAGCAGACACAACGGATAACTTGGCCTACATACAAAAAGAAATGTCTTTCGATTAATGCTAAATTTAGGCATTATAACTCTGTTATTAAACCAGAAGCAACTTATGCTTGTGAAACATTATTTGAACTCAATACTAGATCAACAACAGAACGCTTACAACGAGTTGATCGAAGGATACTCAGGACGATCATAAACAAGAAACATCAGGTGGATGGACAGTGGAGATTGTTGCCGAATGAGGTTATCTATCTGGAAAGTGAGTCCATCACAGACACGATGAGAAAAAGAAGAATTGCCTTTATTGTCATATATTTCGACTAAGTGATAACAGAGTTTTAAAACAATTATTTAATTACTTTTGGAATAGTAAATCAAAAAACAATTGGTTTAAAGAAGTTCAAAGTGATTTGGAGGAGTTGAATATTACCATGCAAACCATAGAAAACAGAGGCGAGAAAAGTATTTTGAAGAATAAATGCATCAGGCTTCCTCTGATCGCTGTACAGAGGAAACAATATGTTATAACGGATGCGGAGAGGGCAGCCAGGTCAAACAGACTCAAGACTTTTTGGGAGAAGAAAAGGAAGACAAATTTGTTGTAGTCTCATTTAAGTGCTCCAATGTGGGCGTAAACTCTGTAAACAAATAATAAATAAATTATTATTATTATTATTTGGCATAATGGCACTCATGAAGCATTCAGTATTTATCATTGTGTTTCGATTTCCCGTGTTAAAGAGAATGTGGTTTGCTTTCTTCTTCTTCGTCTTCTTGATTCGTTACACCCAACTGAAAAGCGCGTTTGAACCAATTTAGTACAATTTCTTCTTCTCTTCTCAATATATTTTCATTCATTCATTGTAAGTGTTACCGTGTTTTTGTGGTAGTTATGCGTGAAAGAAGGTGCGGGTGTGAACGGGTCTCAAGCTACGAAATTAGAGTTCATGTAAAATTAACAAGGTTATATTTTCTTTTCAAAATAAGAAAATAACAAGCATGGCAGGTACAGAGTAGCAAGTCAACAAAATGTAGTTACACAATTTACTGGATTTGGGCTTCGCGCCCCGACTTCACAATGCTTGGGCAATCAGCCCAACCTTACTTCAAAATAAGTTTTAACAGAGGGCAGAAAACCCCATTCATGCTCAGGAGCACTTGCTCCAAATTACACAGAAAAGCCTCCTCGAGGCATACAACACTCAATTTTCAAGAAAGAGCTACTCGCTCTCAAACTTTAAGCCTCTGAAAGGCCACACCAAACTCCACCTTCAAGTTGTCCTCTCAGGACATAGACACAGGGGTAAAATACCCAACCTACTGAGGTCTATTAAGTGAGAAAAGATTAATTACATGACCTCTAAAATAACAATTTGAGAGGAGGGCTAATCCCATACTAAAGAGGTGACTTAAGAAAGAAACAATTTACATTACGTTAAAGAAGAATAGGTTGAGAAAAATAAGTTCACCTCAAAACAATATGAGTGGGAGCTCGAGAGGGTTAAGCACTCTCTATCCCGATATGTAGTTTAAAGATAGAATAGATACCAAAGGTCTTTACATTTTAAGGAAGGTTACATTATGGAAAAACTTCGGACCCGCCCCGAGAGTTAAACTGCTGAGCTAGCAAGGAAAGAAGTTATTAATCGGCCATTACCTTGTTGTTGACCGCTGCCGAAGAAAGAGGCGCTACCCGCCCCCTGCTATGTACTTTACACACTGAGAGATGGTACAGAAGTGGCGCAGAGACCCAAAAATCAGCAGTTTATATACTCTCGCGGAAAGTTCGAGGCGTTTTAGGGAAGAAAACGCCCGCCCACAATCACTTTATTGGGTAGGGTACAGCAACATATTCAAGTTGGGGGAAGATACATCAGATTGGTCAGAAATTAATTAAAGAAATTCGGGATTGGCTAAATACAAAACAAGGGGAAAGAGAGGGGTATACAGCCAACTTAAACAATAACAGAAAGAAATTTAACAAGAAACAAACTTTTGAAATAAAATTTTCTCCAAAAAATAGTTCTTTCACATCGCACTAGGGTGCACCATGTAGTTTTTCAGTAGTGTCCTCTAGAAGAGAAAGTTCACACTTCTTACTACAAGCAAAACAAAAATACGTCGAAAATGACACAGTTCAAAAACTCCAAAATTTTCAGGTAGTGACATCTTCTGAGAAAGTAGAAAATTAATACCGTAGATAAAGTTCAGACTTCCTCCAGCAGAGGATTTTCAACTGGCGCACATTTTAAATTAGCGGCGTGGAGGTGTACCGCCCGGTACAGACTCTCCCCCCCCCCCAATTTTTCCTCCAGGGGTGACACATGCAATTTGTTTGGAAACAAGGTCCAAGTTTTGATGTTGATATGGAGATTAATTGCAGAAGTATTTATAGGATTTTCTTAATGTGGTTTGATTCAGTTTCAAAATTTTTGTTGTGACTGGCGAAGTAAAGTCTTTATGTTTGTAGAAGTTGAATTCAGAAGGAAAACTTTAGTTTTAAAGTTGAGGAAAAATTTTCTAAGTCCACCAGATATTGTTGTTGAATTCTCAGGTATAGTAATTGCTGATAGTAACTGTCCATGTAGTTGATGTTGATTAAGTTGGATGGCCAGACCGACCGTTGCGGCTTGCGTCCAAAGGCGGCCGCTCGGACCCCACAAGTACCCTGAGATACCGCTCGCCCGCACTATGAGGGGAGCAGTGGTGTTGAAGCACGCCGCGCCCGCGGTGAACATATACAGGCTGCGGGCAAGTAGTAGGTCGTGCGCCGCACATCAGCCTTGGCCGGGAGGAGAGCTCCGGCTCGCCGTGCACATGTCGTCCTCGCTGGGGTCAAGGGGGCCCTTCCTCTATCCCAGTCGCGGCACGGAGCCGCGCGGCTGCGGGGGCACTGAAACATTAAAACTAGGCGGCAGAATTTGTTGAACCATCATCCTTTTTGAGGGCACAGGCTTGTGGAGAGGTTGAGGGGCCAGCGGCGTGCAGATATCCATGGCATTAATTAAGCCACTGTGTAGAGTGGAGCAGGAGACGGGAGCGTGGTAATGGCCGTGGCAAGGACAGGATGGCAGTTTAACGGTTCGGGGCAGGTTTCACAAAAATGCTTACATATAAAACAAAATACTATAGAAGGGGCAGAAAGCCTTAAAAGTGAAACTCAAAAAAAAAAAAAAAAAATATATAACCTTCATATTCCTTTCAAGATAATATGAGGCAAGTTAGCACAGAAATTATACAGGTTTCACCTGCGACAAGTGAACCCTAAATATCCTCTCGGTGGCTGGATTGCTTAATAACAACGTAACCGGCGTAAGGAAATCGAGAATGACACACGGCCCATGGAATCTGGGGGCAAGCTTGCCCGCGGGAACAACACGATCATACCTTTCCCTAACCTTTTCATGAGACACTGTAAGATTGGCTTTAGCCTTCTTCCAAAGATCTTTAATGTTGTCCGGATCTATTGTCTCAGGTAGAATGTCACTCAGGGACCAGAGGTTAGAGAGCGGCGTGTTGGGAACAAACTTGAACATCAAAGAGGCTGGAGTAAATTTATGTGATTCATGAACCGCCGAATTCAAAGCAAAAGCTAACCAATGCAGGGACGTATCCCACCTGGAATGATCTTCATGATGATAGGCAATAAGCGCGGACCTGAGATTACGGTTAACCCGTTCAGCCAGAGATGGTTGAGGGTAATAAGCAGAAGTAGTTACATGAGAGATGGACAAGTCAAAACAGAATTTACGAAAAAGATTTGATGTGAACGCCTTAGCATTATCAGACACAATATATTGGCACGGACCAAAAGAGGCAAAATAGAATTTAAGCAAGTAATGGTGGACTGAGCGGTAGCCAGCTTAGTCGGAAATAACCAGGAAAATCTTGTGAAACCATCTACGCATACAAAGATGAACTTGTTGGCATTTCCCTTTGACTGGGGGAAGGGTCCTACATAATCAATATACAGGCGTTCCATGGGGCGCGACGCTTGATGCGAAGACAGAAGGCCTACCTTGGTGGACATGGTTGGTTTACTGAGCAAACAAGATTTACAAGCTTTTACTAGTTCACGGATTTCACCGTCCATACCCTTCCAGATGAACCTTTCACGAATCTTTTCACGAGTTTTAAAGATACCAAGATGCCCTCCTAATGGGGTCTCATGATAATACTTGAAGATCATAGGTACAAGAACAGCTGGAACGACAACTTTCATCATCTTATCATGCCTCGATGGGCAACATAAAACACCATTCCTCAGAACATAAGGGACAACATGTTCCCCAGAAGAAAGGGTTTCCATTATCGGAGCCAGCCTCGGATCTTCACGTTGGTATTTCTCGATATCCCTAAAGAGCATGGGAGCATCTGTTAAGATGGCATTAACATCAGATAGCATGGACTCGGGAGGAGATGAACTATCGACCGGTTCATGGTTCTCAACGTCGTTGGAAAACATACGGCTGAGTCCATCAGCAACAACATTTTCGGTACCTCTGATATGCCGGACATCGAATTGGAAGGCAGAAATACCAGTACGACGCGGCCTACCTAAGACCCAGCTTAAGGCTTGATTATCTGTCTCCAGGTCGAATTTGACATGTTCCAGATAGAGACGGAACTTCTCTAAGGCATATAAGACTGCCAACCCTTCGAGCTCATAGATAGAATACTTGGCTTCTTGAGCCGATAGAGTCCTAGATGCATAGGCGATGGGTCGCCTCCCTAGTTCAGTCTCTTGAAGAAGGACTGCAGCTACTGCTGACGACGACGCGTCGGTTTGGACGATGAATTTCTTCGAGAAATCAGGCATAGCAAGTACAGGGGCATTACAGAGAGCTAATTTAAGATCTTCAAAAGCGGCTTGTTGAGAAGGTCCCCACTCGAATTTGATGCCTTTCCTGCGAAGAAGGTTTAAGGGCGCCGCTCTATTAGCGAAGTTAGGAATAAACTTCCTGAAGAAATTGACCATACCAATGAATCTGGCGATACCTTTAACGTCCTTGGGAGGTTTAAAATCACGGATGGCCTGTGTTCTGGAATGATCGACGGCAACACCATCAGGTGACACAATATGCCCTAGGAATGACATAGAGGGCTTAGCAAAGGCCACCTTGGACAACTTGACAGTTAACCCAGCCTTACGAAGGCGATTGAGAACTTCTCGCAGATGATCTAGATGTTCTTCAAAGGTCTCCGAAAATACGACGACATCATCCAAGTAGTGATACAAGTACTCAAATTTGATGTCGGAGAAGACCCTATCTAGCAGCCTAGTGAGTACAGCTGCTCCCGTGGGGAGCCCGAAAGGCACGCGGTTGTATTCGTATAAGTTCCAGTCCGTGGCAAACGCTGTAAGATGTTTAGACTCTTCGGCAAGGGGAATTTGATTATAGGCCTGATTCAAGTCCAAGATAGTAAAGAACTTGGCCTTACGAAACCATGAAAAACAAGAATGAAGGTCAGGAAGGGGCACGGATTGCAACACCACCTTCCGATTGAGTGCCCTATAATCAATGACAGGCCTGAAGCCTCCTTGGGGTTTCGGGACTAGAAAAATAGGCGAAGAATACGCCGACTTAGAGGGCCTAATAATACCATCCTTCAACATTTGATCTATGATTTCTTTCAATGCCTTCATTTTAGGTGGAGATAGCCTATATGGTGGAAAACGGACAGGAATCGAATCCGTGACCTCAATTTTGTATTCAATAAGGTCAGTAACACCAAGAGTATCAGAGAACACCTCTGGAAATGACTGACATAATTTACGAATACTATCAGCCTGCTCCTCAGGTAGATGTCTAAGGTCTAACAACATCCCATCCTGGGTAGGCGAAATAGATGAACATGATACAGAATTACACTTTAACAAGGGAATTTTACAATTGGACGCAAATTTGAATGTGCACGACCTACTCTGGAGATCGAGCACATGACCAGTGTAAGAAATGAAGTTAGCTCCCAATATAATGGGGCAAGACAAGTGCTTCGCCACAAACAATTTGATTTTCCATGTAAATTTAAAAATACGAATTTTGACATTTACAGAACCTAGGATTTCCAATGGAGATGAATTACCGAAACATATTGAACAGGAGAAGAGACATAGTCAGGTAGTTTACAAACAGATTGCAATTTTGAATACCATTGGTCCGAAATAATTGAACAAACACTGCCTGAATCTAATAGAGCTGTTATAGGCTCGTTATTTAACTCAATCTTAAGGAAAGGAACAGGTGCGGGGGTATCCGCCGCAATCCGAAGACATTCTTTGGGGCATTCAAAAGATAGGTTTGCAGATTGAACATTCCCTGAATTTACGACCTGTTTACCAGGGGCTGAGCCTCGGGAAGAGGGATTAGTCGACTCAGCCGAAGCCACTAGTCATTTTTTATTATTGGCATTAGTGGAGTTTGCACCAGAAGTTGAGCAGGAGGGGGTGCTATTTGAATTTGGGCAATTTTTGGCGATATGTGAGAAAGCCCCACATTTAAAACAGCCCTGTGATGAACCGGCCCCATTCCTTGTCCCACTCGGCTTGATCAGTGGACACTTATTGCGCAGATGGTCGGGCGACCCGCAAGCATAACATTTACGGGGTGTGACTGGTCGGCGAGGTGGAGGCCGAAGATTACTAAAAGAGGGAGGGGGTTCTTTCGCGACACGCAAGGAGTCGGCGTATCTAACTCCTTCCGCTGAGACGGCCAATGCTTCAAGTTCAGAGAAGGTTTGCGGGCACGCCGCGAAACACAAATATGACCTATAGGATGGTGAAATTCCTTCCACAATAGCTTGTACAATCTGATCCTCAGGGAAGTGAAGAGCAAACACCCTAGTATAGAAGTTAATATCTTGGATGAAATCTGCCAAGTTTTCATCCAAGCGCTGTACCCGATAATAGTACTTCTGAATAAGGGAGGACCTTGCCCTGGCCGGGATGAAGTTAGCTAGCAAGTGGGCGTGGAAGTCTTCAATCGATGATTGCTCGGCAATGGCTCTAACTATTTTGTCTGAGAGAATACCTATTGCATAGGGATAGATAGTTTGCAAAATTTGACATGGAGAAAGAGAAAACACAAGAGCATGATCCTGAAATTCAACTAAAAATCTTAAAAATGAAATTACGTCACTGGTGGTATTAACGGAAAACTTAGAGATACCTCTGAGCAACATTGCCAATGGATGAGGCAAGCTGCTAAACCCGGGTGACATAGTAGGTAAAGGTTTCAATGGCAAGGAAGTTAATTCAGAACGTATATTACTCAACGATGCACGGCGTTCAGACTCGTTGTCCAATGGGGCAGAGATAGTTTGAGCGGCAACGGTTATCCTATTGGCTTCTCCCTTAGGAGGCTCTTCCTCGCTACCTACATTCATCGTGGTGGGTTGATCAATTTTGGGAGGAACTTCCCCAGTTGACAATTGAGTGACCTTGCTAGATAATTCAGAAATACTTTCAAGCAACGTACTAGCTTCCTTCCTCTGAACGTCATTCAACTTCAGAGACAACAGATCGTTAACTCTATTTGAAAAATGATATAGCCTGGCTTGCACACGCTTAATTTGATTAGGAGAAGGATCATTTTCGTCAAAAAAACTAACTACCGATGCTAGCCCAGTAGTATTCTCGGTGATCGTGGAAAGAGAGTCGTCAATTTCTTTCTCTCCCAAATTGGGGATGGAAATGGGCAAATCAAGGGACTCTCTAAGCTTGTTGGTGTCTATCGCAACCGTGCCTCCAGATTGCACATTTCTGATAGTTAACTCATAGATCAACTCCTCTTTGCGCAAATAGTTAAGATGGAGAACATCGCGAGGGCCGGGCATGATGACAGAACAATTTTGAAAAACTCAAAAAATTCCAGCAACTGAGAAAATGGTTAGAGTTCGGAACAAAACAATGTTTAGCCGTCAAAAGAGGCTAAATTGAGACCCATTCAACCGCGCTCTGCTACCACTTGTTACCGTGTTTTTGTGGTAGTTATGCGTGAAAGAAGGTGCGGGTGTGAACGGGTCTCAAGCTACGAAATTAGAGTTCATGTAAAATTAACAAGGTTATATTTTCTTTTCAAAATAAGAAAATAACAAGCATGGCAGGTACAGAGTAGCAAGTCAACAAAATGTAGTTACACTATTTACTGGATTTGGGCTTCGCGCCCCGACTTCACAATGCTTGGGCAATCAGCCCAACCTTACTTCAAAATAAGTTTTAACAGAGGGCAGAAAACCCCATTCATGCTCAGGAGCACTTGCTCCAAATTACACAGAAAAGCCTCCTCGAGGCATACAACATTCAATTTTCAAGAAAGAGCTACTCGCTCTCAAACTTTAAGCCTCTGAAAGGCCACACCAAACTCCACCTTCAAGTTGTTCTCTCAGGACATAGACACAGGGGTAAAATACCCAACCTACTGAGGTCTATTAAGTGAGAAAAGATTAATTACATGACCTCTAAAATAACAATTTGAGAGGAGGCGAACTTCCGCTCCTAATAGTCTTTGTTTAAAACCTACTTGGCACTAGGCCGTTAATACAAGGGCTAATCCCATACTAAAGAGGTGACTTAAGAAAGAAACAATTTACATTACGTTAAAGAAGAATAGGTTGAGAAAAATAAGTTCACCTCAAAACAATATGAGTGGGAGCTCGAGAGGGTTAAGCACTCTCTATCCCGATATGTAGTTTAAAGATAGAATAGATACCAAAGGTCTTTACATTTTAAGGAAGGTTACATTATGGAAAAACTTCGGACCCGCCCCGAGAGTTAAACTGCTGAGCTAGCAAGGAAAGAAGTTATTAATCGGCCATTACCTTGTTGTTGACCGCTGCCGAAGAAAGAGGCGCTACCCGCCCCCTGCTATGTACTTTACACACTGAGAGATGGTACAGAAGTGGCGCAGAGACCCAAAAATCAGCAGTTTATGTACTCTCGCGGAAAGTTCGAGGCGTTTTAGGGAAGAAAACACCCGCCCACAATCACTTTATTGGGTAGGGTACAGCAACATATTCAAGTTGGGGGAAGATACATCAGATTGGTCAGAAATTAATTAAAGAAATTCGGGATTGGCTAAATACAAAACAAGGGGAAAGAGAGGGGTATACAGCCAACTTAAACAATAACAGAAAGAAATTTAACAAGAAACAAACTTTGGAATAAAAATTTCTCCAAAAAATAGTTCTTTCACATCGCACTAGGGTGCACCATGTAGTTTTTCAGTAGTGTCCTCTAGAAGAGAAAGTTCACACTTCTTACTACAAGCAAAACAAAAATACGTCGAAAATGACACAGTTCAAAAACTCCAAAATTTCCAGGTAGTGACATCTTCTGAGAAAGTAGAAAATTAATACCGTAGATAAAGTTCAGACTTCCTCCAGCAGAGGATTTTCAACTGGCGCACATTTTAAATTAGCGGCGTGGAGGTGTACCGCCCGGTACAGTAAGTATCTAGGTGTTAATATAAGGAAAGATCTTCATTGGGGTAATCACATAAATGGGATTGTAAATAAAGGGTACAGATCTCTGCACATGGTTATTTGGGTATTTAGGGGTTGTAGTAAGGATGTAAAGGAGAGGGCATATAAGTCTCTGGTAAGACCCCAACTAGAGTATGGTTCCAGTGTATGGGACCCTCACCAGGATTACCTGATTCAAGAACTGGAAAAAATCCAAAGAAAAGCAGCTCGATTTGTTCTGGGTGATTTCCGACAAAAGAGTAGCGTTACAAAAATGTTGCAATGTTTGGGTTGGGAAGAACTGAGAGAAAGAAGGAGAGCTGCTCGACTAAGTGGTATGTTCCGAGCTGTCAGCGGAGAAATGGCGTGGGATGACATTAGTAGACGAATAAGTTTGAATGGCGTTATAAAAGTACGAAAGATCACAATATGAAGATAAAGTTGGAATTCAAGAGGACAAACTGAGGCAAATATTCATTTATAGGAAGGGGAGTCAGGGATTGGAATAACTTACAAAGGGAGATGTTCAATAAATTTCCAATTTCTTTGAAATCATTTCTGAAAAGGCTAGGAAAGCAACAGATAGGGAATCTGCCACCTGGGCGACTGCCCTAAATGCAGATCAGTATTGATTGATTGATTGATTGATTGATTGATTGATTGATTCATTCATTCATTCATTCATTCATTCACTGAGTTCTTTTCTGCGTTTTTCTCCATGCTGTACAATTATTTTTCCTTTAGGTTTCTGAGCAAAATTATATTTGCTTACTAACCTTCTAAATTTTGTGCTGTTTTGAATGGTTTCCTTGGAAACACCATTTTTCTAGATGTTCGTTTATTTCCACTAACCAATAGTTGCGGTTTTTCAGGGATAGTGCTAGGTTTATAAGTTTCTTTATCAGCCTGTTTTTTTTCTATTCTGTGTAGATGTCCATAGAATTATTATTGTAATCGGCTTTTTTCTAATTGTGTATGTGATATTTTTGTGACTTGATAAATTTCCTGTGGTTTCTATTTCATCCAAATTCCATTTTCGTATTTTGGTCCTGGAATTTTTTTGAGAATTTTACTCTCATGCTTTTCTACTTTTATTTCTCTCCTGCCAACAGCTATCAGGGTCTCGGATGCATAAGTGCTTCTGGTGTGTCCCCATGTGGTTGGGGATGGTACAGTACCACCCATGGTATCCCCTGCATGTCGCAAGAGGCGACTAAAAGGGGCCTTAGGATCTCTTAACTTAAGAGCGACCACGGGGCCCTTAGACGAGTCCCGGTATGGTTTCCACTTACTTCTGCCAGGCTCCTTACTTTCATCTATCCTATCCAACCTCCTTTGGTCTACTCTTGTTCTTTTCCGATCACGATGGTATTAGAGAATTCGAGGCCTAGTGAGTCTTTCATTTTCACGCCCTTCGTAACTTTTCCCTTTCTTTTGCCGATGCCTTCATTTTTCGAATTATCGGACCCCGTCCATTATTTCCTTCTGATTAGTGTTAATAGACTATGGTTCCCTAGTTGTACTTCCTCTTAAAACAATAACCACCACCATCACTACCACTATCACCACCACCTGAAAACAGGCCCCAGGGTCTCTTAACTTGGGAGCGTGGGTTGGAGACCTCGGGGCCCTTAGCTGAGTCCTGGATTTCTTCCACTTACTTTTTCCAGGATCCTCACTTTCATCTATCCTATCCGACCTCTCTTGGTCAACTCTTGTTCTTTTCAGACCCCGGCGGTATTAGAGCACCCAAAGCCTAGGGATTATTTCATTTTCACGCCCTTCGTGGGCCTCCACTTTCTTTTGCTGAAACGTTCATTCTTCGAAGTGTGTGACCTCTTCCTTTGTCCCTTCTGAATAGTGTTACTCTTAACACAATAATCACCACCACCACCATCTCGCGGCACCTCCTAACTTGTGGCGCCCGAGACGACCGGCTCACTCACCCCACCGTCGCGACGGCCCTTTAGCTTAGTATTTGACCTCTGCACTCCATTCGCTATATTTTGACGTAGGCCGATGATTTTTCGTAGAAATGTCCTCTCTTTTCTTTTGATTCTCTCTACCTCACCCGTGATGAGTGAGGGCCATGAAATGAAATGTCGTATGGCTTTTAGTGCCGGGATATCCCGAGACGGGTTCGGCTCTCCAGGTGCAGGTCTTTCTATTTGACACCCGTAGGCGACCTGCGCGTCGTGATGAGGATGAAATGATGATGAAGATAACACATACACCCAGTCCCCGTGCCATTGGAATTAACCAATTAAGGTTAAAATCCCCGACCCAGCCTGGAATCGAACCCAGGACCCTCTGAATCGAAGGTCAGTACGCTGACCGTTCAGCCAACGAGTCGGACAGTGAGGGCCATGAACTTGGTGAATTATAGGGCTTCAAACTACTGTGATGTAGTGGCGTTATTTGATCCGCCATGAGACCAACCTGGACTGATAAGTGGGTATTATTATTATTATTATTATTATTATTATTATTATTATTATTATTATTAATCTGTTTACCCTCCATGGTCGGTTTTTCCCTCGGACTCAGCGAGGGATCCCACCTCTAGCGCCTCAAGGGCAGTGTCCTGGAGCTTCAACTTCTGGGTCGGGGGATACAACTGGGGAGGATAACCAGTACCTCACCCAGGGGGTCTCACTGCTATGCTGAACAGGGGCCTTGCGAGGGGATTGGAAGATTGGAAGGGATAGACAAGGAAGAGGGAAGGAAGCGGATGTGGCCTTAAGTTAGGTACCATCCCGGCATTTGCGTGGAGGGGAAGTGGGAAACCACGGAAAACCATTTCCAGGATAGCTGAGGTGGGAATCGAACTCACCTCTACTCAGCTGACCTCGTGAGGCTGAGTGGACCCCGTTCCAGCCCTCTTACCACTTTTCAAATTTCGTGGCAGAGCCGGGAATCGAACCCGGATCTCAGGGGGTGGCAGCTAATCACACTAACCACTACACCACAGAGGCGGACATTATTATCATTATTATTATTATTATTATTATTATTATTATTATTATTATTATTATTATTATTATTATTATTATTATTATTGTTACCGTGTTTTTGTGGTAGGTAGAGGTGAAAGAAGGTGCGGGTGTGAACGGGTCTCAAACTACGAAATTAAAGTTAATGTAAAATTTAACAAGGTTATATTTTCTTAGCAAAAAACAAGAAATAACAATAATGGCAGGTACAGAGTAGCAAAACCACTAATCGAGAATGTACAATTACAGGATTTGGGCTCCGAGAGCCAGACACACAATTCTGAGCAATTAGCCCAGCATTACGATATACCGAAGTCAACAAAGGGGCAGAAGACCCCAATCAAGCCCAGGAGCACTTGCTCCAAATTACACAGTAAAGCCTCCTCGAGGCATACAACACTCAATTTTCGAAAAAGAGCCACTCGCTCTCAACTTTAAGCCTATCAAAGGCTACACCAAACTCCACCTTCAAGTTGTCCTCAAAGGACATATACACAGGGGTAACATACCCAACCTACTGAGGTCTATTAAGTGAGAAAAAGGTTAATTACTTGACCTCTAAAATAACAATGGAGAGGAGGCGATCTGCACTCCTAATACACTGTTTAAAACCCTAATCTGGCACTAGGCCACTAATGCAAGGGCTAATCCCATACTACTGAGGTGACTTTAGAAAAGAACAATTTACATTACATAAAGGAAGAATCGGTAGTGAGAAATAAGTTCACCTCAAAACAAAAGGAGTGGGAGCTCGAGAGGGTAAAACACTCTCTATCCCAATATGTAGCTTTAAAAGATAATAGATGCTAAGAGTAGTTACATTTTAGGAAAAGGTTACATGGTAGAAACGCTTCGGACCCGCCCCGAGAGTTAAACTGCTGAGCTAGCAAGAAAAGAAGTTATTAAAAGGCCATTACCTTGGAGTAGAACTGCTCCCCGAAGAAAGAGGCGCTTCCCGCCCCCTGCTATGTACTTTACACACTGAAAGATGGTACTGAAGTGGCCCAGAGACCCCAAAATCAGCAGTTTATATACTCTCGCGGAAAGTTCGAGGCGTTTCAGGGAAGAAAACACCCGCCCACAATCACTTTATTGGCTAGGGTACAGCAACATATCCCCTTTGGAGAAGATACACCCGATTGGTTAGAAATTAATTTTAAAAATTCGGGATTGGCTAAATACAAAACAAGGGGAAAGAAAGGGGTATACAGCCAACTTAAACAATGACTGAAAGAAATTTAGCAAAGAACAAACTTTTGAAATTAAATTTTCTCCAAAAAAACCAGTTCTTTCACTTCGCACTAGGGTGCACCGTTGTAGTTCTTCAGTAGTGTCCTCTAGAAGACAATGTTCACACTTCTTACTACAAGCAAAACAAAAATACATCGAAAACAACACAGTTCAGAAACTTCAAACTTTCCAAGTAGTGGCATCTTCAGGGTAACTTGAAAATTAACACATAAGACCAAGTTCAGACTTCTCCCAGTAGGGGAGTTTCAACTGGCGCAAGGTTTAAATAAGCGGCGTGGAGGTGTACCGCCCGGTACAGACCTCCCCCCCCCAAAAGTTCCTCCAAGGGGGTAACACAAAAGAACATAAACTTTTGTTTGAAAACAAGGTCCAAGTTATGATGTTGCTATGGAGATTAATTGCAGAAGCATTTATCAAAATAGTGAAAATTTGATTTGATCCAGTTTCAAAAATTCTCGTAGTAACTGCTGAAGTGATGTCTTTATGTTTGTAGAAGTTGAATTCAGAAGAAAAACTTTTAATACTTGAAAGTGAAGAAAAATTTTCAAAGTCCACCAAATATTGCTGTTGAATTCCCAAGTGTAGTAATTGCTGATAGTAAATGTCCATGTAGTTGTTTAAATATTTCGATGTTGATTACGTTGGATGGCCAGACCGGCCGTTGCAGCTTGCGTCCAAAGGCGGCCGCTCGGACCCCTCAAGTACCCTGAGATACCGCTTGCCCGCACTATGAGGGGAGCAGTGGTGTTGAAGCACGCCGCGCCCGCGGTGAACATATACAGGCTGCGGGCAAATAGCAGGTCGTGCGCCGCACATCAGCCTTGGCCGGGAGGAGGGCTCCGGCTCGCCGTACACCTGTCGTCCTCGCTGGAGTAGAGGGGGTCCTTCCTCCATCCCAGTCGCGGCACGGCGCCGCGCGGCTGCGGGGGCACTGAAACATTAAAGCTAGGCGGCAGAATTTTGTTGGACCATCATCTTTTTTTGAGGGCACAGGCTTTGTGGAGAGGTTGAGGGGCCAGCGGCGTGCAGATATCCATGGCATTTTATATAAGCAAGCCACAGTGTGTGGGGAGCAGGAGACGGGAGCGTGGTAATGGCCGAGGCAAGGACAGGATGGCAGTTTAACGGTTCGGGGATGGTTTTACAAAATGCTTACATATAAAACAAAATATTATAGAAGGGGCAGAATGCCTTAAAAGTGAAAACTCAAAAAATATAACCTTCATATTCCTTTCAAAATAATATGAAGCAAGTTAACACAGAAATTACACCGGTTTCACCTGTGACAGGTGAACCCTAAATATCCTCTCGGTGGCTGGATTACTTAATAACAACGTAACCGGCGTAAGGAAATCGAGAATGATACACGGCCCATGAAATCTGGGGGCAAGCTTGCCCGCGGGAACAAAGTTCTTGACCATCACCTGGTCACCTACCTTCAAATTGGTGGGTCTCCGTCCACGATCATATCTTTCCCTAACCTTTTCATGAGACACTTTTAGATTGGCTTTAGCCTTCTTCCAAAGATCTTTAATATTGTCCGGGTCTATTGTCTCGGGTAGAATGTCACTCAGAGACCAGAGGTTAGAGGGCGGCGTGTTGGGAACAAATTTGAACATCAAAGGCGCTGGAGTAAATTTATGTGATTCATGAACCGCCGAATTCAAAGCAAAAGCTAACCAATGCAGGGACGTGTCCCATCTAGAATGATCTTCATGATGATAGGCAATAAGCGCGGACCTGAGATTACGATTAACCCGTTCAGCCAGAGATAGTTGAGGGTAATACGCAGAAGTCGTCACATGAGATATGGATAGGTCAAAGCAGAATTTACGAAATAAATTAGATGTGAAAGCCTTAGCATTATCAGATACAATATATTGACACGGACCAAAAGAAGCAAAGATAGAATTTAGACAAGTAATGGTGGACTGAGCGGTAGCCAGCTTAGTCGGAAATAACCAGGAAAATCTTGTAAAACCATCTACGCATACAAAGATGAACTTGTTGGCATTTCCCTTCGACTGGGGGAAGGGTCCTACATAATCAATATACAGGCGTTCCATGGGGCGCGAGGCTTGATGAGAAGACAAAAGGCCTACCTTGGTGGACATGGTTGGTTTACTAAGCAAACAGGATTTACAAGCCTTTACTAGTTCACGGATTTCACCGTCCATCCCCTTCCAGATGAACATTTCACGAATCTTCTCACGAGTTTTAAAGATGCCTAGATGCCCTCCTAATGGGGTCTCATGATAGTACTTGAAGATCATAGGTACAAGAACAGCTGGAACGACAACCTTCATCATCTTATCATGCCTCGAAGGGCAACATAAAACACCATTCCTCAGAACATAAGGGACGACATGTTCCCCAGAAGAAAGGGTTTCCATTATCGGAGCCAGCCTCGGATCTTCACGTTGGTATTTCTCGATATCCCTAAAGAGCATGGGAGCATCTGTTAAGATGGCATTAACATCAGATAGCATGGACTCGGGAGGAGATGAACTATCGACCGGTTCATGGTTCTCAACGTCGTTGGAAAACATACGGCTGAGTCCATCAGCGACAACATTTTCGGTACCTCTGATATGCCTGACATCGAATTGGAAGGCAGAGATTCGGATGGCCCAACGGGCTATACGACCAGTACGACGCGGCCTACCTAAGACCCAGCTTAAGGCTTGATTATCTGTCTCCAGGTCGAATTTGACATGTTCCAGATAGAGACGGAACTTCTCTAAGGCATATAAGACTGCCAACCCTTCGAGCTCATAGATAGAATACTTGGCTTCTTGAGCCGATAGAGTCCTAGATGCATAGGCGATGGGTCGCCTCCCTAGTTCAGTCTCTTGAAGAAGGACTGCAGCTACTGCTGACGACGACGCGTCGGTTTGGACGATGAATTTCTTCGAGAAATCAGGCATAGCAAGTACAGGGGCATTACAGAGAGCTAATTTAAGATCTTCAAAAGCGGCTTGTTGAGAAGGTCCCCACTCGAATTTGATGCCTTTCCTGCGAAGAAGGTTTAAGGGCGCCGCTCTATTAGCGAAGTTAGGAATAAACTTCCTGAAGAAATTGACCATACCAATGAATCTGGCGATACCTTTAACGTCCTTGGGAGGTTTAAAATCACGGATGGCCTGTGTTCTGGAATGATCGACGGCAACACCATCAGGTGACACAATATGCCCTAGGAATGACATAGAGGGCTTAGCAAAGGCCACCTTGGACAACTTGACAGTTAACCCAGCCTTACGAAGGCGATTGAGAACTTCTCGCAGATGATCTAGATGTTCTTCAAAGGTCTCCGAAAATACGACGACATCATCCAAGTAGTGATACAAGTACTCAAATTTGATGTCGGAGAAGACCCTATCTAGCAGCCTAGTGAGTACAGCTGCTCCCGTGGGGAGCCCGAAAGGCACGCGGTTGTATTCGTATAAGTTCCAGTCCGTGGCAAACGCTGTAAGATGTTTAGACTCTTCGGCAAGGGGAATTTGATTATAGGCCTGATTCAAGTCCAAGATAGTAAAGAACTTGGCCTTACGAAACCATGAAAAACAAGAATGAAGGTCAGGAAGGGGCACGGATTGCAACACCACCTTCCGATTGAGTGCCCTATAATCAATGACAGGCCTGAAGCCCCCTTGGGGTTTCGGAACTAGAAAAATAGGCGAAGAATACGCCGACTTAGAGGGCCTAATAATACCATCCTTCAACATCTGATCGATGATTTCTTTCAGAGCCTTCATTTTAGGTGGAGATAGCCTATAAGGTGGAAAACGGACCGGAATCGAATCCGTGACCTCAATTTTGTATTCGATAAGGTCAGTAACACCAAGAGTATCAGAGAACACCTCTGGAAACGACTGACACAACTTACGAATACTATCAGCCTGCTCCTCAGGTAGATGTCTAAGGTCTAACAACATCTCATCCTGGGTAGGCGAAATAGATGAACATGATGCAGAATTACATTTTCATAAGGGGATTTTACAACTGGAAGCAAATTTGAAAGTGCACGACCTACTCTGAAGATCGAGCACAAGACCAGTGTGAGAAATAAAGTCGGCTCCCAATATGATGGGGCAAGACAAGTGCTTCGCCACAAACAATTTGATTTTCCATGTAAATTTAAAAATACGAATTTTGACATTTACAGAACCGAGAATTTCTAATGGAGATGAATTAGCCGAAACATATTGAACAGGAGATGAACCATAGTCAGGTAGTTTACAAACCGATTTCAATTTTGAATACCATTGATCCGAAATAATTGAACAAACACTGCCTGAATCTAATAGAGCTGTTATAGGCTCATTATTTAACTCAATTTTAAGAAAAGGAACAGGTGCGGGGGTATCCGCCGCAATCCTAAGACACTCTTTGGGGCATTCAAAAGATGGATTTGCAGATTGAACGTTCCCTGAATTTTCGACCTGTTTACCAGGGGCTGAGCCTCGGGAAGAGGGATTAGTCGACTCAGCCGAAGCCGCTAGTCACTTATTATTAGTGACATTGGTGGAAGTTGCACCAGAAGTTGAGCAGGAGGGGGTGCTATTTGAATTTGGGCAATTTTAGGCGATATGTGAGAAAGCCCCACATTGAAAGCAGCCTTGTGATGAACCAGCTCCATTATTTGCCCTACTAGACTTGATCAATGGACACTTGTTCCGAAGATGGTCAGGCGACCCGCAAGCATAACATTTACGGGGTGTGACTGGTCGGCGAGGTGGAGGCCGAGTATTACTAAACGAAGGAGGGGGTTCTTTCGCGACACGCAAGGAATCGGCGTATCTAACTCCTTCCGCTGAGACGGCCAATGCTTCAAGTTCAGAGAAGTTTTGCGGGCACGCCGCGAAACACAAATATGACCTATAGGATGGTGAAAATCCTTCTACAATAGCCTGTACAATCTGATCTTCAGGAAAATGAAGAGCAAAAACCCTAGTATAAAACTTAATGTCTTGTATGAAATCAGCCAGATTTTCATCCAATCTCTGTACTCGATAATAGTACTTCTGAATCAGAGATGACCTTGCCCTAGCCGGGATGAAGTTAGCTAGCAAGTGGGCGTGGAAGTCTTCAATAGATGATTGCTCGGCAATGGCTCTTACTATTTTGTCTGAGAGAATACCTATTGCATAGGGATAGATGATTTGCAAAATCTGACATGGAGAAAGAGAAAAAACAAGGGCATGATCCTGAAATTCAACTAAAAACCTTAAGAAAGAAATAACTTCATTGGTAGTGTTAGCCGAAAACTTCGAGATACCTCTGAGCAACATTGCCAATGGATGAGGCAAGCTGCTGAACCCAGGTGACGTAGTAGGTAAAGGTTTCAGTGGCACAGAAGTTAATTCAGAACGTACATTATTCAACGATGCACGGCGTTCGGACTCGTTGTCCAATGGGGCAGAGATCGTTTGAGCTCCAACGGTTATCCTATTAACTTCTCCCTTAGGAGGCTCTTCCTCGCTACCTACATTCACCGTAGCGGGTAGATCAGTTTTGGGAGGAACTTCCCCAGTTAACAATTGAGTGACCTTACTAGATAATTCAGAAATATTTTCAAGCACCGTACTAGCTTCCTTCCTCTGAACGTCATTCAACTTTAGAGACAACAGATCGTTAACTCTATTTGAAAAATGAAATAGCCTGGCTTGCACACGCTTAATTTGATTAGGAGAAGGATCATTTTCGTCAAAAAAACTAACTACAGATGCTAGCCCAGTAATATTCTCGATGATCGTGGAAAGAGAGTCGTCAATTTCTTTGTCTCCCAAAGTGGGGGTGGAAATGGACAAATCAAGGGACTCTCTAAGCTTGTTTGTGTCTACTGCAACCGTGCCTCCAGATTGCACATTTCTAATAGTTAATTCATAGATCAACTCCTCCTTGCGCAAATAGTTTAAGATGGAGAACATCGCGAGGGCCGGGCATGATGACAGAACAATTTTGAAACAGAAAAAGCAAAAAATTCCAGCAACAGAGAAAATTGTTAGAGTTCGAATCAAAACAATGTTTAGCCGTCAAAAGGGGCTAAATTGAGACCCATTCAACCACGCTCTGCTACCACTTGTTACCGTGTTTTTGTGGTAGGTAGAGGTGAAAGAAGGTGCGGGTGTGAACGGGTCTCAAACTACGAAATTAAAGTTAATGTAAAATTTAACAAGGTTATATTTTCTTAGCAAAAAACAAGAAATAACAATAATGGCAGGTACAGAGTAGCAAAGCCACTAATCGAGAATGTACAATTACAGGATTTGGGCTCCGAGAGCCAGACACACAATTCTGAGCAATTAGCCCAGCATTACGATATACCGAAGTCAACAAAGGGGCAGAAGACCCCAATCAAGCCCAGGAGCACTTGCTCCAAATTACACAGTAAAGCCTCCTCGAGGCATACAACACTCAATTTTCGAAAAAGAGCCACTCGCTCTCAACTTTAAGCCTATCAAAGGCCACACCAAACTCCACCTTCAAGTTGTCCTCAAAGGACATATACACAGGGGTAACATACCCAACCTACTGAGGCCTATTAAGTGAGAAAAAGGTTAATTACTTGACCTCTAAAATAACAATGGAGAGGAGGCGATCTGCACTCCTAATACACTGTTTAAAACCCTAATCTGGCACTAGGCCACTAATGCAAGGGCTAATCCCATACTACTGAGGTGACTTTAGAAAAGAACAATTTACATTACATAAAGGAAGAATCGGTAGTGAGAAATAAGTTCACCTCAAAACAAAAGGAGTGGGAGCTCGAGAGGGTAAAACACTCTCTATCCCAATATGTAGCTTTAAAAGATAATAGATGCTAAGAGTAGTTACATTTTAGGAAAAGGTTACATGGTAGAAACGCTTCGGACCCGCCCCGAGAGTTAAACTGCTGAGCTAGCAAGAAAAGAAGTTATTAAAAGGCCATTACCTTGGAGTAGAACTGCTCCCCGAAGAAAGAGGCGCTTCCCGCCCCCTGCTATGTACTTTACACACTGAAAGATGGTACTGAAGTGGCCCAGAGACCCCAAAATCAGCAGTTTATATACTCTCGCGGAAAGTTCGAGGCGTTTCAGGGAAGAAAACACCCGCCCACAATCACTTTATTGGCTAGGGTACAGCTACATATCCCCTTTGGAGAAGATACACCCGATTGGTTAGAAATTAATTTTAAAAATTCGGGATTGGCTAAATACAAAACAAGGGGAAAGAAAGGGGTATACAGCCAACTTAAACAATGACTGAAAGAAATTTAGCAAAGAACAAACTTTTGAAATTAAATTTTCTCCAAAAAAAACCAGTTCTTTCACTTCGCACTAGGGTGCACCGTTGTAGTTCTTCAGTAGTGTCCTCTAGAAGAGAATGTTCACACTTCTTACTACAAGCAAAACAAAAATACATCGAAAACAACACAGTTCAGAAACTTCAAAATTTCCAAGTAGTGGCATCTTCAGGGTAACTTGAAAATTAACACATAAGACCAAGTTCAGACTTCTCCCAGTAGGGGAGTTTCAACTGGCGCAAGGTTTAAATAAGCGGCGTGGAGGTGTACCGCCCGGTACAATTATTATTATTATTATTATCATCATCATCAATGCCTTTGTATCAGTGGCGTAGTCAGAGAGGGGGGAGGGTTACTGGGCAATTAGAACCTCCCCTCCCATGGAATGCTTACAGAAAGAAAATGAACAGAAATTGACAATAAACTAAGCAAACATTCAGAGACATAATTGTAAAACCAACAGATCTGTATTTCCCAAGAAGCCTCGAATGAAAGCAACGGAAACGCCATACGCCATTTCATTTAATTTTCACCTGTAAATGTTTATTTTATTTTATTTTATTTTATTTTATTTTATTTTATTTTATTTTATTTTATTTTATTTTATTTTATTTTATTTTATTTAAGTGATTTTCTGAACGAAGGACTATCAACAGATGGTAAAGATTGTTTGTAATGTCTGCCAAAATACAGTGTCTAGTTCTCAGCGATTTCTAGTGCATTTCGACAGAGAAACATAAGGCCAACAATAAGTTTAAAAGCAAGGAAAGACAGATATCAGATCTGCGAATGAATGTGAAAGAGTGAATTATTAAGGACCTTTGTCGAACCCTTATCAGCACAGATATACCACTCTACAAGTTTAACAATCCGTACTTCAAGGAGTCCCTGGAAAAATATACAGTTCTGACTATACCAGATCAGTGAACATTAAGGAAGAACTAAGCACTAATGATCTATGAAGAAACGCTTGGAGAAATGAGGAAATCTATGCAAGACAAACTTATATGGGTATCACTTGATGAGATGGCAGACAGTCCAGGGAGAATGATTGGGAACATATTCATCGGTTTAATGAATGGTGAGCCTTGCAAACATGTTCCATTAATATGTGAGGTCTTGGATACACAGTAGCGGTGATTAGGGGGTTGAGGGGGGGGGGGGGCAGCTGCTCCCCACCCCACACTTTTTCGAGAATAAATTAAATTTCTATTCCATTTTAGCCACCGGAAACTGGGAAGTATTTAAAAACAACAAGTTGTATAAATCCTGTTGCTTTTTCAGGTACGGTAATGCTTTCCTTTAATGTATTCTTAATACTTAGCGGAAATACGCACAAAATGTCGTTCGTCGCGCCTATCCGAATTGTACAGCGCCACGAAGACGCGTGGAGCAATGTGTATCATGTTCTGCGACGAAGGGTAGCAGGGGTATATTTTTTCCAAGGTCACCCACTTGCCGCGCACATTCGTCTTTCTAGTTTCTGGCAGACCCACTCAGTCATAGTGGTGTGACTAGCAGTGATTTTACACTCACAGGTCAAACTGTGATTGCTATTTTGAAGTAGCAGTGATTTTTAACTGTGATTAACTGTGATTCAGCCAACGCCACCTAGGATACAAGGCCACTTGAAATATGACCGTCATCACTCTGCGGCCTACAGGAGTACCGAGGAGTACGATGTCGTGCAGCATTCAGTACACGGGCGAACTCGCGCTAACGCTGAAAACAAATACTCATTTTCAGAATCATATTTTAAACAGTTATATACATTACCTTTTTTCAAAAAGTACGCCACCGTACGAATCAACAAGGACTATTTTATTTATAATTGCTAGTTGATGTGCCCGTGATTCCCTACGGGATTTTCAGAAAGACTGAATTTGTGGTTTTCCTAACAGAAGTCAACATAGGTCATTACAAAATAGTCAGTAGGAATGTAGCGATTAAAAGCAACATTATCATATAAAATACTCGATCAAATTAAAAACTGCATATTTTCTCACTTTTAACGAACAGTACTAAGGTGCCGATCTAACAGTCCAAAGTTCCAGAGCTGGAATGACCAGGCCGTAGACATCCGTGAAGATTCTCTACCAACTTTCCGTTAAATATGCACACTGCTCATTCGAGTCAGTGCCTCAAAGTAGGGATTGAACAGCTCGAATGCTATGATGAACCAGTGTGTTATGTACCAGTAGCATCAGAAAATTTATGAACCAGAGGAATAGCATGCTAAAGAAGAAAGTTAAATAACTCCCCAGCTACTTCCCGCCAATATTCAGGTAGGCTGTTACACTCGGTATGACCGGGCGAGTTGGCCGTGTGGTTAGGAGTGCGCAGTTGTGAGTTTGCATCCGGGAGATAGTGGATTCGAACTCTACTATCGGCAGCCCTGAAGATGGTATTCCGTGGTTTCCCATTTTCACACCAGACGAATGCTGGGGCTGTACCTTAATTAAGGCCAAGAACGCTTCCTTCACACTCCTAGCTCTTTCATATCCCATCGTCGCCGTAAGACCTATCTGTTTCGTTGCGACGTAAAACAAATTTTAAAAAAAATACTCGGTACGCAGTAGCAATCCTAACTATCGGAGATGGGTGGCAACAGAAGACACAAAGCACGTCACAACAAAAAATGTTCTATGTAATGTTATTGTTGATCAATTTTATGAGCTTTCTATATTGTAGCCCTTCACATTTAGTTGGTTTTTTTCCACTCTGCTATAGCCTATTAGGGCGGCTTATAAAATTATTTATAGCGTAGACTGTAGTTCCTTATTCTCCGATTTTACATACCGATTTTCATTAAATTCTGTTTACCTATTTTTCTCGTGACTCGGCGCTGATATGGACTTAGTAACAAAAATCCAAATTCATGAATATATCTGTGATCATAACCGGTACGGTAACAATATACAAGACATACATGATCGGAAATTTAACACTATGTAACTTTAGTTATGCAGTATTTATCGATACGACCACTATTAACATAAATATTTGAGAATTAAATTGTAGGCCTTCCCCTAAACTACCATTTCACTCAGCGTGAGTAAAATTAGTTATGGCCTCGATTATAGCAATATATTCCCCGATTTTGCATACCGATTTTCATTAAGACAGGACCACTAATAAATATTTGAGAATTGAATTTTAGGCCTTTCCCTAAACTACCATTATTCTCAGCATGAATACAATTATTTATAGCCTAGATTATAATGACTTATTCCCCGACTTACCGATTTCCATTAAGATACGACCACTAATAACATAAATATATGAGAATTAAATGTTAGGCCTTTCCGCAAACTACCATTTCACTCAGCGTGAATAAAATGATTTATGGCCTAGATTGTAGCTACTTATTCCCCGACTTTGCATACCGATTTTCATTAAATTCTCTTCAGCGGTTTTCTCGTGATGCGTGTATAAACATGCAACTGCGACTTTGGTGTGGATCACAGTTAGACCTTTGAGTGTGATGCTGTAATACAGACAGACATTACGGAAAATTAAAAAGTGCATTTCCGTGTTACTGTGGACATGACTGATACAGAAATACCATCCTTTTTGAATTCTGAGCAATGTACAGAAAAAACTCTTATAGATTTGAAGGTTAACCAATTGTCTTTTATCAAAATCATTGGTATAATTATATTGGAATTATAGAGCTACTCATTAAGGAAGAAAATCAGGCAGTGAGGAGGAGAAAATGGCTTCTTCTTCTTCTTCTGACACTTTTCCCACACCTGTGGGATTGTGGGTGCGAACTGCGTAGCACATGTGGATTTTGTCCTGTTTTACGGCCGGATGCCCTTCCCGACGCAACTCTATATGGAAAGATATAATTTGCGTGTTTCTGTAGTGGTTGGTAGTGTAGTGTGTTTTGTGAAAATGAAGAGGAAAGTGTTGGGACAAACACAAACACCCAGCCCCGAGCTAGAATAATTTTTGTTGCTATTTGCTTTACGTCGCACCGACACAGATAGGTCTTATGGCGACGATGGGACAGGAAAGGCCTAGGAGTGGGAAGGAAACGGCCGTGGCCTTAATTGAGGTACAGTCCCAGCATTTTCCTGGTGTGAAAATGGGAAACCACGGAAAACCATCTTCAGGGCTACCGACAGTGGGGTTCGAACCCACTATCTCACAGATACAAGAAGAATTAATATGACGCGATTAAAATCCTCGACCGGCTGGGAATCGAACCCGGGACCCCTCTGAACCGAAGGCCTCAACGCTGACCACTCAGCCAAGGAGTCAGACAGGAGGAGGAAAAGATTATTCTGATAAAATGCCCAAAACTCACTCAGTGTTCGCCTGCTGCTACTTCTCTTGTTAGCAATACCACTAATTTTAGTACCGAATACTTATACTACTGTACAATAGTGTAAAAACAAAACACAGTAGGCAAAATATTATGCCTACAACGTCATAAATCACTGATCAAAATACTTAGTCAACTCAACTGCTACCATCACAATTTTTCACTTTTAGACCTACAACCACAAGTCACAACCCAATAAAATGAATTATATAATGAGAAGACTAAAATAAATCACAGGTTGGGAGGTTATAAATCCCACAACACGACAATAGCTCCTTTCAAAAATGGGCAAGATGGCTTTCACGGCCGCAGATTCTAATTACTTTCCCTTTCTGTGATCGTATGACAATGTCGACAATAAATGTTTACAATCACAGCGCAGCCGCAACTGCGACTGTGGTGTGGGTCACAGTTTAGACTTGGACTTGTGAGTGTGATGCTGTGATTACTGATTAGATTAGTTGCTACTGCTTTCTTAACTGCTAGTCCGCTAACTGCTACTGGCTGCTATTGGCCTTGCTGTGCGTTTCACGCTGGTTGATCAGGTATGGGTCACAGTTAGACTTGGACTTGTGAGTGTGATGCTGTGATTACTGATTAGATTACTTGCTACTGCTTTCTTAACTGCTAGTCTGTTAACTGCTACTGGCTGCTACTATTGGCCTTGCTGCGCGTTTCACGCTGGTTGATCAGGTGTGGGTCACAGTTAGACTTGGACTTGTGAGTGTGATGCTGTGATTACTGATTTAGATTAGTTGCTACTGCTTTCTTAACTGCTAGTCTGTTAACTGCCATTGGCTGCTACTATTGGCCTTGCTGCGCGTTTCACGCTGGTTGATCACGTTAGTTTAAGGATTTCTCGCAGCGCAGCGCTGCCGGTACTTGATTAGGTCAAGGTCTGTCTAGGGAGGTCAAGTCACGAATGCTTCTTATGGAGCCGCCATATTGGGTCTTTAAGCGAGCGTAACCAAAGGCAAGTGTATTTGAATTTAGAGGATTTCGGTGCCGTACATTGAAATAAAAACAGAACATCAACTAATTTTCGTAAAGAATTTAATTGGGCATGTACTGTTCACGTATATATAACTGTATAACACTTAAATTATATTAATACATTCACAGCTATTTGAATAGGAAGATAATTAGCAGAGCCTGAATTTTTTAATTTTTTTTTAACAAGAATCAACAGGAAAGCTCATGTCCTACTCTTATACTTCCTTACAACTTGGTCTTACTGTGTTTCGTATTAATATCATCTGTCAAATACGTAATCTTATTGACAGAAACATAGAAATCTGTACAGTACCTGTGTCATATTATGATTACCGGTACTTGAAATACTGAACTTGAAGTACTATACTTAAAGTACTAAGAGACAGTTGTAATAAATTACCTTCAGCGTTTTCTTTATTAAGAAAGTAATTACCGATACTGCGTTTCTAAGGGGTTACCCCAGTGTGTTGACGAACACTGAATGCCTCTTGAGTTGAGTGCATTAAGTGTTGTATGGTAACTGTTGTTACCAATTCATGTGGTATTTCTTTGGGTTTTAAGGCAAAAATACTCTGCACATGTGCAACAAGAGTGATGTTCTTAGCTACTCCTAACTAGTTTATTGATAACCCATGCAGCTTATATAGTACCAAGTGGTGGTGGTGACTGTTGTTTTAAGAGGAAGTACAACTGGGCAACCATCGTCTATAAACACTAATCAGAAGAAAACAAATGGAAGGGGTCCAACACTTCGAAAAATGAAGGTATCGGCAAAAGAAAAGGCCACAAAGTGCGTGGAAATGAAAAACTTCCTTGGCCTCAAATGCGCTAATGCCGTCGCGGTCGGAAAAGAACAAGTGTTGACCAGGGGAAGTCGGATGGGATAGAATAGGTGAGAGCCTAACACAAGTGAAAGCAATGTTAAGACTCAGCTAAGGGCCTCGTAGTCACAACCTAAATTGATTCCCCCTGTGGGCGGGGGAAGTAGAATAACACCCACGGTATCCCCTGCCCGTCATAAGAGGTGACTGAAAGGGGCGTCAGGAGCTCCTAACTAGGGAGCCTGGGTTGGCGACCACGGGGCTTTCAACTGAGTCCTAACGTTCATGCATATAATAATAATAATAATAATAATAATAATAATAATAATAATAATAATAATAATAATAATGGTTAAGAAAATTACAGCCATTGGTAGACACGATTCCTTAAGAAATAGAAATTCAGTCACTATTAAGTTGAGTTAACTAGGCTATTTTAGGGATTACATTAGGATATTATGTTGGGCTACGGTACATTAAATTACAGTAGTTGGTTAGTGCGAGTGTTGTGATCTTTAAGTATTTGTCCAGCCAGATAATGTACTCCATAGAGCATTTAAGGTGATAGAAATATAGCTGTAAATAGTAACTACAGTACCGTAAAAGACTGCTATTAACAATTATTGTTGTAATGATGACAAGCTGGACACAAATTGTTGGTTTGAAGAGATAGGCCAGCGAAATTAACCAATTACGGTTAAAATTCCTGACTTTGCCGGGAATCGAACCCGGGACCGCTATGACCAAAAGGCAAGCACGGTAATCATTTAGCTATGGAGCCGGACGCACGAAGAGGAAATTTTCATAAACTACAATACTACTATTACACATTTCCTGTTACTTTCCTTGCTTGTTTTGAAAGACAGTTCCCTTTCTTTGGGAGGTTTCCTATCATATGTCAAAAACTTCGGTGGATTAGGGACGTTAAAAATTGTTGAGATGGAATTCCACTTGAGTAGTTTCCGTCCATCTGCCCTCTTTAGTTCAAATAGCGATTCTTCAAAATTATGCTAGAAGAAAATACATAATAAGACCTATAAATATAAAACATCGTTCATACAAACATATTACTGTATTATTCAGGAGTAATACGAGTGTATAAGTTCACAAAACCGCGCACAAGACGGAATTATCTGTGGATTACCATTTGTCATGCCTACAGTTTTGTACCCACTGAGCTCTCCTTTGCTTAACTTTCGGGAAGCGAAACACTCTAATTCCGTCAGTTGTCTTATTTTGACAATTTGGAGCGGCACAGTATCTCATTTTCTTTCAAAATACAAGTAATAACTCACATCATTACATCGTGCACGCCCACATAACAACGATATTTGAGACCCAATATGGCCGCCACCGCAAAGGATTGTGGTAGCGTGACCAGACCTCCCTAGAGAGACCTTGGATTAGGTTATCTGCTGCTGCTTTCTTAACTGCTACCGACTGCTATTATTGGCCTTGCTGTGCGTTTTAAGGCCGGTCTCCACTGATTAACATTTAACAACAACATGTTAAATGTTAAAAGTGTTAAATGTTAACTGGTAACACCATTAGCATGTTAAATGTTAAATGTCAAAAACTGTTTCATTTAACATTGTGTCCACACTTAATAAACATGTTAAACTTGACATTCTTTGTTTATATACAGGTTGTTCATCATATCAGTTTATGGTAATACATTTGGATGGTGTCTAGTATTTTTAAATAAGGACAATGGACTCAGATGAAGAGGAATTGACCTTTGTTATTGCCACTGTTACTTCTTGTTATGATTTAGAAATGCAGTTTTATTAGGCACATTTTCTCCCCTCACTCTGCTCATTGCTTCAAAAGCAAACCACTTCGAAGTATAAACTTCGTCCGCTCCCGACTACCGAATTTTCTGAACTTTCTGCAATTCTCGACTGTACTGGGAGTGGAGGGACGCTAGTTTTATTTTTTCGATTTACTCGCGGGAACAATTATAGATATTTTCGAGTTCCAGGAAACTGTCGGCTTTCTTCGCTTTATATCTGTATTCCTCTGATGAGACATCCCACAAATAAGGCCTTTCTATTATATCATTAATTAAGTCCAGAGTAATCTCCTTGCTCTACTCCATTTCTGACTATACATTTTAGTATAGTGCAGAGAGAACGACACACGTGCGTGTACTGTATTTGTAGCTTATAGCAAAGAGAAGGAGTGTTGCGGAGTGTTGTAATTATAATCCTACTATATGAGGAGCA
The DNA here is from genome assembly GCF_040414725.1 of Anabrus simplex. Lineage (NCBI taxonomy): Eukaryota > Metazoa > Arthropoda > Insecta > Orthoptera > Tettigoniidae > Anabrus > Anabrus simplex. The sequence continues at coordinate 1,060,009,865 of NC_090265.1, forward strand.
CGTCGTTTGCGTCGTTTAGGTTATGTGTTTGCATGGAAACAACATGGAAGTTGCCGAAGCTGTGCCGACATCGCACGAACAACGAATTGACTTGACATGTTTTCCACTTGGAGCGGAAAACACGCCAACATGTTAAAAGTGTTAACTCAACATTCTGAGTTAACATGCAAAGTCAATTGGAAGACACAATCACAGTATACATGTCAACTGTAACATGTTAAATTTAACATGTTGGTGTTAAATGTTAAACAGTGGAGACCGGCCTTTACGTCGGTTGATCACGTTAGTTTAAGGATTTCTCGCAGCGCAGCGCTGCCGCCTGCGAAACATCGCAATCGCAGTTAAGACCTGCTAGTGTGGCCAACCCGCTAGCAGGTTGAACTGTGATTTCACACTAGCAGTGATTTAGTAGCAGGTTTGAAAATCACTTCCCATCACTACTCAGTCAACGTGACTGTTCAGTTCTGCCTGGTGTCTGTTACTTTGTGCTGTGTAGTCAATCACTAAATTACTTTTAAATTGAATAATCACGCCATACTTCTATTTAACTGTAATGCATGCGTAACTATTGTTCCTTTGGTGAAAGTTTTATTGTATAGTACGATTATTACCGCACTTAAGTTGCTAGACTGTCAACTTTTACGTCTCTATCGAAATTCCTTCAGAGAGGATCGAAAGCAATTTTACAGCATTTAAAAATTGTTTTATGTCCACCCACCCTCCCCCCTTGAGCTACATCCCTTGGACCTGGGTTTTTTGTTGTCCATGGATTTTTGTGCCCCCCCCCCCTCACTTTAAATTCCCAATTGATGCCGTGGCAATGCTATGGCCAAGTGGTATTAGACATGAAAACGTGTTCATGCTTCTGAATGGCGCAGCTCCATATATGGTCAAATCTAGTGAAGCATTAAAAGTAATATATCTCTATATGATTCACTTCATTTGCGCAGTGTGCAGAACTCATTTCAGCTAGCTACCCTAAAGTGGACCTCTTCTAGTCTTCAATGAAGAAAGTGTTTTTGAAGGCTCCTCGCAGGTTTCAGATTCTGAGAAACATATTCTCGGATATGCCCCTGCCATCTAAACCAATCATAATTCGATGGGGAACGCGGTTAGAGGCAGTAGCATACGTGCAGTTACCACTGAAGCCGTCGAGAAATGTGAAGTGTTTTAGACTCTAACAATCCTGCTTCAATTGAATCTGGAAAGATAGTTGTTGATGACAAAACAGTGAAAAATTATATAGCTTACATCCAAGAAAACTTCTCGTACAACACAACAGCAATAAACGCTCTCCAAAAACAAGAAACCACTCTGCCCAAAATTCTTGTCCTTGTAAGGGAAGTGAGTGACCGTCTCAACTGCTTCAGTGGAAAAGTTGGAGAAGGCGGAAAAATGAAGTTAAACACAGTGCTAGCCAAGAATCCCTCTAACTTCTTGTAATGTTGAGCAGTTTCAGTGAGCAAAAGGCAGTCGTAAGAAACAATAGACGCAGTTTCACTTTTGAAAATTAAAAACGGTGCTTTGTAACCCACTGCGTTGCAAATAGGCAATTCTCATTAAAAGAACGTGTACTGTACCTCCCCTCCCCCTCAAAAAGTAAGCCGGGCTGAGGGGCTCAGACGGTTGAAGCTCTGGCCTTCCGAGCCCAACTTTGCAGGTTCGATCCTGCCTCAGTCCGGAGGTATTTGAAGATGCTCAAATACGTCAGCCTCTTGTCAGTAGATTTACTGGCACGTAAAAGAACTCCTGCGGGACTAAATTCCGGCACCTCGGCGTCTCCGAAAACGGTTAAAGTAGTTAATGGGACGTAAATCCATTAACATTATTCATTATTTAAAAAAGTGGAAGCAACAGCTCAAAATAAAATCCCAAATATATCCTACGTAAGAACCTTATACTTTTGTTTTGCGACTTTCCTTTAAATTGTTGTGTTGCATGTACGTAGTCCATATTTTACTCCCACACATGTATACATAGTTACCCCTTTTTATTACATATAAATGCTAGCCGTTTTTTATTAGCTATATGTACGGTATATTGCAGTGAGCGAAGTTGTACACATTTGAGAAAAACAGCGCGTGGGATGTGAAGACTCATTTTTCGAAGGTAATTGTTCAAAGCAATCAATGTTGTGTTACTTGGGAATAAAAACATGTTATTCTAAGAGTGATAGAATCAACGTTATAAACTGCGCAATAACATCACGCGACACAACAAACGAGCCCCCATCAAAAATAACCGTCGAGTATGGGCGGGACTGAAGAGAGCCAATCAAATGACTGGAGCTGTTGATTGACCCACCAGTCACAGTCGGCCTTGTCAATGATTCTTGATAAGAAATAAACACGTGGGCAACGTACATACCACATGATGTGCAAGAGACACTGCAGCACGCCATATACCACTTCAGCTAGGTCAGTTTTATTCCCTTTTTATCTTTCTTCATATACCATGCGTGTAACATTGACTGTTCATGAATATGAATACCCACAGCTTATTTCCAGTCATTCGACCAGGTCAGGAATGAAATGGATGAAGCCTCCATCTAGTGGCGAGGATGGGAACTGTGCCGGCTGCCGGAGCCTGGCGCACTCCTCTGAGGCAATGATTAATGACTGACAGATACAATGAAATGATATTTTAATTGGAGAGTGCAGCTGGAAAGTAACATGACAGGGAAAACCGGAGTACCCGGAGAAAAATCAGTCGCGCCTCCGCTTTGTCTAGCACAAATTTCACACAGAGTGACCGGGATTTGAACCACGAAACCCAACGGCGAGAGGCCGGCGCGCTGCCGCCTGAGCCACGGTCACACTGACTCTTCATATTTCGGATAAATATTTCCCAGTGTACTGCACCTGTCCCGGGCTCGGCAGGGCATTGATTATAAAACTTAGTTTCACAAATAAATATTTCGATGGAAATCTTCTGGATGAGGAACTTCAGAAATCAATCCCGGGCATCGAAGTCCCACCCTCCCTACTTTCACTGGCACAACGGCTACGCTCAAGAGCATACCCGCCAATGGTCTGTTCGCAAATAAGCGGACATTAAAGTACATTTAACGATATTGAAAGTAGGGTGCTCTCTAATAAAAGAGGAATACACTATCCTTTGGAATAAGAATAATGTTTGTTCCCAATTCAAAATATAAATTTAATAAACTGATAGAGTCACAGGAAAATCGATACACAGGAGAAAATGTCATATTATTAAAAAGATTTTTTTTTTGCTGGTGGCTTTACGCCGCACCGACACAGACAGGTCTTATGGCGACGATGGGATAGAAAATGGCTAGGAGTGGGAAACCACGGAAAAACATCTCCAGGGCTACCGACAGTGGGATTCGAACCCACTATTTCCCGGATGCAAGCTCACAGCTATGTGCCTATAACCGCACGGCCAACTCGCCTGGTATTATTAAAAACAGAAAAGAAAAGCAATTATATGGGAAATGCCGTTAACGTCCATATCAGTCTATCTTATTTTCTGAATATCATTTTGGCACTCCCAAATCAGCTTATATTAACACTAGACACACATATTCTGCACTTCACAATATATAGGGGTATGCCCCTTTACCTAATACTGGTATCCGTTATATTACTATCTAACAACACATACATTACTAGCTTATACATACAGAGATGGCATTTCTCGTGAGGAAACAATATTATTTGATAATATCATCATGATCTTGAGATATTTTTATAAGCTACAATTCCGCATACTTCCATAACCATGAAAATCATGTAGTCGCTCGTCGCAAATGAATTCTACTTTATTATATTAATTATATATCACACTATCGCATATACGCGTTTCTCCGGGTTGTTATCTTATCCTACTATTTTACAAAGCGGACCCACACAACGCTGATATCCTGTAAGTCACCATAAATGACCTTACAATGATATAATACATGAATACAAACTCATGAAGAATGAATCAATCACCTGTAAATACATCAACATACGACAAAATTCAAACACTTTAATGCCTTCTGAAATTGTGACTCTTTACAGGTCTCCTGGTGTCGATCCAAGGCCGTCGATACCACACGGTATCGAACCGGTGTTAGTTGGAACTCGAGGTGCAGCTGAAAGCCCTATTCCGACCTCATTTGAATATAAAAGTGGGAGGATTACATCACCTATCGGATCATGGAACATACAACGCTGATGGTAAGAAATTATTGGCACGCGAATAATCAATACCGTGCCAAAGTGTTTCTTATGTGTTTCTGGCGAGCTTTGTGACAGGCATAACGGGCCAGTTTCGAAGGCTCGGTCTCTGCACCCTCCTGTCCTACATTCTGAAGGGGCCACAAATCTCTTCCTCTCTACACCAGCCTACCACCTACCACCTACCACCAGCTGAGAGGGATACTTTCACTTAGTAACGAGACGTAAATACGCATTTCTCAATTCCGCTCTCTCGTAATTCTCCAAGAAGTTAATCATTCATGGCTATCTTCAAATATCATTTATCAATGTTTCGACCCTATTCAACCCTGTTCCTCTCATCACTATGGTTATTAATTATTATTATTATTATTATTATTATTATTATTATTATTATTATTATTATTAATCTATTTACCCTCCAGGGTTGGTTTTTCCCTCGGACTCAGCGAAGGATCCCACCTCTACCGCCTCAAGGGCAGTGTCCTGGAGCTTCAGACTCTGGGTCGGGGGATACAACTGGGGAGGATAACCAGTACCTCGCTCAGGCTGCCTCACTTGCTATGCTGAACAGGGGCCTTGGTGGGGAATAGGAAGATCGGAAAGGATAGACAAGGAAGAGGGAAGGAAGCGGCCGTGGCATTAAGTTAGGAACCATCCCGGCATTTGCCTGGAGGAAAAGTGGGAAACCACGGAAAACCACTTCCAGGATGGCTGAGGTGGGAACCGAACCCACCTCTACTCGGTTGACCTCCCGAGGCTGAGTGGACCCCGTTCCAGCCCTCGTACCACTTTTCAAATTTCGTGGCAGGGCCGGGAATCGAACCCGGGCCTCCGGGAGTGGCAGCTAATCACAGTGACCACTACACCACAGAGGCTGAAATTATTATTATTATTATTATTATTATTATTATTATTATTATTATTATTATTATTATTATTCACTCTGTCATCTAAAACAATTCCACACATATCGTTTCACCCTTCACTTTAAACACGTGTATCTCATACCCACATGATATACCCATTAAGATGACACTATGTCGACAAGTAATTTAATTAGCATTCACTCGCGTAACTATATAAATCATGATTGCACCTCGAGCCATTACCTCCTTCTTCCGGTTGTCAGCATCCTTAGAAATAACATACATTTGGAAATTTATGAAGATCCATCTCAATTAATCAAACTTGGAATGAATTATGAAGTATGCTGAAGTATCAATTCCACCTTTAAAAATGCTTCACTCAAGCACAAACACTATGGGGTCTTACATACTAATTCGTGCAAAAGAAATCCCCGGAATAAACTCGTGATTATTCATAATCATAGATGAAACCCATAAAATCAAACTAATAAACAAATTTACCCCATTGAAACACGCATATTTCGTCATCTACACTTTATCAAATTACATGCTGGAAATTTATATATTTTACACAGTTACGCTTAATGCGACCCTTATTATTTTCATGCTTAGAAGTATGATGAACTTATCATTGCTGCGTATCACTGCGCCGTCATCAGAGGTTACACTTATGGGTTTAAGTCTCCATCACTGACACCTCGTTAGGAGTCCTAGGTTCATCTTCTTCGGGGCCGCGGCCATAATGTCTTGATCTGCAGTCTCCTACGGTCGGAAGTTCTGGATGATGCCTAAATGAAATATTGCAGGCACACTGGCGCGTTTTGGTCGAGTATAATCCAACACTGCAGGCACAATTGCTCGCTCTGGTAGGGTAGACCCCGAGTTCGACGACCACTCATATACATATGGTCAAATGGGAATCTGGTTATTGAAGTACTGTTTATATGCCTTCAGATAACATATTATGGCTAGCCCACTCATAAGCTCGAATGAACTACCCGAGTAGCGGTTGCAGTCCTTGGAGATCACTACTCGATTCCCTTTTTATTGTAACATGACACGATTACTGACTTCTTCTATTCTTAAGTGAGCGTCACTTGTTCAATTACATACCACTTCCTGGCTAATCTAACACTTTCTACTGGTTAGAATGACATCTCCTATTACTTCACATGCCTTAATTCCGGCGAAATAATTATTGGTAGAATATGGTCAGTAACTCACTAGTGCCTTGGCGATCATTGGAATTTCACCCGTTCTTTGAATATTATTCGTTTGAACCTACACTAACTTTACTAGTCTGCATCCCTTAATAGATATTGGGATTAGAAGTACCTATATTCACACACCACAATGATTCTTTTCACACAAGAAATATCTGATTATATTATACGTGTATCGGTCTGACTTGGAACAGACCTCTTGTCTAACACATTTATTCAACCACTGAATAACACAGAATATAGAGTGGCAGTGAATCACAATGAATGAGCAACACTGGTTCACAATGAATGACGAAGTCTCAGCAACGCATGAGTAAAGAATGGAATACTAAGGGTTCGTTTGCGTTTCTTTTATAGTAAATCCGGGTTGCCGGCTGGAGAAAGGGTAAACTCCGCCCACAGGTGACAAATCGCTCCGTTAGCAATGATCCTTCAAAGTCGTGTGAATATTCATTTTGTAGATCTTGAATTATTCTTTTCAGTGAACTAATAATAATAATAATAATAATTTCGTGTGGCTATTTCTAGCCGAGTGCAGCCCTTGTAAGGCAGACCCTCCGATGAGGGTGGGCGGCATCTGCCAAGTGTAGGTAACTGCGTGTTAATGTTGTAGATGATAGTGTTATGTGTGGTGTGTGAGTTGCAGGGATGTTGGGGACAGCACAAACACCCAGCCCCCGGGCCTTTGGAATTAACCAATGAAGGTTAAAATCTCTGACCCGGCCGGGAATGGAACCGGGACCCTCTGAACAGAAGGCCAGTACGCTGACCATTCAGCCAACGAGTCGGACTTCAGTGAACTAATTTCATGTCAATCGCATCGCTGAATCTCTGGTAATCTTACAAGATTTGTCTTGGAGATTTGTGCGCGAGCCAGTATAAGATGGGGACTCCCTTCTTTCCATCAAGATATGCGCGCCCAACATCTGGTTCCCATTTTGTACATCTGTTTAATGTGCGTCATTACCAATACGTTCATTAAATAGTACATCTTATGACATCATTAAATAGTGTAAATTATGCTGATTCCAACGAATCCTTACTCGTAAATTTCGAGAGCTTGTACCAAAAATGTTATTATTATTCTTGACGCGCGAAAATGGTGTGTTGGCATCCATGAATATACAGGAAAATCGCTAAGAATCTCCAGTTCTCAAGTAGTAAAAATCCTGTAAATCAAACTCCGCCTCCTGACCAAGGCGTCCTCTGCGCGTGGCGTGCTATGTCTATCTAGCTTGCTGAAAAGAGAGCGTAATTTCAAAGTTTCGCTGTACTGAGTTCTCTCTCTCTCTCTCTCTCTCTCTCTCTCCCTCTCTCTCTGTACGCTTAACTAGAGCTTTGCCCTCCGAGCTAGCTCGGCGCCGCTCGTATCGCGGACTGGGGAAAAAAATGCTTATTATGACCTAATATGTCGTAGAATAATGCGGAAACGGCATATATTACTTGTTGGGCCTCATTACATGCCTATTAGAATGGCATTGACCGGTTACAGTACGTTGCGCTTGAAATCTGAGTGTTATAGAAATTAAATCCAAAATAAATGCTATTTTCAGTTCAGCATTCAAACGGAACGTGATTTCTTTCATACTCAGTTCATTAATTTGAGATTGCCTAGCCGGAGTTACGGATCATTTCAATGCACTGGACTCAGCAATAATCCCGGTAATTTTAAACATCAAATCAATCAAATTCGGTCACTACTGATCTGCATTTAGGTCAGTCGTCCAGATGGCAGATTCCCTATCTGTTGTTTTCCTAGCCTTTTCTTAAACGATTGCAAAGAAATTAGAAATTCATTGAACATCTCCCTTGGTAAGTTATTCAAATCCCTAACTAACCTTCATACAAATGAATATTTGCCCCAATTTGTCCTATTGAATTCCAACTTTATCTTTATCTTTATAACACCCCTGCCGATTGACTAAACTTTGACTTTAATGGCTTCCAGAGCATCACTGTTCATTTCACCTACCCCAAAAACTATGGATTCGACACAAATATCGGTCGTTTTCCATTATTTTTACATTTCACCCTTACCCTAGGGGGTTGGGTTTCTCATCCCCCAAAAACGTCTCCAGATAGTAAGCCATACTTTTATCAAGTTTGGTTGAGAGCTATGATGGAACATACGCACATACCTCCTTTTATATCGGTCATTTTGAACGCTTTCTTTTTCACCTTTTCTCACCCCCTATGCGAAAAAGGCTGAACTTGGACTTTAAAAAAAATCCAGATTGTCACAATTCATCTCAGCGACCCTTAAAACTATGGGATCGACACTATTTTCAATTATTTTATACCTCAACCCCTCCCCAATAGGGGTGCTAGGTTTGTCTCACCTCCACGAAGATTGCCTCCTGATAGTAAGTCATACGTGTACCAAGTTTGCTTGAAATCCCTCCAGTAGTCCCGGAAACTATGGATTCGACAAAATTTTCGATCATTTTTATAAATCCCCCCTCACTCCCTGCCCAAAGGGGGCTGAAATTGGACTTTAAAAAGGCCCGGAGTGTCACTATTCATCTCAGCGACCCCGAAAACTATGGATTCGACCCTATTTTCGATTATTTTTATATCTCACTCCCCCTCGACCCCCACCAAAAGAGGGCTGTACTTCGAATGTAAAAAAATCCGCAGTGTCACTATTCATCCAAGCGACCCCGAAAACGATGGATTAAATACTATTTTAGATTATTTTTATATCTCACTTCCCCCTCACCCCGTACAAAAAGGGGGCTGAACCCGGACTTATCAAAATCCGGAGTGTTACTATTTACCACAGCGACACCGAAAACTATGGATTCGACACTATTCTCGATTATTTTTATATCTCACTTCTCCCCTTCGACCCCTACCAAAAAGGGGGCTGAGCATGGACTTGTAAACAATCTGGAGTATCACTATCCATCTCAGCGGCAACGAAAATTACGGATTCGACGCTATTTTCGAATATTTTTATGTCTCACTCCCCCCTCGTCCCCCACCACAAAGGGAGCCGAACTTGGGCTTACAAAAGATCTGAACTGTCACTATTCATCTCAGCTACCCCGAAAACTACGGATTCAACACTATTTTCGAATTCTTCCCGCTCGCCCCTACCCCAAAGGTGAACGTCGAACTTAAAAAATCCGGAGCGTCACAATTCATCTCAGCGACCCCGAACTCTATTGATTCGACACTATTTTCCCCCTCGACCCCCTCTCCAAAGGGGGATGTGCTTTGAATGTAAAAATCCTCGGTGTCACTATTCATCCCAGCGATCCCGAAAACGATGGATTCGACACTATTTTAGATTATTTTTATATCTCACTTCCCCCTCGCCCCGTACCGATAAAGGGGCTGAACCCGGACTTATAAAAATTCCGGATTGTTAGTCTACTATTCATCTCAGCGACACCGAAAACTACGGATTCGACACTACTTACGAAGGGATTCGACCCCCACCACAAAGGGGTCTGAACTTGGACTTATAAAAAGTCTGGGGTGTCACTATTCATCTCAATGACCCCGAAAACGATTTTCGATTATATTGATATCTCACTCCCCGTTTCGATCCCTACCACAAAGGGGGCTGAACATGGATTTATAAAAAAATCCGGAGTGTTACTATTTATCTCAGTGGCATCGAAAACTATGGATTCGACACTATTTTCGATTATTTTTATATCTCACCCCCCTTTCGACCCCCACCCAAAGGGAGCGGAACATGGAATTGTAAACAATCTGGAATGTCACTATTCATCTCAGCGACCCCGAAAATTACGGATTCGATACTATTTTCGATTTTTTAATATCTCACTTTCATCTATCCTATCCGACTCCCCTTGGTTAACTTTTTTCCGACGCCGACGGTATAGAGCAGTCGAGGCCTAGGGGGCCTTTCAGTTTCTTAGTTGTATTTCCTCTTTAAACAATAATCACCACCACTCTTTAATTTTCACGCTCTTCGTGGCCCTTGTCTTTCTTTGGTCGATACCTTCATTTTTCGAAGTTTCGGACCCCTTCATTTTTGTCCCTCTGATTATTGTTAATAGAGGATGATTGCCCAGTGTACTCCCTCATAAAACAGTAATCACCACCACCACCTGGTTATATTCTGCACGAAAAAAACAAATTATGTGCTTTGAATATGATGTCCGATGTACTGTAGCTTGTGTAAGCTTGTTTGTGGCATTGTGACGAAATTTAAAACTCGGGCTTCAGAAGTGAATAGGTCACTCTGATTGTATCTCATCAAAATTTACATACTACTACTACTACTACTACTACTACTACTACTACTACGAAAATGTTTTCATACCTCCCCTGAAGGAGGAGGCGGGCCACTTAGACGGTGACGCCGTCTCTCAGGCCGGAAGATTTGTTACGGTGAAGGAGATGCTCGGAGAAGGTGAGAGGGTTGGCGGCCGTGGCCTATACTAGGAACTGCCCCAGCATTCGCCTCAGTGCAGGAGAATGGTAAACCACGGAAAACCATTCTCAGGGCTGCCGATGGTTGAGGCCAACCGTGAGGTCCAGCCCTGTCCCGTCTCCCGAATGCAGAGGCGTAGAGCCACGGTAGAGCCGTGGCCACCCCTCCTCTGCTCGGCTGGCCGGTCAGAGTGCAAAGCTGTTGGATCACGCACCAGCCGTAGCCACTTATCGGCCGAAACCCACTCTACCGATGTTTACATCACTAGTTTTAGAATAAATTCCTTTAGAGTAAGACTTACAGTACGAGTGTAAACGCCCACTGGAATGCCCCCCCCCCCACATGGCTCAACAGCCCCGAAGGACCAAGGCCTACGAAGCGACCGCTGCCCAGCCCAAAGGCTTACAGATTACGAGGTGTCGTGTGGTCAGCACGACGGATCCTCTCGTCCGTTATTCTTGGCTTTCTAGACCGGCACAGGAATGTCAGCCTGTTGTAGTTTTTTTTTTTTTTTGTTTTTTAGTGGCTTTACGTCGCACCGACACAGATAGGTCTTATGGCGACGATTGGATAGGAAAGGCCTGGAAGTAGGAAGGAAGCGGCAGTGGCCTTAATTAAGGTACAGTTCCAGCATTTGCCTGGTGTGAAAATGGGAAACGACGGAAAACCATCTTCAGGGCTGCCGACAGTGGGATTCGAACCCACTATCTCTCGGATGCGAGCTCACAGCTTCGCCCCCCTAACCTCACGGCCAACTCGCCCGGTATGTCACCCTTGCTAAGAGCCCAGGAAATACCACAAGGGCTCACATGTGGCTTGTGATCACTTAGATTACCATATACAGTACCTTTCTCCCCTCGCCTTTCTTACATATTTCAACAGAGACAATTTCTAAGGTTTCAAAGTTACATTAAGGGCCGTTTTCCCCAACTGAGTTTAAAGTAGGTTTATTTTAATCTGGTTTAAGTCTGAGTTTAAACTAACATTCATTTTCCTCATATTGGTTTAAACTTTGTATCAAGTTTAAACCTGGCTCAGAGTTAAACCTTCTATATTGTTGGTTTAAACTGCTGTTTATATTCAACCTTCTTGACATTTTATTAACGTATCTGTGATTTTCCTAATAGAAGGGTTAGTTTTGACTACCAGTACTGCAGCACTTTAATGAAAAACGTACTAAAATTATAACCTAGTATTAGCATTAGAAAAATGGGAGAATTTATTGAAGTCTTTGGTTAAATAGGAAATAATTTTGATGTGCAAGAGAGGTTAAGAAGCCGCGTTCCAACAAAAGTTTACAATCTTGGAAAATCGGATGTAACGCAGTTCTTTGATGGATTTATAATTCATAAGCGAACAGCAAGGATTGTCTAGTATCGAAGAAGGATTCATTTAAAACGTCAACTGCACGAAATAATGCTATTTCGCTAGAAGCAATGATTCTGGTTGCTTTAAGATATGATGCGCAGGCATTTTTTTCATTAACAATGGGGACCACAGACCTTAAATTGCAGTCTCCTTATAATATTATATACTGTAAAATACTGTTCGTGGTATGAATACTGTAAAGTGAAGCATAAAAATATTCCTACATAAGTCGTGTAATACGTCCGCTCTTCATGCGGTACGTGGTGGCTGTGGTCGCTAAAGCGTGAAGTCAGCATCGTCCGAATCCGTGACAAGACGGTTTGAATCTAATTTGTCGAAAATATTTTTACCATCAGAATGTTGACCGGCACGGTAGGAGAGGCGGTGGTATACAATTTCTAATCGCTAGATTATATATTTATAGGATCAGAAAAACAATAAAGTATTTCATGCTTGCTAGTAAACTTGTAATAGAATAGATTATAGTTAAGAATGTTTCATCGTATCTATTGCCAGCATACCAGCAATAGAAATATTAATGCTATAGGGAGAAGAGTATTATGCATACAGTACGACATATCGCGAACTTGGTTATGTTATAAACGAATATGGAATCAAGTAATACATCTCCAAATAATACATCCTTAGTGGTCTGTCTGCTGGATCCAAGGTTTGTGAGATTGATCCCGGCCGAGGGCGATGGATTTTGATAGGAGATAGATCCCGAGCATGCTTGGAATTTGTTTACTTGAAATTCACATAAATGTTGATTTTCTGAGGAAAGGAATACCGTAGGCCTATTGCTGAAAGACCAGGATTTTAATATTTCAACGTTCCCGTGTGTTCCGTAAGACAATAGACATCAAAAGACACGTATTAGGCCCACGGTACTTGTTTGTGGTAAAGCATGACAGAGAAACATAAGAAATAAAAGTGCGTTCCAATAAATTGTAGACAGCAATAGGTAGAATTATATGACACAACACTTCGCACAAATGTAAACAATTTATTTATCAGTAAAGCTAATATCCCGCCGAATTTGTTCTTTATTCACTACGTACGATAGCATTAACTCGCCACAAACAGCTGATATTATTACAAAAATGTCGGTCATTGAATTACTTGGCTCTGATTGGCCAATTCCAATCGACCATGCCTTCGACTATTCCTTCAGTGCAGCCAACGTTAGCGCCAACGACAGCTCGCCCGTTTAAACTAAACGAGTGTCAGAAATTGGTGGAGAAAATGGACGCAACTTTAAACTAGGTACTAAAGTTAAACGGGTTTAATTTATACCAGGTTAACTCGATTTGGAGAAAATGGCCCTAATAGTGGTGGAGTTAACATCAGGATGCCCCTCTGGGTGGGGGTGGTAGAATAATATCCACGGTATCCCCTGCCTGCCGTTAAAGGCGACTGACAGAAGATCTTGATTTGGGAGCGTGGATCACTCACCAAGGGGCCCTTAACTGAGTCTGGCATAGCTTCCACTTACTTGTATCAATCAATCAATCAATCAATCAATCAATCAATCAATCAATCAATCAATCAGTCAATCAATCAATACTGATCTGCATTTAGGGCAGTCGCCCAGGTGGCAGACTAACTATCTGTTGTTTTCCTAGCCTTTTCCTAAATGATTTCAAAGAAATTGAAAATTTATTAAACATCTCCTTGGTAAGTTATTCCAATCCCTAACTCCCCTTCCTATAAATTAATATTTGCCCCAGTTTGTCCTCTTGAATTCCAACTTTATCTTCATATTGTGATCTTTCCTACTTTTATAAACGCCACTCAAACGTATTCGTCTACTAATGTCATTCCACGCAATCTCTCCGCTGACAGCTCGGAACATACCACTTAGTCGAGCTGTTCTCCTTCTTTCTCTCAATTCTATCCAGTCCAAACTTTGCAACATTTTTGTAACGCTACTCTTTTGTCGGAAATCACCCAGAACAAATCGAGCTGCTTTTCTTTGGATTTTTTCCAGTTCTTGAATCAGGTAATCCTGGTGAGGGTCCCATACACTGGAACCATACTCTAGTTGGGGTCTTACCAGAGACTTATATGCCCTCTCCTTTACATCCTTACTACAACCCCTAAACACCATCATAACCATATGCAGAGATCTGTACCCTTTATTTACAATCCCATTTATGCGATTACCCCAATGAAGATCTTTCCTTATATTAACACGTAGATACTTACAATGATCACCAAAACGAACTTTCACCCCATCAACGCAGTAATTAAAACTGAGAGGACTTTTCCTATTTGTGAAACTCACAACCTGACTTTTAACCCCGTTTATCAACATACCATTGCCTGCTGTCCATTTCACAACATTTTCGAGGTCACGTTGCAGTTGCTCACAATCTTGTTAACTTATTTATTACTCTATAGAGAATAACATCTCCCGCAAAAAGCCTTACCTCTGATTCCACTCCTTTACTCATATCATTTATATATATAAAACATAAAGGTCCGATAATACTGCCTTGAGGAATTCCCCTATTAATTATTACAGGGTCAGATAAAGCTTCACCTACTCTAATTCTCTGAGATCTATTTTCTAGAAATATATCAACCCATTCAGTCACTCTTTTGTCTAGTCCAATTGCACTCATTTTTGCCAGTAGTCTCCCATGATCCGCCCTATCAAATGCTTTAGACAGGTCAAACGCGATACCTACAGTCCATTTGACCTCCTGATTCCAAGATATCTGCTATATCTTGCTGGAATCGTACAAGTTGAGCTTCAGTGCAATAACCTTTCCTAAAACCGAACTGCCTTCTATCGAACCAGTTATTAGTTTCACAAACATGTCTAATGTAATCAGAAAGAATGCCTTCCCAAAGCTTACATACAAGGCATGTCAAACTTACTGGCCTGTAATTTTCAGCTTTATGTCTATCACCCTTTCCTTTATACACAGGGGCTACTATAGCAACTCTCCATTCATTTGGTATAGCTCCTTCATGTAAACAATAATTAAATAAATATTTCAGATATGGTATTATGTCTCAACCCATTGTCTTTAGTATATCCCCACAAATCTTATCAATTCCTGCCGCTTTTCTAGTTTTCAACTTTTGTATCTTATTGTAAATATCATTGTTATCATATGTAAATTTTAATACTTCTTTAGCCTTGGTTTCCTCCTCTATGTGGACATTATCCTTGTAACCAACAATCTTTACATAGGCTACTGCTGACTGAATACTTCTACCTTTTGAAGATCCTCACATAGACACTCCCCTTGTTCATTAATTATTCCTGGAATGTCCTTCTTGGAACCTGTTTCTGCCTTAAAATACCTATACATAGCCTTCCATTTTTCACTAAAATTTGTATGAGTGCCAATTATGCTTGCCATCATGTTATCCTTAGCTGACCTCTTTGCTAGATTCAATTTTCTAGTAAGTTCCTTCAATTTCTCCTTACTTCCACAGCCATTTCTAACTCTATTTCTTTCCAGTCTGCACCTCCTTCTTAGTCTCTTTATTTCTCTAATATAATAAGGTGGGTCTTTACCATTCCTTACCTGCCTTAAAGGTACACACCTCTTTTCGCATTCCTCAACAATTTCTCTAAACCCATCCCAGAATCTGTTTACATTTTTATTTACCGTTTTCCACTGATCATAGTTACTTTTTAGAAAATTCCTCATGCCTGCTTTATCAGCCATATGGTACTGCCTAATGGTCCTACTTTAAAGACCTTCCTTTCTATCACATTTATTTTTAACTACGACAAAAACAGCTTCATGATCACTAATACCATCTATTACTTCAGTTTCTCTATAGAGCTCATCTGGTTTTATCAGCACCACATCCAGGATATTTTTCCCTCTGGTTGGTTCCATCACTTTCTGAATCAGGTGCCCTTCCCATATTAACTTATATGCCATTTGTTGGCCATGCTTCCTGTCGTTTGCATTACCTTCCCAATTGACATTTGGTAAATTCAGATCTCCCGCTACAATCACATTTCTTTCCTTGTCGTTTCCTACATAGCTGATTATCTTATCAAATAATTCTGAATCCGTGTCAGTGCTACCCTTTCCCGGACTGTACACTCCAAATATATCAAGCTGCCTATTATCTTTAGAAATGAGCCTTACACCTAGAATTTCATATATCTCATCTTTAACTGTTTCGTAGCTTACAAATTTTTCTTTCACCAGGATGAATACTCCCCCTCCCACCATTCCTATCCTATCTCTACGATACACACTCCAGTTCCGTGAGAAAATTTCTGCATCCATTATATCATTTCTCAGCCATGATTCAACTCCTATTACAATATTTGGTAAGTTTATATCTATTAAGTTACTCAATTATATTCCTTTCTTTACAATACTTCTACAGTTCAACACTAACAATTTTATGTCATCCCTACTTGATTTCCAGTTTGTAACTTCTTTTTTGATGAATACTAATAAATAAAATCATGAATAAAAATATATAAATAAAATTACTCAAAAACTTAATAAAATTAATAAGCATAATTAACCGAAATGTCCGTAGTATGGGCGCCAGAGTTCACCAGAATGGATCCCTCGAATTTAGATAAGAGCATGATAAACTGTATATCCCAGGGCGTGTACATAATGCTGCGTACTGGTACATCTGCTGCAGGCCTTACCTAACCTCCTGAAAACGACTAATTAGGTAGGAACTGCACCTAGGTTCATCAATAACACTGATTCTAAAATAGCTAACTATACTCTTAACAAATTCCGTGCATGAGCACCTCATCAACATACAACATTATACATATAATACACACATAAAATATTGCTGGAAGACTCCATATTTACAACAACAATAATAATGAAAATCGTGGGAAAACAAAAGCGAGAACTAAGCTACCATTTGTAGATAGTCCGATGAACAATGTACATGTATGAAGATAAATACCCTTCACTGTCTCTATATCAATTCGACTTACCGATTCTCATAATCGACAGTTATCACATCACACAGATACTGTACCTTGTACTACTGTGTTCACATATTTTAACACTTGTTGTAAAGATATATACACACGTCTGTCGATCCTCAACATAAATTATGGAAAGTCTAAGATAGCTTTCACCAACATATAATGCTAGGCCGCCACAAGTGCTACCATACTTAATGCGCAAGCACTCTCCACAATCAGCCACCTTCCGCGAACATAACAAGACTACGCTCCACGAACGTTTGAAGTCCAGTCCATTGCTGCCGTGTCACTCCAGTACCGTGTATCAGCACTACTTCCTTCTCGTACAGTGTGTCAGTTGTCGTTCCTTCATACAGTGTCACTGGTTGTAGTTATCTTCCTTCTCGTTCCTTTACAATCACCTCTACAATCACCCTTACAATGTTCCTGGTTGCCGCCATATGATCAACCTTTATAGACATCAACATCCTCCTCCTCTAAGATGATACGTCTGGATTGGTACTTGCCAGCCAATCATGGGTGGTCCTCTTCAGAAGCCCAAGCCCTGAACTACTTCTTCCTCCCAAGACAATAACAAACTCTGGGGTATATTCCATGAGTCACCAAATTTTCCTAATACAGCAACAAGCTCATCTCATCAGGCTGGGATATATACATGACTCATGAATTTCCCGACACATGTACATCACAACAAACACTGGGGTAGCCATATGACTAATTCAAATTACCAGAGTTATTAAAGCAATGTTTTCCCACTCGTGCAAAACAAATTACTCATACCTACATATGTGGATATCTTCCAGCTTACCAATATAAATGGCAAAATATACAAATGAAATACTGATAATAATAATAATAATAATAATAATAATAATAATAATAATAATAATAATAATAAATCGAATACTGACAATAATATCTATAACTTCTACATATAATTCGGGGGTGTGATATATGTACTATCACAAGTTCCCTGTTCCCTTATCACCGCTCCCTAGGCCACCCCGTTTCCCTGAATATTCCTCCCTATTACACTTCCAAACAAATTTCCTAACTTATACGTACCACTGCGGTTTAAGTGAAGGCCATCTGAGCGCAGATTCCTATCTCCTTCACACCTTCATCTTTCCTGCCAGCCTCCCTTGGTCAACTCTTATTCTTTTCCGGCCCCGACAGTATTAGGTTTTCGAGGCCTAAGGAATCCTTACATTCTCACGCTCATCATGACTTTACCCTTTCTTTTGCCGATACCTGCATTTTCGAAGCGTCAGATCTCTTTCATTTTCCCCCTGTTGGTGAGGGCGCCAGAATAACATCCACGGTACTCTTTCCCTGTCGTAAGAGACGACTAAAAGGAGTCCTTAATTTAGGAGCGTGGGTTGGTGAACACGGGGCGTTTAGCTGAGTCCTGGCATTGCATCCAGTTACTTGTGCCAGGTTCTCCACTTTCATCTATCATAGCAGACCTCCCTTGATCAACTCTTGGTCTTTTCCGACCCCGACGTTATTAGTTTTGTGAGGCCTAGGGAGTCTTCATTTTTCACGCCCATCTTGGTGAATGTCTTTCTTTGGCTGATACCTTCATTATTACGAAGTCTCGGATCCCTTCCATTCTTACCCTCTGATTAGTATTAATTTCCATAGAGGATTATTGCCCAGTTGTACTTCCTCTTACACTACCAGTTAACATCAGAATACATTAAGAATAATGAAAGTAATTAAGACATTGCGTTAAGGACTTCGGGGATACCGACGGAAAAATCATATTGTGCAAAGTGTGCGAAGTTTCAATGTCCAGCAGCATTACGACGTCGCTAGACACAAAGAGAGCGAAAATCGGTAATCCGCTCAACAAAGCAGGCACGTACTTTTATTCGATATAACTAATCCTTCATCGTCCCAGGTTTCTAAGTTTTCTAAAGACCTCTGCGAGATGATTGTAGCAGCCAAGACCTCAGAAACTTTATGCTTAAGTATACGACACATGCTATTTCAGAAGAAGCAACACTGAGGTAAAGTTACTTACCTTCCTGTTTTCAGACTGCACTGGAAGACAAGGGCGCCCTTGCCCGGGGGCAAGGGGGGGGGACGCGCACCCACCCCCTCCTAGCTCTCAAGGAAAGGCAAATATCTAATGTAGTCAGGTGTTTTTCTTTCAAGAAAATGATTTAAAAGTCGGCATTGGGTAGAAGTGGTAGTTCCACCCCCCACCAACAGGCAGGGGATACAGTGGGTGTTATTCTACTGCGGAATACAAGTCGCCATTCATCTTCCAAAATGTTAGAAATACTACATACCCCCTGGTCTAGCCCCCCCCCCCCTACTCTCATATGGGCACCCATGCTGGAAGAATCAGAAGTAGCATAGGTGACAATAACATTCCGATGTCTATTAAATAAAGTGCAGATGGGAGATATGTTGCCAATGTTGTTTCCTGATCGTCCTGGTGATGTATTTTTACTGCATTGTGAAGTTCTGGGTGCAGTCAACCATTCTGCAATAGGAATTCCTTTTGACAGTGCCACGAAATTGCTGTGGAATGATGTAACAAAGCAGGGATTAGTATTATCGTAGTCACGGATACCGCACCGTACATGGTAAAAGCTGGAAAAGGGCTTTAAGATTCTCTACCCAAAAGTGGTACACCTAACATGACTTATTCATGCCTTGCACAGACTGGCTGATAAAATACGATATAATTTTCCTGATGTTGAGAGTTTAATTTCAAATGTCAAGAAAATATTTGTCAAGGCTCCACTGAGGATTGCAAAATGTAAATAATACGCTCCTTTGCTGCCTCTTCCGCCCCAACCAGTACTTTCACGGCGGGGTTCGTAGCTCAAGTGCTTTATTAGCTACTGCGAGAACTAGGAAGCTGTACAAAATATTGTTTCATTGTTTAATGCTAGTGAAGCCTTGTCCATAAAAAATGTTCAAGGAGAGTTTTCTATCAGTCTGTATGGAAAATAGGCATACATCACGTCAAATTACATAAATTTTATGGAAGTAAATAATCGTGTTTGGAACTTGTGAAAAATTTTAAATACAAGATGGGGAAGTCAGGAGGCAATGCAGTAGTTTCTGTAAAGAGCAAACTGTCAAAAGTGTCACCATTCGAATCCTGGATACGCCACGGTGTGCGAAATTAGTAGTGTACTACAGGATAGTGAAGTTGCTCTGGGAGAAAACGACCCATAATTTAATTGCACTACTGCAGTGACTTGACGTCTTACGACGTTGAAAGGAGCTTCTCGCAATACAAAAGAGTGTTGGGCGACAATCGAATAAAATTTAATAATGTCATTAGCTTTACGTCCCACTAACTACTTTTACGGTTTTCGGAGACGCCGAGGTGCCGGAATTTAGTCCCGCAGGAGTTCTTTTACGTGTCAGTAAATCTACCGACACGAGGCTGACGTATTTGAGCACCTTCAAATACCACCGAACTGAGCCAGGATCGAACCTGTCAAGTTGGAGTCAGAAGGCCAGCGCCTCAACCGTATGAGCCACTCAGCCCGCTGAAGATGATTTCAATCTGAACATTTGAAGACGCATGTGGTTATATTGTACATTTTTATATTTCATTTTTAAATAGTTTGTTCCCACAGCGACTCTCGGCGCATTCTAATTTCCGATCGCTAATACATTTTCCATTGGTTTGCAGGAGCAGCGATGTGGCCTATGTCACCATTGTGCAAATCTGCAAAATTAAAGAAAAAACTTCGATACCTACTAACCTAAGTTTAATGATTGATTATGAACTGATAAAGACATTAATGTATTAACACTGTATAATGTATTGTATCATAAATATTAAAGAACTAGTGGCCAATCATTCGTTGGAAGTACATAAGGTACCGGTAAGTCATATTTTCCATTTTTATGGTCATATTTAGCTATTTTTAAGAGCATATTTGGTGGATTTTTAGATCTCGAAACATCCGAGTCAACTAATCACGGTAGGAGAGAGAAATTACTCTAGCTACTCGTATGTATAATCTCGATAGGAGCTGTCAGCTAATTGCCACTTTAGACTGTTAATCACCATAACTCGCTTACCTTAGCTGTACATTTGCTCCATTTATTTCAAATGTTTTGAGACAATTGTAATGATCGACACATGACCAAATAAAATCAAAAACTAAGAACTGTGCTAATGTCCAGAATAACACAATTGAGTTCGAAGTACGAATTTTAGCATTGTTAACGTGCATTCGTATACGTACGATATTTGATTGTGGGTGGGCAGGTCGTAGATCCTGTCACTGTGACGTCGTTATCATTCGTTGTTAATATACTCGTATTTCTTATTTCTCAAATCTATTCATATATAGTTATAATTTTGTCTGTACAGTCAGATTTTTGCCTTGCGTTTAAAAAATCTCAGATAAGGTAAAGTAAAGTCGAAATTCAATCCTTGTGAATATGTTGCACCGAGCGAGTGGCTGCATGGCTAGCGTCACGCAGTGTAACGGTTCAAATCCCGTTACAAGATGATATCTGTATTTTTATTATTGTATGATTTTATCTGTATTTTATTATTATTATTATTATTATTATTATTATTATTATTATTATTATTATGTCAGTATTATTATTATGTTATCTGTGATATTGTACTATTATTGTAATTATCCGTTTTATTCAATTTTGCAATTGCCTGTTGCTTGCAAGATTGCACTTAGATGTATACATATATACGTATGTGTAGTATAACACTCAATACCTGTACAGTGAGAATTGTTGTATATATCAGAGATTGGAAGTGACGTTGTTATATTGCGACACCAGTGGAGATTCTGCCAAGTCATCGCCGCGCCTTGGCTATGTCATTGTATTTATTTAGAATATGCGCGCACGGTGTCATCGCCGCGGGGCTATTTCACCACTGTATGTAATATCTGTCGCGTAGGTGGGAGTACGTCATGGTTATTTCTGGAGATTACGTAGCTGTGTCAGCCAACGTCTATATAAGGTAGCTCCATATTGTAGCGTCAGTCATTACTTATACGGATGCAGTACAGTGAAGTAGTCTACTAGATCAAGAGGCCTTAAGTGGTCAGCCAACCAGTGTGAACGAGAGATGGTGAAGACTCAGTGAGCCATTATTGGTCATTGAGAGAGTGAGACCAAATGGTTGGTCCGTCACTTAGTGGAAGACGCGGACGCAAGGCTTACCAAGGAGTCAGAGAGGGCAACCCTGGACCTACCAAGAGGTCATACCATATTGACTTACAAAGAAGTCAGATGATATGGAGAAGAAGCAGTCTCAAGGATGTATCACCACGTTAGGCGTGACACATCTACAGTAAACACCAGAGCAATGGATTACGTCGTAATTACACTCAAAGTGTTAAAGGTACAGTCAAGTGAATCAGTGAGGGAAATATTTCGTATAAATTGTTAAATGTCCGGTCAAGAAGAATTCAAATTCATGCCTAGTTTCTTTCATTTGCAATGTCATAATTTCATATTCTCATCTGTTTTATCGCAACAAGACTCACTATTTTTTTGATATATTATTTAAAGAATATATATTGTTCTATCAAACGAATTCATAGTTTCATTTCTTTGAAAGTAAAATATCTTAACCTCAAAATTAATGGGGAAACCGAACGCCAATCTCCTTTTCCCAGAACTTATATGGTATGTTGTCAAAAGTAAGCTTATTACCCCACACCCTGTTAGTTAGTTAGTAATAAATGTTACAATGTGTCGACGCAACGTGGGACTCGAATAAATTCAGAACTTGGTCTGAATGACAGCATATCATAGGTTCATTTTGGGAGGAGCATGCGCATTTAAGCCAACGGAATTTATTACCGGTAAATGTTAAGAGTGTAATTTTGTGATATATGTTTGTATTTTGGGGATATGTCAAGGGATTTCAAGAGGGAAATTAATTTGAGATCGCGTACTATCACTAGTGAACCAAAGATGGACAAGGAAGACAATAACAAGTCATGTGACGACGAGGTCATTGCTTCTGCGGACATCCAAGGTGAGATTGAATATAGGGAGCAGGTGAGCACGATGGAAGGTTCTGAGGAAATTCAGGAAAGTGCAGAAATTGAGAAGCACACTGAAACCCAAAAGGAAAGCGCAGGGGGGATGAACCAAGATCAATTGTCCTTACTGATGGCCAGATTTACCGAGATCATTAGTGAAAATAATAAGAAAGAGATGAAGGAATTAATTGGTATTAGTAATGAAAATAATAAGAAAGAGATGAAAGAATTAATTAGTACTAGTAATGAAAATTTTAATAAACATATTAACTCTGTGAGTAGCAAAATGGATCAATTAATTAGCAGCAATAACCAAAATTGTAATGTGATCATTGGTAATATAGATACTAAGATGTTAGAGATAAATAATCAAACATCTAAGTTAGAAAGTAAGTCAAATGAAAAGTGTGTTGACCTTAGGGAAGAAATGGAGTCGAGTCGGAGCGATCGTCATACTCAAATTAAGCATGGTAAAGGAACTGGTACAGAGAATATCGTAGAATTAAGTGATGAAAGTTCTAGTAATCGGGAAGAAATTCATGAGGTAGTCGAGAAAAGATTGGACAAAATTTGCAATGCAGTTGGGGAAGAGATGGGGGAACAGATTAGTAGAAATGAACAAATTGAAAGCAAACTTGTGGAGGTCACTGAACTACGGAACGAACAGGAAACGCTATCACAGCAGGCGAGAAAGAGAGAGGAAGAATTGCAGGAAGACGTGAGAATAGTGGAAGAGAATGCTGAGAGAGCAGCGGAAGAAGAAGAAGAAGAAGACGTTGAGAACTGCCAGGGAGTGATACGGCAGAAAGGTAGAGGTAAGACAGCTTTAGAAGTGGTAATAGCGAGTGGTTTGTTCAATAGGGATCGTGATTTAACCAAGTTTTCTGGAAAACAGTTCAGTACTACAGAATTTGTAAAAGTAGTCGAGAAAAGATTTGCAAGTAAGTTGAGGAATAATGTTATTGAATGGGAATACGTGTTGGAGATTTTGTCTAATGTGTTTGTCGGTGAAAGTAGAATATGGTTTCGAGTATACTGGAATAATATGTCTAATTTAGGAGAGTTTAAAGTGTTCATTGACAGGCTTTGGGAAGAATGTTTACAGGGGCGAGAGAGAGCGCGCATGATGTCTAGGGAAAGTAATATTGTAGAGAGAAGGGGGAAAATGTTAGCCGTGTATCAGAGAAGTAGTAATCCTGATGAGCAGAGGATTAAGAGTTATGTCAATAGTGATATGGGTCAGATGAGTAACCAGGGAGAATCGGAAGATGGGGGGCGTATGTATTTGATTTGTGAGAGAGAGTATCAGAGGAGTAATCAGAGAGAATCGGAAGATGGGAGGCGTATGTATTTGAGTTATGAGAGAGAAGGTCAGAAGAGTAATCAGAGAGAATCGGAAGATGGGAGGCGTATGTATTTGAGTTATGAGAGAGAAGGTCAGAAGAGTAATCAGAGAGAATCGGAAGATGGGAGGCGTACGGATTTGAGTTATCAGAGGGATTATGATAAGCCGAATATGAAGGTTATCAAGGTGTCGTCATCTAGCCAGATTATTTCAGATTCAAAGGGAATCGGGTAAGTTAAGTAGAGAGGCTGAAGGTAGTAGATGAACTGGTATTTAGTATAAGTAGTTATATAGTGAAAGTAGAGTTAAGAGTACAGTGTGATTGTGACCTAAGTAATATTAAGTGAGATATTTAAGTAATGACGTAGTCGTAGATAACGATGTAATTAATGGTAGCAGTAAGTTAGACGTAAGAAGTGATCTGTTATAGTGATGTAAGTACTTGTAATGCCGAGAATGTGATGTAAGTAGTGAGGTAGTAACTCCAATGATGGAAATTGTGATGTGAAGAAGGTACTATTTTATAACAGCCGTTGGGTAAGTCAAATTGAGTAAATAAAATGATAGCGGTACCAGTCAATTAAAGATAATTGTAAGTTTCAGTCATGCCTTGTTGTACCAAAACTTGTGTATTCAGTTATTTTAGGAGCTGACTTGGTTGCAAATCATGGAAGTAGAGTAGACTTTAATTTAGGTAGTGTGTGTTTGTTCTGTGAGGGAACTAGCAAAGAAGTACGTGGTAATTATGATGGTCTGAAGTAAGTGTGTTGGTGACGTGTGTTCTTTGAAATATATGAGAGGTAAGTGAAGTTGTTCCTAGTGAGAGGAAATGTTTTGTTGGGTGTGTTACGTGCCTGTACGACCAGTATCCGAGGGATAGTCGGTATGAGGCAGTGACGTGAGGTAATTTGAGTGAATTACAGGAGGAGTAATTTATTGTGTTCGATGTTAGGTAAGCATCGAGATGTATTTAGTGGTAAGTGAGGAAGAACACGTATATGAACATAAATTTGTAGTACATGACCATTCATCGTTTGTGGGAGGTAAGTACCCCATTTAACTTAAAAATGCTAGTGACGTCCAAGAACAAATAAACATTATGCTGAATTACGGAATAATTGAACCATTTTGTAGCCATAGTATTGATTCTTTTATTATTGTTGCCAAGGAGGATGTGGTTTATTAAGATATGTAAGTTTACAAGGGCAAAATTGATTCAGTTTGGGTGACAGAGTGCTACTCAGAGTTCCATTTCATCATCTGCAGAGGCGGGAAAGATGTCAGGTTATTTTTATCAGGGGTATTTCACTATTGTGAACCGTATCGGGGAGTGTGCATATTCTTAAAAGATCAGGAAGGGGATATTGTCGGTATTTGTAGTATTATATATGTAAAGGAGTATTTCACGTGAGATTTGTTGAAATAAGAGTAAGATGATTAAATTTTTGTAAGAAACTGGCAAAATAAAATTAACATACATGAATTAGCGTGTGAACCAAGTGTCGTATTGGTGCATTGGAAGAATAAGTGCTACATTGTCATGTTCTGTGTGACAAAACTGAGAACAGGACATTGGACAGTTATCTGCGATAACCATATGCGAGAAAAGTTCTCATATAAGTGATATTTCACAAAATATTTTGATATGTTAAAAAAAAAAGGAGAAGAATGTTGTATATTGATTGAAAATTATTTGTGTGTGTTAAATCAAGTGCTATACTCTTGTGATTTGTATGAGAGAAAGAGAGAATGGGACACTGGACAGTTATCTACGATGGCAATGTGCGAGAAGAATTCTCATATTTGTGATATTTTATAAAATGTATGGATGTTGAAAAAGAAAATTATTGTTGTATACTCATTTAAAGTGTTTATCTGTGTCAGTGTTATATATATAATTTTGTTCATAAATCAATCGATTCTTTGTTCTTCGATTTATTTATGAGGGAGGCGAATTGTAACGGTTCAAATCCCGTTACAAGATGATATCTGTATTTTTATTATTGTATGATTTTATCTGTATTTTATTATTATTATTATTATTATTATTATTATTATTATTATTATTATGTCAGTATTATTATTATGTTATCTGTGATATTGTACTATTATTGTAATTATCCGTTTTATTCAATTTTGCAATTGCCTGTTGCTTGCAAGATTGCACTTAGATGTATACATATATACGTATGTGTAGTATAACACTCAATACCTGTACAGTGAGAATTGTTGTATATATCAGAGATTGGAAGTGACGTTGTTATATTGCGACACCAGTGGAGATTCTGCCAAGTCATCGCCGCGCCTTGGCTATGTCATTGTATTTATTTAGAATATGCGCGCACGGTGTCATCGCCGCGGGGCTATTTCACCACTGTATGTAATATCTGTCGCGTAGGTGGGAGTACGTCATGGTTATTTCTGGAGATTACGTAGCTGTGTCAGCCAACGTCTATATAAGGTAGCTCCATATTGTAGCGTCAGTCATTACTTATACGGATGCAGTACAGTGAAGTAGTCTACTAGATCAAGAGGCCTTAAGTGGTCAACCAACCAGTGTGAACGAGAGATGGTGAAGACTCAGTGAGCCATTATTGGTCATTGAGAGAGTGAGACCAAATGGTTGGTCCGTCACTTAGTGGAAGACGCGGACGCAAGGCTTACCAAGGAGTCAGAGAGGGCAACCCTGGACCTACCAAGAGGTCATACCATATTGACTTACAAAGAAGTCAGATGATATGGAGAAGAAGCAGTCTCAAGGATGTATCACCACGTTAGGCGTGACACATCTACAGTAAACACCAGAGCAATGGATTACGTCGTAATTACACTCAAAGTGTTAAAGGTACAGTCAAGTGAATCAGTGAGGGAAATATTTCGTATAAATTGTTAAATGTCCGGTCAAGAAGAATTCAAATTCATGCCTAGTTTCTTTCATTTGCAATGTCATAATTTCATATTCTCATCTGTTTTATCGCAACAAGACTCACTATTTTTTTGATATATTATTTAAAGAATATATATTGTTTTATCAAACGAATTCATAGTTTCATTTCTTTGAAAGTAAAATATCTTAACCTCAAAATTAATGGGGAAACCGAACGCCAATCTCCTTTTCCCAGAACTTATATGGTATGTTGTCAAAAGTAAGCTTATTACCCCACACCCTGTTAGTTAGTTAGTAATAAATGTTACAGCAGCTGTGAGCTTGTATTCGGGAGATAGAGGGTTCGAGCCCCACTGTCGGCTGCCCTGAAGAAGGTTTTTCCGTGCTTGTCCATTTTCACATCAACCAAATGCTGGGGTTGTGCCTTAATTAAGGTCACGATCGCTTCCTTCCAACTCCTAGTCCTTTCCTATCGCATCGTTACCATAAGACCTATCAGTGTCGGTGCAACGTAAAGCATTTTTTTTAAGTGTCTGTCTGTGGTGACATCACGGGAAAGCGGCTAAATTATTTCTCAGATCTCGGTATTTAAGTTTAGGGATAGCCGATCTGTGCACTAGGCTATATATTATTTGGATAATAAACAGTGGCGTAGCAATATTGGTGAGGAGTGTGGGAACAGGCGGGGACCAAAACAGGTAATGTCAAATTTCTCCGTTAATATTAATTGTATCCGAAAGACTGAACAAAATTCTCTTTTAAAATATAATTTCCGATCTTTTATGTTTTATGCATTTTTACCGTGGGAGGAATAATAAAGGAAATATTCGCAAGTATTACATTTTTCACGAAATTCCAAGTATCTCCGTAAAAAATAGTTCTGTCTGAAATTGGTACATCACAAACGTTGTAGAAACTGACATTTCCAATATAATGGAGAAGATCTTTATTGCAAAGATCATAAACAGCGAGATCACTGACATAGAAATGTTGTTCAGTCATCATGGTAACAAACTAACTGGCGATGGTGGTGGCGGTTGTCGTGATTGCTTTTACAGACTAAGCTGAAAATTAGTGTGAACACTAGCACCTATTGATCAAGAAAATAATTAGGATGACTATCGAAATTAGAAGAAAAACGTGCAGGAATAGTCACTCGAATAATGAGAAGGGGAAATAGGGAAATAATAATGAAGGGGGCATTTGAAAGCCTAGGCCTCGCATACCTAATATCGCCGAGCCGGAAGATATGCACACATATTACACTAACACGGTCCAACCAGGGAGAAAACTTAATTTATAAAATCAATATTTAAAGTGATCCTATTAGAGAGAAAACGTGCTCCTATTTTATAACCTAATAATAATAATAATAATAATAATAATAATAATAATAATAATAATAATAATAATGCCGGGCTGAGTGGCTCAGACGGTTAAGGCGCTGGCCTTCTGACCCCAACTTGGCAGGTTCGATCCTGGCTCAGTCCGGTGGTATTTGAAGGTGCTCAAATACGTCAGCCTCGTGTCGGTAGATTTACTGGCATGTAAAAGAACTCCTGCGGGACTAAATTCCGGCACCTTGGTGTCTCCGAAAATCGTAAAAGAGTAGTTAGTGGGACGTAAAACAAATAACATTATTATTATTATTATTATTATTATTATTATTATTATTATTATTATTATTATTATTATTATTATTATTATAACAGTAAGAATGCATGTTTTTAATCGTTCTCACAATATTTTACCGAGTCAATAATTATCTTTCCTATCTATTCTGAGCAAACAAAATAATATGATAAAGTAGTAGATATATTCGCTATCATATTACTTTCGTTTTAAAAACATTACATGTATGACAATTTTCTATCAACAAGGATAACGACGTAGTTATTCGAACGCCCTCCAACCGAGGCACGACACGCTACCTTATAATTATGATTATCTATAGACAGTATGTAGATATCAATGCTCCCATAGTAGACCTGTCTGTTGTGACTCGCCACATGCTATTTTACTTGGTAGCTACAAGTAGATTTTGACATGGGAGGAAAACAGTGGTAAACTTCCTCATTCTTCATCTTGTCTAGTACGCCTCATTTTGGCAATGCCATTGTTTTTTTACGGTTTCCGTTTAACCACATAACCTTTGGTGGTGTTATTTGACGATCCAACCAGCCTCTGGGCTGATGCTCGAACAGAAAATTTTTAACAAAGTTCGCTCCAAGTCCAATTCCCTTTTAGACCTTAAGCGACATTAAGGTACAGTGAACACCAGACGAATCACAATTTACTGACTTTTATATTTTATTCAGTTCCTTTTCACATTCTTTCGCATTCAACTTATAGAAAAATACCGATATTTACAGGAACTCATTTATTGCCGAGTTTCCTCGTTATGAAAACGTATAAACAACACTGTGCAAAGAAAGATCACATTAGGAGTCGATCAGAATCCAAGAAACAGCTCTGAAATCGTATTTCGCAACGAACTATTAACTTTTCCTCAAACTGGATAATTATTCTGTTACGACCCGCAGGCTGGTAGTTTTTGAAGTGGAAGAAGCTCACGATTTACTAAATAATGGGAAAAACTTTTTAATGGACGGGATATTCGATAGCCGTCAGAACAAATCACTCACTGTATGAATATCGGCATAAGCGAATATGAGATACAATAATATACCCCCATACACTCCGCTTTGCTTCCGGAAAAGTCGAGACATACACACCCTTCTTCACAGGTATCAGTGATTGATCTGGTAGCTGTAAACCAGAAACAATAGAACTCGATTTTGTAACGACCATGATCAACGCTTTATAAAGTCTTTCCAACTGCAGCATAATCGGCTGCTATTTTCATTTTAATTAGTGGCTTTGGAGAAAGATCCAGGACAGCGGCTTGACACTAGAGTACAAGGAAAACGTAGATGTTAAACGGTTTCGCAAAATTTGCTCAGCTTTGGTGATACCACCGGATTTCATCGATGAAATAGCGCCGGACGCTCCACAGTCAGATAAAGTTCTCGAAATAAAATAATTTTCAGACTGTTTAGTAACTCAGTGGCTAGATAATGTGAAAGTACCTGCAGAACTGTGGAATGTTTAGGGGCAGCAACGCTGAACAAGTAAGGTTGCTGAAGGCTGCACAGGAAGCTAAATAACATAGTTGAGAGAAGACTACAATACCAATTTTTTAATTAAATGCTTGAAAGATGAAGCAGTTCGCACACGTTTCTTAGTTAAACGGAACGAGAGAGTAGAGCCTGACAGCAAGAGGCATGATGCAAGTCTAATGAGTGTTCCAAAACCTGGAAGAAACCGGTGACCTCAGGATATGTTTGAGAGCATTGGCCTACACACTGAGATTTACATTTAATTGATTGTAGTATCTGTAATAATCACAGTCGTACCGACAAGTAGTTTCCTCTGCACTTTATAAATATGATGATTTTTGAAACGAGTGTAAAATTAACAGTGAAACTGGCAAGATATTTTCTTTGATATGTCAAAAAATTCTGAATGTGGTATTTTTAACTGTATAAAAACCTGACAAGGAGTTTCTCTTAAATTTTAAACACGCTGATGTTTTAACAGACATATCCTGTCCTACAGCCTGGATATAGTGTGAACGTAAGTTGTTTTGAGAATTCGATCTTCAACGCACTGATACGGTGGGTAATTACAACATCACACACTCACCGACATATCAGGTTGACTGAAAACAATTGTCTTAGGAACAGTCGATTTATTCGTGTTTCAGTTGCTTGACAACAAATATTTCGTCTCTGGTTATTAGTACCGGTATCGTTTTGAAGAATACCGTACTACAAGACGAATTATTATATACAGGTGCTTCTTAGATTCTTTTGGAGAAACTGCTTGAGTGTGAAGTCAGAAACCGAAGAAAAGTGAAAGGTAAAGTATTGGTATTACAAAAGCATCAAAGTTAGTTCAGGAAATGTATTATTATTATTATTATTATTATTATTATTATTATTATTATTATTATTATTATTATTATTATTATTATTTCTTCGTTTCGGCCTGCTGTGGACCACGTTCTTTCAACCGTTTGCATCCTTGAGCTTTAATTCTTCCCCAGTACTCACGCATTCTCGTTCTGTGAGCCTCCTTTCTTTCATCAGTCCACTTCTTGCCTGTTTTCAACTTTGGCCTTTCTTGGAACCTCTTGTATCCCTGGAGCTTTTTCTGGAGAGGAGCACGTTTCTGGATGTCTTCGAGTGTGATTCCTATTGCTTGAAGGTCTTTTTGAACTTCGATAAACCAGGGTCCCTTGGTTTTCTTGTTAAGAAAGTAGGAAAAGATCCTATTGGTCTGTCTCTGTGTGCTCATGCGTGCTATATGGCCATAAAAATTAATCCTCCTTTTCCGAATCGTGTCCGTTATCCTCTCCATATGCTGGTATGGATCGCTGTTGTGTCGTCCCTTGTACTCACTATTTTCTTTGATTGGTCCAAGAATCTTTCTCAGGATGTTTCTTTCTTTAGCTTCTAGCTTCTCCATCAGACCTTTTCTGTTCACTGCAAGGCATTCTGCTGCGTACAGTGCTTCCGGGCGTACAACCGAACAATAATGCCTAAGCTTGGAGTTGATGGACACTGATCTTTTGTTGTAGACATTCCTAGTCAGCTGATATGCCACCTCCATCTAGTTGATTCTGCACATGATTGCTTCTTTCTCAGAGTTGTAAGGTACTATCCACTCGCCTAAGTACTTAAACTTTTCCACCTTCTTGATTTTCCCTGTTCCACAATGAGCTCTCTGGGAGCTGGCTTGATGTTGGTTATAAACTCTGTTTTTTGGAAAGAGATTTGGAAGCCAGCTTTTGCTGCTTGGATTCTCAGTTGGTTAGTTTGTTTTTCAGCAGTATCTAGGGAATCTGAAAAGATCGCTAGGTCATCCGCAAAAGCTAGGCAATCTATCATTCTTATATCCTATTCTAAGGCCATTCTCAACCTCTTCCTTGCACATCTCCTTGCGCCATTCCCGAATGATTTTCTCCAGAACGCAGTTGAAGAGAAGCGGTGATAGTCCATCCCCTTGCCTAACACCAATCTTGATTTCGAAGACGTTCGAAATTTCTCCTCTGAATTTCACCCTGGACGTAGTGCTGGTTAAGGTCTGTTGAATGATAGCTCTCGTTTTGTTGTCTAAGTCCATTTCCTTCAGAATGCGGAGGAGTGTGTGTCGATCTATGGAGTCGTAGGCTTTTTGGAAGTCAACAAAAGTAACTACAAAATTCTTATTCCTGGATTTTAGGTACGACAGGACAGACTTAAGGTTCATGATCTGCTCTGCACAAGATCGTCCTTTTCTAAAGCCTCTTTGGTATTCACCCAACTGTGAATCAAGTTGCTCTTCTGCCCGAGTTTGAAGGGCTTTGGAGATAATTTTGTATGTTACTGAGAGAAGGGAGATGCCGCGATAGTCGTTTACATCTGTTTTGTCACCTTTCTTATGTAGGGGATGAATCAGGACTGCTGTCCAATCATTTGGGATCTTCTCTGTTTCCCAGACCTCGCGAATGATCTCAGTTAGTTTATCTATCGCCTTTTCACCTGCAGACTTCCAGAGTTCAGCAATTATCGCATCTTCTCCAGGTGCTTTGTTGTTCTTTAATGATGTAATTATCTGTTTGATTTCCTCTTTTGTGGGGGGAGAAGAGTCTGGATTCTTCAAAGGTGAATTCTGATTCTGGTTCTTCGCAGTTAAGAAGAGATTCAAAATATTTAGCCAAGATTTGGCAGTTATCCTTGTCGCTGTAGGCAACTTTTCCATTGTGATTCCATTGTGATCTCGGAAATGTACACTTGCTGGGGTGTACTTGGTAATATTTATTTATTTATTTATTTATTTATTTATTTATTTATTTATTTATTTATTTATTTATTTATTTATTTATTTATTTATTTTCCTTAAATTGAACAAGTAAAATACAGGGGTGGTAGATGGAAAAAGACATACAGAGAAGTGTCTCCATCCCCACATATGTAGGCGTACTAGCTGATGTACCCGTGCTTCGCTACGGGATTCTCAGAAAGACTGACTTTGTGTTTTTCCTAACTGAAGTCAATAAAGGTCATTACAAAAACGTCAGTTGGAATGTAGCAATTAAAAGCAATATTATCATATAAAATACTCGATCAAATGAAAAACTGCACATTTTCTCACTTTCGACGAACAGTACTACGGTGCCTATCTAACAGTCCAAAGTTCCAGAGCTGGAATGACCAGGCCGCAGACAGCCGTGAACACTTCTCTGCCATTATTCCGTTAAATATGCACATTTCTCATTCCAATCAGTGCCTCAGAGTAGGCATTGAATAGCTCGAATGCTATGATGAACCAGTTTGTTACGTACGGTACCAGTAGTATCGGAAAATTTATGAAACAGAGAAGTGGCATGCTAAAGAAGAAAGTTACCTAACTCCCCAGCTACTTCCCGCAAATATTTAGACAGACCGTTACACTCGTACGACTGGGCGAGTCGGCCGTGTGGTTAGGGGCGCGCAGCTGTGAGCTTGCATCCGGGAGATAGAGGATTCGAATCCCACTGTCGGCATCCTTGAAGATGTTATTCCGTGGATTCCCATTTTCACACCAGGCAAATACTGGGGCTATACCTTAATTAAGGCCAAGGCCGCTTCCTTCACACTCATAGCCCTTTCCTATCCAATCGTCGCCGTAAAACTTAACTGTGTCGGTGCGACGTAAGGTAAATTTAAAAAAAAAAATCTCGGTACGCAGAAGTAATCCTATCTATCGGAGATAAGTGGCAACATATGACAAAGCACATCACAACAAACAATGGTCAATGTAATGTTATTGTTGATCAATTTTATGAGCTTTCAGTATTGTAGGCCTTCACATTTAGTTTTCTTTCGACTCTGTGATCTTAGGGCGTCTTATAAAATTATTTATAGCGTAGACTGTAGTTCCTTATTCTCCGACTTTACATACCGATTTTCATTAAATTCCGTCTACCCATTTTCTCGTGACTCGGCGCTGATAAGGACTTAGTAACAAAAATCTAAATTCATGAACATCTCTGATCATAGTCTGTATGGTAACAATGTATGAGACATAAATGATCGGAAATATAATACTATATAACTTCAGTTATGTAGTATTTATCGATACGACCACTAATAACATAATTATTTGGGAATTAAATTTTAGGCCTAGCCCTAAATCACCATTTCATTCAACGTGAATACAATTATTTATGGCCTGGATTATGGCGACTTATTCCCCGACTTTGCATCCCGATTTTCAGGACCGCTAATAACATAAATATTTGAGAATTCCATTGTAGGCCTTCCCCTAAACTACCATTTTTTCTCAGCATGAATACAATTATTTATGGTCTAGATTGTAGCGACTTATTTCTCGACTTCCCCTACCGATTTTCGTTAAGATACGACCATTAATAAAAATATTTGAGAATTAAATTTTAGACCTTTCCCTAAACTACCATTTCAGTCAGCGTTAGTAAAATCACGTATACCCTATATTATAGCGACTTATTTCCCGACTTTGTATACCGAGTTTCATTAAGATATGACAACTAATAACATAAATATTTGAGAATTAAATTTTAGGCCTTCCCCTAAACTACCATTTAAGTCGGCGTGAATAAAATTATTTATGGCCTAGATTATAGCCACATATTTCCCGACTTAGTATACCGATTTCTATTAAGATATGACCACGAATAACATAAATATTTGAGAATTAAATTTTAGGCCTTCCCCTAAACTACCATTTCAATCGGCGTGAATAAAATTATTTATAGCCTAGATTGTAGCGACTTATTACTCGACTTCGTATACCGATTTTTATTAAATTCTCTTCAGCCGTTTTCTCGTGATGCGTGTACAGACAGACAGACAGACAGACAGACAGACAGACAGACAGACAGACAGATAGACAGACAGAAATTACGGAAAAGTAAAAAATGTATTTCCTTGTTATTGTAGGCACGACTGATACAGAAATACCATCCTTTTGAAATTCTGAGCAATGTACAGACAAAACTCTTATTTTATATATATAGATGTTTACACAAATTCTATTGAATATTTACGGATGTGTATGTTCAGTCCTCAGCCCTAAGGCTGTCATAGATGGCCTAGGCATCACTGAAGAGACGTATGGTACTAGGGAAATGAGAAGTGAGGCAGTTTCCCGTTGCCTTCCTCACAGATACAGAAGTTGCTATTATATATCAGTCTGCCAAGCCCACTGAAATGCATGAACCAACCGACCCTATGAGCAATATTTTCACACCATTCATAGCAACGACTGGCTGCATAAGGAATGACATTACTAGCATCACTCATACCACAGTCACTTTCATATTGTCAAAGCCAAGGATGAGACTGCGACAGGTCAATGAAAGTAAAAAAATTGCTGTAGCCTATACTAGAAGACATAGTGAACTGTAAACACTAGGTCTCGCCAGCAAAGGCATATTTACGGACGTACAGACAGTTTTAAATTTACATATTTACACTCCAAACGCTGTGATCTTGGTAAAATAATTATCTTAACGTAAGCTATACTTACTAGCTGTAGTGCATTGTACCGGGTAGGACTACAAAATGTTTCGAGATACTGAAAAATACGTGGAATATTTAAGGCAGTAATAGATAAATTAATTGTAACAAAATCATGCATGTATCAGATAACTTGGATTGCCATAAATGACTACTCTCCCCCCAGTTCCTCGCGATCCGCAACTAGGGGATGGGAGTATTCTGTTCTACTAGCTGTAATACCCGTCGTCGACAAGACAATCACTTTACTAAACTGTATGCATGATTACATTTTTGTCCATCCCTCACATTGTTTCCCAGTCCGCCCCTGTAGCGTAACGGTTAGCGTTATTAGCTGCCGTCCTCGGAGCCTGGGTTCGATTCCCGGTACCGCCAGAAATTCAAGACTGGCAGGAGGGCTGGTATGTGGTTAAAGTGCTACATGTTTTTTGTTTTTGTTTTGTTCCCCAGATTCTGAGGCACGTGGGCATACCTCTCTCTGTCAGCGGTTTGTCATGACGTCCTCACGTTCTCGCGTCCTTGCTCTCTGTGGCCCTTAACATTGTTTTTGCATTGTTGCAGATCGTAATTTAATCTCTTCCTTCCACTCTAAAAGAGCGCGGGTTAATGTTTAAAAAAAATACTGACAGGTGTACAGAGTCTTTAAAACGTTGCCGGAAGCTGTCCTTAGCAACTCTCTTTACATTCTGTAAAGCTAGTCACCGGCTCCTGGATTTAAACTTTCGTATGAATCCCACTGAGATTTCCCGTATTGTTCACTGAATTGGAAAAATAAAATAAAATTTCGCCATGAGCTAGTTTCCTGTACAACCAACCAAAAGAGAGATACGTCGAGTTTTATGCTTTAGGCCCTTTCTGAAGCAACCGCTCCTAATGAAATTTTTGGACAATTTACAGCTAAGATTCTACTCGACCTTATTCTAAACTGAAATACAAAGTTCCATTAAAACCCACCCATCCATTTCCCGCGAAGCTGTAACAGATACAGACAGAATATTAAACTGAAGTGACAATGACGTTAGTATTCTTGTCAGAATACAATATTAACCGACAGCAACGTCGCGGTTAAAGTAATGCTATCATATGAGATGCAAATGGAAAACGGCACAGTTTCTCACTTCACGAACAGTACTGCGCTGACATCCTAACGATGCCGAGTTTCAGAAATGGAATGGAATGGAATGACCCGGCGGAAACTGCTCTGCCGTTTTCCTTTAAGTGTGCACGCTTCTTATTCCTATCAGGGCCTCATAGCGGAGACTGAATAGCTGGAATACTATGATGAACCAGTATGCCACCTACCAGTAGTTATCAGAACATGTATGAACCAGATGAATGGCATGCTAAATAACAGAAAGATATCTAACTCCCCAACTACCTCGTACTTCCCACCTATATTCAAGCCATCTGTTCTACTCGGGATGCAGCAGTAATCTCATTTATCGGAGATGAGTGGGAGTGGAAGAGACAAAGAAAATCACAACAAATAACAGTCAATGTAACGTTATTGTTGATCAATTTTATAGGCTTTAAATATCGTAGGCCTTCACATTTAGTTTTCTTCCGACTCTGTGATATTATATCTAATGTATTTCCCTTATTTTATGACTCCCTCTTGTCTTATTCTACAGGCGATCTTTCTTTTACGATGTTTTTCTCATTTTGATAATCATCTTCAGAATTTTCCTTGCCGATATGGGCTGGTTACCACGCGGTTTTTTCACCATGACAAAAACCATCATCATTGCCAGTTACCACGATTGAACAATATCTCCATGTTAGCAATGCTAGGCGTTGATATGGACTATGCAACAAAAGTCTAAATTCATTAATTTGTTTATCATAGTCGGTACGGTAAAACTATGTAAGGCATAGATGATCAGAAACTGTATTCTCTACACCTTTTGTTATTTAGCATTTACGGATAGGAACACTAATGGCATACATATTTGAGAATTACCTACATTCTAGGCCTACCCCTAAACTACAATTTTACTTAGTCCAAGTAAAATTATTTATAACATAGACTGTAGTGCCTTATTCTCCGACTTTACACTCTTCAATAAATTCTGTTCACCCATTTTCACGTGGCTCGACGTTGATATGGACGAAGCAACGAAAGTCTAAATTCATGAATATCTCTTATCATAGCCGATATAGTAAAACTACGTATATGAACCATAAATTATCGGAAATTTTATTCTCTATTTATGTAGTATTTCTCTGTGCAGTATTTATCGATAGGACCTCTAATATAATAGATTTTTTATAATTCAATTTCAGGCCTTCCCCTAAACTACCATTGCACTCAGCGTGAATAAAATTATTTGTATCCTAAAGTGTAGCGCCTTATTGCCAGATTTTACGTACCGATTTTCATTAAATTATGTGCAGCCATTTTCTCGTGATGTGCATACATACACACAGACAGACAGACAGACAGACAGACAGACAGACAGACAGACAGACAGACAGACAGACAGACAGACAGACATTACGGAAAATTAAAAAGTGTATTTCCTTGTTACTGTGGACATGACTGATACAGATATACCTTTATTTTTACACTTTGAGCAATGTACAGACAAAACTCTTATATTATATATAGATAGTAATAAGACCCAGTCATTCGTACCCTCACTGATACCTCTGTATACACACTCTTCCGAGCCCAAACTGTTTTATAACCTCTCCCACATGAGCATGCATACATATTCTCCCACATTCAACTGTATTTGCACACATCATTATTAAAATACTAGTTTATACAGGTATCTTATATAAACGAAGACCGTCGAAGCGACGTTTTTACTCTCCGATACGTAAGCTCCAGTATGGGAGGCGCGGGCATAGTTCTTGACCTTGCAAGCAGCCTGAACGTTTTCGACCTGGCAAGTATCAGTCGCCAGTCTGAATCTCAGCTACTAACAAGGTGAGACAGTTATCACTGTAACACCGTATATTCGTATGTAGAAGTTCTGATTTCATCTTAATGGTCATGTGAACAGTCATAACTCTCGCTATTGCTGTGCGGAAAATCCTTCTGGTGCTTATGAAGTCCCTCATTATGTTAGGACGATTCGTGTTTGGTGTGCTGTTAGTGCAAGACGTATAATTGAGCCTACTTTTTTCGAGAAGACAGTAAATGCAGAGAGGTACCAAGATGGCATCTTGACGCCGTTCTTCCATCAGTTAACGGAAGAAGAAAAGTCGCGTAGGTGGTTTCAACAAGATTCAGCCCCTGCTCATACAGCAGAAGATCCCCTTCTTACAATCTTGGAAGTGTTTGCAGACAGAGTCATCAGTGGTGGTCTATGTCCTCTTCGTCCGGATCTAACAGTGTGCGACTTTTACTTGTGGAGAAAAAGTGTATCGAACAAATCTCACACATTGGAGGAACTGAAAGAAGACATTACGATTGAAATAAGAAATATTACAGTGGCAGAACTCACTCGCGTCAACCAGAATGGGGTTACCAGATACAATGCCTATATAACCCAGGAAAGTGGACACTTCCAGAATCTTATATAAGGTAAGATTTCATAATTATAAGATTGTAAACATGCCTAAAGTAGGGCGGCCGTGCGTGACATAAGTTCGGCTGAGGCAGCTGCCGTAGCGCAGAGTTCAAACACCCTGCGTTCGATCTGAGTTTATATGAAAGACCCTGTACATACATCACCAGTGATGGAAAAATTACAGTTAAGATAACGTCACAGAACGCGAGTTTAGCTTTGCTTCTACTTCAGGTTTCTTGGTTTCATCTTTCCTATCCCACCTCCCTTGGTCAGCTCTTGTTCTTTTCCGACCTCGACGGTATTAGGTTTCGACACCTAGAGAGTCGTTTTCACGTCCTTCGTAGCCTTTGTCTTTCTCCCGCCGATGCCTCCGTTTTTCGAAGTGTCGGATCCCTTCCGTTCTTTCCCTTCTGATTAATGTTAATAGAGGATCCATTGACAGAAATGTATCTGTGGACATCTTAAGCATTCTCTTGGTGGTCGGTTCCTGAAACTCATAATGAAGTGTGATGCAAAACGGCTCTTTCTGCATAACTTCGAGAAGAAAAAATACTTCCTCTTAGAACAATAATCACAACCACCACCATCGCGACCATGTACTACACGAGTATCTAAATCTCAACCCGTTGCCACAACAAACTACGAATAAATGACCGAGTGCGCGTCGTATCCTGGAAGTATACCTTTGGCGTGACGCCTTGCGATGTATATCGATTACTAGAAATTAACGATTACAATTTTATTTTCAGAAGTAAACTACGAGTAAAGATTACATTTTGTAAAAGTAAGAATTATGAGTGCAAATTATTAAAAAGTCGTTACAAGTAATTCAATTTCTTTCTAATTCTGTACATCAAATATTGATTTCTATTTACGTGTAGATTTTCTTTAACTGCGCGGAGAAAGTGCGGTTCTGTTAGCCTTGAAAACTAACTTCATTCAGTATATTTTTTTAATGAGGTTCTGCGCCCTACGCTTGAAAATCAGCTAGTTAACAGCATCCGTAATACTTGACGGCAAGTTTTGGTGTTTTTAAATCTACAATGCTACCTATCCCAATCAACAAGACATTGTGGGCAAAAACCGAAGAGTAGATCCTTATCAATCGACCACAACTCGGGTCCATTGACGGAAATGTATCTGTGGACATCTTAAGCATTCTCTTCAATCAATATCAAGATCAATCAATATTGATCTGCATTTAGGGCAGTCGCCCAGGTGGCAGATTCCCTATCTGTTGTTTTCCTAGCCTTTTATTAAATGATTTCAAAGAAATTGGAAATTTATTGAACATCTTCCTTGGTAAGTTGTTCCAATCTCTAACTCCCCTTTCTACAAATGAATATTTGCCCCAATTTTTCCTCTTGAATTCCAACTTTATCTTCATATTGTGATCTTTCCTACTTTTAAAGACGCCACTCAAACTTATTCGTCTACTAATGTCATTCCACGCCATATATCCGCTGACAGCTCGGAACAGACCACTTAGTCGAGCAGCTCGTCTTCTTTTTCCCAATTCTTCCCAGCCCAAACTTCGCAACATTTTTGTAACGGTACTCTTTTGATGGTCTTGATGGTCGGTTCTTGAAAATCATAATGAAGTGTGATGAAAAACGGTTCTTTCTGCATAACTTCGAGAAGAAAAAATAGTGGAGTTCCCTCGTTGAGGTCAGGCATCCACTAGACCAGCGATTCCCAAACTTTCTGGATTCGTGAGCACCTTTCACAAAGATTTAGGCTAAGTGAACCTCTTGTTTACCAACAATTGTAAGCACGTGAAGAATGTTGTACCTAATGTTTGTGAATATATTCTAGTAATTCATTTTAATTGAAAGATTATCGTGCCTTTAAATTACTGTAGGTTATTATTACAATTATAAAAGGTACTTAGAAATACCTTGTATGTATATATTGTATATTGATTACTCTGCCCGAAAGCTGGTTGGATCCTTAACAGCTCAACATCATCTGTCATAGAGGCTTAGCAGACATAATTCAAGATCAGTTTCAAACACTGATATTACATCTTCAGATGATTAAGCCCACAAATTTATTAAGAAATACAACTAAAATGAAACAATCGGAGCAGTACATCAATAATATTATCTTGACTTCAATGTCCTGAGCTGAACAAAGTCCACCATTATGGAAACTCTTTAAGGACCCCGCAGAAAAATTCGTGAACCAAAGACGGGAAACAATATATTAGACAGTTAATTTGTGTCCTGCAGAAAAGTTGTCAGGCAATTCATAAACAGCTTCTAAGGTAACCGCACTTGTCATTATGGCCGCTTTCTGCTCTATTCGTAACAAATATACAGTATACCGAGGGGGAATATTTCGAGACTGACAGGTTAGTCGTTCGCCTCCTATGCGTTCTTCTACCGGAAGTGAGAAACATAATGTCCTAGTGAGTGCAATATTGTTCTAAATTATAGACAAATATGGGAGTTAGAGAGTAATCAGAACATAGTATCATGTTTTGAACGCTTCCAAGCTCACTGTCCACAAAACGTTGCATTAAGGTAATTAATCTTCTCATTTACTGATGAGATTTTATCAGTCATCCAGGAAGTACTGTACTCTCTTCCTATCAACATATAAAATTACAGATCCTTAGTTAATTCGCAGTCGTTATCGCATACCTTATAAAACAGAGCACAATTTAGTTGCTAGCAGTTTATTATTGGACAGTCCCCGAGAATGTCAACGGAGTTGTTGACATGCAAATATTTACGTCCATTTCACGATCGATTAGCTTTCAAGAAAAACCCACTTAGTAGTTTGAAACGGGTGAGCACCAAGCATTAACAAGCAGTAAACATATCAATCATTCAACATTCATGGCAAATTATCGACTGGACATGTAAACAAGTCAGTATTGCGCGACACGATACTACGTACAGCACGACAGCGATTAGTTGCTTCACTCAACAGTTGCCTGTCAGACACATTTTGGAGAGGATGATCGAACAGAGTTCAATTAATTCCAAGCTCTGTTAATTTACAATAAAAATGTCAGATGAGCATTCCATAGAAAGTCAGCCTACACAGTTCACTGACATTTATTCGCTGTCGAAATGGATTTTTATCGTCTCGAAGATCTTTGGAATGGCTCCTTTGACAGTAACGCAAGATTCAGAACGGAGAAAAGTGGTCGGTTTCTCTTTATTGGGATTTCTGTATGGTCTATCCTTATTAATGATAATAGTGCCTTTAACTTTATTGGGATTAGCAAAAGATTTATATTACTACATTTCTAAGATGAAGACTGTTCGAATGAAGAACACAACCTCAGTGGTAGTAACATTTTGTGACATTGTGTCAGTAATGATAACTGTTGTTATAGCCGTTGTTTTCTCTGGCATTAAGAGCCGTCAAATTGCACGTCTAGTTCAACAAGTTCACAAGACAGACGTTTATTTCTTTACCAAGTTGCCGGACACTACGGTAGAAATGTATGCACGGAACAAAGCCGCCATAAGGCATACATTTTGGCTGCTACTGGGAATTTATTTGCAGCTATTTTTGCTATTTTTGTTCGACGTCTGGGTTTGGTACACAGTGACAAACCACTTGCCATACATTTACTTCCCTATTTATGGACTCTACATGTTGGTAGGAGGCTTAGAAATCCAGTATATACATGTGGTGTATTCTCTGAAGCAACGTTTCAAACGTTTCAATGAACAGTTGATATTAGTTTCATCCGGTAGCGACTTCTTTTCATCTTGCCAACAGACTGGAAATGATGCTCAGCAAGACGATTCCTTCAATAAGACCATATCAGCGTCTCATGTGACAATAATCAGGCATCTTTTCTCTGCACAGCGTTCGGTGGTATTTCGTCGAAGAAGAGTAGGAAATACGTCGAAACTTTCAACTTCTTCTTCAGGTATGATCTAGATAAATATACTGTAAATTTAACAAGTAAATTATCGGTTGCGTATAGAAATGTATGTCTACCCCTTACTCTTGTTTCTTGATACAGGGACGTGGATGAGGCGAGATGAAATTATATGGCGTGTTTTTACGATCGAATGCCTTTCTTGTCAAGCAACCTCAGTTGAGGGTAAACAAATTTATCACAAATTCTCGACAAATACGGTAACCTATGTTAAAGAGAACATTGTCAGGTTTGCTACATCCTATTAGGCTTGTGTACGTTCTTTGAGCAAAAATAAATATGCACACCAAGAAAATACGTTGAAGAATAACAATTATGCACTTTTGGACACATGAAGTTTTGAAAAACTACCATAATCAGATGTTTTATTGAAATGTTTTGATTCTTTATTTATCTCACGAAGTCCCAATTCATTCCAAAACCCAGAAAACACAGTTTTTCCTCACTTTGGATTACTATCACTGTTTTATTCATTTCGTAGAAAAAATTAGCAATTGGATTAGAAATTTTAAGAAAATCTTGTAGAAGCTATGACGAATTACATATAGACCTATACATTACGAATTTCCATATGGAATTCCGAATGTCTGTATACAATTTGTGTGGTTCCACTAACTTTTCGTTGAATTACAGACCATACTATGTTATGGACTTCAAATTAGAACTAAAATCTAACGATTTAAATTGCCAGCAGAAGTTAAATACTTGATAAATATCCCCACCGAATCTCGTTTTCGGTCATACAAGTCGAACTCGGTTTTTAAAATTATTTTCTACACCAAGCTGCCTTGTTAGATCAGAGGTGTTGTGTCTAGCTCATAATCGCAAGTTCTCCGGTTTGACTTTTGAAGGACGGCACCGAGTAAGTGGCCGTGCGGTTTGGGTCACGCAATCGGGAGATAGTGGGTTAAAACCCCATTGTCGGCGGCCCTGAAGATGTTTTTCTGTGGTTCCCCCATTTTCACACCAAGAAAATGCTGGGACTGTACCTTAATTAAGGCCACGATCACTTCCTTCACACTCCTAGCCCTTTCTTATCCTATCGTCGCTATAAGACCTGTCTGTGTTGGTGCGACGTAAAGCAGATAGTAAAAAATAATTAAAAATGTTGGCGAGCTGAATAACTCTGGAGGTGCTCTCTGCACCTATTCGACAAAATAAACTCAGCCTTTCAAACTGTCCAGCAGAGTTTCCCTTCACCACCAGATAGCAGGGCAATGAAGAATGATACAGGGTGCGACACCCGCGATTCCATCACGATCTGAGAAAGTTATAAGAAGAAAAAGTTATAAATAAACCATGAATAACATATACAGCCTAAACGGAAATGAAATGTCTAGGTAGAAAGGGGCATGCGTTAGCACCCTACGGCTGTATGAGAATGAGAATGGGACTCACTCAAATAAATCGACTGATATGATTAGAATTTCTAAATTATAGTCGTAGTAGACGCATACGAGTATGAGCCAGCAGTAAGCCTACATAGGATTGTGTCTGTTTGAGCCTGCTTGAGCCTATTCGAGCCTACCGAACTTACTGGGCAGATGGATAAGACGAGTCGCACTGAGTCCTGGCGAAATGAGTTTCTTGAAAGCTCCTAGGTCAGTTGTGGCTCACAGTAAGCGCTCAAACTCAAACGCACAAAGTCCTACCTCATCCTTAACTGGCAGGCGGTGTGATGTCTCGATCCATGGCGTACT
This sequence comes from Anabrus simplex, assembly GCF_040414725.1. Classification (NCBI taxonomy): domain Eukaryota; kingdom Metazoa; phylum Arthropoda; class Insecta; order Orthoptera; family Tettigoniidae; genus Anabrus; species Anabrus simplex. Next base: position 1,060,054,821 of record NC_090265.1, read on the forward strand.
CAAAGATGAACGAGGTGCATGACTGTTACTACTACTACGACGACTACTACTACACTGCTGTGCAAAACTTAAGAACGAAAGTAACTTTCGCATGCTGTGCCCTGCCAAGTAACATAGCTCGATGAAACTTGAACCACCGGGCGAGTTGGCCGTGCGCGTAGAGGCGCGCGGCTGTGAGCTTGCATCCGGGAGATAGTAGGTTCGAATCCCACTATCGGCAGCCCTGAAGATGGTTTTCCGTGGTTTCCCATTTTCACACCAGGCAAATGCTGGGGCTGTACCTTAATTAAGGCCACGCCGCTTCCTTCCAACTCCTAGACCTTTCCTATCCCATCGTCGCCATAAGACCTATCTGTGTCGGTGCGACGTAAAGCCCCCAGCAAAAAAAAAAAAAAAAAAGGAAACTTGAACCATACCTACATAGGAAAAACTGTTATAGTATGGTACCGTAGTTTAAAAGGAATATGCGACGAGACAAACAAAAATGACAATTTTATACCGAGACACAATTACAAGTAAGTCACTGCGAATCATGATGATCCCCTGGACATCACAAAAGAAGGAACGTGGTTCTTGAAAAGGTGTGTGAACACCACGGACAGCGATACATGTCCTGTAACGTGTTCCCATTCTGGCCAAAGGATTGGTAAGGAGTTCTTGTGGTAGGGCTTTCCATTCTTCCACCAGCGCGGTTGGCAACTGCTGGATGGTCGTTGGTGCATGTGGACGTGCTGCAGTACGTCTGTCCAACATGTCCCACGCGTGCTCGATTGGATTTAAGTCGGGGAAACGGGCAGGCCAGTCCATTCGCCGAATATCTTCTCGTTCCAAGAGCTCCTCCACCTGCGCTGTTCGATGCGGTCGTGCATTGTCATCCACAAAAATGAAGTCAGGGCCGAATGCACCTCAGAAAAGACGCACATGGGGTAGGAGTACACTGTCACAATAACGTTGACCGGAGAGTGTACCCCGTTCAAAGATTTGGAGGTCGGCAAGCCTATGCAACATTATGCCACCCATCACCACAACACTTGGATCAACAAAATGATCATGTTCGACAATGTTCTTGGCTGCATTACGTCTTCCCATCTCTCGCCAGATGAGGGTACGTCTAGAATCACTGCTCAAATTGAATCTGCTCTCATCTGAGAAGAGCACGCGACCCCACTCCTCGTCGGTCCAGACAAGATGCTCTTGGCACCATCGCAAACGGTGCCGCCGATGTGCGGGTGTCAATGGAACTCACCGTAATGGTGGTCGGGCAAACAGACCACCTCCATGCAGTCACCGTGCTACTGTGGAGCGCAGGATTTAATGCCTTGCAGTCCTGTTAAATGTGGTTGCAATTGCACCCGCTGTTTGACGTCTCTTCTTGCCTGTTGCACAAAGTAGCGGTCATCTGCTGCTGTAGTTGACCGTGGTCGACTCCCTCCTCTCCTTTAGGTAGCAGTGCCTGTGGTTAGAAACGCTCTCCATACCCGTGCAACAATGCTGTGAGCCATGCCAGACTCCTGGGCTACACTCGTCATACTTTGTCCTTCTTCAATTTCCCGATGATTCTTCCCCGTGTGAAGTCATCCGCATGTTGTCTGAGCATTGTTGTAATGAATAACACCATCACAGTGCACCGTAATAGCTAGTTGATTGACTCACACTGTCTTGTCCCGTTTCTTCAACTGCTTCGTTTCGTGGGGCCAGACCCATTTGACGCTATAGTCGTACTGACCTCACGCCAGGTTTCTATGCACGCGTGGGAGGCCTTTGGTAGCATGTTACCGCAGTTTCCTTTCCGTAGTTGATATGTTATGTTGATTTATATATCTCGTCCTTACTTTTTACACAGTAGTGTATTACTACTACTAAATGTTTTCATTCCTCCCCTAAAGGGTGACGCCGTCTCTCAGGCCAGGAGATTTGTATCGGAGAAGATGCGAGAGTTGGCGGCCGTGGCCTATACTAGGAAATATCGCGGCATTCGCCTTAGTACAGGAGAATGGAAAACCAGGTAAAACCATTCTCAGAACAGCCGACGGTTGAGACCAGCCCCCCTCTGCCTCCCGAATACAGAGGCGTAGAGCTACGGTAGAGTCGATGCCACCCCTCCTCTGCTCGACTGGCCGGTCAGAGTGCAGAGTTGTCGGACCACGGACCAGCTGTAGCCACTTGTGGACCGAGATCCACTCTGCATCCACCGACGAGGTGCATGATGCAAACCTCAAGTTATATAGCATGTCAATGCAACAGGAGGAGAAGGCGTGACGTATGAGAAACCATTCAACACTGGTTGCGTCATCGGAATAATCGAGGGAATGCATCAGGTCACCAAGGGACGTACAAAAGGCGAGAGATACAATCAGAATGTTCGACCAGCGAAAAGCGATGTTAATCAAGCCGAAAGACGTAGTTGTGGGCATTAGCACAAAGAGTGCGTGCTTAACCTCTCATGACCTCACTAGGGCGGTTGGCTAAGAGCGCGCTCTTAACCTCACATGACCTTACGCTGGCTACGTGTTCAGGCTTAACCTCACAGAATCCAGGTTTGACCTCAGACTTAAGGGCGTTAACCTTACAGACCCACGTTCGATGCCAAAAAGTGCAAGCTTACCCTAACAGCCAACGTGATTATGGCTAAGAGGGCAAGTTTAACCTAACAGGCATGACGTGTCTAGACTTAACCTCACAGACCATGGGTTCTACCCTAGGTTTAAAGGCGTTAACCTTGCAGACCCAAGTTTGATGTCAAAAAGTGCAAGCTGAACCCAACTGCCAACGTGATTATGGCCAAGAGTGTAAGCTAAACCTAACAGGTACGGATTCGACTCCAAGCATGACCTCACAGGACCTGGATTTGACGCCAGGCTTAACCTTACAAGGGCGTTACAGACTCAAGTTTGAGATTCGATCCTAGGCTTAACGTAACTAGACAAGATGAGACAGAGTCCAGGGGCTTTGATGCTGAGCATAGTGGAAGCTGAGCGAGGCAGAAGATGGCGGCACTGGACTAGGGAGATGGTGCAAGGCGTAATACATAATATGCTTTATTCATAGGGGCGTAATACTGGAAAGCATCTTTGAGGCTCGAAGCTAAGCGACTGTGGAGTCATTCCTTCTCCTCCTCCTCACGGACTTAGTAGCGTATGACTACCTCCTCCTCCTAAGTGTAAGGTTAACCTAACAGGTACAGATTCGACTTCAATCTTAACCTCGTAACATTTTGAAGCATCTTTGGGGCTCGAAGCTGAGCGACTTCAGAGTGATTCCTACTCCTCCTCCTAATTGACTTCCTCTTCCTCCGGCCCCTCCTCACAGACTTACTAGCGTATGACTACCTCAGCCTCCTCCTAAGTGCAAGCTTAATCTAACAGGCACGGATTCGACTCCAAGCTTATCCTTACAGATCCTGGATTCGATTCTAGGCTTAACCTTACTTTACAGACTCAACTTTGATGCCCGAAGTGCCTACATGTTTATGGACAAGAGTGCTAGCTTAATCCAACAAGCATGCATTTGATGCCAGGCTAATCTTTAAAACGTCTGCATGGAAGAATACTTGTAATACAGTAAAAAATGTTTCCTGGATAGCTGTGCATACGTTCGTTAAAGTAGAAATTAGATTGAGGTAATAGGAGTGGTGATTAAAGGGATAGGTAGGCTTATTGTAACAAAGAAAGCAATAATATTTTAGTTTATCATATGTATTATCACAACTGAGATACAGCTTTAAAAGTATGGTAGCGCTAGTGAATATCTTCACGGATCTTTTATACAATATATACGGTATATTTACAAAATTATGTATTACGTACTAAGATATAGAGTCTTATGTAAAGTAATACAGGTTAAAATTAGCGTTTGCTACAAAGTACATAGCTCTAGCTTAATATTTACAAAGATTATTCACACACTCAGACACTAAGATCAACTGCCTTATATGAAGTAGTAACTATCAATACTACTATCCCTCCAGGCTAGAGTGTTGGTAGAATTCGGAATGACATCCCGTTTACAAGCTTCATTCTTAAGTGCTAATTAGCGTTTGCTACAAAGTACATAGCTCTAGCTTAATACTTACAAAGATTATTCACACACTCAGACACTAAGATCAACTGCCTTATATGAAGTAGTAACTATCAATACTACTATCCCTCCAGGCTAGAGTGTTGGTAGAATTCGGAATGACATCCCGTTTACAATCTTCATTCTTAAGTGCTACTTTATTAATTAAATGAGTGTACAACTGATGCTTCTTACTTCTAATAACAGCCATTTGCTTATCTAATATGGGTGGATTATTATGTATACAATTGCTTATGTAAAATGAATGGATTATTATGTATACCGTACAATTTTCATATTTTTTTAAAACTTAGCTCATTCTGAACTACATTCTTTTTAATACCTTTTAATCTCTTTGTTTGTTGTTCCTTTAAGGGCATTACGCAATATGATTTAGATTTATACCTTCACATGAATCTTTGAAATTTGTAGCACATTCTTCTTTCATTTTGCCTAGGACTTTTTGTTGACCAGTGGTAGAGTATAGATATTATTTAGAGGATAGTTACTTGTATCAAACCTACCTAAGTCTGGCTTTATATAATTGTAATAGTCATCAGTTTTGATTTGGTAAATACTGTAGTAGTAGGGCAATCACTTGCGTCAGCATTTTTGTGCTGAATCAGCGCCCGAGTCATTGACCCTTAGTAGTGAGGGTAGAGGGGTTCTGATCTGAGGTCACTGACCCCCAGTGTAGTAGTAGGGCAATGGGAATTCGGGGATTTTGCGTACGAGAGCAAGCCTAACCTCACAGTCGCCATATTGGGAGGCCTAACCTCACTTTTACGGCCAGATGCCCTTCCCGACGCGGATTTTGCTAATGAGCAAGGCTAACCTCACAGTCGCCATCTTGGAGGGACCTAACCTCACTTTTACGACCAGATGCCCTTCCCGATGCAAAAAGTCGACATCTTGGAGGGGCCTAACCTCACTTTTAAGGCGAGATGCCCTTCCCGGCGCCATATTGAGTAGTAGGGCAATGGGGATCCCCGCATTTTGCCGACGCCATCTTGAGAAGTTGGTCAATGTGGATTCGCATAAGAGAGCACGCCTAACCTCATGGAGGGGCCTAACTACACAGAGCCTAATTTTACGATCAGGTGCCCTTCCGGGGCCATTTTCGAGGGGACTAACTACACAGGGCTCAGTTTTACGGTCGGATGCCATTCCTGTCACCATTTTGATCCTCCCACCAGAGGAGGCACATATTCTCTAACCTAGTTTAATGGCCAGATGCCCTACCCGACGCCATCTTGGAGGGGCCTAACTACACAGGGCCCAGTTTTACGGTCATATGCCCTTTTCATCGCCACTTTGATCCTCCAACAAGAGGAGGCACATATGGCCTAAACTAGTTTTATGGCCAGATGCCTTTCACGGCACCATCTTGGAGAGTCCTAACAACACAGGGCTCAGTTTATGGTCAGATGACCTACCCGTCGCCATTTTGATCCATCCACCAGAGGGGGCACACATGGCCTAACCTAGTTTTATGGCCAGATGCCTTTTTCGACGCCATCTTGGAGGGGCCTAACCACACAGGTCTCAGTTTTACGGTCAAATGCCCTTCCCGTCGCCATTTTTGAAGGGCCTAACTAGACAGGGCCCAATTTTACGGTCAGATGCCTTTCACGTCGCCATTTTGATCCTCCCACCAGAGGGGGCACATATGGCCTAACCTAGTTTAACGGCCAGATGCCATTCCCGACGCCATCTTGGGGGCGCCCCTCCCGTCGCCATTTTGGAGGGCCTTAACTACACCGTCGCCATCTTGGGCCCAGTTTTACGGTCAGATGCCCCTTACCATCGCCATTTTGGAGAGCGCCCCTGTTTATTAGCATCGAGAGGTCTGTTCAAGGCTTAGCGTCTCCATCCGACGGACAAATAAAGCTACGTCACAGCGTGAGTGATTTTAAATGCGGACTGGGGCAGGCCTTTAGAGCTGTGATGTTACAGTATGACAAATGTCAAGGCTTTACGTCTCCATCCGACGGTCTACTTTGTTGAGCACCTGTGCCATCGAGAGGACAACTCAAGGCTTTACATCTCCATCCAACGGACAAATAACTATGAACACTTACGTCATTTACAAAATACATGCAGGTTCCTCACATATGGTGCAAGTAGGATCAAAATATCTTTCTGCTTGCTTGCTGCTTATTGTTTTAAGGGGCCTAACATCGAAGGTCATCGGCGCAAATATCTTTCTAGGTCGACGCCCCGAACAAATAGCATTTTTTTAAAAGACGTAAAGCGAGTTTTATTATTATTATTGTTGTTCAGGGGATTTCGCGGAACGCAGAGGTGTAAGAAGGTGCGGGCATGAATGGGTGAATAGAGAGAAGATCAAATTTAAATTTAAAGCTTAAAAACTGGAAGTTTATTTCTTCCCTTGTTCTTTTTTTTTCTTTTCAAATTTTAACCTTTGTTAGACAATAACAAATAACAATTTGATATACATTAGTGGAGCTGTACAGCTATAGAAACAATAGTTATTTGACGTTTAAGAGTAATCAGGCACCTTAAAGAGAAGAGTTAGGTAGCTCAAAAGCTATAAATACCAAGAGCACTACTGCTCCAATTAATTACAAGTCAGGAGACTCGGCTCCAAAATTTACGACATTAGAAAGAGCATCTTTGCTCCACAATTACTCTCTAGGAGACTACTCTGTAAATTTAACTTTTATATTAGGTAAACAACAACTAATTTCCATTGTCTTATTCGCTCGACAGTCTAAAGTAGTTAAACATCAACAGAGGCAATAAATGCCTATACTGCATGGCCTTAGTGAAAAAGAAAAGGTTAAAGTTATTGGCCGAATATCAAAATGTTAGGAGGCGAACACTTGCACTCCTTTGAAATTCACTAGAACATCAACCTGACGTTACAGAGGCTAAGCCTATACTATGGAGATGACTAAATGGAAAGAAAATTTTAAATTACAAGAAGGGATAAATTTTAAAGATTACGAAATCCTAGTCACCTCAAGACCAAGTTGAAGGGGAATACAAGAGGGTTTACACTCTTTATTCCCTTACTCTAAGGTCCTTAGATTTGTTTGAAAAATAACATTACGATTACATTACGAAAGAATTTGAAACCTTCCCCTCAAACTAGCTTTCTGAAGCTGTTATGTGATTACAAGAGGTCTGCCATTACCTTAAGCTGGCGGACCTTCCGGAGATGGACGAGGCAAGCTCTCCCCTGCCTCCTCTACGAACACACTCTACTGCTGGACTAGAGCGATCGAAAGACAAGATGGCCCAAAAGGTCCCAGCTTTTATAGAGGAGAGGAAGGTTCCAGAATTCTCTGGGCCGAAGCCCTAGCCTGCGAGGGGTCGCATGCAGAGTGTAACGTCAGGAGTCGCGTACGTTCGTTTCGACCTGAAACCTATAAAACACCAAACGTTTACTTAATACGCTATTTATTGTTACTATAAGATAATACTACTTAAACATAGATAAACACTTTTTAACAAAATAATTATAATAATTAGATTGCCTTTTGCCGATGAAATAAAAAATAAAAATTCAAGTTCAGTGTATGGAAAATACTTTTAAAATGATGTTTGATTTCATTTAACACACATCTAGACAATGGTCTTTCTCCCTCTACTCAACAATGAATGACAACAGTGCACTTTCCGCATTATATATAAGTCTACGCCATGAGTCACGTATGGTTGAATAGAACTGAGACAGGTAACGTGAGGGGTCGCGTGCGAACGAAACGACCGGATAACCAGCTTGTCACTCACTGAAGGAGTGGAGAGGGATAACAGTGATGTGACAGAAGTGTGGATGAGTCCATTGAAAGGTACTGATGGGTAGAAAGTACAATAAACAGTGTTCGTGGAAGGATTGATCAAAATAAACAGAAATGGTTGAAACGATCGGATGCGACCCCTCACGGGCTAGACACACTCTCAAATATCATTGAATAATCAAATAAATATAAAAAATTCCTGATTGGTCGAACATTTAGAAGAAGAAGGAAGGGATAGCAGTGCTAATAACCTAAGAACACAAAAAGGAATTTACAACACTTCAGTGCTGAAAACCTCAAAATTACAAATTTCTTAGAAAATTAATTGTCCATCTGCTTCGAGCTATAAACAAAGTATATCACCATCTCCCTAGTCCCATGTGTAGTCGCTATCTTGTCGCAAGTTCAGCTCCAAATTGCTTGTTAATGATTGAATATTTACAGAAATAATGTACGCATGTGTGCGTGTAGGTGTATAATCCAGGTTGATTGAAATATTCCAGATTTTTGTAATTCCCGGCTAGGTAGGGGATTTTACTGGGTAATTCTGATAAGACGCAAACTTCTACGGCACTAAATTCTGGCACCAGATTATTTTTTCTTATTGAGTACGCATGTTGAGTATTCAATACGGATATGGTTGGATCCTCTAAATTATTATTAGGGCGTGTGATTGTGCATAAGTCGCAAACTTGTGGAAAAAAGGAACTTTGTATTCCCTCTCTCAGCATTAAGATACTTCCAAGTCTAGTCAACTTGCTCGTGCAGTCATTTTTTTTTTTTTTTTTTTGCTGATTTGTGCACACTAGGCTAAATGCGAAAACAATGAACTTGGTATTTCATGTCTCAGTAAATACTTCCAAGTCTGGTCAACTTACTTGTGCAGTCAATTTTTTACTAGTATGCACATATTAAGCTAAATGCTAAAACAATGAACTTGTTGTTTCATGTCTCAGCAAGTACTTCCAAGACTAATCAACTTGCTCCTGCAGTCAATTTTTTTGCTGAAATGTACATCCTGTTACGACTTTACTTTAGCAGCATTCTCATTCCGTACTAACAGTTCACACTTAGTTTTCATGGAAAGAAAAACTCTCAATTGATTTTTCCCTCTTATACAATTAAGCTCAGTAGTTCTGAGTCCAAGTGAGCTCCAGGTTCAAATCCTGGTTGGGGTGGGGATTTTATAATTTCCCAAAGCTCAAATGTTAGGTGTTTCGAATTAAACAATAGCACTTGAGCTGTGTGTGTCCAAGTGAGCTCCAGGTTCGAATTCCAATTCGGTCGGTGATTTTTTAATTTCTTGTAGCGCTAAAGCTAGGTGTTTCAATTAAACACACAAGCTTTTAACGTACAGTCATGCTTGTTTGCTACCCAAGTAGAGGAGCCAAAGGTTCGAATCCTAGTCGGGTCGGTGATTTTTTAAAATTTCTTTTAGCTCAAAGGTTGGGTGTTTTTGTATTTAATGGACAATTATTTACTTAGCATGATACTCAGCAGTCAGTCTCGATCGAGTAAGCAGTGTGAGCGGATGTACTGTGTGAGTGCTGAAGTATGGGGATAACGTTAGAGCTTTATTGAGTGAGGATAGGAAGTTGGTAATGCAGGAGAAAGAAGAAATCGGAATCGTGTATGAGGATGAAGGGAGAGAAAATAGGGAAGATGGCAGGGCTGCTGGTGGTGGCGGTGGTGGTGCTGGTAGCACTGCTTCTAATAGGTGGAGAAGAGATAAACCCAGGGCCTGGCTCAACTGGTGCCCTAGGATGGGAAGAGATTGAGGCGTTAAAAGAAGTGGTGAGGGAGGCGTGTCAGATAGACCAATTAAAGGAAATGATAATAGATTACTCCAAGGAGTTAAAGGACTTAAGGCAGTGGAGAGTAATGAGGCGGAGATAAGGTGACACTATTTTATAAGGTGGTGGAGATATTACAGAACAGAATGAAGAACTTTAGTGAGGTGGATATTGATGAGGTTCAGAGAGTGGAAAGAGTGGAAGGTATAAAGGTGGCAGACCAATTAAGCTTACATTGATATCTATCCTGATGGCTGACATTGTCTTAAGGAATGCAGGGAACCTAAAGGAAGAGAAGATTTGGTTGAAACAGATATAGGCAGTGAAGCAAACAGAGAGTTTAAAGTGATAAGAAGACACTTGTGGAGAGCAAGGCAACAAGGATCGAGAGTGTTCATTAGGGGCAAAAAGTTGGTGGTGGGGAGTGGAAGATGGTCAAGAGAATGGTCGGCTGATAAGTTGCAGGAATTGGACAGTAATTATCTGCAGGCTATTATACAAACAGGAGTGGCAGGTGTGACAAAAGAAGAGGAGGGTTCAGCTGGTGATGATGGAGTAACGGCTGTTGGCGAGAAGAGGAGTAAAGTCCAGTGTGAAGAGAGAAGAGGAGGCAGCAGTGAAGATCGCCAGGGTGAAGAAGAGTCTGATCAACGTGCGGAGAGAGGTGGGGGAGAGTAGCTGGAGAGAGGTAATGAGCAGGGTTAGAAGTATAAGTCTAAAGGATCTGTGCGAGAATAAAATCAAAGGGCAGGAGGAGAGGGGGAGCAAAGAATCTGCTAAGACATAAAAAAAAAGTAGACAGCAAGGAGGAAAGAGAAGGAATGCGTAAAACTGGAATTAAATCCACTAACACAGCCAATGTAAATAGAAATATGGGTGAAAGGTGGAGGGGGGGAGGGGAGCAAATGGGAGTAGTAGATAGCTAGGGTGTAAGATAGGCTTTGTAAATATTGGAGGGGTAGGAAGTAAATTGGGTAATGTAAAAGTAGGTAAGAGAGTTTTGATATAGTGGCCCTCCTAGAGACATGGTTAAAAGAAGGGATAAATCTAACCTGGTAGGTATTCATGGTAAGGAATAAAATGAGGAAGAAGCAGGGAAGGAAGGGAAGAAATCCAGGGGATATTTCGTTATTATTTAAAGAAGAGTTAAGTGATCAAATTACAGATATAGAGAATGAGATGGAAGAGGTAATGTGGGTTAGGTTTAAACTGGAGGGAGATGAGATGAAGAGTGTGTGCTTGGGTTTTATATACAAACCACCAAGGGGCTTGATATATGCAATGAATATTTTTTTAAGGTCTGATAGAGGAAATAAATTTGATTAGCGGGAAGTATGAAGAGGATGGATTGATGTTGTTAGGGGATTAGAACACGAGAATTGGATGCTCCAGCCCAGAGTATCGGAGTAAAGATGGGATGTAGGAGAAGTGAAGATAAAGGGAGGAATGGCTACGGGCAGAAGTTGCTAGAATTACGTGGGGTGAGCAACTTGTACATTTTGAATGGATGGTGAAAGGGTGATAGGGAAGGAAAAATTACATATATTACAAATGAGGGAGGAAGTGTTATTGATTTAATGATTAGTTCAGAAGATATGTTATTTAGAATAAACAGGATTGAGGTGGTTGATTGGGTGGAATCATATCATTCCCCGGTATATGTAATTGTGAATAGGAGTGGGGTTGCAGAAGAGAGGAGATTAGGAAGAGTGGGGAGGGAAAAAGATCGCAGAGTTCCCAAGTATATTTGGACTGAGGAGGGTAAAGTGAATTTAAACAACTATCTTGAAGATGCAGAATTTCAGATCATTAGGGTAGGGATCGAGGTAGCAGTTGAGGGCAATAATACTGATAGGGCTTTAGAGCTACCAGAATAACCTAGTAGGAGAGAGGCAGTGGGAAAAACATACAGGAAGAAGACCAGAGATGAGGGGGAGGGATGGTTCAATAAGGAGTGTAAGGTGAAGAGGAAGGTAGAGATAAGAGCACTGGTTGATTACAGGAAATACAGTGGAAGGGGGTTAAGGGAACAGTTTTGCAGGTTGAGAAAAGAATTTCAGAAAATGCTAAGAGAGAAGGAAAAGGCATGGCAGGAGGCTCAAACGGAAGCATTAAACAGGGAGTGTAAAGACAGGGAAGGAGATAAGGTGTGGGCGAGAGTTAATAAAATGAATAGGGGTGCAAGTAGAGCGACAAAACTTAAAATTGAGTATGGAAAATGGGTGAAGTACTTCCAGGAACCGTTAGGGAAGAATGAAGGGTGGGTATGGGCAGAAGGAGGCTGTGTGGTTGAAAGGGGGATATATATATAGGGAATACCATTGTCAGCAATACTATGTAACTTCTATCCATTTGGAATTTTTTATAGAAAGTAACAATGATTAATCATGTCAATTAATGCCTGTCATAGTTAATATTTGAAAACATGTGACTTTACACTAGAATTACTAAGTTAAAATAGTCAATTAAATGCACTAATCTTTTCATAAGGAATCATTTTTGATGATTTACCCTGTTATAATATCTTGTAAATATCACAATACATCGTCACTATCAAAGGATATGGATTATCGATCAAAGAAATAATGTCATTGTATAATAAACACAAACGATCCTAGTCTGTGTCAATATTTTCTTCTTTCTTTTCAAATGTATCATATACTTCCATTATAACATCATAGCAATATATATTCTTTCAATTCTTCCATCATTACATTCATATAACATCGCAATATCTTCTTCTTTTACTATCTCATATCATATCTCTTCTAATTCTTTCAAATATTCCACATATATAACCTATCTCGACACATAAATAACTTCATTTTCAATTAACCATATCATTGGATCAATATCTTCATATTAACATCAACATATCTTCCGTTCATCATCATATCCATATCGAACCTTAATCTAATTTCTCTCGACAAAGTATAACCTGCATATATTAACATAACATTCTGTATTATATCAAAGACCCTAAAATATTCTACTTCTAAACACTTCACATATTATATGGTGTTATCTGTTGTGATTTTTTTTTTTTTTTGGGTTTCATTGGAATGTTATTGTCACACTATTAAATCATATTCCCTGACTGGAGTATGTCTTATTTCTTAAGAATACCTATTTCCACCAATGTACAAACACAATAAATAAGCCACACAAGAGAATCTAACATAACTTGAATCATTCTGAAGATATTTATGAACTAGCATCTACTTTTCAACTGCAAGCAACCTACATTTTATTTTATCTAGCAATTAAATGCATTTGCCTACGAAACTTATCTTTGTCCTTTCGTTTCCGGGATTAGATCATTTCTCATTCATCATGTGCAGCCTTGGTTGGTGACCATTCTCCTCCGATAGCCATTGGATTGTCATCTGGTATTGTAGATCCTCTCTGCTGTCATCTCAGCTCAATTTCATCCGGACAGTCAGCCCCATAGTCTTCTTATAAACTCATAGCAGTTTTATCTTGCCTTATTGGATGATAAAAATGCATAGAGAGGGGTAGTCAGGAGTTGGATAAAAGAATAACAGGTGAGGAGGTGATGGGAGTGATATTTAAATTGAAGAACAGGACTGTGCGAGGGGAAAATGGTATAACAAAAATTTATTGGAAGGAAGTAGCAAAAAATTGCAGACCTTCATTTCAAGATTAACTGCTCCTAAATGGTATGTCATATCGACAAATGGATTGCGCCATCAGATACCTTGTTTTAGTGGTTTACATGGTTGGTCTTATGACATTTTCTCATATCTCCTCTATTTATGAGTTAGACCGCGTTAGAAACTTTGAATAGGGTGCAATTTGGGTACAGTTTTTATACATTCCCTTATTTTTCATATACTTATGTGACAGCTAGAATCATAAATTTTGGCTCACATATGAGTGCTCATCGTGCCAATGTGCATGCTGAATTTCATGATTCTATCTTACCTGTAAGTGTGTCAAACTATAAAATATATATGTAAAAAGTACAAAACTGACCTAAAATTGAGAAATGCAGCTCTATCTAACAAATAGGGGATTGGGTTATGACAAAAAGTCATAGGACCAAAGTTGTAGATTACTCCAAATTGGGTGTTGATTGTGTTATCAATTTAATACTGATACAGTTCCTTCTATTAGAAATTTGGTTGTTTCTGGCACATTAATGATATACCTGATCACGGGTAGCCGATTTAGAATTTACTTCTACCACATTCTTCTCGGTTGAGGTTCAATTTGAGCATGCCTTGAGATGCATCAACAGTAGTGACGTCAGTTTTGAGTATCTCAAACGAGAGTTATGCCCATCACTACAAGCACCTTGAGATGCATTGAGAGTAGTGACGTCAGTCTCGAGTATCTCGAACAACAGTTATGCTCACCATTAGCGTCAAGAGCTCTGAATCACGTTTCCCAACACTAGCTCAAGAAACAGACCACAAAGTCTGACATCACAATACAACATCGAGATAGCATAACGAGGCACGTACTGCATTGGTTGCTCAGAATACATAGAGAGGTTTGCATCACTAGTGAGGTGAACATAATATAACTTCCACAGATGATGCAGGCAGAGATTCCAGAAGTTTGAAGTCGTTGGACAATTGACCTAAGTCCATTATACAATACGGTTCAAATTGTTCAAACAGATGAGTTTTGAAAGCAGATAAATGTCTGAAAGTTGTAAAAGGTCTGAGAATGAGAATATAGATGCTAGAGAATTTTACTTTACAATGTAGATTGGATGAGTATGAGAATAAATATAGATGCTAGAGAACTTTACTTTAGAATGTAAATTGGAAACTCACTAACAAGTTGGCCCCACTGGATAGGAGTCACCCACAACTTGGTGAATATTTGACAGTTTGAGTGCTGTTGTTGTCAGGTTTAGATATGCTTGATTGGCAAAGAAGCAGATAATGTAAGTTGTCCAGTGGTTTGCATCATGAATGGGGCTGATTTGTGAAGTATTGATCTTATTCTTGAAATAATTCCATGGCTAAATGGTTAGCATACTGGCCTTTGGTCAAAGGGGTCCCGAGTTCGATTCCTGGCAGGGTCGTGAATTTTAACCATCATTGGTTAATTTCTCTGGCATGGGGGCTGGGTGAATGTGCCGTCTCCATAATCACTTCATCCTCATCACAATGCGCAGGTCGCCTACGGGAGTCAAATCGAAAGACCTGCACCTGGTGAGCCGAACATGTCTTTGGACACTCTCAGCACTAAAAGCCATATGCCATTTCATTTTCTTTTTTTTACACGACATTCCACTTTTTTCATGAAACATTCATTTTAAGGATCTTCATGAAGGTTCAAATGTTACCGGTATGTTTATTTTTAATGTATGTCTTTTAGTTTATAAAAGAATGGTTATTCTTTACCTTAAATTATTTGTCAGCTGAAGACAGCTTGAAATAAGCCGACATATGTACTGTCCAGTTGTAACTCATGAGTAAAACAAGTATTGATTAGGTTGACCTTAAAGAGCAAAGTATTTTGTAACTGTATCCATGATGCAGTGTCTGTACTCCATGTTAGGAGCGCTTGCAACAGGCGTCTGTACTCAGAGTTAGGAGCGGTCTAGTATAATTCACCTTTCTAAATAAAATTCAGAATTGTAATTCAAGGATTTATCCTCTTCTCAAGGCGGCACCTTAGACAGTTGACCATGAAAGGTCCTTTGAAGAAGAATTCCACCGTCTGCAACAATAAATTGCAGAGAAGACACCATTTGGTTTTGGTCGGCTTTCATTCAGAATATTATGATGGATTGGAGCTTCTGAAAACCCAACAGCCAACACACACAAAAACTACAAAAGATGGGCTGAGACACTGGCCTTCTGACCCTAAATTGGCAGGTTCGATCCTGGCTCAGACTGGTGGTATTTGAAGGTGCTCAAATACGCCAGCCTTGTGTCGGTAGATTTACCGATACGTAAAATAACTCCTGCAGGACTAAATTCCAATACCTCAGCGTCTTTGAAAACCATAAAAGTAGTTAATGGGACGTAAAGCCAATAACGTTATTATTATTTAAAACTAAAAAAATTAAACCTAAGGAAATCTCTTTCTTCTCTACACATAATGTTAACTCCCTGGGTCAAACTGAAAAAATAATGATTGTCACTAATAAAGAATTCTGATAATGGCTCTTCAAGAAATTAGGAACACCAATCAAAACCTTATGGATACTGACTTTATAAAGGAATACCAGGAAAATGAGTCGTGAAAAATTGCCCACAATCTGGTCATGGATTTCTAATAAATCTCAATATCATCGAATCAATTAAGAGAATTTAAATCTCAATCCCCTAGACTTGCAACCCTAACTCTGAAATCAACAAATAAGACCTAAAAAATTATTAATGCACATGCTCCCACCAATCAAATAAAAATAACACATTAAGGACAGAGAAGAATTCTAGGATCTCCTGAATCAAACATTAATCAATATCTCTCCAACAAACATTAAAATTCTCCTTGGTGATTTCAACCACAACTAGGACAAGAAAGAAGATACTGAGATGTCATTGGAAAATGGCCAGCATATTAAGAGACAAATAAAAGCGGTGAAAGATTGATTGAAATTTGAAGAAACCACAACTTTCTCTCAAAATCAACATGCTTTTAAAGGAAATCTCACAAATTAAAATCCTGGAAACATCCTTGACTTCAGAAAAGGCAAATGACAGCTAGACCATATTTGCATGGATAAATATTACCATTAAAAAATCCACAATGTCAAAGTCCTAAGAGTAGTAGACTCAGGCCAGACTACTGCGTTGTAAAGATCAAAATAAAATTAACACCAATGGTAAAGAAAAAACTTCCATATAAAACTAATAGGAAAATTTGACCCAACTACATTAATAAAAGATATGTAGTACTGCAAGAAAACAGGGGAAGGATCTATCAACACCAAATCACTAGAAGAATTGATCATCAAATTAAAATCGATAGCAGAAGAGTTAGCTCCAGTGAATCTCAGGAAGAAACACAAATGGTGGAATGAAGAATGCAACCAGGCAATAGAGAGAAGACACCAAACTTGGGTAAACCAACAAGCCCAAAGGTCAGAAGAATCAAATTTAGAACTAATAAAACAAAGAAAGTCAACCCAATAAAACATATCACAAACAAAATGTAAATATTTTAAAAACACTCTAGAAAGGATAGAAGAGAATTTTCAGAAAAAAATAATTGCAAGATTATTACAAAACTTTTGGCAGATATCTTCAACAATATGAATCCCCAACATTAATGCTGAGAGATAAATAAGGAAAGTTAGCCCATAGTAACCAAGAAAATGCAAAGTTCCTCACAGAGACTTTCAACAAATTCCTAAATCACAACGACACACTAGAAATATTTCAAGTAAACACGAGCTCAACTATTCCCTCTCCCTCTGTGATCTAAGAAATCCTCCAACCATCAACAAAGTGAAGCTCACAATTAAAGAACTAAGAAAATTAGAATTCATGTGGTATGAAGACCTAGCTTTTGCAGAAATCTGGAAAAACATCAGAAAACCTGTGATAATAAATCTCCATCAACATCTAGTAGAAATGTGAATCACGGAGAAAATTCTGGAGCACTTGACCACAGAAATAATCCATACATTATTTAAAAAAGGAGATAAAACCAACCCAGATAATTACAGAGGAATAACCCTTCTGGACTTCACATACAAAATTACTCTCGCATAATTTACAACAGAATCAAAAACATTCTGGAGCCACAATTTGGAGAATACTGCTGCAGAAGCTACTCAGACCAAATTCTCAGCCTGAAACTAATAATAGAATATTACAAGTGCATAAATAAATAGCTTCTTAATCTCATTCATTGATTTCAAAACAGCTTATAATAGTATCCATAGACCCACACTTTTACAAATCCTCAGAACATACGGTCTTCACCACAAGTTTTAAAAAAATCATCAAGCTAACTTTAACCAACATGAATTCCAAGGTAAAGATCAAGGGAGAAATGTCAAAAGCTTTTACAATAAAAACTGTCCTCAGACAAGGTGATGGATTATCTCCACTTCTTTTCAGTTTGGCTCTAGATTACACATGAAACTTTGGCAATAGCCTAACCCACTTAAATCAAAATGGGAGTGAAACCCTCAATTAAAACAAACTGCCTGGGATCTGCAGATGATTTAGCCCTCTCAGCCCTTGACTTGGAAGAAGTTCATGCCCAGATCACCATTCTTCAAAAAATTGCCCTAAAAATAGAATTATAATCCTTTGAGAAAACTGAGATTAAGCCCATGAAACCCCTGAGCATAAATAAAGTCTAAATTATATTTTTAAAATTTGCATAGTTCTAAAATTTAAATATCTTGGAAAAATCACCACACACAACTTAAAAGAGAAAGAAACATGGAATAACAGAACTAACAAAATGAAAAATGTCCAATTTCTAACCTGGTCAACTCATAATAAGAAATGCCTTCCAATGGACACTAAGATCCGCCACTACTAAACCATAACTCATAAGTAAGGGCCTTATTTTTTGGTGAAATAAAACTGTTGATTTCGGTGTTAAAACTAACACTATTTCGGTAGGTATTTCGTGAAATAAATTGTCATACTGATCGATGTTTCTTGTGAAATATTCCTTATGGTATGGGGTAAATCTAACTATTTTTGTAATTAGGGGTTTTAAAGTGAACACTTGTAATGTATTAAATTGTTATTAAACCTTAGAACACCGAGCTCGATAGCTGCAGTCGCTTAATTGCGGTCAGTATCCAGTAATCGGGAGATAGTGGGTTCGAGCCCCACTGTCGGCAGCCCTGAAGATGGTTTTCCGTGGTTTCCCATTTTCACACCAGGCAAATGCCGGGGCTGTACCTTAATTAAGGCCACGGCTGCTTCCTTCCACTTCCTAGGCCTCTCCTATCCCATCGTCGCCATAAGACATATCTGTGTCGGTGCGACGTAAAGAAAAAAAAACCTTAGAACAACCAAATATACAAAATGTTGTAGAAATAAATACTGGTAAGCCTATATAAATCACTGAAACCTCAAAATGAAGTTAGGCGGAAGTTAGGAATTTACACGTAGCCTACACGTTTTCGCCGGTCCCGTGGTGTAGGGGTAGCGTGCCTGCCTCTCGCCAGGAGGCCCCAGGTTCGATTTCCGGCCAGGTCGGGGATTTTTTCTCGACCTGCGGGCTGGTTCGAGGTCCACTCAGCCTACCTGATTAGAACTGAGGAGCTATTGACGGTGTGATATCGGCCCCGGTCTCGAAAGCCCAGAATAATGGCCGAGAGGATGCGTCGTGCTTACCACACGACCCCTCGTAATCTGCAGATCTTCAGGCTGAGCAGCGGTCACAGGGCAGGCCAAGGCCCTCTCAGGGCGTTAAGTGCCGTGGGGTTTGGTTTGGTTGTACATGTTTTAACATTTTGAATGACTTGTCTCCAAAGTAAAAAACTACGCATGGTTTCAACATTATCAGGATTCAGAGTTGTGCGACAGCCAGAAAGTATGTTTTTGTAAACAAAGCAGCCCCTTTCGCTGACCACATTAGACGTCGGAAACCATAATACTTGCGAACACTTGGTGCAAATCCTCCTAAAACTTCACTAACAATGTCTTCTTTCGTCTCTCACACCAGACGTGCTTTCACTGCATTTTGCAAAGCCATATATCCCTGGAAGATATTCATGGATATGCTGGTGCTGCCCGGCAGGGGATGAGTAACTCAGGCGGTTAAGGCGTTGGCTTTCTGAGCCCAAGTTGGTAGGTACAATCCTGGCTCAGTCCGGTGATTAAATACGTCAGCCCCGTGTTACTAGTTGTATTGGCGCGTAAAAACCTCATGTGGGACAACATTCCGACATCTCGGCATCTCCGAAAACCGTAAAAGTAGTTAGTGGAACGTAAAAACAATAACATTATTACAACTCAACCAGGCGATTTATTTGTTTATTTATTTGTTTATTTATTTATTTATTTATTTGCTCTTTGCTTTACGTCGCACCGACACAGATAGGTCTTACGGCGACGATGGGATAGGGAAGGCCTAGGGATTGGAAGGAAGCGGCCGTGGCCTTAAAACCCCGGCATTTGCCTGGTGTGAAAATGGGAAACCACGGAAAACCATCTTCAGGGCTGCCGAGAGTGGGGCTCGAACCCACTATCTCCCGATTACTGGATACTGCCTCCACTTAAGCGACTGCAGCTATCGAGCTCGGTGCGATTTATTTAGAATAGGCCTACTAATATCGTCATATTTGATAATAAAGTCGGTGTTATTTATCTTCCCTTTTATATTCATCCATGTCGTCATGCCAGGATTATCCCATTTTTCTATAGAAATGCTGGCTTGCATGAATGCTTTTGTTGTGTCTATTACAAATTGCTCTCTATCACTTTTCAACTACTTTGCGATGTGTAAAGTATCGCCGATTGTTATTTGCCGCTTAAAATTATGTTCATTTGCTTCATTCTTCTTCTTTTTGTGTGTTTCTGATTCTCTACAGTATTTATCGCACGCATCTCTCCGTTTTCACGTAATGCGAACATTACAGTACTTACACATTAGAATCTTTCTTGCAGCATCAAATACATAGAACGCCTCACTGTTGTATTCCTCGGCCCTCGGAAAAACGGTTGTGACTTTAGTTTTCAGCATTTTTGTACTTAAATGCTGAACATTTGCTGATAAAGGTTCATAAGTGGCGAACTTTCAATGCTGTATCTACAACCGAACTTGCTACGATCACAACGCCATTTGCTGTAATCGATAACAGATATCGATTTTTAATTATTGCCTTAGAGATCACGGAACTGAATACACATACTTCCGATACACAGGGCTCGTCACTTTGTGTGCATTTTTGTAGAGAATATACAGCACTATCAATCAACTGAGAAGAAAACTACTATAGTCAAGTTCTCAAGAGCATTTAAAGGTTTATTGGAGATTTTTTCCGATACGATTTCGCATTTTTCTTACCAAGTGGGGTATATTTCGTGATTATTTGCCCGATTCGCGTAATAAACAGATTTCGCGATATTTCGCGAGTTCATTTCGCTAAAATACGTTACGGTACGGTACCTACAAGGTCATATAAAGGCTAGAAAGAAGATATGAAAAATTTCGTGCTTATCGCTATTACCAAAAAATACGGCCCATACTCATAAGCCTCTTATGTTTGTAAAACCCTGTTCCAAATTAAAAGTGAAGGAAGAATTGATCAGCTCCTCAAAACTGAAAAAAGAATCATCAGAACTTGCATAAATAAAAAATACTAGGTCGAAGGAGTTTGGAGAATCCTTCCAAGTGACACTGTCTATCGAGAGATTGGCTCAATCACCCGCACAACGAAGAAGAATCTTGCATTTCTTACACATCTTGCGACTGCCAGGAAATCAGATTTTATAACAACAATAACAACAATAACAACAACAACAATTATTATTATTAAGTTGATTTTCTAAAAAGTAATCACAAGCTATTGTCCTGGGTTGGCATTCTGAAAAGGTGGTCACCCTATTTCTATCATATTAATCTGTAAAACTATTAATTATAATGAACAAAATTCTTGAATATCCAGCAATAGAGTTCTTTATTTTAATTTGAAAATTACCCAGGTTATTAAAAAATAAGTAAACCAATAGAAAGCTCTTTGGGAGAGAAATCTGAATTTTGAGCAGTTTTAATGAAATATTTCTCAAACCCCTTCAACTAAACTAAAGAAATTCAAATGTAATTATATAATACCTTACAGCCCAAACCATTATTATAGAACATACTCTACTGACAGCATGGAACACACCGCTTAATTGAGCAGTAATCTAGGTCGGCTAAGTTTATTATGGAACAGACAAGGTAATTCTGAAGAACAAAAAGGTTTCTTTCTTTTTACTAGTGGCTATACGTCGCACCAACACAGATAGGTCTTATTACGATGATGGAATAGGAAAGGCCTAGGAGTTGGAAGGAAGCAGCCATGGCCTAATTAAAGCCTGGTGTGTAAACGGGAAACCACAGAAAACCATCTTCAGGGCTGCCGACAGTGGGATTCAAACCTGCTATCTCTCCGATGCAAGCTCACAGCTCACCGCACGGCCAACTCACCCGGTCAACACAAAGGTTTCAGAGGAGGAAAAGCAAAAGAATAGCAATGATGAGAATATGCATGTTTACCCAAGAGGGCCAAGATGGAGTACTGACTTATGCAGAAGATTGATCAATGAATGAATGAATGAATGAATGAATGAATGAATGAATCAATCAATCAATCAATCAATCAATCAATAGGGGTTGTTGCCCAGTGACAGATGCAAAGAACTTACAAATTTATCAAACATTTCCCTTGATAAATAATATTATTCCATTCCCTAATTCCTCTTCCTTTAAATTAATATTTGCCTCAATTTGTCCTCTTGAAATCCAACTCTTTATCTTTCTGTCCGACTCATTGGCTGAACGGTCAGCGTACTGGCCTTCGGTTCAGAGGGCCCGGGTTCGATTCCCAGCCGGGTCGGGGATTTAAACCTTAATTGGTTAATTCCAATGGCACGGGGGCTGGGTGTATGTGTTGTCTTCATCATCATTTCATCCTCATCACGACGCGCAAGTTGCCTATGGGTGTCAAATAGAAAGACCTGCACCTGGTGAGCCAAACCCGTCCTGGGATATCCCGGCACTAAAAACCATACGATATTTCATTTCATGATCTTTCCTACCAGTAAAAGCTCTACTCAAGTTTATATGTCTACTAATGTTATTCCTCGCCATCTCTCCTTTGGCATCCGACTTGTTGGCTGAACGGTCAGCGTACTGGCCTTCGGTTCAGAGGGTCCCGGGTTCGATTCCCGGCCGTGCCAGGGATTTTAACCTTAATTGGTTAATTTCAATGGCACGGGGGCTGGGGTATGTGTTGTCTTCATCACCATTTCATCCTCATCACGATCCGCAGGTCGCCTACAAGAGTCAAATAGAAAGACCTGCACCTGGCAAGCCGAACCCGTCCTGGGATATCCTGGCACTAAAAGCCATACAACATTTCATTTCATTTCTCCTTGGCAGCTTGGAACATATTGCTTTACTGAACATTGCATTTCCCTACTCCCAAGATTTACTTTTTTTTTTTGCTAGTTGCTTTACGTCGCACCGACACAGATAGGTCTTATGGCGACGATGGGACAGGGAAGGACTAGGAGTGGGAATGAAGCGGCCGTGGCCTCAATTAAGGTACAGCCCCAGCATTTGCCTGGTGTGAAAATGGGAAACCACGGAAAACCATTTTCAGGGCCGCCGACAGTGGGATTCGAACCTACTATCTCCCGAATACTGGATACTGGCCGCACTTAAGCGACTGCAGCTATTGAGCTCGGTCCCCCAAGATTTACAACTTTTTTGTAACACTACTCTTTTGCTGCTTATCACCCATCCTTTGGATCTTTTTTAGTTTTCATGTCAAGTAATCCTGGTGTGGGTCCTATACACTGGAACCATATTCTAATTGGAGTCTTGACATCTTTACTACAGCCCCTAAGTACCTTCCTAACCATATGAAGAGATCTGTAACCTTTATTTACAACCTTAATAATGAGATTACTCCTATTGAAGGTCTTTCCGTATATTAACACCCAAGTACTTCCTGTAATTCACGTGAGGTACTTTCAGCCCATCAACACAGTAATTAAAACTGAGAGGCTATTTCCTCTTAGTGAAACATATAACCTGACTTTTCACCCTGTTTACCATCATACTACTGTCTGCTGTCTGTCTCACAATGTCGTTGAGTCTTTTGTCAGTCACTCATAGTTTTGTAACTTATTTATTATTCTATACAGTATAACCTCATCTACAGAAAGCCTTATCTGTGATTCTATTTCTTTACTCATATCATTTACATACACAAGAAATTACAAAGGTCCAATACGCATACTGACTTGCAGGACCCCCTCTTAATCATTACAGGATTAGATAATTCGTCACCTACTCTAAATCTCTTGAGTTCTAAATATTACTTAAATATTTAAGCACCCATTCAACCTCTCTTTTTTTTATCAGGAGCCTCCTAAGGTCTGCCGGATTATGTGGAACATGTGGTTGAGAACAACACAAAGTTGGATAAAAATAGATTTAAATTTAGATTGTAAATCAATGAAATTATAAAAAACAGAAACTCATTACATGTAACTGATCTTTCACAAGAATTGAAGGCGCACTAGATTGTTTTGTAGGATATGTCATTTTAAAATCTGAAGTAGTTTTCCTTTAAATACTCTATTTCTACATTCTTTCAATCTGGTTGATGAACAAAACATCAGTCACTAGATTTTGTACTAAAACCCAGGGGCATAGACAGACCGGTTTTCTTGGGTCATTTTTCCGGGGCCCAGCCGTCCCTTGGCAAAAAAAAAAAAAAAAAAAAAAATCTACACTGGTGGAAAAAAATACATCCTAATACCAAGAAGGGGTTGTGCTAGATTAACAAACGTTGGTAGGCGTGTTTATACATCTGAAAGATGACGTTGATTCAAATTTCCTGCAAATCACATTAGCATGGCGCTAGTAGCAGTCCCATAACATTGAACATCAGGTTTGCTTTAAATACAGGCTGTACTATGCGAGAGCAGTACTTGTGAAATTGGACAGAGAGACTGTGAGTGGGTCAAGAATCCCTTTATGATGACAATGATGAAGAGGCCAGTATCAATAATTCACTGCGGTTGAACGAAGCTGTATAATAGGGCTACGTGAAGGTGAATTTTCCTTCCACGCCATTGCAGAATTACTTGGCAGGAATGTCTCCAATGTGCATGCGTGCTGGCAGCAGTGGTCACAATAAGGTACTGGGCTCCGGATGTCCCCGTGGCACCACCGAGAGGGCGGACTGCGGTATTCGGCATATGGCTGTGGCGCAGCGGACTGCGTCTGTAAGCAGAAATTTGAGCAGCAGTTGGCACCATGGTGATGTAACGAACTGTTCTAAATCGGTTATCTGAAGGACAGTTCCGAGCCAGATACCCTGCGGCGTGCATTCCACTTACCCTAAACCACCGCTGTCTGCGACTTAAGTGGTGTCAAGTGAGAGCTCATTAGAGGTTAGAGTGGAGGTCCGCTGTGTTTTCTGATGAAAGCTGGTTCTGCCTTGGTGCCAGAGATGGCTGTGCGTTGGTTAGAAGAAGGCCAGGTGAGCGCCTGCATTTCACCTGTCTGCGGAGTCGACATACTGGACCTACATCGGGAGTTCTGGTCTGGAGAGCAATTTCCTATGACAGCAGAAGCACTCTCATGGTTATCCCACACACCCTGACTGCAGATGTATATGTCTGTCTGGTGATTCAACCTGTTGTACTGCCATTCATGAATAGCATTCCCGGGGGTGTTTTCCAACACGATAGTGCACATCCCATGCCGCTGTTGTAACAAACGTGCTCTACAGAATGTCAACATGTTGCCTTGGCCTGCTCAATCAACTGATCTGTCCCCAGTCGAGGACGTATGAGACATCATTGGAGGATAATTCCAGCATCATCCACAACTGGCATTAACCATCCCTGTATTGACTGATCAAGTGCAACAGGCATGGAACTCCATCCCACAAGCTGACATCCAGCACCTGTACGACGCAATGCATGCACGTTTGCATGTCTGCATTCAACAAGTCAGGCAGTTACACCGGTTATTAATGGACCACCATAGCACATTTCGGATGGCTTTCCTCGTGCAGATATTTACCTGTAGCATTTTACCTTTAATTAATTAAATATGTTACCTTGAAAAATATACTGCCAAAATTTCCATATTCTACATTCCTTATTTCATGGTGGTTGAATATTGTTTTCTGCTGTGTAAATGAATAAAAAATTGAAAAATAAATGAAATAAGCCATCAAAAATTGTCTGGTCGTACTTGCGGAACGCCAGCAATTTATTAGCAGTTAACTTTATATTTTTGTGTTTGTAAGCAATATAATAGGAAAGAGTAGGTTTTACATCGCTTTGAAGAAACCACACTTTTGTCTTCAGGGAAGAGCGTGCGGTTATTGAGACTGCTTGTCTAACTCCCCCTCCTCCATTTGTCTAGTCACCCTTCCTTTATTGTTGTAACAATGTTAGTTGCAAATATTGTCATTTATAGTGAAGTTCATTTATCTGTTTGGTGTCCGACTCGTTGACTGAATGGTCAGAGTACTGGCCTTCGGTTCAGAGGGTCCCGGGTTCGATTCCCGGCCGGGTCGGGGACTTTTAACCTTCATTGGTTAATTCAAATGCCCTGGGGGCTGGGCGTTTGTGCTGTCCCCAACATCCCTGCAACTCACACACCACACATAACACTATCCTCCACCACAATAACACGCAGTTACCTACATGTGGCAGATCCCGCCCTCCCTCATCGGAGGGTCTGCCTTACAAGGGCTGCACTCGGCTAGAAATAGCCACACGAAATTAAAAATCTGTTTGGTTTTCGATCTTAAATTTCTAGTTTAGGCATAACGAGTGGAAAAGAAAGTGTGAGCTCTTAAGTTGTTCCCTGTTGGCTAGTATAGGGACTGATGAATCATCCTCTAGGGGCAGCACCGTTACTATCTGAGGGTTGGTATCTGTAGTTGTAATATGTTTATATTCGGCAGTGTTGTTCTGTTAAGGCATAAACTTATGTGTCGTGCATTATTGTTAAGTGAATATGAAGAGTGTATGATTTGGTGATGGTATTCATTTATTTAGTGTAAACATAGTGCTGAGCTTATAGAACTTACAAACATACCGAGGAAGAAATAATGTCTACTTGCTTCGTTCCAGGCTGTAAGTCTGGCTATAAAACTACGAAAGGTAACCACTTCATCAAACCAACTAAAAATGAACCAAAATGTTCAAAATGGGAATAGGCAGTTCCCAGAAAAGACAAAAATCTTGCTAAGGAATTTGTAGTTAAACGGGACTCACTTTTAATATAAGGCGAACAGGTAAATATTCCTAGAGATAGATGGAAACTGAAAACTGGCACTGTACCTCATATATTCCCCAATTTGCCACTATATCTCACAAAACAATTAAAGAAATGAAAATCACACCACAAAAGACAGTCTCCGAAGATGGAGGAAAGTTCAAGAAACAAATTACACAGGCCTCACCCCAATTAATTTCAATGCTTTTTCTGAGAGTGCTAAAAGAAATGAAGTAAGTTCAGACACAGCTAAAAAGATAATAAGTTCACTTACAAAAATGTAGACACAGGAATGTAATATAATGACTATCCGTAATAAATTGAAAAACACTAATGGTACGATTTTGTTGTTAGAAAACCAACTAAGAGATTCCAAATTACAAATTATTTAAGTGAGCCAACATTAAGCAGAAAGTGAAAGATGATTATTGACACCATGCTAAAAAAGAAGAAAGGGATGAGGCTCATCTCCGAGATTAGTTAAAGGCCTTAAGTGTCATTACGGGCTGAACACCTGTGCCAGTAGTGGTATCGAGAACTATTTCTGTGACGAGAAGAGTGTAAATAATCGCACGGGAACTCTCATATTTGACAAAGTAAAATGAAGAAAAGAGGTTCAGTTTAATACCAAGTCATTAAAAGTTGATGGATTCGTAAACTTATGAGAACACACCCAAGAACACGGAAAAATAAACACACATATCATGCATTAGTGTGCATGTTTCAGCCCTATTGCGTAAATTGGGTTAACCGGTTTTTGTGTACGCAAGCCGAAATTCCACACCCAGTGATATTTTGTCACAAATTTTAATCTAGGTGGTCTTACAATTGGAGAAAATTGGCGCCAGAATTATTGGTTTCACTTCAAACTAAGTCAGTCTAATAAAAAGGTGTGGAAATGTTTAAGAATAAATGGAAAAGGGAAGGTCATGTGGTCTATTTCTAATCCTTTTGATTCTATTAGGAGACTGAACCGTTTCAGATGCTGTACAGATAATTAAGGGCATCAAAAATTATTTCCACGACAAAAAGCAAGTCTATTACAATAATGAAGTTGTGCACTTTAAATTCTATTGACAGGTTTTTGAAATGGATAACTGCCATAAATTTGCAGGTTTGAAAGTTTGCCACAAGTTAACGTCTGCACATATAAAACCCACTTATTTCTGCTCATGAATGTGAGACTTGCCTTTCAGTTATTTAGTAATTCTGTTGCAAATGGCATAAAGATTTTTAGGCAGATAAACTCAAGAGGGATTTGAAGACAGTGAACCGACAGAAACGTTCATTAGGGAATTAAATATCCTAACACTCGTAGGTGTATTAAATATTTCTACACCAGCAGAGGTTCGTTATAAAGACTGAACAGGGAATGAAACCTCAATAAAATGGAGAAATTACCTCAGTGGGAATAATAATAATTTTGCTTCGGAAAGAACTCTTGAATCCCTAAGAGTAACAATCGAGAGCACCATACAGGTGTCCAAGTTTTTATGGAAAAGTGGATTCCGAGATGTGCTCACAGCCAAATTTAATCAAGATCCACTAGAACGGCACTTTATTATACAGTACTGTGCTCAGTAAGATGTGATGACCACTCTTCAACAATAGATTTTCTGAATTTACACATGCTGCAGTCTATTTATATCCCAACAAAACTTGCCCTGTCATCAGGTAGTAATTGTGAGCCCACGTCTGATCTGACATTGACATCATTCGTCAATTAAATAACACTGGCTAAAAAGACAGAAGAGACAAATGTGTCTGTAGTATAAAAAAGCACAAAATAAAATAAGACAGGCACTAGACTTCACTAAGAACATGGATGACCTCTTACTGGACTGGGAGAACAATTTAGACCTACCGGTACTTAATGTTAATAACCACAGTCTTGGTAAGGACTGTTTGATTTATTATCTAGGAGGATATATAGTAAGCAATGTATCCATGGTCACAAAATGTCATAAATGTGTCAGCCTGCTTCACAGAAAGCCTACTGAAGAAATAGTTGCCGCGGCCCTCACACTTATTAGTGACTATAGCAATAAGTACAGCATTGACAATACTTTCTTCACCCATCCTTCAAGAGCAGTTTATAATGTGTTCTTGCAAGTTGAAAGTGTATTGGAACAAAACCGCTCTTGTGAACATAGTCTATATAGCGATATATTTTACTAGTGTTTGGACTGTTTTCACAGTATCACTATTAATTTGAAAGAATTAGGGAGCTGTGATGACCATGTTGTGGAGATTATCCCTAAACTAAAGTGTTGAATTTATTTTTTTAACAAGGCAGATGAGAAAGGAAAAATCTTCTGACACCACACAGTCTACCCGGAAGCTATCTAAACTATCTGACAACTGACTTCTGGAATGGTAAACAAAAGCATAATATTTTGCATGCAATAATTGTCTTTTATTCGTATGCTGACTTGTAAGCTCAAGCTCACTTACTGCTGGAAGAGCAGCCTAGCGGAGGAACCGATGAATTAGGGGAGGGATCACACTTTTACTTTCTACTCACTATGATTTAGGGATTGCGTTCATGTAGTAATTGTGCCATACGGTAATAAGCTTGCTTGTTAAAAATTTCTTTAACTGTTTTGGTTTTTGTTTTTGATATGATTTGATTAGTGGTAATAATCGAGTCATAAGTCATAGCAACTATCTTTTTTTCTTGCGAAAAGGAGACGACATGGAAAATCTACAATATGCATTTGGAAATATAGGGCATGTACTTATGCATAGTGCCTGAAAACAAATTCTGACTTCAGGAGATTCTCGTAGGAAAGTGACAGAACACAGGCCATTGGTAAACATTGTTTTATTATGGTATAGACAACAAGTACATAAGACTACGCACAAAGGACAGGTCTCCACTGGTTACAGGCTTTCAAAATAATCACCCAAGGCTTCCACTGTACGTTGCCAGCGGTGGGGCAGGCGCTGAATACCATTCGCTGCATGTGTATCGCTAACGTGTGACACCTCTCTCCGAAATGCTGTTACGATGTCCTCTTTGTTAGCATACCATTGTCCACATAATGGCTTCTTGACTTTGGGGATTAGATCATAGTCACACACCTAATGCTCCCCGCAGCCCTGCATGGCATTGGCGTGCATTTCTGCTGCAGAGAACTGCTATTTTAATATATGATCGTTGCTCCTGCTGCTTGTTGACTTCCATTTTGTGATGCTCTCACTCACACACTGAACTTGGGGGCATGCTTAGACCCACACTGTTGTTTACATACACCATCTAGGGGCATCATACGCAAGTACATACCGTATGTTTCCAAATGCATATCTTAGATTTTCCTTGTTGTCTCCTGTTCGCGAGAAAAAAATAGTTGCCATGACTTATGATTCAACCTCCATATCAGTCACCATGAGCAATTACTATAAGACGGAAGTTAAACTGTATTTATGTTCAGTTGAATAATAATGTATATTTCTTTCTTTTTAAATATAGAACTAGGCCTATCAGCAAACCATTACTATGCTAATTACATTTTTTAGACAGCCTTTTTATTTAGCATTTAGGAACCAAAAAAGCATTAATAACAGGCCACATTATAATTTAAATAAAATGATTATTCTAACTTTAAGGTAGTTTAAGTATCATACTGCATTTTATGATTGTTTTGTACTGTACTGTATGCTACAACCATATCAGGTTGCTAATATATTTTATTACTATCATTTCATTTAGAGAAGAAGCTATTCCACCCTTCCATGTGGGCTCCACATTAAAGGGAGGCCTCACCTTGCAAGTCCTCGTGAAATAACAAAGAACGTTAAATTATACAAACAAACCTGTTACACAGAGCAGAGAAGAATTTAGTCAAATTTAATTTAATGTATATTATAATTATGTGAGGATGAACTAGTCCAGTATACCTATATAAAGACTTTGTTAATGTGCTCAACGTTGGAGTAAAACAAGGAATAATTTTTAAGACAACTGAAAAATGTATTTTCAATATTTATTCATTGTAAAACAAGATACAGTACATAATAAAAAGTTAAAAACTTAACTTCAGCTTTTAGAATGTTTTGATTTAATTTGATGAAGATTGAACTTAAGAAATGTATAAGAAATATACAAAAAATCACTTAATGTTTTTGTAAGGGAGGTCAATGAAAGTTTCTTGCCCGGGGCATTTATGGTTGAGAGAGGGAGGGGGAGGGGGGTCAAGTCATTTGCCCTGGGCCCGTCAAAGCTGTCTACGGCCCTGCCAAAACCAATTTAAATCTTACTACTTTATTGTTTTTGTGATGTTTTGTCAGAATGAACTGTAAATTTGCTTTTGACCTTCTTATTGCACTTCATGAAATTATTTAATATGACCTTAGAGAACAAAATTCGTTAAGTTGTACTGCATCCAAATTAATTTTTTTATTTTCATTGTTCAGCAGGTATAAACCATCAGCTGAACAGATTGGTGACATCATCAGGGGGCAGCTTGCGTAGCTCATCAACTATTTCAAGAAGCAAATATAAACCATCTCGTCTTGAATGTCTCTGTCCCCTACAT
This sequence comes from Anabrus simplex, assembly GCF_040414725.1. Classification (NCBI taxonomy): domain Eukaryota; kingdom Metazoa; phylum Arthropoda; class Insecta; order Orthoptera; family Tettigoniidae; genus Anabrus; species Anabrus simplex. The sequence continues at coordinate 1,060,085,901 of NC_090265.1, forward strand.
GCTGAGCTTTGTGAAGCCGTGACCATGGTGAACTCAGCATATGGGTTCCAGATTATGGTGGACATTTTAACTGTCTTTCTTCATCTTGTCATTACACCCTACTTCTTCCTACTTGACCTTCTTTACCCAGTAACATATGGTAATACCGACCCTTCCTTTCTATTCCTACAGCTTGCTTGGATTGTAGCCCATGTATTGAAACTCTTCCTGATCATCCAGCCATGTTCTGCTACATGTAATGAGGTAAGTTAGACCACAAATAAAATTCTGTGCATGCATGCAGTGTCACAGAGTGATGGAACATTCTCAGGTATGAACAAATAAACAAATAAAAGCTCCTAAGAAAGATAGGAACATACAAAAAAGGAAAAGCATAATAACAAGCTAGTGTAGATAAAGGGAACAACAGAAAAGAGTGACAATGAGAAATATACACGAGAAACATGCAGTTGTTAAATTTGTGAATTAATTGTGGTAGCCACCCACCAAGTCCTTAAGTGCTTCCTGAACAATCTCATTCCATCTAATCAAATAGCAAGCACTAGTTATTGAATGATCATCATCATCATCCAGCTGACAGATTACTTATCAATTGTCTACTTAGTCCTTTCTTAAATGAGTTTGAAGAACTTGGAAATTTAAATAAATAAATAAATAAATAAATAAATAAATAAATAAATAAATAAATAAATAAATAAATAAATAAATTAATTAATTAATTAATGAATTAATTAATTAATTAATTAATTCTCCATTGATCTGCATTTAGGGCAATCACTCAAGTGGTATATTCCCTGTCAGTTCTTTACATAGTCCTTTCAAATAATAGCAAAGGGTTTGAAAATTGATCAAACATTTCCCTTGATAAATAAATAGTATTATACCATTCCCTAATTCCTCTTGCTATAAATGAATATTTGCTCCAATTTGTCCTCTAGCATTACAACTTTATTTTCATATTATAATCTTTCCTACCTATAAAAGCTCCACTCAAGTTTATTTGTTTACTAATGTCATTCCACACCATCTCTCCACTGAGAGCTCAAGCAGCTCATCTTCTTTCTCTCGTCTTCCCAGCCCAAACATTGCAACATTTTTGAAACGTTACTCTTTTGTCAGAAATCACTCAGATCAAATCAAGCTGCTTTTCTTTGGATTTTTCCAGTTCATGAATCAAGTAATCCTGGTGAGGGTCCCATACAACATACTCTAGCAGTTTTTTTTTTTATCAGAGACTTACACACTCTCTCCTTTACATCTTTACTACAACCCCTATACACCCTCATACCCATGTGCGAAGATCTGTATCCTTTATTTACAATCCCGTGTATGTGTTTACCCCAATGAAGACCTTTTATTATATTAACACCTAGGCACTTATAGTGATCCCCATAAGGAACTTTCACCTCAAAATGCAGTAATAAAAATCCGTGAGTAATTAAAAATGAGAGGACTTTTCCTCTTTGTAAAACAGTGTCTCCACCGCTCGGCAAATACATGTATAGAAGATAATCTGAACATCTGATCATTGAGACAGTCATATGGAGGCACAGCCCACAGTTCATGACATTCGGTGCCCACCCGTCAGCATTTATTCGGGACTTATCAGCAACATTTAATTAGAATTGAGGGGGAAAGGTAAAATTGAACAATAATAGAAAATATTTCTAGCAACATTATATAGGTAGCTTATACAATTTTGCAATAGTAATTTTCTTTTATTGAGCAAAATTAAGCAGAGTAATGAAAAACATACTTGTAAAAATATGTATTTCTAAGTCTGTAATAGTATGAAGGTTCGGTTTCCTTCAAAATATTGGGAGCAACTGCCACCCCTTGCCACCCCCGAATTACTCCTATGGTTAGGGGTTTGTTTAGAAGAGTTATTGGGAGTAGCATTTAAGGAAATGGGATAGACTAGGGAGCAGTGATGAGGGTATGGGAAAATGAAAGTTAAGTAAGGATGATGTTAAGCAAGGATGATATAATTTTTTTTGTGTTTAACTTTAGAAGTAAGTTATTGTAAAGAAAGGAATAGAAACAAATAATTTAATAGACATATATTTGTCAGATATTGTTATAGGAATTGAATCATGGCTGAGAAATTATATTATGGGTGTGGAAATTTTCTCACGGAACTGGAGTGTTTATCGTAGAGACAGGTTAGGAACAATAGGAGGGAGAGTATTCATACTGGTGAAAGAAGAAATTGTAAGCTACGAAAAAAGGATGAGAAACATGAAATTCTATGTATAAGGCTCATCTCTAAAGATAATAAGCAACTTGTTGTTTTTTGGGTAGCACATTCCTGGAACTGGTGACACTGACTGTGATGCAGAATTATTTGACAAGATAATCAGCTATGTGAGAAAGGAACGTTAGTGTAGTGGGTGATCTCAATATGCCAAATATTAACTGGGAAGTTAAAGAGTTGAGAGTTGCTATAATAGTCCCAGTGTAAAAAGGTAAGGGTGATAAACATAAAGTAGATAATTACAGGTCAGTCAACTTGACATGCATTGACTGGTTTAACAGAAGGCAGTCTGGGTTTCAGAAAGGTTATTTATTGAATTGAGGCTCAACTCGCACAATTCCAGCAAGATGTAGCAAACAATTTAGATTCAGGAGATCAAATGGACTGTATCGCTATTGACCTACCCAAGACTTTTGTCAAGTCCAATTGCACTCATTTTTGCTAGTAGTCTCCCATGATCTACCCTATCAAATGCCTTAGATAGGTCAATCACAATACAGTCCAATTTTAATTTTATGTAGAATTTTAATTTTATATAAAAACATTTTTAGACTTGACTAACACTATTAATTTTACTAGTAAATAAATAGGCACATGATATTTGTTAGATAACTTTGAAACCACTCTGTCAGCTCTACAAGAAATTTGACTGAACGACTCTGCCAGCAGAAAACAAGCCAATGCTCTGTTAAAAAATGTGGAGAATTTAACAGTCTTATTTGATTTGATTTTACTCAGAAAAGTTCTAATGCAATGTTACTCGTTATCAAAGACCCTATAGTCCAGTAGCATGACCTACGAAGTTGTAAAATCAGTGAAGGAAAAGACACTTGAAGTTTTATGATCTTTTAGAACTGAAGAATGATTTACTCACTGCATGAAAGTAACAGAGAAATGTGGATTTAACTTAGAGCAGCAGAATTGCCAAGAAAAAGCAACAATCAGGCAAAAGTTGGTGATGGGAATAAAGCTCCATTTGAGATAGTGCAACAGTACTACAAAGTTACAATGCAGTTTCCTGTTATTGGCATACTTAAGCAAGAGATAGGGACCATACTTCAAGAAAATAACTTGGATGTCTCAACTATTTAAGGCAAGTTCTAAATGGAAGCAAAGTAGACGTGGCCAGTGTAAAACATGTTTGTAAATTTTATACCTCAGACAAAAAAACTACCTGAGCTCCAGTGTTTCTTTTTGCAAAATGGAAAAGAAAAAGATGTCCAAAAAAAGAGCTACTGTTTTGTAGAGAAGTATTTGAAAAGTTTGTTCACTCTCATTATTTAATTTTCCATTTGCTTTTTACAGTTTCAATGAATTCAGCAACATGTGAGAGGAATTTTTCATGCTTGCGGTGTTTAAAAACATATGCAAGAAAATCTATGAGAGGTTATTCTCTTTGGCTTTTTAGCTATTAAAAGGAGTACTGGTGTTGCCATTTCAAAAGTAATTAATGACTTCAATTCAAATTGAAAGAATATTTCATTTTGTGTAAAAATATGATATGATCAGATTATGTAAAATAAAGACAAGATTTTGCCTTTTGCCCATGTTGCCTGCTTGATTTTTACTTTTTGGATAAAAACAGGCCAAGTAACAAATATATTTGAATTAGGTCTACTTTTTAATTCTGTGCAAAAGTTTTTCATTTTTTCAGAGGTTAGGATGTTAAATAAAAGTGATTAACATCGAATATTACAGGAAAGTTAGAGAATATTAGCAATAATTATGTAGTCGTAAAAATTGCTCTCATGGATTCATGAATCCCCCGGTAATCCCTGCCCCCCCTCCCCTACACCCCCAATCAAAATGCTTGAATTACGCTCATGCACCTAACTTATACATATCATTGCAGTTCAAATGAAGACTATTAGAGCGTAGATCCGTAACTCCTATCCACCCATTAGGATCAATAAATCTCACTCCCAGCTTCCCAAATACCCACTCCACAGTTTCATTTAAATACCTGGCCACCCTCCAGTCAGTATCCCTTCTACACAGTACTGGACTGATAATAATCTCACTCCCTTAAACTTCTCCTACACTGTCATAACCAGATTTCATACATCCCCAACTATGTTAGTACCTATTTCTGCTTGCCTTACATTGTTGGTACCAATGTGGAAAAGTACCACCTTCTCCTTACCCTGCCCTTTTTATCAACATCTGCCTCGACCTAATTCCTGGATAACACCTGTCTTCTACACACTTCCTCACATGCCTAACAACAGAGTTGCCCATGACCAGAGCCTCAACTCTACCCACCTCATTAGAATCCCTCCTCTCCAAGTCTCTTGTAACTTCCCTGACACCTGCAGAACCTACTTCCTCCTCCCTTCCCTCCCTCTCACAAAACTTTTCTACCTCCCTCTTGCTATCTTCTACTCTACATTCTCATTTCCTACCAGTGCCTTTCCTCTTGCCTCCCTCCTCTGTAACACTTTCCTGTTTCCCCCTCTGCTGTTCTTCCTGCAGTGACTCATGATACCTCTCTTGAACTCACTCCCTAAGGAGAACCCTTAGCTCTCATTTACCTTTCCCTTAAAGCATTAGCCCTCTTGTCTTCCACAACTTCTCCCCTTCTTTCCCCTCCCTCTTGCCTACCTACAATATTCTGTATATTGATTGAAGGAGACGCACCTATGTTCTGATTATTATTTTTTGTGTTTGAATGTCTTGTACGACATAAATAAGGGTTCAAATTTTATAATAATTGAAAGACCCAAAAGAGGTGCCAGCTGTTGTGAGGTTAGATTCAGACACATTGCTAGTTGTCTGCTCTGTGGACAACAGATAGCACGAATACGACATAGAGTATGCAGCAGTGGTACGGTACCCAACTGAAAGTTAAAGTAAGCTAGCGAAATCATTTCCATAAACAGAAAACCTTGGCAATAATATCTCAAGAAACTTTTTATATGGAACTAGCAGTCTCATGCTGTTTATTAATATTATCACAGATATACTTATTTGCAAAGTTTTGAGATAATGAAATAATACATGTGAACTCTCATAGTAATGGAATGTAATATTATATCAACAAGCACTTGAAAATACATTGCAAATAGAAATTGAATTACATTTGTTTTTCTGCAGTTAACTTTTTGAACTTACTGCAAATTATTGATATTGATTCGTCAACTTTGTACACCGTATCTATCTGTGAAATTATTAATCCATTGCTGTAGGATGAACAGTATTATGTGTCACACTATTAGAATCATAAATGTATAAATTCCTTTGAGTTTCAACCCTGAAGCATCCTACATAAAAATGACCATGTGGAAAATATGTTTCCAAATAAATCCCTGCTAATTTCAGCAATTGTCCTTGAGCCTTGTTTACAATCATCACAAAAGCTCCATTATGCTGATGTAGTACAATCTCGTAAACCAGCAACAGTTTCTACTACTAAACATGTAGTTATGATTTTCCGTAATGATGAAGTTGAGGTGTAAGATTCAGAGCAACTTTTCCAATAGCTACAATCTATGTCTAAAATGAATTCTCTACAAATTAGTATAAACAGAGTTAAGAAAATAAAGGAATAATGTTAGAATTAAGAAACAAAGAAGAATACAAAACTATGGTACATACAATTGAAGCAAGTAATTCACACCTGAAAGCAATCATTCTATACCCATTCATGGAATTGAGCTTAATTTTCCAGAGAATGAATTGCTAGATTGTATCATAGATCAAAATCCAGCTGTGAAGTAAGCTACCACAGTAGGCTTGAAGACATAAAGAAGCGCTTTCTGATGATGTCAAGAGATGGAACTACAAAATATGAAGCTGTTGTTGAAGTTAGCCTTGCCAAATTTTTGGCACTGCCTCTTACACAGCTAGAGGGAATGTTGAATTGAACATCTTGAGCAGGTGTAACCATGATTACGGCTAGATATTCCTTGGTTGGTTTCCGAGAGTAGGGAGTTTTTTGGAAATATCTTAGAAACGGCTGATCTTAGGGCCTTAAAATGTTGTTTTTGAAGTTCCCTATGGCCTAACCAAATATTGTTTCTTGCCATGATGGGCATAAAAGGAGGTGTGTCTGGTCCTTCTATGACAACTTTGATTCTGTTGTTTTGTGCCCCCTTACATGTAGTCATAATTTGAATTTGACAACATAACTACCTCTATGACCTGTCTGAGTGCCTCATGCGCCTTGGTGTAAATTTTGGTACTGACAGTGGAGGCATGTAAATTTATAAAACGAACAAACAAACTTTCATTTCATTTTAAAGATATAGATGAATTAAATATATTTATTTTAATTATGTAATAGTGAAGTTTACCAAAATAACTGTTTATTATTCCAGATCTTTGTGGTCATTTGAAATGTTTGACAGGTGAACTCCTTCATTGTTTACAGGCCAGACGTACTGGGACACTGGTTGCTCAACTGCTGAACAACTGTCATGATTCAAGCATAAAAAAGCAGGTAAAGCTTATATTATGTATTGTATTGTATTTTATTTCATCCAACTGATCATACAGTGATATGGGACACGTCAATAATCATATTTACAGTAAGAAAGGATAAAAAGTAATATACATGCCATGAGAACTTAAGAGAAATATACAATGTAATAAAGAAGCACAGAGAAACCAAAAGAAAAAGATACATAAGTTAATTTTCAAGAGCTAAGTATTCTTCAATAGAATAAAAACAATGATTAGAAACAAATTTGAATAATTCTTTCTTCAATTTTGAACACGGTTTTATACTCTTAATGAAGTCTGGCAATTTATTAAACAAATGCACTCCTGCATAACTCAAACTTAATTCATAAAGCTTAGTTTTGTGTGGTTGTATGTGTAGATTGTGTCTATTTCTAGTATTATACCTATATAAGCTGAGTTTATTGTGAAACTTATTACATTCTCTTTCATATATACAAGTGTTTGGAAGATATAAAGGCTACGCAATGGTAAAATCAAATAAAGTTTAAAATATTTCTTGCAGCTTGTCCTCCTGCCGACACCAGCCGTTCCTCTAATTACTTCCTTTTGTAACTTAAAGACGACTTCTTTATATCGTGAATTCCCCCAGTAAATGATACCATAGGTTAGTATGGGATGGACATATGCAAAATACATTATTTGACAAACCTCTAAATTAAAACTATTTTTCAAATATTATCATGAAATAAATTCTACTAAGTTTCTTTCCTATAAACTCAGTAGTTTTTCCCATGTTATTGATTCATCCATCCACAAGTCAAGAAATTTTGTTGATGATGAGTATTCAACAATGGTCTCTTGAAATGATATTGGACAACTTTCTATATTTAGATTAATCTTATGGTGAAATCTAATCACAGAAGTATTCTGTTTTCTTAAGATTAATTTATTATCTTCAAGCCAGCTCAAGATATTACTTACTAAATTGCCTGCCTGTAATTGCCCTTCAGAACTTTCACCAGCAAAAAAAACCCGGCTAATATCATCTAATTGCACTCCTTGCATATTATTGACAATTTGGACCACATCATTGATAAATTCTAAAAATAATAATGGTCCTAAAACAAAACTGACCCCTGTGGAACACCATGATCTATGTTTCTGGCACAGGAATACACATTTTTAATTTCATTTTTGCTCAGATCACTACTGGTATATATTTCAACAATCTCTTTTCTATTCCATAAAAATGATTTGAACCTGTTACAGGCCATTCCCTGAACTCCATACATGTATAACTTTTCTAAAAGCAAGCTGTGGTCAATTAAAGCAAAAGCTTTTGTTAAGTCTAAGAAAATACCTAAACACGCACCCTTCCCATCTAGTGTGTCATATATACGTAGGTGGTTTGAAAAGTTCTCAGAATGTACTAGAATGAAGTATCTTACCACGGTGGAACTGCTTTTGTTTTTCAACATAGTCTCCCCGCAGACTAATGCATTTGGTCCAGCAATGTTCCAATGCCTTGATCCCATCTCGAAAATGAGATTCCTCCAGGCCTGAAAAATACCTCTCCAATTCGGCTGTCAGTCCTTCCCTTGTAGAAAATCTCTGTCCACCGAGGAAAATTTTCAGCTTGGGGAATAGATGAAAGTCTGATGGTGCCAAATCCGGTGAATAAGGTTGACGTGGCAACAATTCGTTGCCATGGCAAAACTTCATGAACTGGGGTACGAATTGTTGCCACGTCCACCTTATTCACCGGATTTGGCACCATCAGACTTTCATCTATTCCCCAAGCTGAAAATCTTCCTCGTCCTGATGGTGCTCCAATATTCAGCTTCTCCAGTAACTCCTCTCCTCGTTCATTCAAGTGACTCCTACTGACAAGCTCCATGGTTTCATTACGAGTTTTCCCTGAATACTCTGTGTTTTCCGGTATTGCAGTCTCTGATGATTGAGGTAGAATCACATTAATTCCTTTCAGTTGATTTTCTTCTCCAGGGCATCCTTCTCTAGTGGTAGCACTCACCTCAACTGCTTCCCCAGCTATTCACACTTTCATTACCTGCGAATGTTCTGCATCTTCTTCATCTTTATCGAACAGCAATGGTATGGCATTATCCATGATAGATGTTCCTGGGGTCTCTCTTTTTTTTTTTTTCCCCTATCATATTACATAGCTGCTTTTTCCCTCTTCTGTTAAGATGCATGCCATGATTTGTGAAATATACTCGATCCATATTGCCCATATCAATTATTTCTGTATTTTGAAAGCATTTGACAATCTTTTGTAGCCACCTGTGTCTATCATTAACTAACTTATTTACACAAGACCATTCAATTAAATCATGTCAATTATTACATTTACATTGGTGGTCTTTAATTTACAAAGTGATTTTTTCACCCCAGACATTACATTTGATGCTTCATTACTAGCAATATCATTCATCCTTGCCATAACAACCATGTAGTCATTCTCATTAAGTGTTCCCACCTCTTCCTTTTCTGACTTAAGAACCTGTTCGAACAGAGCACCTGGCTTGACAAAACCTACAACTACATTCACCGGTAGCATATCACCAAGTTCGGCAGCAATACCCCGACCGTGGCTTTCCCCGTACACATCTACCTTACATTTCTTCTTCTTCCTCAGCCCAAGTACAGGCTTCCTTGTAATGGCTAGAACGTTATTAGTCTTTACACATTCTTCTTCACTAGACGTAATTGATTCAAGGATCTGGAACTTATTCCTTAGTTCAATGCCTAGGCCTATGCCTCGATCATGATTAGTTTTAGACCTATTGTTGCAACTCCTCGTAATTACTTCCGACCATGTCTCAGTTTGCACTTCAAGTCACATCATTTAAGCTAAGTCTATTATGTTTAACATTTACAATGTCCTTCCTTAACATTCGAATAATTTCATCCCTTGAGGCCAGTTTGGATAATAAATTAACACAGTTAAAACAATTTCCTGGTTCCACATGAATGATGCGTGCGTCACATACACAAACACTTCACGAATTATTTTCCCTTCTTCTTCCTTTCATTAAATTCTATACACTCACTACTTTCCATTAAACTATTACATTTCTGAAAATTCTCAACAGCTTAAGGAGCAATACGACTGGCAGGCGCCATCTTACTATATATGCAAAGATTATTTTAAGATAATCCTTCACAGAGAATTTGCTCTTCTAATACAGAGTCTGACCAACTAGAAAGCAGTTAAACAAATTCCTTGAATGATGAAACATTTATTTGGCATTAAACATCAAATACATAGCCTTCATTATCATACATCAATACATACAAACATAGATACTCTCCATATAAACTAAATGAACATATTCCAATTATAAAACTGCATTTTTTGCAAACCTAAGAAATATCTAAGGAGTAACTCACAGTATCTTTCAAGATGCATGCGAAGCAATGGGTCTGTTAGAAGATGATTCCCAATGGGAAAATACGTTTTCTGAAGCTGGTGTTTCTAATACAGCCCAATCACTCAGACATTTGTTTGCCATTTTGGTAACATTTTGCCAAGTTATGGACCCCCTTAATCTTTGGCAAAATCATCGTGAAAGTATGGCTGAAGACATATTGTACCTCAGAAAATAGGAATGTTCTTCAGATGAGATTAATTATGACGACAATATTTTCAACGAAGCTTTGCTGGAGTTAAATAAAGTAGAATCTATTTGTGGACAAACTATCAAAGACTTTGGATTACCTCTGTCAAACAACACAAGCCTGGAAGCCAGTAAAGACTATTTACAAGAGACATCCTACGATGACTCCCGTCTGTTACAAGTAGTTCGAAATGAGATTTGTTTAAAAATCAACCAGAAAACTGTTTATGATGCAGTAATGACCTCAATTAACAATGAAAAAGGCAAAAAATATTTCCTTGATGCCCCTGGAGGTACAGGCAAAATATTTGCAATTTATTGCTCGCCATAATAAGGTCAGAGAAAAAAATCGCTCTCTCTATGACTTCATCCACACTGCAGCCATGCTTTTGGAAGGTGGTCATACTGCACAAGCTACTTTCAAGATCCCACTTAAGATATGTCCTGACGATGCACCCAGCATTTGTAACATACCAAAACAAAGCAACACAGCTTAATTAATACAAGATTGCAAATTGATTGTTTGGGATGAAGCTTCCATGTCACATAACAGCTTTGTAAAGGCATTAGATACAGCACTGTAAGACTTATGAATAACAACAAATTAATGGGTGGTTGGACTGTGTTATTTTCTGGAGATTTTTGCCAAAGACTAAAGAAGTTTTACCTTTGGCCAGATGTAACCAAACTGGAACTAAAAGTCAATATGAGAGTTTTCTCATCTGGACAACATGATAGGGCCTTTGCTGATGTTTCACTTCAAATAATGGTGAATTTTGAATTACCAACCAGAAACAGAAACATTTGAGTGACCTATGTGTTTTGTCCTCAGATCTACAGGACTTGATAGAACAGGTTTAGCCAGATCTTTCAAATATTTCTATTAAGATGCAGTCTAGGTTTGATGAGCTGTCTTAAATTTACTCGTCAGTTGATACTGTCCTGGATATAGAAGAGGTGTACAATATCCAAATGAATTTTAAAATTCTTTGACTCCTCCTGGAATTCCTCCCCACAAACTGATTTTAAAATTAGGTTCCCCTATAATAATACTCTGTAACCTAAACACACCAAAATAATGCAATGACACAAGATTGCTAAAGAAATTGTTTAAAAAATTCTACTTCAGTGCATGATCCTCACTGGGTGTGGAGCCGCTGAAACTGTTTTGATCCCTTGAATATCAATGATACCCACCGACCTACCATTTCAGTTTAAAAGGCTCCAGTTTACAGAAAAAGTATGTTTTAGTATGACCATAATAAAGCACAGGGCCAAACTCTAAATGTTACAGGTCTAGACCGGAGTGTTGAATGTTTTTCTCATGGTCAACTCTACATGGCCCTGTCACGTGTTACTTCCAAAGAAAATTTATGTTGGCTCCAAATGGAGAACCACATAACTTAGTATATATGGAGATATTTAATACGTAAGGCCACCCATGTGAAGCCAGGCCAGGTCAGCAAGAATATATGTTTTAAGTTACACCAACATAGACAGATCTTATGGCAACGATGGGAAAGGAAAGGGTTAGAAGAGAACAGGAATTGAAAAAGAGAGGTCAAAGAAGAAAAACAAAAATAAACAGGTAAATGAAAGCAATGTCAAACTAAGCAAAAGGACCCTTGGTTAAGGTGACTAGATGACCACTACACAAATGGAGGACATTTCACCATACTGTAGGACACTTAATCCAGCAACAAAACTTTACCTCAAACACTTCTTGTCATCATACTGCAGGTCATTAAATGAGTTGCTGATTTGTTCTGGAATGTATTTTAAGAAGAAAAATACTGTACATCATATCTTATCATTATGTGACATTGTATTCACACTCATACGTGTCTGCTGATATGCTGATCATACTTTTTCAATACATAATATAAAGTTCTGTTCATTCAAAATGTCTCCAATTGTACTTCACAAATGACAAATCATTCACTGATTTAACCCCTATGCTGCACAATTAATTATTGACCCATTCACAAAAGAATGCGATTATGAGGCAAAAAAAACTATTCAAATTGGGTCTTAAATGTAGTATCCATTTTCCAGTAGGTGATAGCTCATTAATGTAAATAATGGCCATTACTGGACATTAACAATTCTTATTATTGACTATAGATGGGACTGTGAATTTTAATTTATTATCTATTTATTGCCTAAAGAGCAACAATATCTAAACAATAACCTCAGGCTCCGTTGTATGAGGACAGCAGATTTGAATACGTACTACAGTTATTATATAGAATACCCTCAATACAATGAGTAGTGTAGGCTTTGGCTTAGCAGCGGCTAGTTTTGGCTAGCCTTGCAGCTGTACGTTTGGGAGGCTGTGGGGCTGGTCCCTACCATCGTCTGTCCTGAGAATAGTTTTCCAATTTCCTGCACTAAGACGAATGCTGGGACAGATACTTTTAGAGGCCATGGCCACGACCCCATCACCTTCTCCCTACCTGAAATCACTTCTACAAATCTCCTGGGCATGAGAGAGGGTGTTACCCTCTGGGAGGCCTGCCATACCCCTTCGAGGTATGAAATGAAAGCTTGCTAAAAAAAACCTCAATATATGTTGAACATATACCTACATAAAGACAGACAGGGATTTTTCCACTACACAACACATTCATATGCATCGGTCTTGGCTACTCTCTCCCACTACCCTAGATTTTTCAATGCCCTTCCAGCTTCCAAACTCAGTTAGAAAGCATCCAGTACACAAAGCAGAAATGAAAACAAGCAAGAAAACAAGTTTTACAGCATCCTTCAAGTTGAATGTATTTGAATATGCTATAGAGAATGGAATGAGAGTGGCGAGTCATAACTACGAAGTGCAGCCATGTATGACTTATTATTGGCATAAGCAGAGGCACAAAAAGTAAGAAGAAATTAAATTTTATGAGTTATATTAAAATATTTTATATAAGTCAGTTGGCATTAGAACCAAATTTTTCATATTTCAGGCAGTTGCTGCATGACAACATCGCAACACTGCACAGCTTTGAACTCCACATGGCACTGTGCGGTTGTGGCACAGCAATTAGTCATGTGACAAGTCAGCTGTAGTAATGCAGGAATGGGCTGATACAAAACCGTTTAAATGTGCTAATATCACTTTTTGCATAAATAAAGTATAGATTTAAATAACTATTTTGTGTGTTGATTTACAGATGCTAAATAAATATGGTATTAGAGAAGAGGGAATGTGCTGGGTTATTAACCAATCAAAATCCTCTAGCAAGTGATCTGGCAACACTGTGCCATCAAAATACTGATTTTTTTTCTGGTTAAGGGAGTAAAGTATAGTAACATAGCAAACTGAAATATTTCCTCTAAAGTGGACTAGTCGAATATCGCAAAGCAAGGAAAAAAATTGCATTCGACTGTCACAGCATAAGGGTTAATGCTTAAATGTTTAAATTTCATATTTATGAAAAATTTACCCATTACCCTTCAAATTTAAAATTTGCTAAATTTTGCTATTTTGCTTTACGTCGCACTGACACAGATAAGTCTTATGGTGACGATGGGATAGGAAAGGCCTAGGAATGGGAAGTGGCTGTGGTCTTAATTAAGGTACAGCCCCAGCATTTGCCTGGTGTGAAAATGAGAAACCATGGAAAACCATCTTCAGGGCTGCCAACAGTGGGATTCGAACCCACTATCTCCCGGATGCAAGCTCACAGCTGTGCGCTCCTAACTGCACGGCCAACTCGCCCGGTGATCAAATTTTGCAATTTTAGTTTTGTTTTTATCCAAATTTATACATTTTAATTTGAAAAGAAGCACTAAAAGCAAGAAATCTTCAAATGCATAACATTTTGGCACATTTTTCAGACTCCTAGACATAGGCCAAAATGTAGGATTTGTCCAGAAATTTGCAGGATGCCTGGTCACGCTACCCATGGTCGTCTCCCCACACTTTCAAGTAGACAGTATCTGAGGAATCACTTCTTGAGTTGCAAGAACCTTGCCAGCTGACATTAGAGTCTTAGCTTTCACTGGTGCTGTCACCCCTTTTCTCTGCCACTTCCTACACATGTCAAAGAGTCTTTTAGTTGACTCTTACAACAGGCAGGGGATGCTGTGGATGTAAATCTACACCTCCACCCAGAAAGGGGCTTAATTCTATATTTTCTTCTACATATATGGATAAAAATATAGTAGGAAAATAATCTTGAGGTATACATAATGTTGCAAATAAAATCTAATGTGTCGTCCTCTTCTTAATTCTTTGCTTGCTACAGTAAAAATTTCCATTTCCAGCTTGAGACATTTGCTCTCCAACTTATTCACCAGCGAGTGGAATTCTCTGCCTGTGGCTTCTACACACTCAACTTCCCTCTGATTGCTTCGGTAAGTTTAAAAAAAAATATATTCCTAGCAGCATTCACTACAACAGTAATAAATTTTTATTTCCAACGATGATTTACAAATATATGAGTTATCACTTTGCAAGAGGATATATTAGCTAAAGTTCATGCCGAACACAGTTGTCAGCCCTTCATGTTTATTAATATTCATGTTGTCCTTATTAGTTATAATTATGCTAAGGAATTACATTTTAAAACTTTTTCATAACCACAACCCATTCAATCACATTATTGTGGTGCTTGTAACATGAAGTGCTAACACACTAGATATGATAGTAACAAATCACTGCAAGGAATCACAGCCTCTTAGACCCTTGCTATAATGTTGAGCATTTGAGAATGATCATGGACCATTGGATGGTGAGCTTTCAGTGTTTATTCACGAATACCCTATTCACAGCTTGGTGCATGCAATGTTATTTTTATTATATTTTTACCATAGAGAGCATATTAGTGGTTTCTTCCACTTTGGTAAATACTGCAGTAATAAGATGCAAATATGAGGTATCAATGTATGAGGGGGGGATCAAATATAAACAGGATTTTATTTTTTTATTTAAATTCATTTATTGAAAAACACAAGGCAATTACAATTTATTTTTCCACATAGTTTCCTGCTTTGGAAATGCATTTGTCCCAGTGTATGGGCAGCTTTGTGATGCCCTCAAAGTAAAAAGAACAGAGTCGTGTCACCAGCCAGTTGCGCATGATGTCTTCCACACTCTCGTCACCTTCAAATCGTTCCCTTCTAGAACTTCTTTAAGAGGTCCGAACAAATGGGAATCGCAGGGTGATAAGTCCGGGCCGTAAGGAGGATGATCAAGTGGATCAAGTGGATCCCAGTGCATTTCCTGTAGCTTGGAGACAGTTAGAGCTGCAGTATGGGGACGCGTATTGTCGAATAAGTTGGTCTCGTCTTTTGCGGTGATATGCAACCCTCCCCTTGTTCAACAGCTCGCAGTAGTAAGCAGCATAGATTGTGCGTCGCTCATGCAAAAAATCAATCAGCAAAACGTCTCGCCGATCGAAAAAAACTGTTGCAAGAACCTTGCCAGCTGACATTCGAGTCTTAGCTTTCACTGGTGCTGTCACCCTTTTCCTCTGCCACTTCCTACACATATGTGTCCTTGACAATGTTTGATCACCGAACTGTGCAGCCAATCTCTGGCAAATTTCCACTGCTGTAACTCCTTCACGAGCAAGAAATTTTATAATTATGTGTTGTGCAATGGAGGGGTGCATCTGTTGCTCCGATATCGTGATCGTTACTGACAAAACAGTGGGAAATATTTAACAGCATGCTCTCCCCACTCCTAATGGTCCCGCCTAAGCATAACAGAAGCATGGGGCCAGTCCTACCAACTGTTGATGTTCAGGAACAAAAATCCAGTTTATATTTGATTGACATTCATATTTTAAAAACTTGGTATATATATTTAAAATGTTACTGGTTAAGGTGACTGGAAAGTAGAACAGTATATAAGGATTGTCCAATTTGATATTGCTCTAGTGAATGAAATGAATATGGCACAGTCTACTGGAATAGAACATCTTCAATGTCATCTCAAGAAGTAAAGAAACTACCGGTATTTGACATCCCTCAATGAAGACTTGTTGAAGAAAGATGAATACAAGTCATGCCTTTCTAAGATTGATGATTTTACAGCAAAATTAATACTCCTAATCCTAGACTGCAGCATAAAGCTCAATGTAAAACAATTTTCAAATTCATCTTTAGCAAAAACTTTGTGCTGTGAAAGTACTAAGACAGAAGCCATAACTTAAAATGTTTTGACTCCTAAAGCTCTGGAGATTGAACTCGAAGATCTGCGAGGTTCCAGTGAAAAATATGGCACTATAGAACTGATGCTTCATATTGTTTCATAATGCTGTTAGATATTGTAGTGCACAAAAAAGTGGTCAAAAAAGTTGCTTTATATCTATGAAGATAACAATGAGACTTCTGATGCCATTCCTGCAAAACTCTGTGGTATACAGTATTAAAAAATCTGAAACTAGATATGAAGAGTATCGGTGCATGTATGGCTGAAAATGCTGCAGTAAATTGTGGCAAAAACAAGTAATGAAGAGTTTTAAGGCACTAAATCCCTCCATTATTAAAGCAAAGTTTACTTGCCACATTCTCCAAACTTGGCTAGATATTCTTGTCAGAAGTTGAAGAATGAGTTGAAAGGTTAGTATTGACAATTTATGATGAATTTTCTCACAGTGCTAAGAGAGCTGCAGAATTAAAGTCTTGCTTTGAGTATAATGAATAATGCTTTGGATAGATTATGATACTGAAATGTTGGCCAACTGTGAAATTGTATCCCTTCAGCCAAGATGAAGAGAATGTTCCAAAACATAATACAGGATTCATTTTTAGTGAGGATAAATTGAAGGATGATACAGGCAGCAACTTGTCCATCTATAATGTTATTTACACTTCATGCATCAGTTCATAGGGATAATCGATTCAGTACTGTTTATTTTGCAGAGTGACAATACTTTCATTGCGCATGTCCATTCTCATATAGTTACTTTGAAGGATAAATTAATCTCACCTGAATGATGTTTTTTTGTAGGAAAAGTTGCTTTATCTGTAAAGCATTTACCTGCACATGAAAATAATTTGTTTGTAAGAGATGCAACAGAGGTGTAGCCTACTCAACGGGTCTACAATATTTGGAAGATTGGTACAATTCTGACAATAACATTTCAGGATATTTCCATTTGTTGAGCATGGAAGATGAAAAGGTCTTAGAAATATGTGATCTTTCAGTCATGGTAATTAGATTCTCAACATTTATATAATGAAATATATTCACTGAGCAAGGCATTAGACAGGTTAAGAACATTGGATGTTCCATTGGATAAGAAATAGCATCATTTTTTTCAGAAGTGTAAAAGTAAAAGCCAATAGAAAACAATACCGTAGGTAAAATTCTGTCTGTTCCTGTAAGCAACTCTTTGGTAGAATGTGCTATTTCATATTCTATATTTGGATGGATGAAAGAAATAGACTGAGAAAAGAACTAGACACGCCTGAACTCTTTGTAAAAGTTCATTTCAACATGTCTTGTAATGAATATTTTAATTACATTCTCAAACCTGAGCAGCGAATTTGCTGAAAAGTGCAACGAATTCAAAAAGTATAAATTCAAAAGTAATGTTTATGTGTGATTCATTGTATTTTTTCTAGTTAGTAATATACACCATAGTTTGGTCTATTGATTTAGTTTGAACAACTCACTTGATTTATTGTGCAGTCATTGTTACTAAGCATGGAATTTTAATTGATTCAACTAAAACATCAATATCTCTAAAATTAAAGTTCTTATGCAATAATTTTTACGACACAGACAAAAAAGGTCCATTTGTTATTGTCAAATGTATGGCATATTTTTCAGTTTTCTGAACAATTAAGTACCGTACATTAATTAACAAATAAAGTACTTAGTACTGGAACGGGACAAACACGTGCCAAATCAAGTCATATATTGAGAGACAGGAACAAGAAAGCTGTGCAAGGTGAGGCGAGGGGAGAGGGACGCAGTGCCTGGACTGTAATATCTTTCTCCGATGCCTTGCACTCAGAAATACGAGCGACGTTCTATCTCATTGCGTTCAAGTTTTGTAAATGGAAAAAAGTGTCAGATGCTTACATTATAACGTGCTTTAGATTTCCATCATTCTCATTTGAGGTTAGAGCTTCACCGATAGCCTTGGTAGCCCTCAGTATACCCCACTGATAAAAGGTCAAGGACATCTTCACAATTCATGCACTGTCGTCTTCCAATATATAGACTCTCTTCTCATACAGCCCACTTCCTCTACATCCATCTGCTATCAGTACTTTTTATCGTTACAGAATATATATGAATATTTCATAACTCTTCATTTTGTCTAGTGCAACATTATCGGCACCCTCACTAAAACCATATTAATATATATGGATAAATAATTTCTTTGGGTCGGAAGTTGGGAACCCTGATGCTGAGAGATGTTTATTTCAGGCACTAACAAGAAGTGAGAAATTTATAGAAAAAAAGAAGCCTGTAAACAGAGAGTATGGAGGTTAATGTCTTTTTTAAAATATTTAGGATGTTCTGGAGCAGACAGTGTAGTCTGTCATGGTTTTAATCAGGTTCAAATATTTTGATTTTCCATTGATTCAAGAAAGTTTGTTGTTTAAAATATTTTAAAACTCTTGCTTAAAAGCCAAGGGAATCTCACCCTTCCTCAGTGTAGTTTATTTGATAATGTTGGCAAAGTGATATTCTCCTTTAAACAGAGACTACAAAAAAAATTTAATAATGAATATTTCTTGGAGAAAATCATGAAGAATTTTGAAAACAGTTTAACTACACTAGTGTCCAAAAGTTAAGCATAATCACTAAACAAGGCCATACTGCCTTATAGGAATGTCAGACGGATTACTGAACAAACGGAAGCTAACTCCCACACCATATGTCACACAACTTGTCCAAAAAAAGCAGTATCAGAAAAGTTCTGATAGCTAAGGTACATCTCTGACAACACCTAACAAAACTTGGCAATGTCTTTCACAACAAAATATGCTGTTAATAGGGTGTATGGTTACCCCTAATGGCCACACATGCTTCGCAGCGATGTGGCAAGCTCTCTATCAGATGGTCCAAGAGCTCTTGTGGCAGTCGATCCCCTTCCTCCGAAAGGGCAATGCGAAGGTCTGGGATGGTCCTTGGTGGAGGCCGACGGGATGAATTCGTCTCCCTAATGCATCCCAGGCATGTTCTATAGGATTCAGATCCGCAGACCTCGCTGGCCAGTCCATGCGATGAATGTCTTCCCCAGCCAGAAATTTATCCACCAGAACAGCGCAGTGCGGTCGGGCATTATCGTCCATTAAGAGGAAGTCTGGACCAACCGCACCTCTGAAGAATCAAACTTGTGGTCTCAGTATCTCATCCCTGTAACTCCAAGCGTTAACAGTGTTCCTCAGACCACGCATGAAGATGTGCAGGTCCGTACGGCCATTCGACATGGTGCCGCCCCACACCATGACACCACCACCATACTGGTCCCGTTCCACGATGTTCCTGTGTTTGTATCGGCTACCCAGTTCTCTCCAGATTAATGTGCGACGGGAATCCTTCTGCAAACTGAAGCGGGATTCATCTGTGAAGAGCACATGCCTCCATTAATTCATGGTCCAGTTTCGATGTTGACGGCTCCACAGTAAATGGGCCCGTCTCTGTGCTGGAGTGAGCGGAACGCACACTGCTGGACGTCAGGCGAACAGCCCTGCTGTTCTGAGCCTCCGATACACAGTATGCCAGGAGACGGCTGCTAGCTCCCCCGACAATTATCCTGCAGGTGCACTCCGATTTCATCGGGCAGTTAAGGCCAGATATCGGTCCTGCTGTGGGGTGGTTATCCTTGGTCGACCTGGTATTGGCCTACAACTAACATCTCCTGTGTCTCAAAATCGTCTCCAAAGCCTGGAAATGACACTTTGTGGCACATTCAAGGATACGGCGACTTCGGTCTGTGTCTGGCCTGCTTCCAGGTGGCCGAGTATTCTACCCTGAAAAACGGGGTCCAAATGGCGTTGTTGTGCCATTATGTTGTAACGTTCAGCACAAGGCTACACTCCGCACGCTATAACAGGGCAAACACGACTGAGGGAATATGGGGCATAGGCAGTGGCTGTATTTACCTTGCGGTTATGCCGCTAGTCAAAGCAGGGAACACTCCTTTCCTATACAGAGCAAACATGTAAGGTTGCTAGGTGCATATGTCATGCGATTTGCAGTCTGTTTCCTGTTACCCTGCTTACTCGTAACTTATGCTTAACTTTGGACACTAGTGTAGCAACAAAAATATAAATTACTAAATAGAACTGAGCTCAAAACGATGGACTGTTTCCAGACTTAAACGATATTTCCAACTTCTTTGAAATCATTTGAAAAAAAGACTAGGTAAATGACTAATAGGGTATTTGCCATCAGGGCAACAGTCCTACATTCGTATCAGTGGTGACTGATTGACTGTGACTGGTAGGGTATTCTTATCCTTATCTTTGAGCTTAAGATGCAGGCCTCACATCTACATAATATCACACCCATCCAGAAAATGAGAGGATTCAAGTTTGAGTCTCAAAGGCATCAATTACTTTCAGTTCTAGGTTCTAAGGGTAGAATAAAATTTATTCGGTCATTTTGTTATACTAGTATGTAAGCCTGTCTTTGACAATCAAAATTAGAATGCAAAATGTAATTGGAAAATTGAAATGAACATGTTAATGTTTGTATCTTAAGAAAAAGTTACATCTTCCATGTTACATACATGTCAATTGTACAGAATCTGTTTCATGAATTTACTGAGCTCAGAAAATTTTAAGCAAGCCTCGGACCTATGGAAGTAACGGAGTCCCAATCCCATTTGACAGGCAAGGGACTCCTTGGAAACAACTTGGCGAACTAAATGGAATTCAATGGGGAGCTATCAATATTAATGGGGCTTATGGAAAAAAGAAAGTAGAACTGGCTGATTCAGAAAAGGTGATGCACATGGATGTGCTAGGAGTATGTGATATTCGGGTAAGAGGAGATAAGGAGGAAGAGATAGGAGATTATAAAGTGTACTTGACACGTGTTAAAAAGGGAAAGGCAGAAAATGGAATAGGATAGTTCATCAGGAATACTACTGCATGCAACATAGTTTCTGTTAGGCATATAAATGAGGGAATGATGTGGGTAGATTTGGCAGTTGGAGGAATTAGGACGAGAATTGTCTCAGTGTATTCACCATGCAAGGGTGCAGATGAAAATAAAGCTGACAAGTTTTATGAAGCATTGAGTGACATCATAGTCAGGGTCAACAGCAAGGATAAGATAGTGCTAATAGGCGATTTCAATGCGAGAGTTGGAAATAGAACTGAAGGATACGACAGAGTGATTGGTAAATGTGGGGAAGATATGGAGGCTAATAGGAATGGGAAGCGTTTGCTGGACTTCTGTGCTAGTATGGGTTTAGCAGTTACGAATGCATTCTTCAAGCATAAGGCTATTCACGTTATACATGGGAGATATCAGATCCTGAATAGACTATATCTTAACCAACTTCAAATTCAGGAAATCTGTTAGGTACGTACAGGTTTTTTCGTTGAAACAGACCACTATCTGATCTGTAGAGAACTAAGTATCTCTAGGCCTAGGAAAGAGAAAGTGAAATCTGTCTGCAAATGAATCTGGGTAGAAAATCTCCAAGACGAGGAAATTAGACTGAAGTACATGGATATGATTAGTGAGAAGTTCCAAACAGTGGATAGTAAGCAGGTTCAGGATATAGAAAGAGAATGGTTGACATACAGGGTACTCTAGTGGAAACAGCAAGGGAATGCCTAGGAACAACTGTGTGTAAAGATGGGAAAAAGCAAACATCTTGGTGGAACGATGAATTGAGAGCAGCTTGTGAATGTAAAAAGAAGGCTTATCAGAAATGGCTCTGTACAAGGGCTGATGCAGACAGGGAATTGTACATAGATGAAAGAAACAGACCGAAACAAATAGCTGTTGAATCCAAAAAGAAGTCGTGGGAAGATTTTGGTAATAACCTTGAAAGGCTACATCAAGCAGCAGGGAAACCTTTCTGGACAGTAATAAAGAAACTCAGGAAGGGAGGGTAAAAGGAAATGAATAGTGTTTTGGGTAATTCAGGTGAACTCATAATAGATCCCAGGGATTCACTGGACAGATGGAGGGAATACAGTATTTTGAAAATCTTCTCAACGTAAAAGGAAATCTTCATTGTGGTGTCACGAACAACGGAGCTCATGGGGAGGAGGAATGTGATGTTGCTGAAATTACGCTTGAGGAAGTGGAAAGGATGGTAAATAAACTCCATTGTCATAAGGCAGCAGGAATAGATGAAATTAGACCTGAAATTGTGAAGTATAGTGGGAAGGCAGGGATGAAATGGCTTTATAGAGTAGTAAAATTAGCATGGAGTATTGGTAAGGTACCTTCAGATTGGACATAAGCAGTAATTGCACCTATCTATAAGCAAGGGAACAGGAAGGATTGCAACAACTATCGAGGTATCTCATTGATTAGTATACCAGGCAAGGTATTCACTGGCATCTTGGAAGGAAGGGTGCGATCAGTCGTTGAGAGGAAGTTGGATGAAAACCAATGTGGTTTCAGACCACAGAAAGGCTGTCAGGATCAGATTTTCAGTATGCGCCAGGTAATTGAAAAATGCTACGAGAGGAATAGGCAGTTGTGTTTACGTTTCGTAGATCTAGAGAAAGCATATGACACGGTACCGAGGGAAAAGATGTTCGCTATACTGGAGGACTATGGCATTAATGGTAGATTATTAAAATCAATGAAAGGCATTTATGGTGATGATAGGACTTCGGTGAGAATTGATGGTAGAATGGGTTCTTGGTTCAGGGTACTTACAGGGGTTAGACAAGGCTGTAATCTTTCACCTTTGTTATTTGTAAAAGTAATAAACTTCATTGTTAGGTTCCGTATTGAGTTGAGACTATGCTTAAAGTAAATACAAAATTTTAATATTCCACCTTCTCAATACTAATATTGAGTATTTTAATATTGAGTAATATTAGTATTGAGAAGGTGGAATATTAAAATTTTGTATTTACTTTAAGCATTGTTATTTGTAGTTTACATGGATCATCTGCTGAAAGGTATAAAATGGCAGGGAGGGATTCAGGTAGGTGGAAATGTAGTAAGCAGTCTGGCCTATGCTGACGACTTGGTCTTAATGGCAGATTGTGCCGAAAGCCTGCAGTCTAATATCTTGGAACTTAAAAATAGGTGCAATGTGTATGGTATGAAAATTAGCCTTTCTAAGACTAAATTGATACCTCTAGGCAAGAAACCCAAGAGGACTGAATGTCAGATTGGTGATACAAAGCTGGAACAGGTAGATCATTTCAAGTATGTAAGATGTGTGTTCTCCCAGGATGGTAGTATAGTAAGTGAAATTAAATTAAGGTGCAATAAAGCTAATGCAATGAGCTCGCAGTTGTGATCAATAGTATTCTGTAAAAAGGAAGTCAGCTCCTGGACGAAACTATCTTTATATCGGTCTGTTTTCAGACCAACTTTGCTTTACGGGAGTGAAGGCTGGGTGGACTCAGTACATCTTATTAATGAGCTAGAAGTAACAGACATGAAATTAGCAAGAATGATTGCTGATACAAACAGGTGGGAACAATGACAGGAGGGTACTCGGAATGAGGAGATAAAGGCAAAGTTAGGAATGAATTGAATGGATGAAGTTGTACGCATAAACCGGCTTCGATGGTGGGGTCATGTGAGGCGAATGGAGGAACACAGGTAACCTGGGAGAATAATGGACTCGGTTATGGAGGGTAAGAGAAGTAGAGGGAGACCAAGACGATGATGGTTAGATTCAGTTTCTAACGATTTAAAGATAAGAGATATATACTACATGAGGCCACAACACTAGTTGCAAATAGAGGATTGTGGTAACGTTTAGTAAATTCACAGAGGCTTGCAGATTGAACGCTGAAGGGCATAACAGTCTATAATGATGATGTATGTGTGTATGAACGAAAGATATGTTACAATTTCCAGTTCTTGAAATAAAGCACGTTCATCCTGAAGTAGAGTCCATCAGAATTTTAGCATGAAAAATAGTTTTGTCTAGCTTGACCGTGGTCAGTCTCATTTCATTGCACTATCCAGCATCAGTATTTAGATTGTAAAGCAGAATATTATGACACATCCTACTTTAATGTCTAACTTGTGAGGTTGTATGCCTCAAGGTTGAAGAAAGTTAAGGAATTCAATAGGATAATGTACTACTTCATAAACAATGTCCCATTCTATGGAATCAATTTTAATGTATAGACACCACCACCCCAAAAAAGAATGAGCATACAATACTGCATATCCATCTGATTTAATATTTTATAAGACTTAATTGTCAAAATATAATTCACCTCCCTTGCAGATACAAACCCGGTGGATACCAAAAATAAACATTATAGCTATACCTTCAACTGCTTCCAAGAAAAATGCAACTGCAAGAAACACCTACAAACCATGCCCTCAATCCTTTCTGAGCAACTGCACCTTATTTTATCACCTTTCAAAAAGTTCAGAACCTCTTGGTTAATGACATTAACTTGTTCTGCTACTTTTGGAAAAGGAACTGAATTCTCATTACGATGTGAATAAAATATTGCAGAATATTTTTTGACATGACATAGGCTTTTTGGGCTTGTGCCGTGTCAAGAAAATAAGGTGAAATTCTTCACGTTTCTCAAATAAATTTGCTCCGCGTCTTCAGAAGAAAATCTTGACTGTTCACGAGGAAGACTTCTCCAATAATGAAAGAATTATCCATTAGTAACAGAAGTGTAAATGGTACGTTTGTCCATCACTATTACACCCCGGGGTGTACAAAATTCCCTGTACTTTTGGTAAAGTATACAGTGGCCAAACATGCCAGTACATTGGTACTCGTATCAAGAAGCACGAACGAAATATCCGTCTCAACCAGTCAGACAAATCAGCAATAGCTGAGCATTCCCTATTGTCAGGTCATGCTGTCATTTTCCAAGATGTTCGAACTCTTATCCACATTAGACACTACAGGTCTAGGATTAAACGGAAAGCTGTGGGAATATGTTGAAATCATAACAATTTCAACAGGGACACTGGCTATCAATTAAGTAATGTGTGGTTGCCAGCCATTAAGGATTTAAATATGTAGTTCTCTTCCCTCTCCTTTCACTGTTGTTATTCCAATTTGGTGTTTTATAAATTCGTACGTTCCTCATCACCAGATGTTTCATTCCAGGCTTGTATGAGTGTCACTTTCATAATGTGTGTAGACCTGTTATGCCCCCCTCCCAGACCGACTTTGATGATACCAGGCGAGTTAGCCATGCGGTTAGAGGCACGTGGCTGTGAGCTTGCGCCTGGCAGATAGTGGGTTCGAATCCCATGGTCGGTAGCCCTGAAGATGGTTTTCCATGGTTTCCCATTTTCACACCAGGCAAATGTTGGGGCTGCACCTTAATTAAGGCCACGGCTGCTTCCTTCCAACTCCTGGGCCTTTCCTATCCCATTGTTGCCATAAGACTTATCTGTGTTAGTGCGATGTAAAGCCACTAGCAAAAAAAAATAATGATGCCGTCAGCTTCCGCTTGGTATGCTAGCGCTGTACCAGAGTACAGGGAGTCATATGATGACGAATGAACGTACCACTTACACTGCTATTACTAGCAACTAATTCAAACTTTCAAGTCATCCTCAGGAACACCAGTTGAGACTTTCTGAAAATACAGAGCAAAGTTGTCTGCAAAACATAAAGAATTTCACCTTATTTCCTTGACACAGCATAAGCCCAAAAAGCCTATATCATATCTATAATTATAGGCCATGAAAGTGTCAATGGTAACATTAATAATTTTTAAAATATGGCTTTGTGAAAACTCAATAATACCAATTTGGCCTAGTTCTCTATTGTGAGTTTTAGAACCCATTTACTGCAGTTGGAGTTCACAGAATGTACACTCTTTTTTTAATTTAATCATTCTGGGCTAAAGAGAAATTTTAACACTGACTGAACAGTGGCCGGGAACAGCTAAGATATAAAATCCTCCTGGCACTAACATTTGAAGTCGTTTGATGTGGTTCAAAACATCTGCAGCTATTTGGATTTTCATTTTTAGTTTCCTGTCTTGTATAAGCTACGCAAATTTCTGGATTTTCTTTCCTAAGCGCACGCCTTTCTTTTTGTTGCAACTCCTTTCAACACCTCAACAAACTCTAATCATAATGCAAAATTATTTTTTTGCTTTAAATGTCATAAATTGATCAATAAAACAGAGCAACCGGTATATAATGTTTTGTCTCAAACAATATGGCGGCCACACAAGTCCATTTGTTTCAACTCTGGCAGTGCATACGTGATGTGTTCTATCTTATCTGTTCTCATTGGTTGGCACTGATGGTATTGTTGATATGCCAACGGGCACAAAACTCGGCTTCAGCGAGCGAATGCATTGCGGTCTATGTCTCCCTCTCTCTTTGTCCACTTGAATTAAGTCCCACAAATACAAAAAAAAAAAAAGGCCACGTACCTCCCATGTACAATTTTCTATGGATGGACATAGTTTGTCCTCATGCCAACAGGTGAAGATGTGCACATGAACTTGGAAAATATGGCAAAATCCACTCTCTGGAAGAAACATATTTTTCTTTTAAAAGTACAAAAAACATGGATTTGAGAGATTCGTTGTATTTTTAAGATAAATGGGAGGTAAGAATGTATGTTTGGTGCCTATTTCAGCTGCTGAAACATTATTATTTTCTCAATATCGCTGTGAATAGCAGACAGAATAGGGATTTCATACACAGTATATAGATACAACAGACACTGTCAAATAAAACTATAAATGTCCATCCATATAATCAAAATGATATGTTGTTTCAATATGCTATAAACCCATTAATTTCAAAGTATTCCTTCAGTGAGTAAGATATAAGAGCTGAAAATGTGACAACCCTTAGGACTTAAACATGGCCCCTTGGTCTGTGAACAGCTATGATAACCAATTTTGCTAGCAAGTTCAACACATGAGAGCTACACACTCAGCTCTTTGATGAAAAATGGTTGTCTCTGCATTGAAAATCTAAGTGCCTTTAGACTGAGTTAGAATTAAACTGCTATCCTATGTAAAACTAATACATCCATTGCAAGCAGTTTCAAACTCAACTTATATTCTAGTACTGGATGATTAGAGCTTCATACATGTTATTATCCGCACACTTTATGTTGGTGCATTTACACCCTAGTGCTGAATCGGTCGACCTCGGCGATCTTCGAGATTCGTACTGGCAACCTTTGAAACACAAACTATGAATCGCTTAAGCATCGTTGTGCGACATCTGGCGTACACTTTACGTACTAGTACTGTTGTTGTTTACACAATAAAGCCAAAGTATAGAATTCATGCTAGGAACAAGATTCGCATCGAGAAATGTTTTATAATGTTATATAATGTGTATGTGACATAGTTGTTGGCTTAAGATGATAACGGTTTAGAAACTTCGTATCGATCGATCATATTCTCGATTCAATTCAGATTTCATTTTCCTTTGGTTGGTAGCACTATCGATACCGGGACACATCCCTCCTTACTCCTCACCCCCGTACACAAATGCACCAACATAAAGTGTGCGGACTATACAGCTTTTTAATGTCAAACACCAAAAAGTCACAATGTCAAGAATTTGTGAATGCTCCCAATTTAATAAAGAGGAACCAATACTATCAAAATATTAAAGAACATGATTTTCTTACTCAGGATATCAAGGAGACCTGCATATGTGTCTATCTTATTGTATTGGTATGTCTTAACATGTGTATGTAATGTGGGATCTATTTCTTTGCAGATTGCTGGATCAGTGACAACATATCTAGTCATCCTTATACAATTCCAAGCTTCCGATTCTTAATATGTGAAGTAATATACAACTGACTTACAGCTAAGATATAAAATGCAATACAACTAGGAAACAGATGGAGAGCAGTGACTCACCATGTAAGAACATGCAGATAGAGTACACTCAAAAGAAATAAAGAAAGAAAGAAAGAAAGAAAGAAAGAAATTGGTCCAAAACTTTTCGTTGCAGTCTTCATCAGTCGCTACTCTCCATCTGTTTCCTAAATGTATACATACATTTCACTCATGCTAGCTTTCTTACCTGAATTATAACTAAGTGAATTTTAACGGGGAATGAATGAGATTCACCAGAAAAAGAATTTAGGAAGGTTTGCTAATTAAAAAAACATGTATTTGTTTCTTATAAAATCACGCAAGACAAACACATAGTATGTAAAAAGAGAAGATCCCAAATAATATACAGTACTAGTAAATGCTACAGATTTATGTGAAGACATGGGATAAAGGTTCAAGTAAAAATGTAGAAAAGGGTGAAATAGCTGGAAAACAAAGAATAAACAAAGTTCCTTAATAATGTTAGACTCTTTATGAAAAGAATGCATATTTTAAGTGTTCAGCAGAACAACTATAAAACAAACACCATACTATCATATTAGACAAAATGTTGGTACTTTCAGAGATGTTAAGAAAGTAAGGATTTATACAATGTGCTATGTACCTAGATTTTAAAGATTGATTCTGGAACAATAAGGGAACATATCATATTATTAAGGTTAGTTGACTAAATTGGGCCATCTTATATAACTAAATTAGATGAAAAATACTGTTAAAGTAATCCCCATCTGAGTTCAGGCACTTTTCACCAACCAGTCAGTGTCTAACTGTAGACGGTAGTGGCTTGCTCAGTTTTTGTTACCATTTTCTGTACAGCTTTTTTTGAGGCAAACCTCATTTTAGGTCACAAAAAATAGCAATTTCAAAATATCATGACCGTGTGAAGCATAATTCAGTACCTCCCATTTGGAATTTTGGAGGGAATCCTGCATAATCCTTGAAGGCATCACCATGAAAGACATCCTTTTCAACAGCATTCCAGACCTCTTGGATTTGATAATTTGTCAGAATGATGTTGGCGTTTATGTGTACTATGCTACTATGGTGGTATTGCTATGTCCCTCTTTGCTCATTATGCCTTAGACAACAAATGACTGTACCTTTTCCTGTTCCCAAAGTTGTCTATACAGCAGTGCCATCAACTGAATGGTAAAGGTGCTAATATCATATATTGTAATATCTCATACATTGGTCATTCGAGCAAGCAGCTTACCAGGGGCAGGCGCAGGACTTTTTTCAGGGGGTTTGAGAGTTGAGGCAGTAATAATGGAAATAAAATAAAACTGGATACCCACAAACATCTACAGTGAGTACAATATAGAAATTAATGGCAGTATGACATTTACAAAAGCAGGTGATGAGGCTTCTTGGATATTTCATCCAGTACTTTATGAGGTTTTATTTCCACATTTTCATGTACAGTATGTACATCAAGGCCAGTCTGTTTAATCTATCTGCTCCCACTGTGCCCCTCAAGTAAATCTTCCAGTTGAGAACAATCATTCTGGTGTTGCTGTAGTTACCAACAACATGCAGAAAAGTTTCAGTGCTTTGTGAATGTAGGAAAAGAATAAAATCAGTGTACATGTTCAAAGATGGTATAAAATCAGTATGCACTAGGTGAAGGTCTTTCTGATCAAGGAAATTTCTTCTCCAATTCTTCAGTGCATTGAAGAAAGACTCTGGTGTGGACGTCATTGGCCCACTGATAGCATCAACAGCAGTTATTAAATCCATATTTGATGCTCATACTATGTTTGTAAAAAGCAAAGTTTGCATTTTTAGGATTTCCTGTCTTTTAGCTGGTTGATAAAAGCATCCATGAAGAGAAGGAAAATAGAAAGCCTAAAGTACTTTTCAGGATTCTATGTCTGAAGGTTAGAATGCTGTGTTTGTCTTTTTGCTGTTCTTTGAATTCTCAGCATAATTCCAGCAAGTTCATCAACACATCACAGACATTAAGAATGTTGGTTTATGCATGGTTGCCAAAAATGAAAAATGCTTGGCTTAACATTATGGGATCTATGAATTATAGTATTTCTGTCCAGGATTCAATGATGTGAGGAAGCAGTTCAACAAAACAAGAAACTGCATCCAGCCTCTCTACCTAGTCTCACAGAATTTTGTAAGCCTTGTTCTTCTTGTTTCAGCATCAAACTGTATTACTTTCTCCTTTGGAATTGTATCCCCTCTTAGGTGAAGCTCTGAAGAATGTGATAATTTTGTTTATGTTATCTCAACAGTTCCTAATTGCAGAAACAGTACATAAATGGCTCAGAGCTAAATTTAATGCATGGTTAGCACAGTGAATGTAAATTGCTGGTGGATAAGACTCTTGAAATTTTGCAGCATAACCATTAAACACATTGCTCATATTAGCTGCCCCATCAAAGCCCAATCCACAAACATTATTCAGATTTAATCCCAGATCTTGAATTTTTTTCAAAACATCAGCCAAAGCAAATCCATTAAGATCACAAATAGGAACAAATCTCAGGAAAACTTTACAAATTATGAAATCATCTTTTTCTTTAAGGACATACAGAGCCCAAAGTGCACAATGTTCTGTCTCAAAAACATCAGCAGTTTCATCTGCCAGCATACTGAAAAACTTTGATTTTCTTACTTTATTGCATACTAAACCACCAGCAGTGTCAATAATTTCATTCTAAATATCTTTGCTCAGGTAAGCTGCATTAGTGCCTGCACTAATTTTTTAGAGTTATATCTCCTTCTTCATGCCTTTGTTGGCAGAACCTAGTGTTTACAGTGCACTATGTTTTCTGGTATGGGCTAGAGCAACTTTGTTACTTTCATTGATATGTCTCTGTCTTATCCTTGGCTTTGACAATATGAAAGTGACTGAGGTATGAGCAATGCTAGTAATGTCATTCCTTCTGCAGACAGTCCCTGCTATGAATGGTATAAAAATGTTGCTCATAGGGTTGGTCGGTGCATGCATTTCAGTGGGCTTGGTAGACTGATATGTAATAGCAACTTCTGGCTCGGAGAGGAAAGCAACGGGAAACTATCTCACTCCTCACTTCCCTAGTACACCTCTTCAGTGATGTCCAGCCCATCTATGACAGCTGATGGCAAGGCTGTTGAGGATCCAACCAGCCTTAGGGCTGAAGACTGAACATCTCCTTCTTCACTTCTGAATCGTAGTAGTGTCCTAAATTTACAATCATCTCAACTTGCACTTTCATCAACTGACACTTATCCACAATCCGAATGTCCTCTCAGTGGTAAGCCCTCTTGTCCACAGAAGAAAACAATATTAAGTTTTCGGTTATTGTTTTTTCCACTGTGTGTTCAGTTGAATGTTACAATCATGTCTCCTTTTTGAAAATTACAATAACATTTTGATATGAAATACATTTCATGTGACACCCTCTATTTTCGTGGTCTCTGAATTCTTATTTTACATTTTTAAATTTTTTTAAACTGAAGAGCTCAAAAAACACATGTACCTTTCCCTGAATCAAATTCAGCTGCAAAAAGTACACAAAACATACAGAAAGCACCCTACTTTGCTTTGGAATAAGCTAACCATCGAAATTCTGTCAACCACTGATGTTGAAATTTCAAATTTCTTTTACCACAGGGACATTTATAGTTTGCTGTTGGCATCCATACTTTCATAATACATATTTTTCTTTGCTGCAACAATTCTGTGAAGAAAACGTGCCCATGTCATATCACTTATAATTCTGACTATGGCCTGGATGAGTGTTTTGAATATCAGATGAAGTACCTATCTAGTTTTGGTGCAGGTGGCAAAGCTGGTTCCAGTCTGGTTGTTTTGTTCCTGAATGCTGCACGAAGTCTACATTGGGTCCTGAAGTGATGTTCTTTGTTCTTATAATTTCTGTTAATTCTAAACACTGTACTTTGTTTGCAGTTGCAAAACACAATTGTTGTTTCTTTTTCTGTATTGCTAAATGACTAAAAGAAATACATTAACCAACAATACAGCAGTATGGTACTGAACTTGTAGCATGTCTGATGACTCATTGAGAATAAACTCTACTGCCGGCTGGATCTCTCCTATTCCGGAAGTGAGAGGTGGTGTATGGATCAGAGCTTCACCCATTTCTTATAGACAATGACGGAATGAGTTGCTTATGTACATTTATTTAACATTTTGACATAGTGAATGTAAATGCAAAACCCTTGTTGCAAATTAAAGTTTCTTTTCTTTCCTGTTTTGTAATTTTCTCTAAATTTCAAAGGGCCCCTTATGTCCACCCTTCTGGTCAAGTTTTAATTGACTGTTCCTTAAAGTATAATATATGCTCTAAAATTTAAAGAAAGTACCAGCACATAAAAGAACACAATATTCCAAAATTAAATGTATAATTTACTATAAAAGAAGGGACCAAAATAGTACCTCAAGAGATCAGGGTGCAATATTAAGCAACTGCAGTGGACTGTGATGTTTGTGTTATTCAACAGTGTTAAATAGCTCATAAATAGATGTTCTGAGGACAAAGAAATCAGAAATGTATCCTCAGCTAATTTATATATCATCTGTACTGTTAATCTGACTCAACTTCTAAATTCAATTTTTAGACTTATTTCCAATGTATTAATTTTTATAAATAAAAGCTGATTATTAAAAAAATGTTATTTATTTACTTATGTACCGGTAGTATAAACTTTTTTTAAAGCTTGAATCCTTGGCTGAATGGTCAGTGCTGAGATCGTCAGTTCAGGGGTCCCAAGTTTGATTTCCAGTCGGGTCAGGAATTCCAACCAAGTCTGGTTAATTTCTCTGACTCAGGGACTATGTTTCGATGTTTATCTCAATACACTTCTCTTCATACACACACAATACACTTCACTATCAACCACCACAGAAACATGCAATAGTTAATATAGCACTCCACGTAGGGTTTGTGTCACATCCAGCCATAAAACAGGGCCAAGTCTACACGAGTGCCCCAGATTTCACTCGTGGTACCACTAGGGTGCGGGAAACGTGGTGAAATAAGAAGAAATACTACATAAAAATACAGGTTTCCATAAATTCAGTTATCCCCTTCTCTTTATATTTTTAAAATTGTTCACAAATATTGGTCTAAATAGGTGTATTTCAATGATGATATTTTAGATTTCAAATGAATTTAAACACCTAATTTAGTCAGCAGACAATGTCAAGATCTGAGCAGTATGTGCCAAATCTTCAAAAGTGTAGAGATGAAAAACAATACCACAGAAGTGCTCCACAATAGGACTGGAAAGTTAAGGCGACACTCCTCAGATAAAAAGATAATTTTACCTAATGCATGGATTTTCATGAAACTTTGTGGGACTGTCACCTACATAAAAGTAGAGATATCACGAACATTTCATTCATATACAATTAATAGCTTTTCCAAAATAATTTTCTTTTTTACATTAAAAAACATTTAATTCCATTTTTTTCATGAAATTTAATTAACATGTTAAGGGAAATTTGTAATTAGGTAGATAATACTTCTTTAAAAAGCAATACTATCAATTTTTCTGTACATAATTTATATAAGGAGATACACACAAGTACGAAGGATGAGTTCTCCACCTAATCAATTTTATTTTACAAAGTGTCAATATTATTTTCATAAAAGGACAGTACCAGTTTCGACCTGTAAATAGGTCATCTTCAGCTGTTGAAGAACCTGCTTAATAGCGACTGTACAGAATAAATACTACTAAAATTAAAATTAAACAAGAATGCCATTAAAATAAACATGAATGTCACTATTCTAAAAAATACTTAACGTTAAGAGATATACATATGGTACAGTTTTGGGGGTTTGAGGGCTTTTACCCTGGCCCTATGATTTCTACATATTTCAAAAATTATATTTGCTGAGGTTGAAATTGGATACAATTCTTAGAGCTTTTCAAGAATCACTGCCAACACTATGTCCAACAGTTTTATGAGATGTTTCAAAGTTCATTGTTGGGCTGCAAATATGCGAGGACGCCTTGTTCATTAGAATAAGAGGTTTAGTAACCCGTTTACAGATACATAGCTTATTCTCAGTCTATATCAATGCTGAAAAACATGTTAGTGAATGCCACTATTCTAAAAAATACGTTACACTTTCAATCAATCAATCAATCAATCAATCAATCAATCAATCAATCAATCAATCAATCAATCAATCAATCAATCAATCAATCAATCAATCAATCCTGATCTGCATTTAGGGCAGTCACCCAGGAGGCAGATTCCATATCTGTTGTTTTCCTAGCCTTTTCTTAAATGATTTCAAAGAAACTGGAAATTTATTGAACATCTCCCTTGGTAAGTTATTCCAATCCCTAACTCCCCTTCCTATAAATGAATATTTGCCCCAATTTGTCCCCTTGAATTGCAATTTTATCTTCATATTGTGATCTTTCCTACTTTTAAAGACGCCACTCAAACTTATTCGTCTATTAATGTCATTCCACGCAATCTCTCCGCTGACAGCTCGGAACATACCACTTATGATATCGATGTTGATTCCCATAGGGAATCATCTGATGGCCAAGCAGGCATCAATTTTTGGTAATGAGAAAATTTTCTCACAGTGCATTGGCACTGCTGGTGCTCTAATTAGCCTAAGCAGTGGCCTCCACGGTATGCACTAGCCAGCGTCTTGGTAGGTGTGCTAGGTACCAACTGATGAGCCCAACCTAGCACACGGGGGCGAAACGCTGGTAACCAGGAATGAGTTAGCTGGAAAATTTATAATGTCCAAAAACAGACCATTTATATTGGTATTATATATCACTTAGTCGAGCAGCTCGTCTTCTTTCTCCCAATTATTTCCAGCCCAAACTTTGCAACATTTTTGTAACGCTACTCTTTTGTCGGAAATCACCCAGAACAAATCGAGCTGCTTTTCTTTGGATTTTTTCCAGTTCTTGAATCAGGTAATCCTGGTGAGGGTCCCATACACTGGAACCATACTCTAGTTGGGGTCTTACCAGAGACTTATAGGCCCTCTCCTTTACACCTTACTACAACCCCTAAACACCCTCACAACCATGTGCAGAGATCTGTACCCTTTATTTACAATCCCATTTATGTGATTACCCCAATGAAGATCTTTCCTTATATTAACACCTAGATGCTTACAATGATCCCCAAAAGGAACTTTCACCCCATCAACACAGTAATAGAAAATTTCATTTCTGTTGTGCTTAGTTTAATGACATATGGCACGGTACCGGTATCATAATTAGGATACGTCTGAAAGTAGTTTAAAATTACTGTAGTGTACTGTACAGTAGTATACGAGTAATATCCTATTAGAATTTAGTGTGATTATTTTGTTATTGTAAAATATTTGTGTAGTACTGGTGTAGTAGAGGTATCCGTAGAAACTCTTACTAAAATACTGTTGTTGTAATTAGAATAGGCTTAATTGCAGTTTGGAATTGTGTAGTTCTTGTGTAGGCTATTACTTTCGATATTCAGTAATTAACAGCAGTTTTTATCCTGTCAGGGGTTGTAGGATTAAAAAAAATAGAACACGACTAAGTAGTATTGTAGTGTTGTCATATATTAATTACCTTATTGTTGTGTACTATCCCAGACAATATATCCCTCCGTTCATTTATTTTTTGCAAATAAGTTATTTTATTTTTAATTTAATTTTTTTCCCCGAAAAGAATGGCTAAGGAGCGCGAGTGTACTTACTGTGAGTGTGGCGAGGCATTGAGGGGTATGAGGGAGGAGTTGGAAAGTTTGAGGGAGATAATTAGGATTCTCACAGAAGACAGGAAGGAAGATAGGACTCCCTCAAACAATGTACAGGTTACAGTAGGTCTACAAGAGAAAGGGGAAGGAAAGGGAGGATTTGTAGAAGACAGGTGGTCAAATGTTCTAAGGGGAAGGAGATTGCAGGCTAAGGGCTCTATTCAGGATCAGAATTCAGGACAGGTGTCTGTGCGAAATCGGTACGAGTCACTCCAGGTAGAACAACAGAGGGAAGATGAGGGACAGGGAACTGTTGCTGAGATGTGTGGAAGTAGGAGGAAGGGAAAAGGTAGGAAAGGAAAATGTAGAGTAGAGGATAGGAAAAGACAGGTGGAACAGGGTCATGGGAAGGAGAAAAGGGAGGAGGAAGTAGCTTCTGCAGCTATCAGGAAAGATAGGGCTGACCAGGAAGGGAGGGGATCAAATGAGGTGGGTAGGGTTGAGGCTCTGGTCATGGGGGATTCCATCGTTAGACACGTGGGGAAAGTGTGTGGAGGAAAGGGTACCAGGGTAGAGTGTTATCCAGGAATTAGGTTGAGGCAGATGTTGAGGAAAGTAGAAGAGAAGGAGAAGGTGGTAGTGTTTCACATTGGTACCAACAACGTAAGGCAAGCTGATATAAGTACCAACATAGTTGGAGATGTGTGGGATCTGGTAAATGCAGCACGGGTGAAGTTTAAGAAAGCGGAGATTGTTATTAGTGGAATACTGTGTAGAAGGGATACTGACTGGAGGGTGATTGGGGATTTAAATGAGACTATGGAGTGGGTATGTGGGAAACTGGGAGTGAAATTTCTAGATCCTAATGGGTGGGTAGGAGATAGGGATCTGCGCTCGGATGGCCTTCATTTAAACCGCAGTGGTACGTATAAGTTAGGAAATTTGTTTGGAAGGGTAATAGGGAGGAATATTCAGGGAAACAGGATGGCCTAGGGAGCGGTGATAAGGGAACAGGGAACTGGAAATCAAGTAGGGATGACATAAAATTGTTAGTGTTGAACTGTAGAAGTATTGTAAGGAAAGGAATAAAATTAAGTAATTTAATAGATATATATTTACCAGATATTGTAATAGGAGTTGAATCATGGCTGAGAAATGATATAATGGATGCAGAAATTTTCTCACGGCACTGGAGTGTGTATCGTAGAGATAGGATAGGAAGGGTGGGAGGGGGAGTGTTCATTCTGGTGAAAGAAGAATTTGTAAGCTACGAAAAAGTTAAAGATGAGACACACGAAATTCTAGGTGTAAGGCTCATTTCTAAAGATAATAGGCAACTTGATATATTTGGAGTGTACAGATCGGGAAAGGGTAGCACTGACGCGGATTCGGAATTATTTGATAGGATAGTCAGCTATGTGGGAAACGACATGGAAAGAAATGTGATTGTAGCGGGAGATCTGAATTTGCTTTAGACAGGTCAATCGCGATACATTCCATTTGACCTCCT
Organism: Anabrus simplex; assembly: GCF_040414725.1. Taxonomy (NCBI): domain Eukaryota; kingdom Metazoa; phylum Arthropoda; class Insecta; order Orthoptera; family Tettigoniidae; genus Anabrus; species Anabrus simplex. The sequence goes on from NC_090265.1 coordinate 1,060,123,331, forward strand.
GAATTCAAGGTATCTGCTGTATCTTGCTGGAATCCTACAAGTTGAGCTTCAGTGGAATAACCTTTCCGAAAACCGAACTGCGTTCTATTGAACCAGTTATTAATTTCGCAAACATGTCTAATATAATCAGAAAGAACGCCTTCCCAAAGCTTACATGCAATGCATGTCAAACTTACTGGCTTGTAATTTTCAGCTTTATGTCTATCACCCTTTCCTTTATACACAGGGGCTACTATATCAACTCTCCATTCATTTGGTATAGCTCCTTCATGTAAACAATAATCAAATAAGTACTTCAGATATGGTACTATATCCCAACCCATTGTATTTAATATATCCCCAGAAGTCTTATCAATTCCAGCCAATTTTCTAGTTTTCAACTTTTGTATCTTATTGTAAATGTCACTGTTATCATATGTAAATTTGAATACTTCTTTAGCCTTAGTCTCCTCCTCTATCTGGACATTACCCTTGTAACCAACAATATTTATGTACTGCTAACTGAATACTTCTGCCTTTTGAAGATCCTCACATACACACTCCCCTTGTTCATTAATTATTCCTGGAATGTCCTTTGAACCCGTTTCTGCCATAAAATACCTATACATACCCTTCCATTTTTCACTAAAATTTGTATGAGTGCCAATTATGCTTGCCATCATGTTGTCCTTAGCTGCCTTCTTTGCTAGATTCAATTTCCTAGTAAGTTCCTTCAATTTCTCCTTACTTCCACAGCCATTTCTAACTCTATTTCTTTCCAGTCTGCACCTCCTTCTTAGTCTCTTTATTTCTCTGTTATAGTAAGGTGGGTCTTTACGATTCCTTACCAACTTTAAAGGTACAAACCTGTTTTCACATTCCTCAACAATTGCTTTAAACCCATCCCAGAGTCTGTTTACATTTTTATTTACCATTTTCCACCGATCATAGTTACTCCCTCATGCCTGCTTTATCAGCCATACGGTACTGCCTAATAGTCCTACTTTTAAGACCTTTCTTTCTAACACATTTATTTTTAACAACAAAAACAGCTTCATGATCACTAATGCTATCTATTACTTTGGTTTCTCTATAGAGCTCATCTGGTTTTACCAGCACCACATCCAGGATATTTTTCCTTCTAGTTGGTTCCATCACATTCTGAATCAGCTGTCCTTTCCATATTAGCTATTTTGCCATTTGTTGGTCATGCTTCCTGTTGTTCGCATTTCCTTCCCAATTGACATTTGGTTAATTCAGATCCACCGCTACAATCACATTCCTTTCCATGTCGTTTCTCACATAGCTGATTATCTTATAAAATAATTCTGAATCCATGTCAGCGCTACCCTTTCCCGGTCTGTACACTCCAAAGATCAAGTTGCCTATTATTTTTAGAAATGAGCCTTACACCTAGAATTTCATGTTTCTCATCTTTAACATATTCGTAGCTTACAAATTCTTCTTTCACCAGAATGAATACTCCCCCTCCCACCATTTCTATCCTGTCTCTACGATACTCTCTCCAGTTCTGTGAGAAAATTTCTGCATCCATTATATCATTTCTCAGCCATGATTCAACTCCTATTACAATATCTGATAAATATATATCTATTAAATTAATTCTATCCTTTCTTTACAATACTTCTACAGTTCAACACTAACATTTTTATGTCATCCCTACTTGACTTCCAGATCTCTGTACCCTTATCACCGCTCCCTAGTCAACCCCGTTTCCCTGAATGTACCTCCTTATTACCCTTCCAAACAAATTTCCTAACTTATACGTATCACTGCGGTTTAAATGAAGGCCACCTGAGCGCAGATCTCTATCTCCTACCCACCCATTGGGATCTAGAAATTTCACTCCCAGTTTCCCACATACCCATTCCATAGTCTCATTTAAATCTCCGATCACTCTCTAGTCAGTATCTCTCCTACACAGAATTCCACTGATAACAATCTCCGCTTCCTTAAACCTCACCCGTGCTGCATTTACCAGATCCCACACATCCCCAACTATGTTGATACTTATATCAGCTTGCCTTACGTTGTTGGTACTAATGTGAAACACTACCACCTTCTCCTTCCCTTCCTCTCTCTCTTCTACTTTCCTCAACATCTGCCTCAACCTAATTCCCGGATAACACTCTACCCTGGTTCCCTTTCCTCCACACACTTTCCCCACATGTTTAACGATGCAATCCCTCATGACCAGAGCCTCAACCCTACCCACCTCATTTGATCCCCTCCCCTCCTGGTCAGCCCCATCTTTCCTGATAGCTGCAGAAGCTACTTCCTCCTCCCTTTTCTCCTTCCCATGACACTGTTCCACCTGTCTTTTCCTATCATCTACTCTACATTTCCCTTTCCTACCTTTTCTTCCCTTCCTCCTACTTCCACACATCTCAGCAACAATTCCATGTTCCTCATCTTCCCTCTGTTGCTCTACCGGGAGTGGCTCGTACCAATTTCGCACAGACACCTGTCCTTAATTCTGATCCTGATTCTCCTGCAATCTCCTTCTTCTTAGAACATTAGATCACCTGTCTTCTACAACTCCCCCCCCTTCCTTCCTCTCCCTCTTGTACACCTACTGTAACCTGTACATTGTTTGAGAGAGGCCTATCTTCCTTCCTGTCTTCTGTGAGAATCCTAATTATCTCCCTCAAACTCTTCCTCATACCCCTCAATGCCTCACCACACCCACAGTCCCTACACTTTTGGGGTTAAAGGGCTTTTATCCTGGCCCCATGATTTCTACATATTTCAAAAATTATATTTGTTGAGGTTGAAATTGGATACAGTTCTTAGAGTTTATGAAGAATCACTGACAATCTGGTGTCAGGCTCAGATATCTAATGTTAAATGCCAACACTATGTCCAACGGTTTTATGAGATGATTCAAAGTGCATTGTTGGGCCGCAAATATGCGGGGACGTTGTGTTCATTAGAATAAGACGTTTAGTAATCTGTTTACAGATACATAGCTCATTCTCAGTCTCTATCAATGCTGAAAAACATGCTAGTTTATATTAGACTTCCTTGTTGATGTTTATGTTGCTGTGTGCGACATACTGAAATCAATGAAAGTGAGTTGTGGGTGTTCCCCTCTTCATACTTGTGTTCCCTCAGGTAAATTTAAAAAATTTGAGAAAGAAGAAAAGGAAGGTAGGTATTAGAATAACTGATAGAGTGTGCCTGTTAAATACGTTGTGTACATATGGTGTGTGTGTGTGTGTGTGTTACATGTGAGCTGGATATGTCCTCGAGCATAGTTAGGAGCATGCTGGACATTGTTGCGTGTACGTCTTGTAGCTACGCTGTTCTTAACGGTACAACAGCCACAAGATGTACCATCACCTCGTAAGCATTTGGGTTCACAAGGGAACTGTCCATACTGTTATATCAAAATCGACAATGAAATTTGGTAGAGAGGATGAGGGGTCCATAAGAAAGCAATGTACGAAAATTCAGCTGCCATTTCAATCTGTAAGGTCCTGAAATCGATACGGTAATAGAATTGCACGCGTTAGCATATAGCTCGACAGCCCTGGTGACCAGCTAAAGCGACCGGGTTACCTTGACCTTTTTGAAAGAGCAGTCTGAATCTGGCTAATGTTCTAGAGTATGCTTTACATTATGAAAAAGGTTTCTCCTCTTCCTGTGAAATAACTTTGGAAGAACGGGAGATGGGTTGACATGTGATACAACTAATTGAAAATCATCCCATGGGTGCCAGCATCGTCTTGGAGTTGTGTCTGGAGAGAAATAGTGACAGTGAAAGTGATAGTGGAAGAAGTGACACCTCATCTGCATTATCTGAAGGAGAAGGCAGCACACCAATGCCAGGAACAAGATGTTTTTACGGATCCGATTTTGAGTCCCAAGTCTGATTCCCGTCAATCCAGTGAAGAGACACCACAGTCACCTAGCAAATCTACTAGTTCAAGCCATGCTTCCAGTCCAGAGAAGAAAGTGAAACAAGCTGCAGATTTTGCGTACAAGAGAGAAGCTGTAAATTTATGGTTAAATAAGGGGGTGCTTTCATTAACTACTGTTCGCAAAAGTTGTTGTAAGACGATGTCACTACGACAACTGTACAGGTGGAAGAACCAATTAGAATCTACATCAGTAAGCCCCATTGAACACAGGAAACTGATGCATACAAAATTATTTTCTCGCTTTACAGAAGCAAGAAGACTGAAGCGGAATGTATGCAACGAAGACCTGCGACTGTGGGCCTTGGAAATTTTGAGAGAGGTTTCAATAGGGTGAACTAATTTCAGCACATGTGCTAGTTGGTTGAGTTGTTTTAAGAAAAAGTACAGAATAAAAAGTAGAAGAATTACAACATTTGTATCTCATACGTATCTGCAAGAAGAAGATGAAAAATATTAAGTCACAAAGAAATTTGTGGAAACAGCTACAGAGCGATTTTCAGAAATATACAATACTGATCAGTGGTTTTGTGCGTGAAATGAAATCAAAAAGGACTCTTATCGTTTGTTGGTGAGAAACATACAGAAACAGTTGTTCAATCAGTTAGTGCACTCACCCATTCGTACACAATTATGCATTAAATTAGTATGGCCAGTACTCTTTTCCCGAAATTATTCACTGTACTAGAGGAGGCAACTGGAACTTTCGGTCTGAGAGTTTCCAAAGAAATGTTTCATGCCAAAAGTATAATTGTAACAGCCACAAAATCAGGGAAAGTGTGGGAAAAGGAATTAAAGTATTGGTTTAAAGAAACCTTCTTCACATTTGTGGAAGAGAAGTGTTTGCTACAGCTAGATTCCTGGACTACTTATAGTGATAACAGCTGTCTTGAAGACATTCCTCCTGGCAACAGTACAGAAATTCTCCAGATTCCTCACAGCACCACAGGGAAAATACAGCCCTTAGACAAGTTTTTCTTCTGGCAGTGGAAGGCTTTGTATCGCCGCTTAACAGACATCGTGCCGACTTTGATGGTTATCAGAGAAACAGCATACTAAATGCAGTCCTTCATTCATTTTGAATTTTCTTCCCTACAGTTCAAGGACATGATTAAATATTTGTGGTTCACAACCAATTATACAATGGAAAGACCTCCCAAGTTCAAAGTGCCTGCGAAATATTGCCTTCAAACAAGAAAACTGTGAAGAACAAAGTGGTCTCAAAGTGCATATTCATTGTGCATGGTGCCAAAAGTATTTGTGTTTTTATCATGCGATTAATGCACTTCATTTATGTTTCACATTCGTTCCGTAACAATAAAGTGACCTTGGCACGTGGCAGCCTGCCAGTTCATTCTCTCTCTCTCCAGCACAACTGCAACTCCACTCCACTGTGCACTGCGCGAGCCAGCAAGAAGCAAGGGTTGTCCAGTAAGCTGCGTTGTCACACGAATTTTGTATCAAGATTTCAAAACCTTCCAGTTCGAAATGGCAGCTAAATTTTAGTACATCACTATTTTATGGGTCTCCCCATGGTCTCTGCGAATTTTCGTTGTTGATTTCTGTATGACAGTATGGAAAGTTCCCTTGTCAGCAGTACTCGCTTAGTAGGCCAAGTCCTGTTAGGGCTGTAGCACCATCAGGGTAGGGACTGTAGTCTCAAGAGATGAAGAACCTACCACAAATGTATTGTGATGCCAAAAGATTAATGGAATAAATCAAAGATCTGCTTCTAAATGATAACAGTAATGTTAACAATATTAAAGTAAAGCTGCAAATTCTTAAATGAAATAAAGACTACTTATAGCCTCTTAGCAATTCTTCATATATCATTGTTTAAATTGAGAAATGCCAACGCTGAAGTGTGATGATGATGGTGATGATTATTGTTCTGAAGTACAACAAAAATTCCCTCTCAGGAGGAAAAAAAGGAAGCATTTTCAACCTTCAAAGAATGAGCATACAGGCAAAAAGAATGGAAGGTCCATAAAGGTTAAAAAAAAAAAAAAAACAGAGGACTCCCTAGACTTCACAAACCTAATACCATTGAGGCCAGAAGAGAACAAAAGTTGATCACGAGATGTCACGAAAAGAAGGTGAAAGTAAGGATGCTGACAGAAGCGGAAGCTATGCCCAGCTCAGATAGGGGCCCCATAGTTTCTAAACCATGTTCCCAACTTGGGAGTCCCTGGGGAGTTACCCCTTTTACTTGCCTCTTATGACAGGCAAAGATACTGTGGATATTTATCAGAAATTGACATCAATAATGCATTAAAAAGCATTAGATGTGGTGTTGCAGGAGAAAGATAAAAATTAGTAAAGAATGTTATGTTCATCCACAAATTAATAACATACATACATACATACATACATACATACATACATACATACATACTTTACCGGGAACGCCGCTACGAGAGAAGTCCGAAGTATGTTTGTTGAACTTCGTGCGAGGTGAAAGGTAGGCAGCCCGCCGAACGCAGTGACGTACCCAGCGAGTGACGTGGCCGCCGTAAGCCAGCTATCCGCTACCATATATGGTAATGTTCCAGCTCATCCTCAAAAGTACATTTTGAGCTATTTTATCGCTATTTTGACACTGCCATCTTAAAAGCCTTTACAATGGACATCATCTGCCAAGATTTCAAGAAAATCCACCGAGTATTATAGAAGTTATAAGGGTAGATAGTACCCGAGTTCTAGACACTTCCATGCGAACGTGTATAAAAGGAGGACCACCCGACCTACGAATTCAGTGTCTGTCACTCCGCCGTCTCTGTGACACGGGTGACAGGAGAAGTATTCCGTGTGTCGAACTTCCAGTTGACAGTCTGCAAAATCCAAGTATTTCGGTATTTTCTCTAAGTGTTGTATCGGGACTTTATCATATTCTTGAAGTGCCTGAATGGGACTTTATTTTCTGCGAGCATCGCATTGGAACTTTGTCATATTGACACATTGGAACTTTGTTATTCCGAAGCGTCTCATTGGAACTTACTTATTTTCGCCAAGTGTCGCGATAAGACTTTATTATTTTCTTAAGGTGACATACTGGAACATTGTCATCGGAACTTTATTTTCTTCGAGTGTCGTGTTGGGACTTTAATATTTCGACACGTTAGAACTTTATTTTCTTCGAGTGTCGTGTTGGGACTTTAATATTTTGACACCACAAAACTTTATTTTCTTCGAGTGTCGTGTTGGGACTTTAATATTTTGGCACATTGGAACTTTGTTATTTCTACACATTGGAACTTTGTTTTCTTTGAAGTGCCACATAGGGACTTACTTATTCAACGACGATTGAAAGGACTTTGAATTTTCACGAGTGTTGTGTACCGCATTGTGCCCGTTCATACGTCCGCGACAGTTTTCAAAATGGCGCCGACTGAAGGTATGGGCCATGTAATCTATAGCAAGCAAGGAATAGACACCTGTTCTGATGACACAGAGGGCCATATACGTCATGGAATGGTCAAGTATTCAGGGTAAAACGGACAGTGGACGGTCTACTGTATTGTTTAAAAAAAAATAATAGAAAAAACTTGATTATTATTAAAAAACATCATCTTGAATTTTCACAACGTAGAGAGAGGACGCAATTACCGTCTCTGGTATAATTCTTTTTAGGAGAATCAAAGGATCACATATAAGAAGAGAAATATCCCCAACAGTTGAAACAGGATAAAAAAACAAGTTTTCGTCAAGATCTACAAGAAGTGCAGACAGAGAATAGACGCACTGAATTCATTACCAACGAAATTGCGGATACGTCGGAGAGCCACGAAGAACAAATAAAAAAATAAAATTAAGGATTACAGACGTCAGAAAAGAATTGTATAATGGCTGTACACTGCATTATAATCTTCAATTTTGAGACTGACAAGAAGACCATGAGGATGATGTGCTAAATACACATGATGGACCAACCTGGGAACAGTACATCTTACTATACGACCGAGCCATGATGAAGAAGGCGACGGGAAGCCATCCGACTGAGCCATGACGAGGAAGGCGACGGGAATCCAGACAGTACTTCCATAATGAAGGAGCGGGTGATGTACCAGATGTCCAACCCATGACCTAACCGAAGACCCAACTACATCCATTTGGAAACGGAACAGCTGGACCAGGGACAACCATGAGCGAGCTAAGTCATTCACAATATTTTATCGCATAATTTTTGGTTTGCCTACACATGTACCTTAGGTATGTGCCGATGGGCTAATTGTAGACCGATACATAAGCAATGCAAGTGAAAGTTACCAACGAAGTGTGAGATATTTAAGTTCATAGTTACATGATTTAGCAATATAGCAGCAGTTTCTGATGTAATGGATATATACGTCAATGTATATCGACCTAAATACTTGTATGAAGCGTGAGGTTTGAAAGAGAAGTGTGGAAACAGCTGATTATAATGACATACTGGGAGATTATAGAGATTTCATTGAGGTAATGTTACAAGTCGACGTCACGAGTGGTTGTGCGTGGTGTAGAAATAAACAAATGGAATCACGCATTGTTTACTTCATAGTAAGGGCATTGAACCCATTCGTAGGTTATGAGAAGCAGCGACTTGTAAATGTTGTATTATGAAACAGTGTGGTACTTTGACGTAGTCGTGAATTTTGGGAACGCGATGAGTGATTATTGAGGCTACGATGTTAATATATTAGATGGATGTTGTAATAAGGATACGATTATGCTAATTTGATGAAAGGTTCGAGTTATATATAGTGATATGAGAAGTTTCTCACGATGCAGGACCATCGAGTACCTGCAAGTTAAGATATGCTACACTACAAGTTTATTTTTATGATTCGTTTACGTAAGATTGCCCACACCGCTGGAGTGACCCAAGCCATGGTACGAACAGGATTTACTATTGTAGATGTATGCTCGTGACGTAATCGTATGTCAGTGTAGATGATTTATAATGAACATCGGAATACTACGATACTTTGAGTAGCTGTATTTAACCAAATGCATTTACGACACCGATGTATATGAGAGTATGTTTCTGAACCTCGCGGCATAGCGCTTCCATAGTAATTGCGAAAGAATAAAGTAGCTTGCACTGAAGTAGAATGTTATTGGAATATAACGCAGGAAAGGGACATTGAACCTAAAAGGACATGTGTATGACAGCCAAGGATTATGTTGAAATTAGTTAGATAGCTAAATCGATTAATATTCTCCGTTTGAACGTACATTTTTTTTAAACGAACTACAGCTAGGAAAAGGCTAGAGTAGGAGCCGTATTTATCAGGCAGTAGGAACGAATGCCTTAGTTCGTAAGTAGTTATCCATGCACTACGAGATCGTTGTAACAAAAACATGACTTCGGATTTTACTCAGAATTATCTTTATTTACTCAGATCTATTTTGATTTATTCAGATTTATTCAGACTTAACTTATTAGTGGATTTGAGATGCACTTCAGTTTAACATTGTGTCTAAGTGAGACATGTTTAATCAGACTAAAGGAAGTGAACTATCGTAACAAGTTAATGGTGTTGATGTTACACTTACGTCTCGACTGCAATGTGGACCTCAGATGTCCATTGATCTATTGTAAATATGTAGGTACTCATTTTTATTACTTCACAAAGGAACTGATCTTCATAATTTTAAATACTGGATATTATTTTCGTTTTTACGAGCCAGCGCTGACTCATTATCCATACTTATTTTCACCCAATTTTAAAATAATGCCTCGCATAATATGCTAATTTAATAATTCAATATTTTATCAATAAATATCTTATTTATTTTCTATAATTGCATGTGTCATGAATTCTTCCATTACTGTCTAGTTCATAAGTTAGTTGATAGCTAAGTGAGGTACTGAGTAATTAAGTGTTCCATTTAATCATGGCAAGTTCTCTCGAAGTCAATAATTCTGATAAAATTTGTCGACGACTACTAATATTACGTCATGAGTGTCCATAGGTGTCACCTGTGAGTTGGGATTCTCTTGAACTCACGTTAAGCGTATTCTATAGTAAGATTACATGTCTTACCTGCCATTAGAAAACCCTGAGGTATCCGCTGAGCGACTCCATTTCGTCTAACTAGGCTGCCCAACGACGAGTAAAAATGGAGGTATCGGGTAAGGAATGTAAACCGTCGACTACGACCGTTACAGCATTGAACTTACGTAATACAGATGTTGATTCCCATAGGGAATCTGTAATATTTGTTCCGAATGAGTAAATTTATAATACCAATATACATGGTCCGTTATTGGACATTATAAATTTTCCAGCTAACTCATTCCTGGTTGCCAGCGTTTTGCCCTCGTGTGCTAGGCTGGGCTCATGACGCATGGCCAGTGCATACCATGGAGGCCACTGCGTAGGCCAATTGTAGCCACCGGCAGTGCCAATACACTATGAGCCACTCTGTCTCACTACTAAAAATTCATGCCTGCTTGGCCATCAGATAATACAGATGTTGATTCCCATAGGGAATCTGTAATATTTGTTTCGAATGAGTAAATTTATAATACCAATATAAATGGTCCGTTATTGGACATTATAAATTTTGCAGCTAACTCATTCCTGGTTGCCAGCGTTTCGCCCTCGTGTGCTAGGCTGGGCTCATGACACATGGCCAGTGCATACCATGGAGGTCACTGCGTAGGCCAATTGTAGCCACCGGCAGTGCCAATGCACTATGAGACACTCTGTCTCACTACTAAAAATTCATGCCTGCTTGGCCAACATCTGTATTATCTGATGGCCAAGAAGGCATGAATTTTTAGTAGTGAGACAGAGTGTCTCATAGTGCATTGGCACTGCCGGTGGCTACAATTGGCCTACGCAGTGGCCTCCATAGTATGCACTGGCCATGCATCATGAGCCCAGCCTAGCACACGAGGGCGAAACGCTGGCAACCAGGAATGAGTTAGCTGGAAAATTTATAATGTCCAATAATGGACCATTTATATTGGTATTATAAATTTACTAATTCGGAACAAATATTACAGATTCCCTATGGGAATCAACATCTGTATTATCTGATGGCCAAGCAGGCATGAATTTTTAGTAGTGAGACAGAGTGTCTCATAGTGCATTGGCACTGCCGGTGGCTACAATTGGCCTACGCAGTGACCTCCATGGTATGCACTGGCCATGCGTCATGAGCCCAGCCTAGCACACGAGGGCGAAACGCTGGCAACCAGGAATGAGTTAGCTGGAAAATTTATAATGTCCAATAACGGATCATTTATATTGGTATTATTTTGAACTTACGTTTCGCACTTATTCGAACTTGTATTTTTTAAATCAATTTCTGGAACATTGAAACTTTCCGAGCATGTAGGATGAACTTGCGCCCTACCAACATAAACTTTCGTGTGAACGATGTGACTTGTTTTCTCAAGTACCTCATTGAATTTACGCCTTGTAAAGACTATGAAACTTAGGGGACATTCAACATTACATTTAATTGTGAAATATGCAATACTTTCCAAGTGCTGCACAGGGACTTATGTTTTGATTCTTAAAGACTGGGACAATTCAGAATATGCATATCGCGTTCCCAGAAAGCCTAGAACTTTCCAGTATTTTGAGTGATCCATAATTTATGAAGTCAGACTTTTTCTTTCAAATATTATTTTCTTTAATGGCTATTCACTTCGCCTATTGACGGAACAGGACAGTTTCCGAGTTCTACTTATTCAGTGCGTTGCCAACCTTTTTTTAAACCTTCAGAACTATGCATTTAGGACTGCAGTGACAGTAATCCTCTAGAACATTCTGACTTAACTTGCATTTCTACCAGTACTTGTTCTTCGAGTGATTATTCCAGAACGTTTTGATTTAATATCTAGAGTGCAGTAACCATAATTAAAAGGTCATATCTGTTCAGACAGTGCCCTGAATGTGTGGAGTGCCGTGCAGGAAATTCAAGTGCGAATTACGTCTCGAATCAAGCCCAGGAACGTGTGCCAATCTTCGAGACATTCCAGAACGTCGGGACATTCCAGAACGTCGAGACACTTCCAGAACCTCCAGACATTCCAGAACTCCTCATCCGAGCAGGTGTGGTCCCTGCCCAGTCGATGTCCAGCACCATCCCAGGACTTGGAGGTACCAACCAGCCACGACACTTCCACACTGCTGTACGAAGGTGATATGAACTTGCTTTTGATGATCAATAAACTCAATTTATCAAAAGAATCTCTAAAATTGATAACTATACCTCTCTCCGTACCAGCTCCAATGATAAAGCCACTCCCTAGGTTAAGAATCATGCTCGTTAATTTAATATCAAGCGCCTTAAAGATATGAACACATTTTTACGGGTACAATACATACAGACATACATACATACATACATTTATCATTATAGACTGTTATGCCTTTCAGCATTCAGTCTGCAAGCCTCTGTGAATTTACTAAATGTCGCCACAATCCTCGATTTGCAACTAGTATTGTGGCCTCATTTAGTTCTATACCTCTTATCTTTAAATCGTTAGAAACTGAGTCTAACCATCGTCGTCTTGGTCTACCTCTACTTCTCTTACCCTCCATAACAGAGTCCATTATTCTCATAGGTAACCTATCCTCCTCCATTCGCCTAACATGACCCCACCACCAAAGCTGGTTTATGTGTACAGCTTCATCCATCGAGTTCATTCTTAAATTAGCCTTTATCTCCTCATTCCGAGTACAGTCCTGCCATTGTTTTTTTCCCACCTGTTTGTACCAGCAATAATTCTTGCTACTTTCATGTCTGTTACTTCTAACTTATGAATAAGATATCCTGAGTCCACCCAGCTTTCGCTCCCGTAAAGCAAAGTTGGTCTGAAAACAGACCGATGTAAAGATAGTTTTGTCTGGGAGCTGACTTCCTTCTTAAAGAATACTGTTGATCGCAACTGCGAGCTCACTGCATTAGCTTTACGACACCTTGACAAATTAATAATAATAATAATAATAATAATAATAATAATAATAATAATAATAATAATAATAATAATAATAATAATAAAAAGAAGTCTTTGGCAGGTTAAAAGAAGGATATTGAGAGTGAACTGAAACAACAATAAAAAGGTTATATATTTTTTTACATAAAACATAGTAACAAATTTCTATACATTTGCACAGTTCATACTCAGTAGATTTGCAAATTTTCAAACTCCACAAATTAGTTATGTTCTCAGTTACAAAGTGTAGAACATACAAACAAATGGAACCTAATGTGAAATATGCAATCCTAATAAAATATCACATCAGTATTTGTATACTCGGATCATACATACATCCATAGACAACAAAGACTAACAGAAGTATATACCATCTTAAATATTAGATATTATCCAATGCTTTTATATAAACCAAATAGGCCTACTGCTGTATGTCCATGGAAAATTCTATAATCACAGATTGCTGGCTTATAATTTCAATATTAAATATATATACAACTCTTGATAAATCTACCGTACTAATTATTTGATTGCAATATTACTACAATAGATATTAACATACATATGACAAAAAGTCGTTTCATATCTCACTATTCAAGAAAGAACCCAGAACTCTGAAGACCACTGTGATCATTTCTGTAACGTTCAGAAATGTTCAAAATGGAATAATCTTATGATCCAAAGATATAAAATATGAGTACAATTAACAATCAACAGATCAACTGTAGCAACCGTACAGAAGAAAACACTTCAGTTAGAATTCCTAGCTATAAATGTATTACTGCAAATGTTTCTGAAAGGGAGCCATACCAGTGTTACAGAAAAGATGTAATGAATTGCATCAATAGTCATTTTTATGAATTTTAACTACAATGTTATCATACTACAAGTCAATTACAGTTATGGTAACAGGAGGAATGAACTTCCAAGTGTGCACATCGCTAAATATTAATGTTCCGTCTGTTTGAGGCTGGTCACTGTCTTGTGAAGAACACTGAATGTCCACCTTGTACTGACCAGGAGTGAAGAATACAACACTGCACTCATGATATGCATTGCCTTGTTCTGCTAGCTACAAAATAAAGTATTGTTATCAATAAGTAGGTATTCATGTTCATGAGCAACAACTATTTACTAGGATACTTCAATGGTCAAACAGAGGTACCAATACAAGCAACATGGTCAAGCTGGAAAAAGATGATGATGGCGTATCTGTTCTGTCCTTGCCGTAAGTAAGTCACTCTTTTTCTTTGTCAACTTAATTATGTTAAGAAATCAAGATTATTTACTCAAGTTACCCTTTCACTTTAATTCTAAGCAAACTGGAAAATGGGACAAAAGTGAGATCCAAAGAGGAATATCAACTACAAGAAACAGAAAACACTTTAATGATGGATATATTTGTCTGAGATAGATTGTTCATTCTAGAGCAGTCAGTTGTGTATTGTAACTGCATAGAACTGTAATATATACAGGAATATACTGCATTTCCTCACATATTATACCCACTTTTCTCCTTTTCTTTATCTTTTACAATTTTGTTTACAGCACACCGACACAGATAGGTCTTATGGTAACTATGGGATAGGAATGGCCTAGGAGTGGGAAGGAAGTGGCCACAGCCTTAATTAAGGTACAGCCAGTATTTTCTTGGTGTAAAAATGGAAAACCACGGAAAACCATCTTCAGGCCTGCCGACAGTGGCGTTCGAATCCACGATCTCCAAATGCAAGCTCACAGCTGTGCGCCCCTAACCGCATGGCCAACTCGCCTGGTCTTTTATATCCATTAAAAAAAAAGTAAGAGGGGGCCCAATATGCGATAGCCTCCCATTTCGTCCAGTGACTTCTGGGTATAAAAAACTATAAATTGTACATGTATATATTCTATACTATTCTTAAACAAATTTATGATTGTATTCTAAGTGCCTTACTACCTACTAGGGTTGGGCAGACCGGAACAGTCACTTGTTCCGCAACATTAGGAGCTTGAGGCAGAGTGTTTCGGTACAGAGTGCCGGGACACGGGACTGTAACTGCGTCCTAGAGAGAACTTCGTGAGGCAACAGGACATGCTTTGCTTCAGCTGGAATGTGCCTGAACCGAACGTGCTGTGTCAAGGCCGCACTAGATAGATTTGTTGGCATTGGCTGTGTCTGCTGTCTGCCTGTCGATACCGGCTGTGTGCCGCCCTGTGCTGGAGCGTCAACATTTTTTCATCCAGTTATATATTTAATTCCAAAGCGATGACCTATATTTTTCTTGGGCTTAACAGTTTCCTTAAAGTCCAAATTAATTTTTAACGTCAATCCCCGAGAAAGTGTTAAGGGAAATTTTCGAGATATTCATTACTCACTAATTACTCACAATACAGGCCAATACATTCAACTGGTGAAAATATTCTTGAATTGGTTACTTTTAAACACCTGCACTGCCATTGTAACCGTGTTATGTGTATTTTATATTGACCTAAAAGCAGCCTTTAAACATGATTATTGGGCGCGAATTTCAGTGTTCCGACTGTTCGGTCACGTTCCCTGCAGCTTTATGCTGGACCATGGCCATAACTACACACAGGCACACACCACACAGCACGTTCCATACAGACACATTCCCACTGGCGCGGAGCATGTAATGTTTGCCTCTCGAAGTTCTCTCTACACTGCGCAGTTACAGTCCCGCGTCCCGTGCGCCCGCTGCACAGTTCAGTTAGTGGGCGAAGGGCAGTGCATAGTGGCGCTTCTGACGGGACAGCGAGTCAGTGTCTCCGGCTCGCTTGAGAATGTTTCGAAACAATTGACACTCTGTGTTCTGGAACAGCGGAACATAACTGTGCACCGGCACAGTGTGCCGAAACAGGGACTTAGTGCCCAACCCTACTACCTACATTTGTTAATGACCTCACCTGCTATATTAACAGCAACATCCATGAATATCTGTTAACTAAAGTAAACTCATGTCCTAACCCCAAGGTGGTGCAGCTCTTTTTTAGGCAAGCCCCCAATAGAGGTTAACTGCATTTACCATTTTACCACATATTAACCTTCCTGCCATTCTTAAATCTCTACCAGTACCAGGAATCGAACTCGGGCCCCTGAGAACGCCAGCTAATTGTGCTAATTATTATGCTGACAGACATTCTTAAACAAGAAAGACAGACATATCACACAACTAATCCATGCTTGCAATGCACGAATCGGACATAAGAGACTGCTCATCTATCTGTGAAACATTATTGGAACTGCAGTACGCTATTTTTTTTTTTTTGCTATGGGCTTTACGTCGCACCGACACAGATAGGTCTTATGGCGACGATGGGATAGGAAAGGCCTAGGAGTTGGAAGGAAGCGGCCGTGGCCTTAATTAAGGTACAGCCCCAGCATTTGCCTGGTGTGAAAATGGGAAACCACGGAAAACCATTTTCAGGGCTGCCGATAGTGGGATTCGAACCTACTATCTCCCGGATGCAAGCTCACAGTCGCGCGCCTCTACGCGCACGGCCAACTCGCCCGGTGCAGTATGCTATGGAGGTGGACATTTCTTGAATACGAAACACAGACGTATTGCATGACTTTGATGCGTGTTTTCAATGCGCAGGTCGGATGGATGAAACTATTCACAAATTTGTGTGATGTCATCGAAGCTGCAGTACAGCTTCTACCCGTTTCGAAGCGGAATCGTTGTTCTTCTGTGACGAATCATGTTGAGGGGATCTTATATGCAAGCTTTATTCTTTTTATTTTTCATTTTCTTTGTCTTGAAAAGCCAGGGTGTCTAATACATGAGGAAATACGGTAATATCTATCTCAACCCACTATAGATCACTACGGTTCTTACACAGTTTCTTAGTTCAATAAACTACATAGTTTTAAATTCGACCACCAAACCAATATCAAAGGGCAGTTTGGTAAGCATGTGAAAGTAATCCCTTGCACAGTGTTACTCTTCAGAGTATATCGTCATTGAACTTCAAAATTCAACGATGTGACAATGTTAAGGGCTGAAATACTGACCTGCAGCACATCATGTATCACTTAGAATGAAAATTTGTTGATGTAGTTCATTGAATACTGAACCTTAGATGATAGAACCTTTGTGGTCAGAGTTCTAAGCTGAAATTATCACACAGGAGTTTTTCTTGGTGCAATGATGATATACAGGATGTATCAAAATTCAACACTTCAACTTATAGGGATGATAGTAAAGACCAAAACAAATGTTTCTGATAAATAATCATGAGTCTGAAATGAATTAATGACTGACAAAATCAGAAAATATACTGCAGGGGTATAAATTAATTATAACTCTCATTCTTCAAAACCAGCAATATCAAATATTGTGTTAAACATCAGGATGTAATGTCTGTGCTGTTAACACCACACAGTATATTTTTGTTCTTTTAGAGCAAAGCAAGAGAGTGTAAGAGACTCCAACTGAATCTAAGACCAAAAATACGTTGGAGTTGTTCATCTTGCCGAGCATTTCACTGTATGGCGACGAGGGCACAAATCAACAGCAGCAAATGGAAACATGTTGGAAGCCGCACATCTCACCATGCATCTTGCTGTGCACCTCGCCGTTCCTCAGGAATTACATTGGTTTGATATTTAGGATGCAGCTGCTTGGAACTCACATTGTGATTGGTTGCCACAATGTCACTTCATTGTTCCCTCCATGCGAAGAAGCGTTCCTGTAATATTGATGGTCATGTTGTGTCATAATAAGAGGTGAATAATAAGCGATACTTTCCTCGAAACTGCTATATGGAATTATTGTCACAATTCACGCCACAACAGATGTGTCCAAGAAATGTTGAAAAGAAGTTGTAGCCAACTGTAGTGCCACAGGTAAAAATGATGGATTGCTATGGAATAGGAATGGGCATCTCAGGGACATATTTTGAGTCATGGCCCTCCTTATGCACTGGCGGCTATAACCATACAATCCACCACTGGTCTCTAACCCATTAGAAGAGAATTCTCACTGAGACTATGTGTAAGTAGGGTAGCATCATGCTTCACAGAATTTTTACCAAGCATGCCCAGAACATTTTCAGCAAGTCTCGGAGCTATGTGAGTAACAGAGTCCCACTCCCATTTCACAGGCAAGGGAGTCCTTGGAAACAACTTGGCAAACAAAATGGAATTCGATAGGGAGCTATCAATATTAATGGGGCTTATGGAAGAAAGAAACTAGACTTGGTTGAGTCAGCAAAGATGTGTTAGGAGTTAATGATATTTGGGTTAAGGTGAGATTATAAAGTGTTCTTAACAAGTGTTTAAAAGGGAAGGGCAGAGTGTGGTGTAGGACTCTTCCTCAGGAATCATCATCATCATCATCATCATCATCATCATCATCATCATCATCATCATCATTTTTCCTTTCCCCTTGTCCAGCTCCTGCTAGGTCGGGGTGTTGATGGCACTTCTCCACCATTGCGTCTCTCTCCATCACTCCTCTTTAGTAACTGTATTTCAGTCCATTCTTCTTTTTCTTATACTGTTCTTGACAGAGTCCATACATCTTGCTCTGGGCCACCTTCTTGCCCTCTTTCCTTCTATCTTAGCCTCCAACACCTGTTTTGGTATCCTTCCCTCCTCCATCTTCATAACATGTCCACACGATCTCAATTTATTCTTCTCCATCCTACCACTCAGTTTTTCTACCCCTATTTCTTTCCTGACCTCGATATTTCTTACTCTGTCTCTCCTTGTCTTCCCTACCATACTCCTCAGGAACTTCATCTCACTGACCTAAATTTTACTCTCAGTTCTTGCTGTCAAAGTCCAAGTCTCTGATGTATACGTTAATACAGGGGTATGGTACATCTTGTACATTATCTCTTTACATTTCGCAGGAACTTCTCCTTTCCACACCAGGTTCCTTGTATTCTGGTAGAACGTATTTCCCACTTGTACCCTTCTGCTGATCTCCTTATCCAACCTTGCATCTTGTGTTATTTCACTTCCCAAATATTTGAAGTATTCAACAACCTCAAGGTTTTGATCCCTGATATTAACGATCCTTTTTCTTTTTCTTTCTCTTTCTCCTCTTGTCGTCACCACTGTTTTCCTCTTCTCCACACTGATTTTCACACCATATTTCTCAATATTATCATTTAAAGCCTCTAGTTGGATTTGCGCTTCTGTATTTTTGACTCCCCAGATGACTATGTCATCTGCAAAGAACAATATTTACCGGGAGAGTTGACCATGCAGTTAGGAGCGCGCAGCTATGAGCTCGCATCCGGGAAATAGTGGGTTGGAACTCCACTGTCTCAGCCCTGAAAATGGTTTTCCATGGTTTCCCATTTTCAAACCAGGCAAATTTTGGGGCTGTACCTTAATTAAGGCCATGGCCGCTTCCTTCCCATTCCTAGGCCTTTCCTGTCGCATTGTCGCCATAAGACCTACCTGTGTCGGTGCAACGTAAAGCAACTAGCAAAAAAATCCCAATATTTTCATATCCCCTCCATATCTTGCCTTTGTTTCATTTATAACTTCATCCATAACCATTATAAACATAAGTGGAGACAATACACTTCTCTGTCTTAGTCTAGTTTGGTTTCTAAACCAATCTGTTCTCCCCACTGGAGTTTGGACAAAACTGGAACAGTTCTTAAACATTGCTTTCACTAGTTTCTTTGATTGCCTTCCACATCCTTTTCTTTCCAGGGTTTCCCACACCTTTTCTCTATTAACATGATCATGTGCCTTCTCCAGATCACAGAATACCATCACCAGATCTTTTCCATATTCCCACTGTTTTCCCATCAGTAATCTCATGGTAAATATAGGGTCTATCGTTGACCTGCCCTGTCGAAATCCATACTGCTCTTCTTCTAACTTTCTTTCCACCAGTCCTCTCCTCCTCCTTTCTATTATTCTTTCCAATATTTTGGCTACTTGTGACAACAGTGCAATTCCTCAATAACTGTCACATGCCTTCCTGTAATTTACTAAATACTGGTGTTACTACAACTTTACAACACTTTTGCAGTCTATATAACCAATGTAGACCAATAGATCCTGCTGTCTTTTATCATTTCCACATAATGTGTTTAACAGCCATTTCCACCTCTGCCATTGTAATATCACTCTCCATTTCTGGATCATCCTCATTTACCACTACGCTCTCTTCTGCATCACTTCTCATAACCAGGAGTTTATCAAAATTGTCTTTCCATCTATTCTTTACCTCCTCTGGGTCTGTTATTACATTTCTGCTTTCTTTCTTTACTTGTTTTGTGTAGAAATTTTTTCTTATTTTTTATCAATCCATACAACATCCTTTTCCCACCATTTACATCCTTTTCCAACTCTTGTGTGAATCTCTCTCAACATTTTTTCTTTACCTCATTTACCACTTTTTTACACTTACTTTTAATTTCCTGATATTTAATCTTACATCCTTCTTTCCTATCTCTATTTCATTCTTGCCATGTCCTCTTCTTTTGTTTAACAACTTCCTTCACCTTTTCATTGCATTCCTTTTCCTTTACTCTTGCCAAAGTTCTGCCACAAATTTTTTTCTGCACAGCTTACAAATGTGTTTTAAAAATTTGGTCCATTCTTCTTCTACAATTTCTATTTCTGATGTAGGAATGTGCTGTTTCAATTCCTCCTGAAATTTCCCCTGAGTTCTTTTATCTTTTAATTTCTATACTTTTATATTCTTCTGTCTTATTTCTTCTACTCTCACAATTTTACTTATTTTCAATTTTGCTACCACTACTCTGTTGTCTCCATCAAACACCTCACCTTTTACATCCATTAACAGTTTACAATTTATTTATTTTCTCAAACAAAACAAAAAAATTAATAACTGTTTTTGTCCTCCTTTCACACCAGCCATATCTAGTGATCTTTCTACTATTCTTCTTTCTAAACCAAGTGTTACCCACAATTATTCCATTTCTCTCACAATAATCAATCAACTTATCTCCCTTGCTGTTTCTTTCTCCATATCCAAATGGACCAATCACTTCTTCTTTACCAATTCTGTCATTTCCAATCTGCACATTCAGGTCTTCCATGACTATCACTTCCACATTGGTGATTACTTCCTTGAGTATCTCCAAGAATTCCTCTGTATTTTCCTCACTATTTCCAGTCTAGGGTACATAAACTTGGATAAAATCTTTCACTCCTTCTTCCGTCTTCAGTCGTTCTCTGATTATTCTATCACTAATGTAAGTCTACCCTATCCACATTTTCATCCATGATTTTTCCTCACCTCCTTCACTCCAGTATAGGGTGTGCTCTCCACTCATCCTCTTCACTCCCTTTCCCTTCCACTTATCCTCACTCAGTCCCATCATTGCAACATTCTCTTTCTCCATAAAATCAATCAACTTCTCTGACTTTCCCATCAGGGTCATAACATTTATAATTCCCACCTTCATAATGTTAACCACTGGTTGCCCACTTATCACAGCTCCCCCCCTGGCACAAGAACTGTGCGTCGCTTTTAGAAGGGTACACCCTAACCTTTTCCGAGGCTGATAATCACCACCACTAATTTTAGGCTATTGTTATGATGGGGTCATGACTCCCAAAGGCATTTTAGAGCTACTGCTAGCAATTATGCACACCGTCGCTTACGTGGTGAACAGACGCCATTGCAGCCGCCCCTAATATGGAAAACAAACACTGCTGATGAATAGTGTACTCATACTATTCCCCGCGTACTGGGCTGCCTCTTTCGCTATCTCCACTATTCCAAAGTCCATCTTCTCCGCTGTACATTTCATTGAAGTCTTAGCTCGTAAGCCCGAGCTGGGACCCTTACCACGTGCTACACACTGGATCAATGTGCTCTGAGACTCACATAGGCAGGGGCACCACTCCCACCATATAAATTATAGATAATAATAATTATCAATTATGTGAGAGTCATCATCAACCTTTCTTCATCAATGACCGGTTGCTTATGTATGTTAGTGTGCACTTTTTGGATTGTAGGTTCTACTAGCTTTAATATATAATTAAACGTCAACTAAGACATGCTTATATATTCATAACATCTACCTAGGTACATTTTAATAATGTTATTTGCTTTATGTCCCACTAACTACTTTTGCGGTTTTCGGAGACGCAGAGGTGCCGGAATTTAGTCCCGCACGAGTTCTTTTACATGCCAGTAAATCTACCAACACGAGGCTGATGTATTTGAGCACCTTCAAATACCACCGAACTGAGCCAGGATCGAACCTGCCACTCAGCCCGGCCAGGTACATTTTAAACTCCTGATACACTTTATACAATTTTCCCTGTTCAGTTTGTTCCTCAGTGTCTGGATGTATGCTATTTTTCTTCTCATACTAGAAAGTAACAAGGACTCTACTGCATTACTTGCAGATAAATCACCATCACTGTCGGAGTGATATTACAGCAGTACAGTCCTCTTTAGTGGGGTGCACGGAAGAAGCCTCCCCGAAGATTGTATAAATTACACTATGAAAAATCAGTACAATCGGGCGCACCCTGGGCAACGTTGCAAATTAGCAGCGGCGGATTCTTCCACTACCGGTCAACACAGAAGTAGTAATCCTCCTAAAGGGTCTTTTTTAAGACCACTTGTTATAGTCTCGATAAACATTGAGGGTTTTTCGTGTGCCAAAGAGACCTTATTGGCTGACTTGTGTAAGGAATGTAAATGTGACATTCTTCTAGTGCAAGAGACTCACCGGGGCTACAACAGCCATCGACCCAAAATCGCAGGCATGGAGCTTGTTCTGGAAAGGCCCCAAGATAAATACGGTAGTGCCATTTTCACCAGACCAAACCTAAATATCACACCAACCTCACTAACTGAAAGGGATGACATCGAGATTCTTTCTGTATGTACGCCACACTTTAGCGTTACTTCTGTATACAAGCCTCCTAATGTTGACTTCACGTTTGAAGAACCTACTAACTTTAAGTACCAGGGCGTAAATTTCATCCTTGGTGATTACAATTGCCGAAGCACATCTTGCGGATACCCAGATTCAGATACCAATGGAGATAAACTGGAAACCTGGGCAGAGAATCATGATCTTCATCTAATTCATGATCCAAAGCTACCAGCATCCTTCAATAGCGGTCGGTGGAAGAGAGGCTACAACCCTGACAATATTTTCGTGTCATCAAAAGTTGCTGGGAGTTGTGTGAAGATGATGGGTAAGCCCATCCCATCTACCCAACATAGACCTGTAATCTGCAAAGTGAATGCCATGGTAGTGCCAGAGGAGGTACCTTTCAAGCGAAGGTTTAATTTTCAGACGGCCAATTGGGAAAGATTCACAAACGAGCTTGATATAGAAGTTGTCAAGATCCCACCGAAACCTGAGATGTACGAGGCATTTGTCAAATGCGTTCAGACAGCCTCTAGAAGGACCATTCCAAGAGGTTGTAGAACAAATTACATACCAGGAATGACTGATGACAGCAAACAGCTGATGAACCATTACAAAGATCTTTTTGAGGCTGACCCATTTGCTGATGAAACTATCCAGGTTGGTGAGGAATTGCTGCAAACTATCTCAGCAAATCGCAAAGTTAAGTGGACCTCACTGGTAGAGAATCTGGACATGAAGTTGAACAGTAGGCGAGCCTGGAATCTCCTGAAAAACCTCAGCGGTGACCCAACAAAACCTAGAAACTTCACCACAATTACAGCAGACCAGATTGCAACCCAGTTACTCATGAACGGGAAGATTAAAGGTCAAAGTACACGGGAGCAACTGGAACGAACCCCAGGAAGTGAGAACCATAATCTCCAAGAACCTTTCACCTTGAATGAACTAGAGTCTGTCATCTCCACCTTGAAATTAAATAAGGCTGCTGGCATGGATGATATCAGAGTAGAACAGATCAAGAAATTCGGCAGGACTACTCTGCAATAGCTGCTTACAATGATTAATGAGTGTGTATCTAAGCTTTATATTCCCAAGCTCTGGAGGAAAGCTCGAGTGGTTGCACTACTTAAGCCTGGTAAGGAGCCAAACAATCCTAAAAACTTTTGCCCAGTATCATTGTTATGTCATTGTTTCAAGATCTTCGAGCGCCTTATCCTTAACCGAATTAGTGGCATCCTCGAAGGAAAGTTCATTCCTCAACAAGCTGGTTTTCGACCTGGAAAGTCATGCTGCAGTCAAATCCTGAACCTTACTCAACACATCGAGGATGGTTTCGAACAGCGTAAGGTAACTGGAGTTGCCTTTGTTGACTTAACAGCTGCCTATGACACCATCAACTACAGGAAGTTAATGAGGAAAATTAGCCAGATCACTAATGATTGTCAACTAACATCTCTTATTGGCATTCTCCTGCAGAATAGAAGATTCCAAGTCTCTCTCCATGGTAAGAAGAGCAGATGGCGCGTACAAAAGAACGGTTTACCTCAAGGCAGTGTGCTAGCCCCTGTGCTCTTTAACATTTACACTAATGATCAGCCCATAATGGAACATACCAGGCTTTTCATCTATGCCGACGATACTACAGTGGCTGCTCAAGGAGAGACATTTGAAGAGGTGGAGGAAAAGTTGACTTCTGCACTAGATACTCTTGGCTCTTACTATGAAGGCAATCATCTAAAGCCAAATCCCAACAAGACTCAGGTGTGCGCATTTCACTTAAGGAATAGAGAAGCTCGGCGGGAACTGGACATTATATGGCAAGGCAAACGACTAGAACATTGTCCAACACCTGTGTATCTAGGTGTTACTCTTGACCGGACACTGTCCTTCAAGAAACATTGCCACAACACCAGGCTGAAAGTTAGTTCACGGAACAATCTTTTGAGAAAGCTCACAGCCACCACCTGGGGAGCAAGCCCTCACGTCCTGAGAACCTCTGCTCTTGCTTTGTGTGTGTCCACTGCAGAGTACGCTTCACCTGTGTGGAGTGCATCCACTCACACCAAGGAGGTTGACATTGCAATCAACGAGACTGTACGTATCTTGTCGGGATGTCTGAAGCCAACCCCAGTTGACAAACTCTACCCGATTGTTGGAATAGCTCCCCCCGCTATCAGAAGGGCTGTTGCTGCTGATGCAGAGAGGACAAAGCAGACTAATGATTCTCGCCACCCACTGCATGATCACCAGGCTGTAGTCTGTCGACTGAAGTCGAGAAAGAGCTTCATCACCAGGACTCAACCACTGGTAGGAACACCTGAGTCTAACCGCATCACCAGGTGGAAGAGCGTGCTGCCGCCTGATACTCCTGCAAAGGAAGAGCTAGCTCCAGGAAATGACCTGCCCTACCCTATTTGGAGATCACTTAATCGTCTTAGGGTAGGCGTACCTCTTTGCAAGACCAACATGCAAAAATGGGCCATACTTCCAGCTGATGGACACGCATTCTGCGAGTGTGGTGTAACACAAGATCCGAACCACCTGTTCATCTGTCCCCTACTAGAACATCCCTGCACTACACAAGACCTGATCGAGGCGAACAACAAGGCCATCGAAGTTGCTACATTTTGGAAATGCTGACCGGACACGGAATGATGATGAGTCCTCTTTAGTGTTCTCTGAAAGTAACTCTCTGTCTGACTTTATATTATTATTCAATTCAATGTATTAAACGGCAGGAAGTGTGGCAAGAAGAAATGCTTCAGTATGGTGCACCGAGGTGAGGTGCGAGGTGTATGGTGAGATGTTTGGCGAGATAAACAACTCCAATATGTGTTTAGACTAAAGAACAACTCACTGCTCAGGTGCTTGTAGCTGCATACTCTTTACAGCATGTCTGGAGTCTTTGAACATGTACGATAGGCAATGGCATGTTATTGCAGAACATGCATTGAAGCAGGACAACAATCTTTGTAAAAGATTACAATTAAACTGACATGAAATAGTTTTATTCTGAACTACCTCTTAAAGTACTTCCATCCCTGGTTAATCGCCACAGCCTTCGTATTCTGTTCTTAATTTTGATCTGCGCCAGGATCGCCGATGGGAGAGCGTCATTCCTGTATTGCAAACTATTGATTTCTGACCTGGTTTTTTTGTCTATTCTATCATACTTAAAAGTTTGATTATTGAATTTTGACACACCCTGCAGTAGCAGCTATCAGCCAGCCATTGGTACCATTATATAAGAGTGCTATAAATACTAAGAAAGAGGAATCTTCTAGAACAGAAATGGTGAAAAAGAAAATTACAATAAAGTCCAGTAAAATAATCACATCCAAAAGTCCATTCATTTCTAAACATATTTTCTCATGACAAAGTAATCCTAGTCTCTAAAATAATATTTGGTTTACTGATTTAGTTGCTTATAAGTTTTCTTGCTCATTAAGAAAAGGTATGGGGAAAGGAAAAAAAATAGGATCTTACTAGAATGAAAAAAAGGTGTGGATGCCAATAAGGCAAATGCTAATTTAATACACCACAAACAAGAAATAGATACTAGAATACTGCACTTACCTTGGGGAGAATGACCTTAGGTGCTCCAGCAGTAGCCAGTCTAGTATCAAGGCGATAATTGTTGACACCATTCTGGTGATCTTGGTAAAATTGAATGGACAGAGCTACTTGCCACAGAGGCCTCTCCAAGAAGTTGAATACAGTGATACCAAGCTGCAAACACTGTCCTGTCTTGCAGCTCAAGTCTTCCTGAGTCTTAATGGGCTGGGAGTTCAAAGTAACCTCTGAAAGCGTACACATCAATATACTTGTTTGCTATGAGAAGCAACAACAACAACAACAACAACAACAACAACAACAACAACAAGGGAACTGGGAACTAGAACTTTACTTCTTATTACAGTAAAACTTGCTGAAAGCGGAATGGCAAGGGGGAAAAAAACAAATTAAAAAAAGAATTAGTCTATCCGCATTACACAAAACATTGTTTTTTGCCATAAAACAGTAAACAATAATTTTAAATATTATTCCGAGCTTAGTTGCATCTGCCTACGCATAGTGCTCAGCTATCCAGGTTGCTATTTTTTTGCTATTTGCTTTACGTCGCACCGACACACATTGGTCTTATGCTGACGATGGGACAGGAAGACAGGAACGGCCTAGGAGTGGGAAGGAAGCGGCTGTGGCCTTAAGGTACTGCCCCAGCATTTGCCTGGTGTGAAAATGGGAAACCACGGAAAACCATCTTCAGGGCTGCCGACAGTGGGGTTCGAACCCACTATCTCCCGGATGCAAGCTTACAGCTACGTGACCCTAACTGCATGGCCAACTCGCCCGGTAGCTATCCAGGTTGATGTAAGTAGTACTGTACTAGACTGATTTGATTATTATTATTATTATTATTATTATTATTATTATTATTATTATTATTATTATTATTATTATTATTATTATTATTACTGCATACAGAATGATACACAGTATATCATTTTGGCACTATCACAACACTACATTATAGACTACTATTTCAGAACAATGGATATACGCTCCTTAAATTTATTTCCATCATAAAACTCTATACAGTACTTCACAACACTAAGCTGTCTTCCATAAAGTAAACAAAGAAACTTGTTTCTTTGCTTTCTAATCGTGTCTATCTAAATGCAGTCCTGAGCTTAGTATACTAGTTCAAGAAGAGTGGAAGAGTTAGATGTAATGGCAAATTACCGTATTTACGCGAATAATCCCCGCACCCTAATTTTAGGGAGGATCATTTTGGAAAAATTAAATGAATTTAAATTCCTTCCATCGAAGGAGTAAAGTAGGCATAAACAAACATTTCATATTACTTGATGAGGCCCATGTGTAATTTTACGGATATAGTTGCTTTGGCTGAACATATTTGAGATGATAAAAATACATTATCACTGCTATAAAATATATTTGCCATGAAAATTAGCAAGTAGGCCTAGGTATTTCACTAATCTCTTGCATCACTAGAATCCTCTCGTAAATTACTTAAAAATTCGTCACACTCCACATCTAAAACACTTTTCACAGGCGGTCTCTTTTACTCGGATATTAACACGACCGGTGGTGGATAATTCTTTTCGTGAAATGTAATGATGATGATGATGATGATGATGATGATGTTTGTTGTTTAACACACCCAAACACTGATGTTAGTTTTGCAATACAGTAAAACCTCGTTAATTCGAACTCTTTGGGACGCAAAAATCTGACTTTGAATCATGTGATTTTGAATTATCTGCCAACTCGTCATAAAAGCACTGTGGGCCTGTTCGTAGGTTTGGATCTTGTTTTGCTCGTCTCCTTTTTCCGTCTCCTCCTCTTTCTCGGCCTTTCTCACTGCTAGAAGGGCTGTAGCTGATTCGAAAATGTGGTGTGTCATAAGTTGCTCACCACTTCGAATGAAGTTCTCTGTCTTGCAGGGAACGTTTCTTGCTTGATACGAGTTGTATATTGCAGATGCGTTTTCAAGCACTTCATTCATTCCACCATCTGTATTATCACTCTCTCTAAACATGTGTGTCAGTTTGTCCATTTTGATCACATCAGAACCAGAAATGCACAAATATTTTCTGTAATGTACAAGTAAATTTTAAACAATTCTTTCATTTTTTTGTTTCCGCGTTGAGGAGATTCCGCATTATACAAGAGTAATTAAGAGAGATGAATTTCATTTTGAATGGTCCGTATTGAACTGAGATTACAATTAAATTAAAACTTAAGAGTAAAATATTTCCACATTTTCAATACAAAATCAAGTAATGTGGGTTACATTACAGAAGAAACATTTATTGGAACTAGTTTCGACCTATTTTTTAAGGTCATTATCAGCCAAATCGCGAGTTACACCATCTATCTAATAGTTCACTGAAATTGTAAAAAAGTCGTGAAAACACAGTGGTTTGACACTATAAATGTGAAAAAGTCAAAATTGTTGTAAAAGTTTTGGATAATGCATAAAATGCATAAATTGATGCACTTGGCTGTTGAAGGAAGAATTCAAGAAGAATAATTTGGGCGTTGAAGATTCTTGAGGTTTGTATATATCACTCCTTATGAAGTTCTGATAGTTGAGCACCGATGTGTTGGACATATTGCAGGTAAGGTCTCATTGATGACTGAAGTTTCAGATTATGTTTAAAAATGCATACATCAATGCATATAGTTGTCGTTGAAGGATAGCAGTAGAAAGGAGAGAACCTTCCTTTCTGCTTGCCAGGGACCCACCATCTTGTACCTGGAAGTATTCTTAATTACTGTATGTAAAAGAAATAAAACCAAGACTGTGTAAATCAGCTGAATGCCACCATTTGCTGTGTTCATATCTGCCGGCCAAGTGTTGTATTGTCATATTGTCTCTGTTAGAGCTTGCATCGTGTGTACATATACGGCTGCCATATTTAGTAAAAGTAAGAGAACTGCCAATTTGGTAATTGTCATGGTGTGTGCTGGATGAGAGTGCTCTACCCAATGGTTTTGTCACTAAGCGGACCTAACCAACCCAGACCAATGATGATGTCACGCGAGATGTTAGAGACCTATGGGCCACTTTGCGGCTCTAACCTGGGGACTTATGCCTCCAGCCCGATGGTTTTGTTACTAGCCAGACCTAACCAATACAGTCCAATGGTCTTGTCATTTCCCAGACCTAACCAATCCAGATCAATGGTCTTGTCACTCCTTGGGCATAACAATCCAGACACTGACATTGTCAGAGCCATACCACGTTAGATCTCTAATCTACCTTCTGCCCACCCGATATAGAAATTTTACCACTGTAACAATTGAGTGAAAGGAAATGAACTGTCCTTAAAACAATGTTAAATTTGATGTAAACAAAGGTGAATTTAGCAAGGTTGTTTTAACTCTGTGAATAATTTGCTGTAAACTCTCATTTCTCCCAATGAAAACTGTTCTAGATATCTCATTAGTAATGGGTTAAATGACAATCAGAAAGACAACAATAAACAAACACACACACAAGTTAGTCATTGATTTTAATAAAGTAAATAACTTTATTTGCAAGATATGAAGTAATGCCTTTTTTATAAGCTTTCCTATACAGAGATCAATGAAAATAATAAACATCTAAATGAAGCAGTCAAAAATTAAAGAGGCTAGCAACTTCAGTAATGAATATACTTTTACCTGCTGGTTTCTAAAGGGCTACCATGTAAAATATCAAGCAATATACTGAAGACGTTGAACAATGCTAAAGATCTTCAAGAGTACTCACCCCATTGTACAGGTGACATGCGAACAATATCCAACATCTCTGGAGTTAGAGTGATGCCACGCAATGACACTCGCCCTCTGGTATCACTTGAAACTATGCGCCAGCGCAGATCAACAAGTGAGGCAATGTGGTCGCTACAGATAGCATCCAACTCCTGTCTATCCTCAGCAGATAATTTCTTCCCACCATGGTACAACTGTTAGATAACTTATATTAATCTCATATTATTTTGAAAATTGCATAGCAAATACATTTCTATAACTACCAACCTTAGTGAGTTTGGAAAGAGGACAGCGATTCACAGGAACAGGTATCCTACAGGACTCATTACCTTCAATCAGAATATTCTTTGAAGGAGTATACTGCAGTTCCAGCTCATGGCTTGTGATGTTTGCAACATCCAATACAAGATAAAACTGGGAACTCCTGAAATGAAATAAACACCTTATAAAAATATATTCTCTCTTCTACTTTCGTTTATAAATGATCCACTGGAAGAAAGTTGCAAAAGTTACCCAATTTATAATTCCACACCTTACTCACTTATTTCTCAAGGTTCAAGTATGTTCCAAAACATCATATAAAGATTACAAAGATCAGGTTTTTAAGAAATTCAAGACAGACTGTCAACCAGAAGTGATATGGCCTGATTAAAATGTTTAGAGAATCAGATAGAGCAGAAGAGTGAATAAATAACACTATCCTAGGAAGATCTGAAAGAGAGAATAGAAAGTTCGCTATTTGCTTTACGTCACACCGACACAAGTCTTATGGCGACAGTGGGACAGGAAGGGCCTAGGAGTGGAAAGGAAGTGGCTGTAGCCTTGATTAAGGTACAGCCCCAGCATTTGAAAATAGAAAGAAATGGATATTTTAAAAAATCAAGAATGATCTTCAATCCCCAACCTGGCTGGAGATGGAAAATGGAAACTGATGAAGAAGAATATTCAAGAGAGAAGTCTGGACAGAGCAGAACATTTTTTTTAACAATTGACCTTACGTCGCACCAACACCCAAATAGGTTTTATGGCAACAATGGGATAGGAAAGGACTAGGAGTGGAAAGGAAGCAGCCATGGCCTTAGTTAAGGTAAAGGCCCAGCAAATGCCTGGTGTGAAAATGGGAAACCACGGAAATCTATCATCAGGGCTGCCAACGGTAGGGTTCAAACCCACTACCTCCTGAATGCAAGCTCACAGCTGGTTTTCAGCTGAAGAAATTTTAGATTCCTAGTTGTCTGTTCGCGAGGCAGACTACACTACTATTACACCCTCGGATGTACTGTACAAAATTCCATGTACTTCTGGCAAGGTATACATTGGCCAAACATGCCAGCCATTGGCATTCGTATCATGTAACACCAACAAAATATCCACCTCAACCAGCCAGACAAGTAGCAATAGCTGAGCATGCCCTATCATCGAGTCATGATGTCATGTTTGAGCTCTTACCCACACTAAACACTACAGATCTGGGATTAAACAGGAAGCTGTGGAAATATGTGAGAATCCTAACAATTTCAACAGCGACACTAACTGTCAATTAAGTAATATGTGTTTGTCAGCCATGAAGGATATATGTAGTTAGTTCTCTTCTTTGTCCTTTCACTACTGTTATGTCGTTTTGGTGTTTTCCAAATCTGTACTCTCCTCATCACCAGATGGTGCACTCTAAGCTGTGTGTGTCAAACTTTCATAGACTGTGTACACCTGTTACTGTATTATTCTTACTTCTTCACATCTCGTGTCTTCAACCTCATTTTAGTACATCCTTCTTTCTACCCACCCCCACCCAACTCGGACTCATTTTTCTTGTTTTTCTATTACACACTTTTCTTTCCATCCTCAACTCTAGTTTATTCTTCTATCCTTGGCAGTCTCCATTCCACTTTATTTTATTCTATTTTATTTATTCTTCTACCACATTCATCTGATGACCTTGCTGTTTACTTTCCAAGCACATACGATTGAACACGGTACATCTTCGTGCTAAGATAGTGACGTCAGGCTAGTGCACAGTGAGCCATCTGGTGATCAACAAGAGTACCACTTACTATAGACCAATGGTCCAGCATTCTTAAATTCAAACCTTCATTATTAGAGAAGTCTTCCTCACGACAGACAAGATTTTCTTCTGAAGACACAGAGAAAAGTTCTCTGTGAAACGTAAAGAATTTCACCTTCCCTTGACACATCAAATCAGCTTCATGGTCTGTATCACACTTTAACAGATTCACAACTATTTTTTATTTTCCACCTTGTCGATACATTAATTGCTTAAGGCAACTTATTGGTTAAAAGTGGTACATGTTTTGTATATTATTAACATCTTCAGCCACATAACACTGTTTAGATGAAAAATTCATATATTGTCATTTAAATGGCATTTAATCTTCTCATGTTAATTTTAAGGACACTTCCTCTCAAGCATTGATACTTTGTCAATATATGAATTTTTCATCTAAACAATGTTATGTGGCTGAAGATGTTAATAATATACAAAACATGTACCACTTTTAACCAACAAGTTGCCTTAAGCAATTAATGTATTGACAAGGTGGAAAATAAAAAATACTTAGTTGTGAATTCCCTTGACAAGGCAAGAGCCCAAAAGCATATCAACATGTCAACAATTATGCGCCGTGAAAGCATCAGTCTAAATGTAAAGGTACATGACATTTTTGAAATAAGCCAAAAGTCAACTAAAGAATACAAAACCAAATAATTGATGAAAGCAATACAATATAGTTCAATTCATAATTCAAAATATACTTTATTCCATTACCCATATTTAATTAAGAATTAAATAGACACAAAAATACCCAGGCATAAACATCACATATTTCAATATACATGGCATAAAGCAGCATATATATGATATTTTAGAAAATAATCAAAATTCACCTAAAGAATACAATACTTTGTTAGCTAGATACATTTTTGATGTTTTCTTAAATACAAGAGTTTTATTTCCTGAGGAAGTTTACTGTAAAGTATTACTCCATATTGCTTATTTACCCCTACTTTAAAATAGTTGTCTTGACCTCTAGACTCATAAAATCCTGCATGTTACAGTTGGTTAGCATCTTATGTGCATTGTTCTTTACCAGTAAGATAACTTTAAATATGTACAAACCATAAAGAGTTAAAATATCATTTTGCTTAAATGCAAGCCTACTGATTCTCTCTGTCTTACAAGGGGGAATTCCCTACTCGTCACCACCGATTTCGCTCAAATTTATAGAACATGCAGGGCTTGGCTAGAAATGAAAGTACCCGAAGAGGGAACTCCAGATGGCCAAGCGTATAAAAAATAAAAATTAAAATGTTGACGCGGCTCTCGCACTGTATAAGCCACTTACGTTAGTGCACACGCTGAGCATTTGTTGGCATAGCGGTAAGAGCTCGGACTGGTAATTCGATGCTCGTGGGTTCAACTCGCCGTGTGGAGAATGGTTTTTCTGTCAACTTTTATATTATTCATTTTCCAATTACGCAAAGAGGTGAATAATTCATTTTATTTATTAATTTATACGCAAAAGGCATAGAAAAGGTAAAAAATTGGGACTTCATTGTCAGATTTTTTTCTACCTGCGCCAAGAATCTCTTGTTTGTGTACAGCCACCAGGAATAACCTTCACTTGTCAGGTGAAAACGAATCTTACAGCGAAACGACTATTCACATTTATACAAAGTATGTTACAAGTGTTTATTTATATATCCACCTATTCAATACAAAGAGATCTTTTTAGAAATTAAATATTATTATAAAATGTTAAGGGACATGTTTCGCCCATATTAAGGGCATCATCAGCCTCAAATTCAAACCTGTATGGTGAAAAATCAGGATCCTGATTGCTCTTACAAGCCATAAAAAGAGGATATCATTATAGGTGTCAGTCTAAACATACAAAATATTAGAATGTCCTTGGCTAAAATTGCAGTATCAAGCTGCATGTCATAAGTTCACATGAATATACTTTCTGGAGCGTTCATATAAGATAAATACATCTATAGAGAACCGAATGATTTTTCCTTGCTCCCACAATTACGTAAGGAAGACTGTTATCTTATCATAACACATTCGACTTTCACTCCTTCAGGCAGTTAAATAGACTATAGGCAGCTGAACAGCCATTTAAGAGATCTGTTGTCTTATCACAACATACGATATTGACATCTGTAACAGTGTATCAGCTTTGCTTTTTCTTATCATCTTCAAGGAGGCACATTTCTGTTTCATTATAAAGACTGAGCTGTTTACTGCCCTACCCCAACAAGTTTTTCAACGCTCCGGAAAGTATATTCATGTGAACTTATGACATGCAGCTTGATACTGCAATTTTAGCCAAGGACATTCTAATATTTTGTATGTTTAGACTGACACCTATAATGATATCCTCTTTTTATGGCTTGTAAGAGCAATCAGGATCCTGATTTTTCACCATACAGGTTTGAATTTGAGGCTGACGATGCTCTTAATATGGGCGAAACATGTCCCTTAACATTTTATAATAATATTTAATTTCTAAAAAGATCTCATTGTATTGAATAGGTGGATATATAAATAAACACTTGTAACATACTTTGTATTTACGTACATTTCAATACGGACCTAACATGAGAATTATAACATGTAATATTCACGTTTATGGCTCATTCCTCAAGGAGGGGAGATAGCCAATAAAGGAGAAAAAAGGAAGAATTTCTGTTTGAACACGTCGGGAAAGTTTGCAACTCCAGATTTTCTACAATTGTGTGCTTATTAAAAAAATGACGCCCTACATGTCTTTTGCATATAAATAAATAAAATAAATTAAAAAAATGAATAATATAAAAACTGAGAAAAATATTCTCCACACGGGGAATCGAACCCACGACCATCGAATTACCAGTCCAAGCTCTCACCGCTACGCCAACTTCTGCTCGGTGTGTGCACTAACAAAAGTGGCTTATACGGTGCGAGAGCCGCATCAACATTTTCATTTTTATTTTCTGTACGCTTGGCCATCTGGAGTTTCCACTTTGGGTACTTTCATTTCTAGGCAAGCCCTGCATGTTCTATAAATTTGAGTGAAATCGGTGGTTACAAGTACGGAATGCCCCTTTGTCAGTCAAATATGAATCTGACTACCCTTTTTTGTAATCTGAATAACCTGTCCATGAGGCTACATGGTGCACCTCCCCGTAGTTCAATATCATGTGATAAATAAGAATGTAAACCATAATATGTTGTAGTTTGATGCGCAGTATTTATCTAGTTAGAAATTTGTTTTTAAATGAAGAAGTTCCTGTTAATATTCTTAAAACTTTCCCAATCTGTCCTCCCATGTTAAATTATTATCTATTGTAATACCCAAAATCTTTGTTGAGGTTACTTCTTGAATATTTTCACAATCACAAGTACCAATAAATTGAATTTCCTCTTAAATATTATGTAGCTAGTTTTGAAAGGATTTCCTCTCAAGTTTTTATATTTAATTTTAGTGAACAATTACATGCCAAGTTCTGTTGAGAAAACAAGCAATATCTGAGACAGAGGTCAAAATTGAAGCATCACCTGCATACAAAATAACTGAACTGTGTTTTGGTTGTGGTATATCACTGACATGAGGCTCTCAATTATTTATACTTAGATGTTTGATTTGTTTACCTATTAATATTTATCATGAGATTCTTTGTAGTTTACTGTTAGAATAGAGCATGCATTCTGTTCAACAAACCCTATACTACAAGTTATTCTAATGTACATTTAATTCAAGGAGTCCAACTTGTTGGCTGAATGGTCAGCGTACTGGCCTTCAATTCGGAGGGCCCCGGGTTCGAATCCCTGCCAGGTCAGGGATATTTTAACCTTCATTGGTTAATTCCATTGGCTCGGGGGCAGGGTGTTTGTGCTATCTCCAACATCCCTGCAACTCACACAGCACACATAACACTAACCTCCACAACAATTTAAAGATAAAAATTTCATTGTTCCGTATTGAAATTATTGATGTTAAAAATTAAATAACTGGAGGTTCAACCTATTCAATACTCAAAAGAAAGAAACGTAGCAATGTGATTGCTACGTTTCTTTCTTTTGAGTCGTAGCAATGTGATTGCTACGTTTCTTTCTTTTGAGTATTGAATAGGTTGAACCTCCAGTTATTTAATTTTTAACTCCACAACAATAACACGCAGTTACCTACACACGGCAGATGCCGTCCACCCTCATCAGAGAATTTGTAGTTAGGGAAGATTGAATATGTATATCATTATGGCTGTATAACTTTTAATTCTGGTAACAATCAACAATCTGTCCACACAGCCTAGCAGTGATGGTTGTGCAACATGGGAAACAATGACTATTGTTGCAGACGGTTGAAGTCGGTTAAAAGTGTTGCAACAGGGGGCTTGGAAACCCGGAGTACAGTCGGGAAATGTATGCTGAAAATTGTAATTCATCAATGTAGATGAACATGCGAGATTGCTTTTTGCTCTGTACTGGGTTCAAAATCACTATAATTAAATAGGCTACTTCATCTACATCATGTCCGACTCGTTGGCTGAATGGTCAGCGTACTGGCCTTCGGTTCAGGGGGTCCCGGGTTCGATTCCCGATTTTAACTTTCATTGGTTAATTCCAATGGCCCAGGGGCTGGGTGTTTGTGCTGTCCCCAACATCCCTGCAACTCACACACCACACATAACACTATCCTCCACCACAATAACACGCAGTTCCCTACACGTGGCAGATGCTGCCTACCCTCATCAGAGGGTCTGCCTTACAAGGGCTGCACTCGGCTAGAAATAGTCACACGAAATTAAAAAAGCTACATAATCACTATCTGACTTGTTCAATAAATTGTCCAGTCTATCTGCACTAAGTCTTTTACTGCTCAGTTTACTCATAATGACTTTAAGATAAAGGAAACTCACAGCACTGCACACTTACATGAATGTTCCATGGGCGAGATAGATAATGACTTTGTTACCCTACAGAGCATTACTGACGTACCCATATGGGGTTGCGCCACAACAGAAATTGATGAATGAAAGGTAGACTATGCACGTACTTAAATAGACGGCCAACAGATGGCAGGAAGAGGATTTATACAGCTTCGAAACACACACTTACTGCACACCCAAATGGGCTCGCACAGTTTTCGATTTTGAACGAATGTACAACCCCATATGGGGACATGAAGTTCAAAAACTTGACTACCCTCACGTACCCAAATGGGGTAGCTTGGCACTCAACGTGTTAATACCTCAGTTCCAAGAGAAGGGAATCACGGATCATGTGTGGTTACAGCAGGATGGGCTCCAGCACATTTTACTATTCACGTGCATTAGTTCCTTGATGAACTATTTCGAGGCCGCTGGATTGGGTGTGATTCACCAACATCTCCAGCCCCATTGAAATGGCCACCACAAAGCCCTGATCTTACCATACCAGACAACTCATTATGGGGAGTAATGAAGTCCTATGTGGTTCAGCGTCAGTACATGACTAATGAAGAATTGCGCCAAAGTGTGGAAGAAGCCTTTCAAAACATAACTCCTGAGATGCTCCGCAAGATGTCAATGAGGATTTGGAGACGGATAGAACTCTGTGTATGGCGCCATGGTGCACGTACAGATCTCCTGGATACATAGTTTTTATATGTAAATACTCCACTATACAATATAATGTTTTGACGTAGTGGTATGGGGACTTCTCAGATACCCTGGACTTTCAGTTAATTTTCTTTAAATATACATAATTAATTAAGTTCAGCCTTTCCTGGTAAGTGCTATTTCTATGCTTTTCCTATTATGTAGATCTTATTTAATTCTTTCTAGTGTTTTGGTATTTTCTCGTTTAATGTAACTTTCAATGTTTTAAATTCAACGTGTCGGAGTTTGCTCTAGATTCCCGTTGTCACTAATTTCACTTTCTGAATGACTGTGTTTTTGGCAGTCAGTCA
This sequence comes from Anabrus simplex, assembly GCF_040414725.1. NCBI lineage: Eukaryota > Metazoa > Arthropoda > Insecta > Orthoptera > Tettigoniidae > Anabrus > Anabrus simplex. The sequence goes on from NC_090265.1 coordinate 1,060,161,262, forward strand.
CCTGCATTTTGTTATTGACAATATATTGTAATTTAGTATAACCTTACTATGTTAACCTTGTGTTTTACAAATTTAATCAAGTATCCTGATTATGTCTTTATTTTGGTTTAGTGGATCTGTATCTTTTGTTAATTGTAATGTAGTTGAGCTAGAGGGTGATTCTCATGAACCTTTTTTTTCCCCATAACGCCATACCTTCCTGCAGACCTCAATAGGGCTTCCAACACGTTTCACATTCCTTTCTATAGTTGTTGTTGTTAGGCCTGTAAGTTATATATTTCCCTTGCATATGGTTTGATGTTGTGTGTTTGATAATTTAACTGTCTTATTTCCAAGCTTAGATGTGAAACGGCGCAACACTGAGATTTTTCTATTTTCCCTACTTATTTTATTATCACGCTCATGGCCTAATTCATATTTTTTCTAATTCGTATTTCATTCATATTATTATTTTCCGAGTTCATTTTTATTATTTATATTATTATTATTATTATTATTATTATTATTATTATTATTATTATTATTATTATTATTTGTGTTGACACGCACTCCTCAGGTGCTACATTGGTAGCTGAAGCATGTGTTATGGAAGAAGGAGAGGTTGACGATAATCATTCTTGGCTAACTTTTGTAAAATTGTTTTTAAATCTTAATTTTGAATATGTTCCTCACATGTTTCTTTTATAGGTTGTAATCGTTACGTGTGCATTCTTAATCCCTGTTTGATTGTTTTTCGTGATTTTTGCTTGTGTTTGACATCATGAGGGAACTGCCTATTATTTCTGGATGAGGCAGTCAAAAGTGTTTTTTTGTTCCACGATGTGCAGGCTGTCTTGCGGTGTTTCACCCTGCAATTAACGGCTGGAGGAAATGATGAGTCACTATCTGTAACAAATATTTTCTGAAATTTTCATTAAATTTTCTTTGGTAGCAAACCTTCTGCTGACCATGTATTTGGTGAAGTGATATCACATTATGTGTGCTGTGTTTTAATTGAAGTCTTCGGTTATAAATTTCAATGTGTGTTCATTAATTTACTTTCGTCGAGCAGTGTTCCGATCGTAACATCTCGGTGATCACCTATTGCTTTGAACTTCTGGTATGCCATGAAATTATGCTAAGTACTGTACTTTCTTGTCTGACTTCATGTTATCTTTGAACAGCTGGTGTGCTGGAGACAGTTGGTTACTGACCTAACCCGAGATTATGAGCGCTCAATTCCATCTAATAAAATACTTGTGTCGTAATCTTCTTTCCTTCTTCCAGATGACGTAATTTGTAGTGTTGTGTGTTATACTGAACATCATGTTAGGGTCAAGTTTTAGCATGGAGTCTTATTAGATTTTTATGAAATTCCTGTTTTCATAAACATCTGGCAATAATTTTGAGGTTAAGTTCGTAATTTTTCATCGGTCTTTTGTGTTTTTCTGCTTACAACTTTCGTGTTTCGGCAAATTATTTTCAAAGTTTCGTTTCTTGTCACCTGCGATGTTTTATTTGGCATTATATTCCGTGTGTGATCTTTTTTAGTTATCTTTTGTGTCGTCCTTTGGGCTCAGTGAATATGTAAATTTCTCGACACGTGTTATTTTCGGTCTTCTGCTGTATCTGGGTTCGTTTCCAAGTAGGTATGGGACTATTTGGGACAGTTCCCAGACAGTTACTAAATTTGCCAATCAGATTAGAGTGTATGGGATCACTTAATCTAAGTGAAAATTTCCTAGTTTGTCTTATAGAGCATTTCCATTGTGTAGGCCTAAGTGTCACATTATTTTTATTTACCCGTGTATTCCTATATTTGCTAGGGAGGGTTCTACGAGGACTAAGATAGTCTCGTGGGGTGAAATGTGCTCACCATATTAATAGTCCAGCGTCTGCTGAGGCCATTTTGGCAAATGGACAGGTTACAGATCTGCACTTGTGCTCGTGACATTTTTGAAATCTGGTGCATCTGATATGAGATTCTTCTGTGATCTTTGGCCCAATATTAGGTGCTTAGATGGAGGATGATGTCCATTGTAATTGTAAATTATTACTACGAAGATTTTCAACAAATGTTCATTTCGGTGTCAGTATGCTGAGCTATAATTTCAGTTAAATTCGTTGTTGGTTGGCAGGTCATCAAGATTTTAATTTCTGTTATTTTAAATTCGTCACTAGTGAAATTTTGAAGGTGTTACGATTTAGCTAAGCTCCGTCAATTAATTGTCCTACATTGGTCTTGTTTTGTTCAATTTTAAAAGGGTCCACCTTTTCAATACGGACAAAAATGAAATTCTTAGATTTAAATTGTTCAATTTTCTCGGTGTCAAATTTTCGTTCGTTTATGGTTTCGTGTCTTCTAAATTTATTTACTAAGTTTGCTAGTATATGGGATCCTGTGGACTGAGTAAGCTTCTAAATTTTGTAGCCATGCTGTATCTGTCCTCTCACTTTTGTAAATAATTGTGGATTTGTCTTGGGTGCCTTGGGAAGGCATGTGTGTATTGAGACCTAGGGCTCAAGGTGCTGAAAGGCCATTCCTCTCCTGGGAGTACGATATTGGCCCTAAGAGTTTCATTATCGTGTGATAGATTCAAGAGTACTTGAGGTCATGTTCTTTCCTTTTTTTGTGGGTACTACTTGATGTATGGGTCATCGCATGTGTGTGTGTACTGTGTTCTTGTGATGTCATGTGATGCAATCAGTATTGAGGTCGAAACCAACTTTCAACCTATTAGGTTGTGTTACGTACTTTTTAGTACGTGTTGAAGAGATGTTAAGTATAGAACAAAAATGGCCAACCAGACACCAGTGGAATCCAAACCCACAACCTCCCAATTTCGAACACACAACCTCCCGATTTCGTGTGGGTTCGGATTCCACTGGTGTCTGGTTGGCCATTTTTGTTCTGTACTTAACATCTCTTCAACACATACTAAAAAGTACGTAACATGACCTAATAGGTTGAAAGTCCGTTTCGATTACAATGTGGTTGTGAAAATTCAATATTCATAGTATTGAGGTCGTTTGGTGCCTTTTCCCATTGGTTGGTACTGCTGATTCAGGGGTCATCGCACTTGTGTCTTGTGTGTGTTTTGGTGGTGTCGTGTGTCGGAGGACAGTTGGGCTAGGTAGTCTTGTGTGTCGTGCTGTTATCTGATAATCTTTGGTATGAAGGTGTTAATTGTGCCTTTTTATTGCTTATATCAGTAAGTTAGATTTCTGTATACGCACTCTTGCATTGCTTTTGTTTTTCATTTTGGATTTTCTGTTAGTAAATTTAATGTGATCTTAACTTCCGTATTCCTGGCTTAACTGCATCTTTTTTTTTTTTTTTTGCTAGTTGCTTTATGTCGCACCGACTCAGATAGGTCTTATGGCGACGGCGGGACAGGAAAGGCCTAGGAATTGGAAGGAAGCGGCCATGGCCTTAATTAAGGTACAGCCCCAGCATTTGCCTGGTGTGAAAATGGGAAACCACGGAAAACCATCTTCAGGACTGCTGACAGTGGGGTTCGAACCCACTACCTCCCGGATGCGAGCTCACAGCTGTACGGCCAACTCGCCCGGTGCATCTTAATTTGACTGGTGTGACACGTGATATGTAATGTGAGTTTTCTTTGTGTTAAAATTTTAATAATGGGTACATGGCATGGTAAATGAGTAGTGACTTACTAACCTCATTTAAATGAATATTGTAGTAAAGTTGCAAGCTAATGTAATTAAGTAGTTATTTCCCTGTTTTGAGTTCCCTTGCAACATCCTAAATTTCTTCTTCTATTTTTTTTTTTTTAATGTTGGGCGATTAAGAATGCACACAGTAATTTATTTAGTGTATTTTAAAATTTATTTCCCTGGTGAATTTTCTTTATTTGAATTTGGGTAGTTTTAAGCAATTTTAGTTATAAGCAAATTTTGGGAAAAAGGCCAGCTGAATATGTTGGCAATTTTATAGGTTAAATAGCAATTGTTTTAGTTGTAATAAGGATGGTCGTTTGAGACCATGCTAGGTATATTTTAGTACAATGCATTTTGGAGTAAGATTTAGATTTTCATTAATGTGCATAACTAAGGATTTTTGGTAAAATTACTGGTACTAGGGTTAACTCCGGCGGATTTTCTTTTAACCTCTCAGTGTTTGTCTGTTGAAATTTTGAAACAGCGCTTGTCAGTGGGGGGTTGGGGTATAACTAAATCTACGGGAGGGGACCTCCCTAAGGATTTTAGTTATTTGTTACACAAAAATAAATATAAAAACCCACCCTTGAAACTCATAAACTTCTAGTTCTTTGACAGTTCAGGCCAGTGGCCTTATTTCTTCTGTTTCTGCTGGGTGTGTATTTATGTTCCAGTGGCTGCACTGGTGCATCTCCAAAATGTGGTACCTATCTGGAGGCTACAAAGTATCTAGGGCCACTACTATCCGACGCTGGAATCCTCTACCTGTTATAAACCAGTTTATTACACAAGTGTGCTGAAAGGAGACTCCGCTGGTGGCCTCGGTGGGACTGCAAATGATGGTCGTTGATGCGGCCGTGGCCAGCACCTACATTGGACAGCAATACCAGTGGTCAACTTGTGAGTCTTCGATTTGTATGAACGCTCCTGACAAGAACGACATCACGATTTGTGTGCTGTAAAATGTTGGATGGTGTGTGGTCACAACCACCTCAGTAAAATAAAAAAGTGTTCTTTTTTCTCGAGCGTAGCTCGAGTTTAAGAGGGGGAAGATGTCACCTGTGTGTCATCAAGAAAGGACAGCAGAATTTCATTTTGATCTTTAAAACAAATTAGTATATTTTTCTTATTGTGGAAAATGAAGAAATGTAATGTGTAGCCTACTACTGTGCATTGTGAGGAGGTTTTAAAGCAAGACAGATTTGTGTTAGTGCTGATGAACTAGTGTATATTGTCATTGGGGCAAAACGCTGGCAACCAGGAATGAGTTAGTTGGAAAATTTATAATGTCCAATAACGGACCATTTATATTGGTATTTTTTTTTTTTTTACTCATTCGGATCAAGTATCTCAGGTTCCCTATGGGAATAAACATCTATATCATCTGATGGCCAGGCAGGCATCAATTTTTGGTAAGCAGCCTAGGCAGTGGCCTCCACGATATGCACTAGCCATGTGTCTTGGTGGGTGTGCTATTTACCAACTGATGTGCCCAACTTAGCACATTGGCATGAAACGCTGGCAAGCAGGAATGAGTTAGCTGGAAAATTTATAATGTCCAATAACGGACCACTTATATTGGTATTATAAGTGGTACATTCCGAGCTGTCAGTGGAGAAGTGGAATGGAATGACAATAGTAAATGGATAAGCTTGAATGGAGTTTTTAAAAGTACGAAAGATCACAATATAAAGATAAAATTGGAATTCAAGAGGATAAATTGGGGCAAATATTAATTCATATAAAGAGGAATTATTACAGATTAGAATAATTTACTGAGGGAGATGTTTGATATATTTCCAACTTCTTTGAGAACATCTATGAAAATGAAATAAAAATTTCGTCTGAACATTGCTCAGAATTTAAAAAGAATGGTATTTCTGTATCAGTCGTGTCCACAGTAACAAGGAAACACTTTTTAATTTCCATCATCTCTGTCTGTCTGTATGTTCTCACGAGAAAATGGCTCAAGAGAATTAAATGAAAATGGGTATGTAAAGTCGGGAAATGAGTCATTACAAGCTGGCTATAAATAATTTAATTCACGCTGAGTGAAATGGTACTTTAGGGGAAGGCCTAAAATTTAATTCTCAAATATTTATGTTGTTGGTGGTCCTATCGATAAATACTACATAACTAAAGATCATTAAATTTCCGATCATTTACGTCTTATACATTTTTACTACACTGCCTATGATATCTGAGATATTCATTAATTTTGATTTTTGTTGCTAAATCCATATCAACGCCAAACCATGAGAAAATGGGTGAATAGAATTTTTATGAAAATCGGTACGTACAGTCTGGGACTAAGGTCGTACAGTCTAAGTTATAAATAATTGTATTCATGCTGGATGAAATGGTAGTTTAGGAGAAGGTGCCTAAAATTAAATTTTTTAAATACCTATGTTATTGGTCCTATTGAAAAGTATTGCACAACAAAAGTTATAGAGAATATAATTTCCCATCATTTATGTCTTATACAGTTTTACTGTACTGACTATGATAATAGAATTCATAAATTTAGTCTTTTGTTGTCTGTATCAACTCCGAGCATTGCTAACGTGGAAATATTATTTAATTGTGTTAACTGGTGATGTTTCTTGTCATGACTGTCTTAAGGTGTAAAACTGTGTGGTCATTGGTCCATATCGACAAGGAAAATAGTGAACATATAAAAAATGAGAAAAAAAAACGTAAAGGAATGATCACTTGAAGAATAAGACAAGAGGGAACTATGAAGGAAGAAAGGAATCCCTTTATATTAGATGCCCTAATATCACACAGTAGGAAGAAAACTCACTCTGAAGGCCTACCATATCAAAAGCTCATAAACCTAATCAACAGTAACATTACATTGACCATTGTTGATGTGATTTGCCTGCTGCCATACATCTCCGATAGATGGGATTACTTTGCAAGTGACTAATCTCATGTTTTAATCCGTATTGAAATCTGTTGATATACAATAATAAAGTTTTATTATGAATCCACCTGTTCAATACATTATAATGTTGTTACATTTAAAATAACTTCATTAGTTAAAAAGTTATATATGGGACATGTTTCGCTCCCTTATAGAGCATCATCAGCCAAATCTGAATCTCAAATAATTGTTATTTACGTAAATAAAGACTTAAGAACTATTAGAACATTTTTGACAAACTTAAAACTTATTCTATTAGAAAATCATAAAATATAAAATCTTTGTATACATGGCTTAATTACACGTGCTTAATAGGAAGATACATTAAAATTATGGAAGAGAGAGTACTAAAATATAAAATAAATAATATATATATCATGTCCAAAATCCTAGAAAGACGTGAAGATCAATCTTAGGAGCTAAATTTGAGGATTTTCTTAGCAATGAGATCTGGTAAAAAAGTTATTTATCCCTTGTGGATAAGAGTCTATTAAGATTCAAATTTATCGTCAATTTGATGATTGAACTTATAACAGGATAAATGTTGGTCTTCAAGAAATTTAAATGCTTGTTGTCATGTGACCTCGGCGAATGCTGTTGAAAAGATATGCTCTTATAGATGTCAATGCCCGTTCGTTGAACTAATGGATTTGATAAGGATGATTGAAAGGGACGTAAATCAACGTTTGTATTGAAAGCTGCTGCTTGGTTTATCTTGTTGAATGTCCCTCCAATTGCTGTTTGTCGGTTTGGTGTTGTCCGAGGTTATGTGGTGACTGTCTGTTCTGTGTCTAGTAGAGTATTATTATTATTATTGTTGTTGTTGTTGTTGTTGTTGTTGTTGTTGTTGTTGTTGTTATTATTATTATTATTATTATTATTTACATCAGTAATGAGACAGAATGGTCTGTTGGCTCTAGTATAAGGCAGTATGGCAATGAGAAGCTAAACTGGTAACATATTACTGTGTAGAGTACAATGGTGTGTCAGATTGTATCTGCACTTTAAACAAAGAGTATATCACTTCCGGCCGGGTTCGCACTCAGCACGTTCTTTCTTGAACACTGACCTCTCTGTTCTTCTACTTAAGTGCAAGCTTGGCTTCGTATTACCTCCACTGTAGTGCCGGTGTGCAATTTTTCACCTTAGGTTTCGTTACTGTTGACCACTATTTAAACTCTATTATCTCGCTATATTTATTATCTTTAGAAACCAGACAACTCACCACATTAACTGAAACCATATTCACTCACAGTTAACTTGGACCCTCAGCTCATATACGATCCATCTCCACATATTAGCTTTATCCTTAACACCTATCCAATTTACAATCACTCTCTTCCTCATTTACTACACACTTTACTGCCTGCTAATTTAACTATTTAATCACTCTTGTCATAGTTACAAATAACACACAAACTCCGCTATTCTCATGTGTACAGCAATTTAATTTCTACTGCAGATTGCCTTTTTTGCTTCTTGTCACTATGCCTTCGTCCGATTTGTTCTTCTTACCCCATATCTCTCTTAGGCTCAAACTTCTCCCTTTCGCCAGGGCACCTCTTGCTTCTTCTTCCTGCCTCCCAGCCGTATTTTCACTTCGTCTGTGTGCTCTTGTCACATCTTGTGTTTCTGCCCCCACAATCACTCCCTGTATCTTCCTTTCTTCTCTCACACAGGCCTCCGTCGTCAGTTCCTTAATTAATGCCCTGGTCTCCCTGGTCTCCTTCCTTATCTCCCTCCTCATCTCATTTACTACCTCCCAGGCTCCTTTGTCAATCGATCTGAAAATAACATTCACGTCTTCTTCTGTCAAGTTAATTTCTTCTTGCTGCGAGCTTGGATCCAGTGCCTTATTTTCTTTGGTTCTTTCTTTATCTCCAGGTCCGTCTTCACCCACTTTACTGTCTCTGACTTGCCTTTCTTCCCCTCTCTTCCCCACTACCCCTTCGTCCTTCCTATTCTCTTCCATTTCCCGTAATTTCTTCGCTGTCCACACTCTGGTCCATAGTCCATTGGATACTACTAATTGTTGACCCTTAATGTAGGCTCTTAACCCTTGTATTTTAGCCCTGATCAAATGTTTTTTCAGAGTGTTTATATTCTTTACCCTTTCTCTTCCCATGTCTCTTTTAATTAAAATTTTTGTGTTATGTATATTGTCTGCGCCTCTTATCACTACTTCCGCCATCAGGGTGGAAAACAACTTCAGTTTTATCGGCCTATCACCCCGTTTTTGACCTATCCTTTCCACATCATCAATATCAACTTCACTAAAGTTAATTATCATCATTTTCTGGATGACTTCCACAACTTTGTAGGTTGTCAGCACTTTGTCTTCCCCTTTGTCTTCCGGCACTCCATATATAAATAAGCATTTCTTCCGGCGTTCTCAGTTACTGTCTTCAATTTCTGCTTTCAGCTTCACCACCTCTTCCTCCATCTCCTTTATTTTTTCCTTGAGTGATATAATTTCTCTCTCGCTGATTTCCACTTTGTTCATTGTTTCGCCTGTTTTTCCCTGTATCCAACGCCTCGTATGTTCAAATTCCTTCATTTGTTACTTCATCATATTTTTAATCTGCTCAAAAGGACATACTTTTTCCACCACTTCTTTCACAACTCTTTTTATGACCTCCACGTCTTCCCAGTTCATGTTGCCAATGGAAGTCGGGCCGGGGTTCACCTCCACACCTCCTATAGCTAACAGTACCATAATCACCGCTGCCACCAGTATCATCTCGCCCATCATTCTTGTTTCCACTTTACCTCTTTTATTTCTAGCTGTTTCTTTTTTTCCATATCGCCTGCCATCTTCCAATAGCTGCACGATATTGATCCACGCCTATCATATTCCTCTTCCCTCCCGTCCTACTTTTCCACTCACCGGTCACACTCCACACCGGCTCTACCGGTACCTCAACTCAGCACGTCTGTCACCGATTGCTGACTAGGTTAGACTGTGGCTATTAATCAATATACAATGCATTGAGGGTTCAACAACGTCAGAGACTACGCACTTGCAAGGTGTCATGCCAAGGTATAAACTACAAAGCCAAGGACACGTAGAAATATTGTGATACAACATTTGATATGATATTTACTGATGATTTAGATGTTGATTCCCATAGGGAACCTGGAAACAAGGATAGACACCTGAGTTTATACGTTAATAAAAATTTTATCCTTTGTCCCACATAGGAAAAAGCTACACCAAAATTTAGCTTATTTTATTCTACATTTAATTATGTGTAGTAGAAATTTTGATCGTACCCAGTTAAAATTTTAATGCAGGTTGAACAAAAAATGTGCTCGTATTTTTTCCATTTCCAACGGAGTGCTCACTTTGAAAATTCATAACTTTAAAAGTATTCATCTGATAGTTACCAAACTTTAATGGCTCTAAAAGCACCTTATTGTTGACCTGTATACCAAGTTTTTATTTCATCTGATATTTGTAGTTTATTATTATTATTATTATTATTATTATTATTATTATTATTATTATTATTATTATTATTATTATTATTATTATTATTATTATTAAATTCGTTATGTAAACATCATGAATAGCAGAATACTAACATATGAAAAAAAATATAAATGAACTAGTTGGTGATGTCATTGATTTATTTTTCTACCCAATATTCACATGTAATCTGAGATTTTTAAATTACTAGTAATGAAATGACTTTAGTTACCAACTCTGTGAATTAGTTTCCAAAGGCCTCTTTGTACACTACATTAGTGGTCAATCCACCTTCGGCAAGAACTCAGCAGAACAATAATCGGCCAGCGGTTGCTTCAGAGAATGTGCTTTACAATTACAAGTCATCACTCTCATTGCTTTGCCAAGAAAAGTGTAATTTTCTTGAGAACCATCAGAGTTATAAAGAAAATGTATATTACTTTTTTGTATAAAACTAAATTTTAAGTCACTTGCTGAACTTTATTTTGTGTTAGCACTAACCATTTGCTCATTATTTTGGTTTTTAATGGAAAAAACATGCTAAATGCTAAAAGTCACTAACTAAAAAAACTGAAAAAAATGTAAAAGTTCCAAGGTATTATGTTCAGTCTGACTTGAGTGATATTACTTGCTTCCCCTATGCTGAAAAAGACCCCACAAGAATGAAGTAATATATTTTTCCTTGCAAAACTTTGGCATCATTCCAGCCTCATGCACAAAAATTGTCAGTAATTTCCTTAAGATTGGAATTTAAACTAATTGTAATGTTACTGAATACTTGTTGAAGAAGTAATTTGTAATTGTAACTGAAATTCAGCTCAATTACTTTATTTTTGTACTGTTTCCATCAATGGATATGAGAGGTACTGTTGGTATTTTCTGAACTCTCTTTTCATTCAACAACACTGATCGACACTTATTCAGAGTTCATGCTGATTGCAGTTATTCAACTGTAACTGTTTGTTTGTTTGTTTGTCCAACCCTTGTCCCATTTTTAGGGGGCAGGATTGAGGTGAGATGAATCTGTCGTGGCGGGTTTTTATGACAGGATACCCTTCCTGATGTCAACCTAATCAGAGGAGTTAATGAGATGAAATAAATGATATGATATATGATAGTAGGGAGAGGGTGAAACCCGGTGCCGGCACATAGCGTACTCCTGTCGAATAGTACTAAGGGGTCTGCTCAAGGCTTAACATCCCCATCCGATGGACGAATCACCATCAACAGCGTCATATGTCTTCACTCCATATGAGCACTGCAGAGAGATCTGGAATTTAATCCAGGCTTTTGGCACGCAATCTAGTGATTAGAAATTGTATACCACCACCTCCCCTACCCTGCTGGCCAACATTCAGATGGTGAAATTTTTTTCGACCAACGGGACTCGAACCGGCTAACCTCAGTATCAGACCATTTAGACTTCAGTGCCTTAACGATCATGGCCACCAGGCGGGCTAGTTATTCGACTGTAACTGATTATCATTATTATTATTATTATTATTATTATTATTATTATTATTATTATTATAGAACAAAAAACTAAAACATAATATAATACTGACTCTTGCAAATCTACTACAATATATGTTTGCAAGTAAGTTATTTTCTACCGAGCACTCTCATTACACAAGGTATATAACACTGTTCAGACATCAAGAAAAATAAACTCACGTTTCTGCTGGCAAAACATCCCAATTAGTAATATAGATTGAAGGTAGCATTTCAACAGTAAGAGCTACAGAACACACTCGGCAGTAGCCTGCAGTAAGGCCTTCTCCACCAGAATAACGTAACTTCATATGACCTTCCAGAACCTGGAACATGATAAATATTACCAAACCTACATTTTCTACATTTTCCAATGCAGATTACAGCAACACAGACAAGTGAAAAATTCAAAAAGAAAGTAAAAATGTGATACGCACACAATATCAATAAGAACGACTCAAATTTATACTATACTTTTACAAATCAAACTCTTTCATCTCTGTAAGATAAAATGCTATAATGGTAACAGAAAGCCAACTGAAAGTTTACACATTCTTGAAAGTCTTTAGATTAATTGGGGTCGCTGCTCCAAACAAACAAACAAACAAACAAACAAACAAACAAACAAACAAACAAACAAACAAACAAACAAACAAACAAACAAACAAACAAACAAACAAACAAACTGATAATGCCTCTAAAATAAAGTAAGCTATTGGACATTTGGAGCAAGAAATATTCGGATTATCCATCATTCTCACATATCAGTAGTTAATGGTTAGAGAATAACAAAAAACAGAAGTGGATATGATTTTCTGTTTGAAACAGATTCGGTGCATATAATACTGGTATTAAATCAAACTTGCCATTAATTATAAATGTATTAACCTATATGGAAATTTCAAGATCTGTGTACGTAATCAACTGCATATTTGTGACAAAGAAGTCTACAGAACTATAAATAAAAATACATAGTCTCTTTCAAAATATAGTATGATGAACTTTGGTATTTCACAGAAGATTTAAAGAAAATATTAAACATTGTTATTCTGTCTCAAAATGCATTTACATAAAACAACATAATTTCATCACATTTCATTAGCAATTTTCTAATTATTTTGCTACCTAAAACTTGTCCTTTTTAGAACCATATCGTAAATATTCCTAAGGAAAGGTAGAAAGACAAGAATTTGTATAATATCTTGTGAATTGTCATCTCCACTGCTAATTGATTGCAGCTTATACATTTACCCCAGTAACATAAATAAATTTATACTTTATAAATGTATTGAACCAGGAAATGATTGTGGGGCTAGAGCATGGGAAGGATCTCAGGTAGTGTTTGGTTTATTTTGGAGCAGGTACAGAGATGGATAGTATCGGAGGGCAAATAATAGATGGTAAATCTTTTTGATAGAATTTATTAAAAATATCCACAAAAATATCACCCTGCAATTGGAATTGCAAACTCAAATTTCTAGCTAATATTTGCCAAAAAATGCAAAATAAAAGATCCCTGTTACTATCTTCTGTGACGTCTGTTAGCTTGAGGATGTTCAAAATAAATATTACTCTTTCATAGATCATGTACAACCTACAGTTCATCTAATATAAGTGCAAACACAAAATATCACTTAGCACCTTGAATATTATTCAGTTCATCACTTATGGCGCTGACCTACAGTCTTTCTAATTTTTAGAGCATAAAATGCACACACACTGTCATGAAAAATTTGATAAATTAAATAAAATATTTGATCACTTGGTGTATGTTTCTACAGTTTGAGTTGAAAAATGAGATTAATAGAGCATTTGTAAATCCTAAAGTTCATCTAGGTAAAATGGATTACTTTGAAATGGAATTTATAGTTTAAAAGCAAAATATGAATTTCTCTTGAATGATGATGTTACGAGTTGATATTCACACGAAGCACTTGTTAGAGCACTGTAATGAACTAAGTGCTTTGTAAAAAGTCAGTCGATTGGATTACTCACTCAGAATACGAGAAGATCTGCTTACAAGTGTTGGAGTTGTGCTGTACGGCGACTTGGTGTCTGGAACATTCCGCAGCGTGCAGCCAAGGCTCGAACTCAGCACCGGCGATGTTCAGTGAAGATACCACGTCAATCTCCCTCATCGACGTCCCTCGATGGGTACCATAACTGAAGAAACCACGTAAATCCCTCATTGGAAGCGAGGTTCAAAGCAGAATCTCGTAGTACTTTGCCAAGATTTCCGTTGTTCTTGGAGGTAATGTCAGAACACGGAAAGTTCAACTGGCACTACTGAGCTCACAAATATCACGGATATTAATACTACACACCGGCATAAGTTGTAATGCACAGTTCTATTCTTATATTAATTTTACGGTGTTGAATTAGCATTCACAGTCCATGCTACGGAAAATACAGTTTTTATATACACAGTTCATGGAATTGAGATTTAACACAGTTCATAATTGTCACTAGTTATGTCTGAGATTCGACTGTAAAGTAATGAATACAGTCCATAAGCACTTGAAAAATGTGATTTACAACAGTCTCTACCACAGTCTCTGAAATAATATTATTCACAGATTAAGGCGATTTTATGGCTGGATTTACACCACACTAGTCTGTACTACTTAATATTATCATAAAAAGTCCTGAATGTTCACTGGGTTTCTCACAGTGGTGATAGAAAGATCGAGAAAATGCACACAAAAATAGTTACTCTAGCCCTGTTATGGGACGAATGTCGAGTGAAATAATGTCTCATACAGTTCACTGTTATACTATCGTAAGAGAAATACATCTTAGATTGATTGAAATGGTCTCAAATTAGAGTTTTAGTTCACCACACACAATGACTTAAAATATTATCACAGTTCAGAATTAAGTGAAATTGGTAAAGTTCACAATGTCGTATACTGGTCAGTAAAATATCTGACACTTCAATTCTCACTTCCAATTATAGCTTCACTCGGTTAACAAGTTTACAAGTATCCTTTTACAACAATTCAGTCGGAGAAATGTCTAGAATATTTCCGTCGGCGCGGCAGAAACTTTACGTACGGTACGACGTTGTTGTACTATTTTAACAGCGTTCCATTGTGGCCACAGCTATGTCCTCGTGAATCGCGACGGAGCATACTGTCCTTACGGCACACTTACTGCACACACACATACTGTCCACACTGTACTGGTTATGGCCTTGGTCCAGTGACGTATTTATACGGGTCTTGCGAGCAGCGCTCGGAATCAGGTGATGAAGGAGCGAGAATTCCTTCCACACTTTAATTTATTATATTTCAAAAACCACTGGACGGATTGACTTCAAATTTGCAGGGTTTTACTTCCAGAATATTAGCTACAATTCAGCATTGGTCCCGTGTTGATTGGTCCAGGCGTTAAAAAGTTCATAAAATAATCGAGAAAATTCCGAAGGGGAGGTAAGCTACAGGCAGCGGTGACGTCACTTGACCTTGCTCGACTTGTGTTCTCCCTCGTGCAGCGCAGTGAGACGAGAACATTCTCTCACACAGCTGTTCATGCATCGGAACTTAATTGTATGCTCATAAATAAAATTTATAACTCGTATGTGCCAGGGCCTATGCCTTCCTGGTACAGTATGTGCAATAATAATTCCTATATTGGCAAAGATATCCACTTAAAGTTTCTCGTTCTAAGCCTCCAATAAAATTTCTTCATTACCTTCTTGGATTATCTCCTTCATGTATTGATATTTGGGTACTGACACAGGTATATACAATTCAAAAAATGATATATGAGAGTCTGAAGAATTCAATCCATACATTCAACAAGCCAATTATCTACTAGGCCTTTTAAACTTTTAAAATACCAACATCTTACCTTAGCAGTGTTAGGAGAGCCTGCCTTGGACAAAGGGAAACGTGAGGACCCAATACTACTACCAGACTGACTGCTGCTAGCAGATCTGAAATTTAAAATATTTATGTAATGTGATGGGTCGATTACAGTCAGGGGTGTAGGCATGGGGGAGTTACTGGGGGGTTAGAACCCCCCACCACCAATGAGACTTTTACAAAAATAAAATGAAAATGACAATAAACAATCAAATAAATAGACATTCAGAGACATAATTGTAGAACTAAGAGATCTGTTGAATATATTTTCACTGTAAAACTGTTGACCTTGATCATATTGTTCTTGTTCTGTAATTTAATGTAAGATTTTGTAGTGTACTGCAATCTGAATATCAACATGATTCACTTGTATCAGTGTCCTTATAATGACAAGTCTTGCACGTGCGCACCACACACGCACAAGCACCTTCATTGTGTTCTATCATTATTTTGTAACTACAACCCTCACCATCAGCCGATCCTGGCTACACTACTGTTTACAACAATTATTAACAGGATAAGGAATGCCATACTTACCCACATACATAGGCGAGTCAATAAGTATCTGCAAAATTGCTCTAATTGTCCTTAGGTTGGCTCTATGGCGTTGTGTGCTCATAAGCAGCTAGATAGCACCGTTGTGTACATCTGTGGTAGGTTTCAGTGTTATCAGATCAGTACAGCTTGCGCTGTTGTGACGTAAAGATGGCCGCACCACTCTCTGTTTGCACCAATGAAGAACAGTGTTCTGTAATCCGTTTTTTGTGGTTCGAGGGTGTACTAGGAATGGAAATTCATAGAAGACTTTCAGCACAATACAGGGACAATGTTTTGCCACAGTGAAGTGTTTACCAGTGGATTGAACAGTTCAAAAGGGGTCGCATGAATGTGAAGGATGAGGAAAGATCCAGGTGTCCATCTGCAGCCGTAACTGATGCCAATATTGAACAAATGCATGATATGATCCTGAATAACAGAAGAGTGACTGTTGATGACTTGGTAAACCATATGAACATTAGCCATGGTTCTGCATGTGAAGTCTGTTTGAGATGGGTTCCAAAACAACTAAATGAAGAGCAGAAGTGCAATCGTGAGAGAATCCGTCAGCACCTACTGGACTGTCATACTAACAAAGGTGACATTTTTCTGAAACAGATCATCACTGGAAATGAAACATGGGTACACCACTTTGAACTAGAGAGCAAACGTCAGAGCATGGAATGAAAGCGTCCTGGATCCCCAGTCAAAAAGAAATTCAAGAGTCAAACTTCTGCAGGAAAAGTGATGCTCACAGTGTTTCAGATCTCTCAAGGGCCAATCCTGGAACATTACCAGGAAAAGAAGGAAACAGTAAACAGTGGACATTAACAGTGATATGCTGATAAATATGCTGAAACCTGCAAATCACAGAGGTTGACTGACGAAAGGTCTTTTGTTGCACAACAATACGCGTCCACATATTGCCGCCCACACCGCTCAAACTCTTCAGATGCTGCGTTTCAAGATTTTGGAGCATCCTGCGTACAGTCCTGATCTCACCCCGTCGGATTACCATCTATTTGGTCCACATAAAATGCTCTAAGAGGCCATCGATTCAGCTCCGATCAATAGGTGAATGAAGCGGTGCATACATGGCTCGCTGTGCAACCAAAAACCTTTTCTTGCAGACTGTATCAGAAATCTTGTGAAACGGTGGACCATGTGCATTGAAAAGCAGGGTGAATAAAAACTGATTGCAGATACTTATTGACTTGCCGTCGTATTTTTACCACCTTTTTACAGTATATTTGTAACCTCAAAAATGGGGGGGGGGGAGAAATTATGTAAATTTAATTTTGAATCTAAACATTTAATTTCAAAGCGAAGCAAAAGCAAAAGCAAAAGCAAAAGCAAAAGCAAAAGCAAAGGCAAAAGCAAAAGCCAAAGCCAAAGCAAAGCAAAGCAGTATCAGTATTATCAGAAAATTTATGAACCAGAGGAATGGCATGCTAAAGAAGAAAGTTTTCTAACTCCCCAGCTACTTCCCACCAATATTCGGGCAGGCTGTTACACTCAGTATGACCGGGTGAGTTTGGCCATGTGGTTAGGAACATGCAACTCTGAATCTGTATCTGGGAGATAGTGGATTCAAACCTCACTGTCGCCAGCCTTAAAATAGTATTCCGTTGTTTCCCAATTTTCACACCAAACAAATGCTGGGGCTGTGCCTTAATTAAGGCCAAGGCCGCCACCATAAGACCTATCTGTGTCAGTGTGACATAGCATTTTTTTAAAATACTCAGTATGCAGCAGTCATCCTATCTATCGGAGACGAGTGGCAACAGAAGACACAAAGCACATCACAACAAACAATGGTCAATGTAATGTTATTGTTGATCAATTTTATGAGCTTTCTGTATTGTAGGGCTTCACATTTAGTTTTCTTTTGACTCTGTGATATTAGGGCATCTTATAAAATTATTTATAGCGTAGACCAGGGCCTCTCAGAGTGCATACGCCCGTGCACTGCACGGCGCAAGGTGCAGGAGAAGACTTCACTAGGTTGACCAGAGTGCGAACCCCCACTCCACTTCCCCTACACCTGTCTCACACATTCGCCCTGTCTTCGCCTTCCCCACCTTCCCCGCTGACTCTCCCCTCACTGCGATATGTTTATGTGCGGTGAGCGGTGACACTGTTATATGGGACAATGTTACCAGTGTTAAAACACTCTTTCAATTTGGTTTGAGCAGACAATTTATCTTCTCTAGCTCTTCTTTTCCTTTATCGTTGCAATGATATCAGTTATGCCTGGAACAAGGGACCGGCTGACAGCAATTCTGAGAGCCTTCTTTATATTACAATCAGAAATAGGCCTACTCACACGCAATCTAGTTTTCGTACAAGTCAAAACAGGAAAAAATACCTTTCACATATACATGTGGAACCAAACATAGAAATAATCTTAGCTGCTTCTCGATGCAGCTTAGGAAAATCTTCCTTCAACAAATAACATAAATATTTGTGAATTCAATTTTAGGCCTTCCCCTAAACTACCATTCCACTCAGAGCGAATACAACTATTTATAGCCTAGATTACAGTGACTTATTCCCTGACTTTGCATACCGAATGTCATTAAGATAGGACCTGTAATAACATAAATATTTGAGAATTAAATTTTAGGGTTTCCCATAAACTACCATTTTTCTCAGTGTGAATGCAATTATTTATAGCCTAGATTGTAGCGACTTATTCCCTGACTTTGTCCACTGATTTTCATTAATATATAGCGACTTATTCCCTGACTTTGTCTACAAATTTTCATTAAGATACCAGCAATAACAACATAAATATTTGAGAACTAGCTGTTACCCACGGCTTCGCTCACGAGGATTTCATAAGTTGATAAAAAATAATTGTTCCTCGGTACTGCACTAAGACATTATCTGAAAATCCCTAAAGTATAAAAACTCGCCGAAAAATTGCATTTAATTTATTCCAGGACCACGTTGTAAACCACATTCGTGGCATTGCCTTTTGGAGTTTGGACAGCCGAAGTAGGGGACTGCCTGTAGGGGTGAAGTACAGTGGGGACTCAGTCGAGCAGCTCATCTCCTTTCTCCCAGTTCTTCAGAGCCCAAACTTTGCAACATTTTTGTAACGCTACTCTTTTGTCTAAAATCACCCAGAACAAATCGAGCTGCTTTTCTTTGGATTTTTTCCAGTTCTTGAATCAAATAATCCTGGTGATGCTTGCTTGTTGTTTTAAGGGGCCTAACATCGAAGGTCATCGGCCCAATCCTGGTGATGGTCCCATACAGTGGAACCATACTCTAGTTGGGGTCTTACCAGAGACTTATAAGCCCTCTCCTTTACATCCTTGCAACAACCCCTAAACACCCTTAGAACCATGTGCAGAGATCTGTATCCTTTATTTACAATCCCATTTATGTGATTACCCCAATGAAGATCTTTCCTTATATAAACACCCAGAAGGAACTTTCACCCCATCAACGCAGTAATTAAAACTCAGAGGACTTTCATCTTCATTTCATTGTTCTCACTTATTTTATTCAATAATTTTCTAGGGTTATTTCTGTATATTTTCACAAGCTCTATTATTTTTAATGTTTACATTCTCTAATAATCCTTTCTTGACCTTAATGTTTTCTAGTATATTTTCTTCCACCGTCTAATTATCTTTCAGTTTGGGGATTTTGGGTGATTCTAGTTCCTTATTTACTTGCAGTCTAACTTTCGTGTCCTTGTGTTGACCCTTTGGTAGCTAGAAAGATACCTCATGTCATACCATTGCCTACTGTCCATCTCACAACATTCAACTTATTCACTTTTGGGTTACTTATATTTTATCTGTAATTTTATTATGTATTCAGTTGATTTTCAGTTGTTCCTAGGTTTTATGCCTTATTGTTGTGCGGGGTCCATTGAGATTGGTTAATTACTGCTGGTATGGTAGCTTGTGTTCATTACAATAGCAATGTTTTTGTGTGGTGATTGTTGTGAGAATTTATTGACTTGGTTGCAGTAATTGATTGATGCTATTGTGATGGTGAATTTTTAATGAGTTTCAGCCCGTTCTTGACCTTAATGTTTTCTAGTATATTTTCTTCCACCGTCTAATTATCTTTCGGTTTGGGGATTTTGGGTGATTCTAGTTCCTTATTTACTTGCAGTCTAACTTTCGTGTCCTTGCGTTGACCTTTTGGTAGCTAGAAAGATACCTCATGTCAAATTAAAATCCTGAAGAGCACTGAAGTGGATCACTTTTGTTAGGTGAAAAAGTCATGTAGTAACCTCTACTTTAATTTACCTTATTTAACCTCTTCAGTGCCACGCCCGAGAAATTCTCGAGTAGAGCACGCTAGCCCATAACGTCACCACCCGAGAAAGTCTCGTTTAGGTGTAGTGTGCATTTCGTGATCGCTCAATAATTTCTCGGGTACTGTATTCTCCTTGGAAAATGTTTTCCAGCATTATCAACAGATGGTGGGAAGGTTTCCAGTTGTATTCATGAAGTCTCTGGCCTAAAATATGCCTTATCTTCTCTACTTTACATGTACAATAATGGCGAGCACGAATGGAAAAGATGTTTGTCTGAAAACAAAATAAGGAACTACATCAAAGATGAATCTGTAAGTGACATTAGTATTTCTGATAGTAGTGATAATGATTCTATTGATTCTTTGAATGATGATCTTCTTAGTATTTCTAGTGAAAGTGAAGATGATATTACATCAGAAACTGAGTTGAAGGTAGGAGATTTTGAATATACATTCGTGTGGAAAGAGTGTAAGCCTGGGTATAGTGTACAACCTAATATAATTCAGTTTACGAGAAATCCTGGTATGAGGGTTGTATTATTACTAGAGGCGAGTGCGACTGACTGTTTTAAGCTGTTTCTAATGGATGAAGGTGTAAATTTGACAGTGACCGAAAAAAATTTGTATGCTAAAAGTGCACTGAAAAACTTGTAAATAAATCTCCGGATGTAAGGGCACAGTTTTGGAAAGAAACAAACTCTTACAAAATTTGGTAGATTATTGAGTTAGTGTTGCTGTTGGGAATAATACAAAAGCCTGAAAAAAAAAATGTATTGCTCACAGGACAGTATTTTCAAAACACCAATATTTTATGAAACCTTTTCACAAGCCTACTGTAAAAATTGTAAATAGAGGGTAAAGAAAGTTTTTATTAACCTTGAATAATATTTCAATGTGTTCCCATAATAACTGTTACTCATTCATTGCTTCCTAAAAATAAATAATTTCCTCCGAAAAAACCTCACTTTCTTGGTACAGTAGGTCTGCGAGAACCTGCCACCGAAGGGGTTAAAATATTGCTATTAAACGACTTAGCTTATTAACTACAACTTAGTTTATTTTACTTTCTTGGTTTACACTGAGGATGATTTTATTTTATTTCCTGATTTATTATGTTAAATAAGTTTTGATTTATGAATTATCTTATAGTTACCTAAAACTTGGTTTTTCATTCACAGCCTTTTGAGTCCCTAGTGCGTTTCATTGAGGTAATGTGTCTTGTTTTCCTCTCATCTTATCTTGTGTTTTTGGTTGGTACTTTGTACTTTACCATTCTCATCTCCTTGTATCGTACTTGTACTAGCTTTAACTTCATAATGGGGCTAGTATATCATGAACCTTCAGTCATCATGGGTCTTGGGTTACCTATGGGACTGTAAAGGAAATGCTGACCGTTTGTGTGGTTATGGGTTTATCATGCGAGTGGGTTAGGATTATCCAAGTTAGTTTCTTAATAATTGTTAGTGTTACAATGTAATTTTGTTGAGTGATGTCCTGAAATAATTAAATAGTACTGGTAATTATAACAATGTATCCCATTTCCAGCAGTGATGAAGAAAAGTATGAGCATAAAACAATATTAAATCAAGATTTTTCATCAAAGGAATGTTTCTGATAAACAGGTTTGAGTAACACAATAATGTAATTAAATAATTACGGATTTTAAAGAAACCGTTCATTCGGGGTAGATAAAATTTGTTGTTCATTCGGATTATGGGATTATTTCATTTATTAATTTATTTAATTCAGTGAAATCGTATTTGAGTATTAGCTTAAAACCAAGTGACTAACTTGAAGATGTATTCTAGAAATCTTGGTTTTATTTGCTGGGAAATCTCAACTTATTAACGTAACGATTAAGGGGACATATCCGATGGCAAAAGGGACTTTACTGCCACAAGTGTTGTAATTACTTTTGACTTTGATTTGTTGAGCATCAGATGTGCTGGGGATTTATTTATTAATGTGGAAACCTTGGTCATCAACTATTGTAACTTAATTGTGTTCAGCCTTCAGCTTAGAAATTGGATGGTCATGGGGTCATCAACCTCAGTGACTTAGATTAGGGCCATCTGCCTTTATATCATCATTTTCCTTTCGGTCATCATCCACAATGACTTTAACGTAAATTACAAAGTTAGACATCGGTTCATGACATAGTCGCAGGTCACATCAATTCAATTACGGGTCCATGCCATACAACCATTGTGTGGCACATACCGATTGGACTGCCTTAATTATACCAAGAGCCTAGAGCTCGTGCTACGGGGGCTGGATCATCATGAATCATTATGGGGGTACATGCAGTCTCACATGGAAACCGATCTTAGGTCTCAAAAGCCAGTGTCTCTCATCACAGTTATTATTATTATTATTTTTTTTTTTTATTTATTTATTTTTTTTTTTGAATGGACAAGACTGAGTTCATTGTTTAGGCATGATAATAACGTCACAAGTTTCTTCGACCTCATCATCAATAATAAATAAATATCAATTTCTTTTGACTCGACTCCTCTCATTTAGTAGATAGTTTACATTACTGAAAACCGCCTCTTACCTAAGCAAGTGACGAAGAACCCGTAGACAACCCAAGAGAAAGATTTCATGCTGATTTGCTAATAGGTAAGGAAGGTAGGTATCCTACAAAGGACCTTAAAGGTTCAATACAAATATATAGACTGCATAGATAAGTTCCTTCTTAATTCCATATTGACAATTTACAATGGAATAGAAAAATGGTAATATAATTGTCCACCTAGTCAATACAACTATGTCATTTAAATAGCAAAAGCATTACATAATTAGGTCATATTCTGGACTCCTTAGGCCATCTTCAGCTACATTTTAGACAATCTAAAGGGATGAAATGTACATAATATATAAACAATCAGAATGTTCTTACATTCTTAAGTGACAAAAAGTTCTCATTTAAAACATACCACGAGAAAAATTAGTCAAAATGTTGTGAAATGAAAAAATAAAATTTGATTTGTCGTCCTAGAATGTTACAAAGTTTGTAAAATCTTGTAGAAATATAGTGAAGAGTTCCCCTTATTTGCATTTTTCAGTTTTTCCGTGTTTTTTTGTTTGATATTTTTTGGCATTGAGATAACAAGCTAACATCTACAATATATAACTTCATAAAATGGTTTTTTAAAAGAGATATTAAGTGAACTAGGATGTGACTACAGTAACCCACACCATGAACCATATTCCTAAATTTAAATTAATTACTGTTGTATTAAGTACTATAAAGAGAGAATGTCTTACAACCTGAATGATGATGTAGTCAGATCCATTCTTCTTGAAGGGTACTGTTCTCTGGAGAGTGTGGGGGAACTCAACCGAGATGGCAAGGAACTGGGACCCGACAAGAAGCTAGCTGGCTGGCTACTACCTCCATTGGCCAAGCTACTCATCTCTACAAAAGGAAAACACCATACATGATATCTCCTTTACAAATTCAATCACATTCAAATGCACTAGAAAAATAAATTTAGTGGAAAAAAGACTCTGTAACATAAGAGTTTGATATGAAAACTTAGGGTTCTATATTCTACATTTGCATCAGGATAACAATACTAGCAGATCTGCAAGTAAAAATAAAGAGTTCACCAAATAAAGTTATGGAATATCTAGTTCCAAGCATAAAAGTAATGGCAGGTAAGTGTGAGACTAGAGAGCCATAACACTATACAAGTAGAACCTTGATGCATCATTCCCGGGACTGTCACTTTCCTATATTCATCGTTCAATTTATTCGGCCCCAAATTATTCTATATAAACTAATGTTAAATTCCCTTGCAGCAATTTTTCCTCGATCATTTTATCACATCGATCATTAAAACAATATTTATCCTCGGCCACAACTTCCCCGCAATGAATGTTTGTGAGGAAAATATATGCAAAAGTTTTTCTGAATACTTTAGCATAGAACAGCGGCAACCTATTATACGACAATGTACGAGTGATTCCACATTGCTAGGCTTGAGCAAGTGTGTCGACTGGAGCAAGGATCATGTAGGGTGGAGTGTGGTGCACAGGTTATTCATATGCAACCACATTATATAACCACGCCTGAGTTCCCTGGCAACAAGGCATCTGCTCAAAGCACCAAGGCATCATACAGCTGTTCCATTTCATTATGAGTGGTCCTGTGCTGTGTCTTGGTTGTGTGTGGTGGTTAAAATATTATCAATATTATCATTCATAATTTTGTTCCGCTTTTCTCATTTTTGTTCCTGTGTATTATTGTTAGGGATTGAAAAAATTAGCATCTATTTTTATCAAAATTAGATTTCACCAAAATTAGCAAACATTTTCTGAAAATTCGGTTACTTAATGAGATAAAACACACCCACGGTCAACACTGTTTGTTAGGGTTCACAGAAAATTAAATGCTCTTTCAAGTTGCACCTTCTGTCTGCAACCACTGTATTATAGTGGGATAAAGCATCCTCAGTGTCAGCACTGTTTGCTGGGGTCCACAATAAATCAAAATCAAAATTTATCAAATGCAGAGAACTGTGACTGCACTGCAGTTAATGAAGAATGATATTACTTTTCACACCTTCCTTCAGTTGATATTGAATTGCATCTCTGAGGGAACTATAACCAGATCAGATTTTCCTTTTGTGAAAGAACTTTTTTTTTTCTTTTTTTTTTTTTTTGCTAGTTGCTTTACGTCGCACCGACACAGATAGGTCTTATGGCGACGATGGGACAGGAAAGGGCTAGGAGTGGGAAGGAAGCAGCCGTGGCCTTAATTAAGGTACAGCCCCAGCATTTGCCTGGTGTGAAAATGGGAAACCACGGGAAACCATTTTCAGGGCTGCCGACAGTGGGGTTCGAACCTACTATCTCCCAAATACTGGATACTGGCTGCACTTAAGCGACTGCAGCTATCGAGCTCGGTTGTGAAAGAACTGATGCATCAAACAACTTCTCAAGCTCAGCTGCTTTCCCATTATCCAAAATGATATTTTTAGGATACAGAGTTTGAGAAATTGTGAAAAGTTATCGTGGTAAAAATCTTTGACTTCCAGTCTATAGCTTGCACTTCGAAAAATGAGCTGCTTTAATGAAAATGTCCTTGCATGCAGCTTTCTCTGAAGGAGTGAGCTTCACCAAGGCATTATTAGTTGTTGCAGAAAAATTCCCATCAAAAATTGCAGAAGAAGTTACCTCAAGGAATTATGAAGTTTGGGGTACAATAAATGAGACGCCTGATAGTGAGATCCCTTAAGTTCAATATGAAGCTCAATCATCTCAACCGCATGATTGCTGACAAAGACCATACGTGAATGAAGTCTATTCACTTCCTGGACAGTCAGATCCTTTAGGTAGTTAATGCCACAGTTGTTAAAATCTTTCATTTCAGACAACTTGAAAAATGTAACAATATGTTGAAAGTATCAATTTAAATAGGAGACAAAACCAGCTGCTCCACCGAGTAAGAACAGGTGAAGGAAAAAGCTTTGCCTCCTTTGAATCCCCACACTGAGACTTTAAAAAGTGTAAATACTTGATATTTATGTTTTCTTGTATTCAAAAGTGCTTAAAATCAGACATCACTGTTCTCCAACAATTACCAGCTAAGCTAAGTTTATGTGCCCAGTAGTGCACATACTTAAGACAATCCCCTATAACCAATCATACTGTTTTAGAAGAGAGGGTCGTATATGGAGCCGTTGCCTACAAGATACACAAGGCCGGTAAATACAGCACACTAGACTCGTCCTCGAGATACTTCCGGCAAGTGCCGCTAGAGTTCTCTTTACTGTTCTGTCTCGCCCGCTCATTATAACACGTTCGAATATGAAAAACTATAAAAATTCATTAAAACTAGTAATTTCAGAAGGCAGCAAACAGATATGAGATCAAAGATAGACCAAGAGCAATTGTTTGACTTATTTTCTACAACGTATTTCTTACAATATGCTTAAACAAAATAAGTAATTTACGAAAGAAGCAGAGAAATCTGATAGCGAGTTTGTCACTTCTTCCCGATTCCTTTAATTGTGCCTCAGAGTATCCGATAAGCGGATCGAGATTGCGGTCATAAATAACTTTGGGTTTAATCGCCCTTTCACCAATTATCAGCGATCCAATCTTTTCCTCCGCACATCCGATATTTTGACATTCGTATTGAAGCTGCTGTTTGGTGAGCGATGTTATGCCTATCGTGCAAATATTTAGCGTTGTTTCACTGTATTTCTCTTTTTTCTTCCCGTAAAATTAAATTTGTGTTCGCCTTTGTGGTGTAGTAGTTAGTGTGATGAGCTGTCACCCCCGGAGGTCCGGGTTCGATTCCCGGCCCTGCCACGAAATTTGAAAAGTGGTACGAGGGCTGGAACGGGGTCCACTCAGCCTCGGGAGGTCAACTGAGCAGAGGTGGGTTTGATTCCCACCTCAGTCATCCTTGAAGTGGTTTTGCGTGGTTTCCCACTTCTCCACCAGGCAAATGCCAGGATAGTACCTAACTTAAGGCCACTGCCGCTTCCTTCCCTCTTCCCTGCCTGTCCTTTCCAATCTTCCCATCCCTCCACAAGACCCCTGTTCAGCATAGTAGGTGAGGCTGCCTGGGCGAGGTACTGGTACCCTCCCCAGCTGTATCCCCCGACCCAAATTCTGGTGCTCCAGGACACTACCCTTGAGCGGTAGAGGTGGGATCCCTCGTTGAGTCCGATGGAAAAACCGACCCTGGAGGGTAAACGGATGAAGAAAGAAGAAGAAAATTAAATTCGTTCTAACAGGAATAAAGCTCCTAAATGACCAATTTTAACATGCTTTTCAATTTGGTCTGCTTTTTGGTCAAGTTCAGATACCGTAAAACTTTTTTTTTTTCTGATTTCATTACCCGTATTCTACTTCTCAATTTACAGATTTTTTTTCTGTAATCTAGTATTTAATTTTCTCATCCGTATATTTTTTTAGATTTAACACCGGGCGAGTTAGCCGTGCGCGTAGAGGCGCGCGGCTGTGAGCTTGCATCCGGGAGATAGTAGGTTCGAATCCCACTATCGGCAGCCCTGAAAATGGTTTTCCGTGGTTTCCCATTTTCACACCAGGCAAATGCTGGGGCTGTACCTTAATTAAGGCCATGGCCGCTTCCTTCCAACTCCTAGGCCTTTCCTATCCCATCGTCGCCATAAGACCTATCTGTGTCGGTGCGACGTAAAGCCCCTAGCAAAAAAAAAAAATTAGATTTAACAGAGATACTCGTAAACTTTCCTTGATATAGAAACAAGACTTATATTCCTTTTTCGTTTCGGCTGACGTATGAAGATATGGTATGTTCATCGTTATCTGAATCGGAACTTTTACTAAATTTTGATGGCAATACATCATTTTTGGGAGCTGGACGCTTCCTGCATTTGACATTTTCCTGTTTGTGAACAGGATACACAATGAAAACAGAAGGAAATTTGATTGATGTGCTTACTCTGAAATCTGTTTTATGAGAAGAATTGCTAGGTACCTAAAGAGATCCTACTATATCACCTTACCTAGAAATAGTTTGCTTCCATTTCTCCCTTAAACCGCACTCGGAAGGGTAACTATGGAACGTCAATTTTCATGCTTTTTTAGTGTCATGAGAAATACAGAGAGGTACACAACAGTGCACCTTCTTCTCAACCTCACAGACAATCACCGATAGAAACAATATTCACAGTAAATTACACAAATTCAACCTAGCATCATAAATACTCTGCATATCACAATGTTAAAGTCCGCCAAGAACAGAACGGAAACCTGACATCTAGCAGCCAAACCGTGAACACGGTTGGGCCGCTTTTTCAGCGACAAATTAGTAGCTATGTCCCGGCCTTGTATATCTTGTAGGCAACGATGGAGCATTGTTACTGACAAAGATTTTGAAGACCGGGCGAGTTGGCCGTGCGGTTAGGGGCCCGCAGCTGTGAGCTCACATCCGGGAGATAGCGAGTTCAAATCCCACTGTCGGCAGCCTTGAAGATGGTTTTCAGTGGTTTTCCATTTTCACACCATGCAAATGCTGGGGCCGCTTCCTTCCATCTCCTAGCCCTTTCCTATCTCACTGTCGCCATAAGATCTATCTGTGTCGGTGCAATGTAAAGCCACTAAAAAAAAAACTTTCATGGCATCATACGATATATTGTAGGTTTGTAGTGCATCCAGGACAGCACAGGAGCAGTTCATAGCATTTCCTGCTTCGAGATAATTCACTGCAGCAACAAACAACTTCCATTCAGATTTGGTTAAAATGTGGAAAACAATTACAGAAACAATGCACCATTATGTCAGTAGTTTCGACTCATAACATGTTTATTTGATTCCTAACTACAGCTTCCATTGTCAGTCTATGGTGATCAGAGGCAACTTCTAGAAAAATTAAAGAATAATTTTTAGAATTTCAACAACAAAAGAATCTAGCAATAATTACAAAAACACCCCGTTCTGTCAGTAGTGGTGCTGCTCTGGTAACCATGACGCACCAATCCCAACATGGCACATGGTGATGTTGAAAGAAGGTATGATCCTTGGATCTAAATAAGCCAAGGAATTGAATCCTGGACCAAAACTTGATGTCTCATAGGGAGACTGCTTTCGACTGCTTTTACTAACTCATCTAATCTAATCTGTCACTTCATTTGGTTTGTCCAGATCATAACCTAACCTACCACTGCCATTTAGTTTGTTCAGATCATAACTTCGAGATTGCTATCATTTACTTACAACAGTTCTGTTCACTGTGTCTGCTCACCACAATGTTGTACTTAACATCCCAGATTTATAGTAATACTGATTGCGAGGTTCAATTGGGTACATTTTATTTTCCTAGTAAATATTCATCATGTAGAGTTCTCACACATGCCAGCTCTTCATTCAAAAACTCAGTAATCCATGCTTGCAACTCTTGGTTGTGAACTTTGCCAATGGGATATTTGCTTTTGTAAACACTCCAACTGTTTCTTGCCGCTTTGTTAAGTGCTCTTCACTGTTAACATGTTTTATAATATTATCCTTTTCCCATGCAACTCTTCAATTACAAAATTTGCAAACACTGTCAATGAATCTGTGGCATATAAACTTTCATTTGGATATTGCTGAGCCCTCTCATGGGCATTTATAGCCATGAGGCCCATAACCTCAACAAATAAGGCAGATTTATTCTCTTCACCTTGTGCACGATGAAGATTAAACAGGAATTATGGGAGTGGAAACACACACCTCACGTCATGTCTCATGCCAATATATTTGCATTTTCAGTTGAAATTTGCATTAAAATATGCGGCTATTGCAAAATGCAAAATTTTCCCGTCCTTAATTATTGTTATTCATAACATTTATAACCTTTCACGTTCTGTGAGAAAAAATAACAACTCCCAAAGAATGTTTGAAAATTTCAGAAGATGAAATTAATCCATTCAAAAAAAATAAAAGAGAAGATATCACTAAAACATCTTGGGTTAGCATCTTCAGATTTAAACTCCATATTTATCAACAAGAATGAGATAAGAGAGCAAATTGATAATTGTGGTAGTTCAAGTAAAAAAATAAAAAACAGGGAAAAAATCTACATTCGCTGAACTGGAGAATATCCTTTTCATTTTGTACCAGAAAGCAAGGGCTTCCAATGTCTCAATAGATGGAACCATATTACGAGATTGATAGCTACAAGATTGAACACCAGTAATCAGGAAATAGTGGGTTCGAGCCCCACTGTCGGCAGCCCTGAAGATGGTTTTCCGTAGTTTCTCATTCTCACACCAGGCAAATGCCGGGGCTGTACCTTAATTAAGGCCATGGCTGTTTCCTTCCAATTCCTAGGCCTTTCCTATCCCATCGTCACCGTAAGACATACCTGTGTCGGTGCAACATAAAGCAAATAGCAAAAAAAAAAAAAAAAAAGATTGAACACTGATAATTTAGCTGCATCAAATGGATGGACTGCTCGATTTAAAGAGTGACAGGGACAAGTCTTCAAGAAGACTTCCAGAGATAGTGTATCTGTGGAAATGGTAGGTAAGGACCTGTGGTTCAAGAGACTGCCATCACTGCTGGAGGGGTACGAGCTGCATGACATATATAACAGGGATGAGATCAGAAGATTTTTACTATGTCCACCTGGACATAACACTTGCACTGCAGGGTGAATCTTGCCACAGGAGAAAATGTTTGAAAGATCAACTGACTGTTCTGCTGTGCATGAGCAGTGATAAGAAAGTGCCAGTCATAGCGAAAAAGTGATTAAAACTACATTGTTTTAAGAACACGCAAAAAAAAAAAAAAAAAAAAAAAAAAAAAAAACCAAAAAAAAAACCCGCCCATGAAATACCATGCAAACAAAAAAAGTTTAGATGGCCACTGAAAACTTCTCACAATTTTTAAGGTCATTTGATGCCTCTAAGGGTGGACAAGGAAGAAAAGTTGTGCTCTATGTAGATAATATTGCTGCTCATCGACAAGATACGCAATTTCTTCGTAATATGAAAGTTGTGCCTTATCTTACAATTTTTTTATTATTTTCCTTTACATTGCACTAACACAAATAGGTCTTATGGTGATGATGGGATAGGAAGGGACTAGGAGTGGGAAGGAAGTGACCATGGCCTTAATTACGGTACAGCCTCAGCATTTACCTCGTGTCAAAATGGGAAACCATGAAAATCCATCTTCATGGCTGCCAACAGTGGGGTTCGAACCCACTATCTCCCAAATGCAAGCTGACAGCAGTGTGACCCAAACTGTGCAGCCACTGGCTCAGTTCCATACAAATTGTACCAGTGTGTTGCAACCTCTTGATCTTGGGATAATAAAATCTTTCAAGCAACTGTATCATAAGCACCTAGTGCTGTGTGCTTGATGGATGCTGGGAAAGAAATGAACAAGAAAATCAATCTTTTACAAGAGATCCATTTCACAGTGGCAGCATGGCAGCAGGTGTCCCAACTTACTGCAGTAAACTGTTTCCACAAAAGTGGTTTCAACTATCAGCTACGCCTGGCAAAAATAGAGAGCACTGAAAATCTCTGTGCTAGTGGTGAAGATAGGGATGGAAGTGATATCTTTAATGAAGAGTGGAAACAAATAAGGAGTGAAAATGATGCTGTCCCCATAGATTTTGAAGACCATGTGCTGGCTGATTCTGATGTAGCCACATGTGGAGTGGAAGCAAATGAAGGGCTATATGATGAGTGGGGAGTGATGAAGGGGCAGAAGAAAATGTGAGCCCCAGGTTGTCCTGAGTTTTGTTGAAGTTCATGCCTTCTTAGCGAAGATGAAATCCTTCATGCAGTGGCATGATATCAATAATCTTGAAGAAGAGAACATTATGCAGGCAGAGAAGGCTTTTTTTGTGTCTGAAATGCAAAGCTTCGAACAAACAAAAACAATTAATGACTTTTCCTAAAAAGTTTAAGTAATGAAATGACAGAGGTATGAAAATATACCATTATTCTTTCTGTTCTTTTTTTTTGTTTTGTTTATACAAATTGCTTTACGTTGCACCGACGCTGATCGGTCTTATGACGATGATGGGAGAGAAAAGGGCTAGGAGTGGAAAATAAGCGGCTGTGGCCTTAATTAAGGTACAGCCCTAGCATCTGTCTGGTGTGAAAATGCGAAACCACGGAAAACCACCTTCAGGGCTGCCGAGAGTGGGGTTCAAACCCACTATCTCCTGAATGCAGGCTCACAGCTGCACGCCCCCAACTGCACGGTCAACTTTTTTAAAAAACTGAAATTATACGCATTAAAATTAGCATTCTGTAGAATAAAAATTACTTAAAATATCAATTACTACCTGTAACCTGTTTTGATATTTTATTAGGCCAATTTGAGAGACATAAATGAAATAAAAATATTATGCCAATATAATTCATTCATGGTGTGGGTTACTGTACTCTCATCCTAGTTCGTAAACCATGGGCAACCGCCGAGCGGCCTAGTAAGTGATCCCAAGAGTCGGGATATTAGTTCTTACGGAATGGGAGTGGGCATCTCAGACATATTCTGAGTCGTGGCCTTCCTTGTGCTCAGACGGCTAGGGCTAGACAATTCACCATGGTCTCTAACCCGTTAGAGGAGAGATCCTCACTTGGACTATGTGTACGTAGGGTAGCATCCTGCTTCATGAATTTACCGAACTCAGAACATTTTAAGCAAGCCTCGGACCTATGGGACTAACAGAGTCCCACTCCAATTTGATAGGCGAGGGACTCCTTGGAAACAACTTGGCAAACGAAATGGAATTCAATGGGGAACTATCAATATTTATGGGGCTTATGGAAGAAAGAAAGTAGAACTGGCTGAGTCAGCAAAGAGGATGTATCTGCATGTGCTAGCAGTAAGAGATATTCAGGTAAGGGGAGATACGAGCAAAAGATAGGAGATTATAAAGAGTACTTGAAGAGTGTCAAAAAGGGAAGGGCAGAGTCCTTTTTTTTTTTTTTTTTTTTTTTTACGTCGCACAGACACAGGCAGGTCTTATGGCGACGATGGGACAGGAAGGAGCTAGGAGTGGGAAGGAAGCGGCCGTGGCCTTAATTAGGTACAGCCCCAGCATTTGCCTGGTGTGAAAATGGGAAACCGCGGAAAACCATCTTCAGGGCTGCCGACAGTGGGGCTCGAACCCACTATCTCCCGAATACTGGATACTGGCCGCAATTAAACGACTGCAGCTATCGAGCTTGGTAGGGCAGAGTCTGGGGTAGGGCTGTTTATCAGGAATACTATTGCACGCAACATAGTTTCTGTCAGGCACGTAAACAAGCGAATGAAGTGGGTAGATTTGGCAGTTAGAGGAATTAGGACGAGAATTATCTCAGTGTATTCAACATGTAAGGGTGCATTTTAGGATAAAATTGACAATATATATGAAGCACTAGTGACATCGTAGTCAAGGTCAAGAGCAAGAATAGAATAGTGCTAATAGTCTATTTCAATGCGAGAGTCGAAAATAGAACTGAAGGATACAAAAGGGTGATTGGTAAAATTGGGGAAGATATGGAAGCTAATGGGAATGGGACGCGTTTGCTGGACTTTTGTGCTAGTATGGGTTTAGCAGTTATGAATACATTCTTCAAGCATAAGACTACTCATTGCTACACATGGGAGGCTAGGGGTACCAGATCCATAATAGACTATATCTTAACCAACTTCAAATTCAGGAAATCTGTTAGGAATGTAGAAGTTTTTCAGGGATTTTTCGATGAAACAGACCACTATCTGATCTGTAGTGAACTAAGTACCTCTAAGCCTAAGATACAGAAAGTGCAATCTGTCTGCAAATGAATAAGGGCAGAAAATCTCCAGGACAAGAAAATTATACAGAAGTACATGGATGTAATTAGTAGGAAGTTCCGAACAGTGGACAGAAAGCAGGTTCAGGATATAGAGAGAGAATGGGTGGCATACATGGATATGTAGAACCAACAGCAAGGGGATGCCTAGGAACAACTGTGTGTAAAGATGGGAAAAAGCTAACATCTTGGTGGATTGATGAAGTGAGAGCAGCTTGTAAACGTAAAAAGAAGGCTTGTCAGAAATGGCTCCAAACAAGGGCTAATGCAGACAGGGAATTGTACATAGATGAAAGAAACAGAACGAACAAATAGTTGCTGAATCCAAAAAGAAGTTGTGGGAAGATTTTGGTAAAAACCTGGAAAGGGTAGGTCAAGCAGTAGGGAAACTTTTCTGGACAGTAATAAAGAATCTCAAGAAGGAAGGGAAAAAGGAAATGAACATTGTTTTGGGTAATTCAGACAAGCTCATAACAGATCCCAGGGAATCACTGGACAGGTGGAGGGAATATTTTGAAAATCTTCTCAACGTAAAAAGATATTCTTGGTGGTGTCGCGAACAACCAAGCTGACGGGGAGGAGGAAAATTATGTTGCTGAAATTACGCTTGAGGGAGTGGAAAGGATGTAAATAGACTCCATTGTCATAAAGCAGCAGGAATAGATGAAATTAGACCTGAAATGGTGAAGTATAGTGGGAAGGCAGGGATGAAATGGCTTCATAGAATAATAAGATTAGCATGGAGTTCTGGTAAGGTACCTTCAGATTGGATAAAAGCAGTAATTGCAAGGGAACAGGAAGGATTGCAACAACTATCGCGGTATCTCACTGATTAGTATACCACGCAAAGTACTCACTGGCAACTTGGAAGGGAGGGTGCGATCAGTGGTTGAGAGGAAGTTGGATGAAAACCAGTGTGGTTTCAGACCACAGAGGGACTGTCAGGATCAGATTTTCCGTATGCGCCAGGTAACTGAAAAAATGCTACAAGAGGAATAGACAGTTTTTATGTTTATGTTTCATAGGTCTATTTTTTGCTAGGGGCTTTACGTCGCACCGACACAGATA
This sequence comes from Anabrus simplex, assembly GCF_040414725.1. Classification (NCBI taxonomy): domain Eukaryota; kingdom Metazoa; phylum Arthropoda; class Insecta; order Orthoptera; family Tettigoniidae; genus Anabrus; species Anabrus simplex. Next base: position 1,060,195,849 of record NC_090265.1, read on the forward strand.
GGTCTTATGGTGACGATGGGACAGGAAAGGCCTAGGAGTTGGAAGGAAGCGGCCGTGGCCTTAATTAAGGTACAGCCCCAGCATTTGCCTGGTGTGAAAATGGGAAACCACGGAAAACCATTTTCAGGGCTGCCGATAGTGGGATTCGAACCGACTATCTCCCGGATGCAAGCTCACAGCCGCGCGCCTCTACGCGCACGGCCAACTCGCCCGGTGTCATAGGTCTAGAGAAAGGATATGACAGGTTACCAAGGGAAAAGATGTTCACCATACTGGGGTCTATGGTATTAAGAGTAGATTATTGAAATCAATCAAAGGCATTTATGTTCACAATTGGGCTGCAGTGAGAATTGATGGTAAAATGAGTTCTTGGTTCAGGGCACTTACAGGTACTTACTTGAAAATAGGTGCAATGAGTATGGTATGAAAATTAGCCTTTCAAAGACTAAATTGATGTGAGTAGGGAAGACATTCAACAGAACTAAATGTCAGATTGGTATACAAAGCTGGAACTGGTAGATAATTTCAAGTATTTAGGATATGTGTTCTCTCAGGATGGTAATATAGTAAGTGAGATTGAATCAAGGTGCAGTAAAGCTAATGCAGTGAGCTCCCAGTTGCGATCAACAGTATTCTGTAAGGAGGAAGTCAACTCCCGGACCAAACTATCTTTTACATCAGTCTGTTTTCAGACCAACTTTGCTTTACGGGAGCAAAAGCTGGGTGGACTCAGGATATTTTATTCATAAGTTAGAAGTAACAGACATGAAAGTAGCGAGAATGATTGCTGGTAAAAACAGGTGGGAACAATGGAAGAAGGTTGGTTGGAATGACGGGATAAAGGCTAAGTTAGGAATGAACTCGATGGATGAAGCTATAAGCATAAACCGGCTTCGGTGGTGGGGTCATGTGAGGTGAATAGAGGAGGATAGTCTACCCAGGAGAATAATAGACTCTGTTATGGAGGTTAAGAGAAGTAGCGGGAGACCAAGAAGATGATGGTTAAACTCAGTTTCTAACAATTTAAAGAGAAGAGGTATAGACGTAAATGAGGCCACAGCACTAGTTGCAAACAGAGGATTTTGGCGACATTTAGTAAATTCACAGAGACTTGCAGACTGAACGCTGAAAGGCATAATGGTATATAATGATGATGTATGTATGGATGTATTTATGTATGCCCATATAAACAAACATACATATCCTGTTACAAAAAAAAAAAAAAATTGGCTAAGATGTTTATTTGCTCCTGGCCTCAAAATGGCAGACACTGGTTGGAGATTGATCTGTGTTACTTGGACTTTTTGGCGGGTGATGTTTGATGGGGCAATGGTAACAAATGAGTGACATGCAATGGAAGTAGCCATAAATATGTATGTTGTGTCGTTGTACAATAAATGGTTATCTTTGCGGTAAGCAATAATTTGGTGAATTAGTCCCTTAATAAAACATAAAGTGACCCCAATGTGATTATAACATGTAAAAAGAAGAGTTACAGTAGCATAAGTAAGATTTCTTTGTGAGTGAAAAGTACTGGCACACGCCCCTGGAAAAGATAGTTATACAGTGCTTGAAAAACTATTTGGACATGAAGATCTTTTGACTGAGTATTACGTTACGGAGCTTATTGGGTTAGTCATTCAGATTGTGTCCCATAAGAGACAAGTCAGGAATAGCCACCTTGTATGATACACCAGAGAGCACGTTAAGAGTTTTAGAATCCATAGGTGTAACCAGGGATAAACATGGGTCAATGTTGTTCCCCTTCATAGAATCGTGCTTACCTGAAGATGTCATAAGGATATGGCTCAGAAATCAATTGTCAGTGAATGAAGATTTTATCAATCCACAAAAAGATAAACTAGAGGCTCTTCTTAATTTCTTCAAACTTGAAGTGGAGGGAGAAGAAAGGATAATCTTTGCACAGGCAGGTTTTGATTTATCCAATAGGAAGAAACAACAGAAGGCAAGAGGGAAAATTTTTGAAGACACATCACTACCAACTGCAAGTTCACTGTTCTGTGTGAATGATGGCAAGAAATGAAAGTGTGTGTTTTGCAGTAATTGCATGAGAGTAAGGAATGCCACCCTGCTCAACAAACGGTCTTGGAAAATAAGCATAACAAGGTAGCAAAAGAAAACTGTTGTTTTACAAGTCTAAAGTTAGGACACAGAGCCAAGAATTGCAAGGCACACATTCAATTCCCCTTGCACACTAACCCTCATGTTGTCATGAATCTAAAACACAGAAAGGCAGCGAAAACCAGAGCAATATCTCCATGAACATTCAAAGTGCCACAAAAGAGGTGTTTCTTCAAAGAAAAAGGTCAGAGCATTGATAGATAGTGGATCCCAGAGATCCTACATCTTAGAGAAAACAGCTGAGGGAAAGCGATACAAACCACTGAAAACAAAGACGATGATTCACAAGTTGTTTGCAGGCGCTGAGACCTGTGAGGAAGATGACCATATGTACAATGTAGAGGTGAGCAGCTGTGGTGGTTCATATAGTACAATGTTGATCAACCAGAAGGTCATTTGTGGGAAAATTCCCAAGTTTAAGTTTGGGCCCTGGATGAAAGAGATGAGAGACAGAGAAAGATATGGCTCTCAGATGTGGGAATAGACCCCTCTGACGTGGAAGTTCTTCTAGGAGTTGATGTTGCTAGAAGTCTTTTGATGGATAAAATTGTAACTGTACAAATGTACAATCCCCCGATTTTAGGTTAGGAAATTTTCATAAATAATTCGTAACAAAATAGTGAAAAATCATGTGATTTTGTTTAAGATGTAAGAACTATTATAAGAAGGGTGTGTAGTTAGGAAATATTGAACATGTCATAATCATCATCATCATCATCATCATCATCATCATCATCATCATCATCAATGTCCCACTCCAGTCGCCCGGGTGTGGTTATTGAACATGTGCATAATTATATTTTGTATAACTTTTAATTTGGGTAAGAAATTGTACATATGACATAATAGAGAAGATTGCTCAAGATTGTACAACATGGGAACAGTGACTATATCAGGAAAGAAGGTTAAAGTTGGTTGAAAGTGTTGTAACAAGTGGTTTGAAAACCCAGGGTGGAGTTGAGACACACAACCTGAAGATTGTGGTGTATCCATGTAGATGAACATGTGCTAGCGCTAATTTTATGTATCGGCTGTTCGATAGCCAATACGAAGGTTCCAATTTTGAACAAGGTTAAGTTGACATAGACGCTAGTAAATGTATCAGGGAGAGCGTTGCTACAAGTCAACTTCTGGTGACGTGATCGCAACGTGGGGCAAGGCTTTATAAACTTATGCAAGCGTGTAACTATGTTCATTCTGTGGAATGACTCTAGGTAGGATTCAACTGCTCACTCATTCTCTGGTTGAGTCGTCGTTCATTAACGTGTTCATTCCTCTCTGAAATAATGTACATTGTATGGTGGTTTATATGTGTAATCTGGAGCTAATGTGTTCTTTTGCACAGAAATGATTGTTGCTAGATGAAATAGTAGGTAAAATGATCATTGCTTGGCCTTGCTTTGATTGATTCAACGTGGCATTCGTTCATTGATTCTACAGTAGTCATTCTACATTGCGAAGTTGTATCGATAGATTTACATAGTACAGTGAGGTGGCTTGATTTTTACCTCATACAGTTATAGTACATGGTAACTTTATTCCAGGGTGATGGTGTTAATTTGTTCATGCAAAGGAGGTTAAGAATCTCATCCGTACAAAATCATTAATCTGAGACTTGGCCTTCAAAACTATGTACATATGTCTGTGAACCAGGAAGGAGATTCAGGTATATTCATGTCCCAGAGCTAAGCAGTGGGGCATACCAACCTTTGTAGATAGTTCTTGGAAGCTAGGAAGACTCAAGGACTCAGTTTGATAAGGAGGATTGAGTAATTAAGGTTAGGGATGACCTTAGCAAATAAGGGCATCTAAGTGTAAGAAAGTCATTGCACTTATCCTTACCAGATAGAAAATGGAATTCTAATAGCATCAGACAGTGCCTATTGGACTATTACATTTGAGGGATGTATTATAAGTATAAATATATATCAAAACTGAGTGTAGCTAATTTGTAGGTATACTGAACATCTGTTGTTAGCCAATTTTGGAGATATAATTTACGAGTTGGGTTAAGAGGCAAAATTGGTTGATATCATCAGATAATGATTGTTGTTGTTGATGTTTAGTTTTTGTTTCGTTTTTGGAGTATTGCTGTATTTTAATGCGAGCCCAAATGGTCTTATGGTTTTAAAGGATATATTGCCAGCCGGGAAATCGTACAAGGGTGAGGGATGGGGGTCATAGTAGTGCGTTGCTATGCATATGGACGCGAGATACTTTATCTCCTCGTCATAAGAAAGTTTGATAAGCTACAATGTTTTAAGGGCGTCGGGCACTTTCCATGCCAGTACAAAGCATCTAAAAATGCAAACAGTACAGAGATCCAAAAAACAATGCATTTGCACATGGGAACTGGCATAATTTATCCTCGTCTTTGAATTGCACGATTTTTTTCTTTCACTGCGTGAGGTTATGTTTGTCAGTGATTTATCCAAGTGCATTATTTGAGCATTGTAAATGCACCTTGTTGGATACATTTCGGAAATAGTTTTCTCTATGGCATTTGAAAGGTTTAAACTGTGAATCGAGGTGATTGCATGTATTAATGGGTCTTAGAATACTTTGTGACGTGGCAAGTGTTTACATTTCTGAAGTACGAGAGAAGTGCCATGGAGGGAAATCGTACAAGGATAGAGTCATAGGAAAGTTCTATTTTAAGGGCATTGGGTACTTTTTCTGTAAATACAAGGCATCTAAAATGCATACAGTTATAGTAATCCAATTAATAAAGCACTTGCACATGGGAGCCAGCATAGATTTCTCGTCTTTGAATCGTGCTTTCTTTTTTCTTTCTTTCATTGCGTGTTTACCAGTGAGATATCCGAGTGCATTATTTGAATACTGTAAATGCACCTTCTTGGATACATTTTGGAAATAGTTCTTTTCTTCATGGCATTTGAAAGGTATAAACTGTGAATCAAGGTTAACTGCATGCAGTAATGGGCGTTAGAATATTTTGTAACGCGGCAAGGGTTGGTACTTCTGAATTGTGAATTGGCAGTTAATTCGAAATCACGTAATTCGAAGTCCGATTTTTGAGTCCCAACGACTTCGAATTAACGAGGTTTTACTGTAATTTGTATGTGAATATGCTGGAAAGTGAAACATATTTTCATTTTTAAGAACCTAAACCTCAAAGAGATTTTGATTTCATCTAGGAGAAATGTACCATTCTCAACAGGTGATAAGAAGTCAGCAACAGAGTAAAGGTAGATGGTAAAACTCGCCGTCGCTCCTGGTTGTAGTGGTAACTGTGCTTGAAGATTTTCCTGACTCCATTGAAACACCTGCTGTTGGACTGATGGTTCTAGAGCAGACTGAACAGACACTTCCAGCATCTCAATGGGTTGCTCGCCTATATTACTCAGGGTCACACTGCACTCTGCACTGTAAAACAAGATTCATAAGTAAGGACTCATCACATGAAAGATTATGTCAGAAAGTAAGGTTCAATATTATGAATGTAATTTTGTATCATTTCTGCTCATACTGGCTTCATACCACCAAACAAAGGCAAGTTTTCCAAATCTCAACCATGTTTCTATTCTAAATTGCAGACAAGAAAAAGACTTCATGCTTAAGCACAGTAAAATTTGACACCTGGCAAGCTGAATGTTATTTACATTCAAAATTGTGAACAAAAGTAATTTGATTATTCAATGTTTAACTCATTCACTTCTTGAGGAAAGCTACTGTGACATGTGTTTTGCAAGATCTGAAACCTATCTACATACAAGAACAATTGAGGAGCAATCCATAATTGCAGGAAGTCATTGATTCATTCAGTAAATATAATGGCTGAGAGGATCTGCCATGCTGACCATGCATTTCCTTATAATCTGCAGTCCTTCAGACTGAACATCAGTCACTTGATAGGTCGCGGTCCTTCAGGACTGTAGCACTATGGGATTTGGTATTTTAAATGCAATATTATGCAATCAACATATGGTTTTATTCTATGTTCTTACAGCTCTGAACTTACCTCTCACCAGCATACAGAGAGATGCCACCACTAGTCACCACATGGGCTGCACCCCCCAGTGAGCTGAAGGATGTGCTCTTTGGTAAAGATGTGGACACCTGAAATACAACATGTAATATCATCAAAAGAAATGTAAACAAACAGGATAGGGGAATATAAAATGGTAAATAATTATATATGTTAAAGTGAAATATCTGTTGCTTGAAACATTTTCTGACATATTGTAATGATGTGTACATCCACAGTGTACACCTACCTATTTTTCCATTCTCCCAGTTTGATTGAATAAAATAAGGTATGGTTTGGAAAAACATTCTTAAAGGACTGAACAGAGTTATTCAAAGATGAGACATTTATGTCAATCACTTCTTCAATCAGGTAGAAGTTAATCAAACCATTGTTCTATCTTGATACATTTCTTGTCTTATTATAATTTCCCAATTTTCTCCTCTAGATTTTAGATCTTCTTTGATCTGATCTAGCCACCTCTTCCTGGGTCATCCAATTGGTCTTTTACCCTGTACACTCCTATCCAAGTATTGTCTTTGTGTTTGGCCTCTCCATCATCCTTTTCACATGGCCAAAACACTTTGAGACATGCAGCATACCTTCACTCTACCATTAAAAGGCAAACCTGCACCTCTTCTCTGACATCCTCATTCCTAAACTTCTAGTCTTTACCATGGCTGGCCATAGAAACTTCATTTTGCATACTTGTAATTTGCTCAGCTCCGTTATTAATTATGCAGCACTCCAGATAAGTCTTATTTATTAGTGCAGTAAGTAAAATAAATATTATGGAATTCAATGAGATCTTATTTTGTTGGTGAATATATGGCGAGGCATTGTGATCTTCAAATTAACTCAGATATGGTAGATTCTCGTGAATTAATGATATATTTGAGTTGAAATGCAGGGATGATAGGCAGTCATCTGTGTACCGTGGAAAACTTTCTCCTGCCCCTTTTCTTGTTTATATGGCCTGGCCGTTCTCGTATTATGCTTGCAAGCTGTGTTTGTCAACTGTCTTATCTTAATTTGTATGTGTTTGAATGTATGTTTTATCTGGCTTCTATTCGTCCCTACCCACAATAAAGTAATTTTTTCCCCTTGTCACGCATGGCTCCAGGGTAACTGGGAATGTCTTCCCACTCTGGAGTGTTTGCCTTGTCCTCCCTCTCTTGCCTCCATGCCCCACGGCCAAGCCCCATGCCCCTTGTGGCTGTCCAATGAAAGAGGAGTCGCTTTAAAACGTGACCTGGTCCGCTCTCGGGCACGTTGTCGGCTAATTGTGCTCGGTGTCATTCTTGGTGTCGAGCTGAACACTGCACATTGAGGGCTAGTCCCGCAGCGGCTTCAACTGGGCAATCTCGGGTGTGGAGGTAAGAAAGCGAGACCTTTACTTTTCCCCTGTGCAATATAGATGTTGGGAAGGGCTTGAGGTAGTTGAAAAGGATTTTATTCACTATGTGTAAATGTACTTTGTACAAATGAAGCCTGTCAGGTTAAAACTTAAGGGCTAAGGCCCGGGTTCGATGTAAGCCAAGCCTTGTTAAGATTCAAGCATTATGTATTTCTGTCTGCTTGGACTTATATTTCCTTTAGGTACTTTTATCTTTATTGAATTGAAGGACAAATAAATGTAAATATGGTTAAACTGATCTTATACTGTACTTACATATTAACTTTCGAACACTTGTAATTAACTTTGGTAGAAGACTATACGCTTCTCGTATGTTTACTCTGTCGAAGTATGAAAGGTGCTAGTGTATCTTGGGAAGCCTTAGGTTTTTCTTATTACCTTTGCTGTGTTTAGCCCTGGGCTTGTTCTTACTTTCTTGTTATATGAAGTGTTTTTAACTAGATGGTTAACACGTTCACGGACGCTCGGATATCGGCAACCATTACCGTGGTACCGTAATACTTTTTTTGTTTAAAGGAGTTCATTTCTGTGTCCTTATGCATTTTAGATTAGGCATTATTTTAATTATTTCAATATTATTTATATGCATATGAGCCATGACGCATATGCTGCATCAGTGGCACTACCGATGAGCTTTTCTCGCCTTTGGTGCCGTTTGACACAGCATGTGCGTCATGACTGGTAATGAAGTGGAATGAGGAAAATAATGTCTTGTTCAATTGTCAAACCTCTTTACAACAGAAAAATAAGTTTTCGAACATTTCACACAAAAATACTGTGCAGTAGAATCTTATTATTGCTGTGTGAACAATGTATACTTACATTACTTCATAAGCTGTACAATGTAACTAGTCAATGCAGTGTGCTACTTTTCAGTGACATTTTCTCACAAATATAACTCTTCTGCGAATGCGTTACATTCAGTGACAATGTTATTCAGCAGGTTGTCATCTGCAAGCAAGCGAAAATAATCAATAGGTTTCGCGTCACTTGGCAGTGGAACCATCATTCCCGGCCGACCAATAAAGTTTATTTGTATCATTGAGGACGAATCTGACTTCAAGAAATGACCCCTGAAATACTGCCCATGTAATTTGGCGGGAGATTTGGAGATGAGATATTACTTACGTCTTCCTCATCTTCTGTAATGTGAGAATCGGGAGTACACGCTCGACACACACACATCCGTGATTCAAATTCTCACTCAGGTGGCTACAGTCACTTTTCATATTATCATCACTGTCGTCACTATCAATGCTGTCACTGTCACTAGCGTTCAGGAGAGCTTCCAGACTATCATCATTAATTGCAAATCGCCCATTTATCCTGCTAAGAAAGTGAGAAAGTTCTGAAACTTCACTGTTCTCTCTTGACATCACAGAAATGTATGCCGAATTGTAATGGCTACAGAGACTAACTAACAATTGATCTTATGCCTGGATGGCACATATGTTTAATAACACTTTAACAATGCACAGATAAGAAGTCTGTTTGTTTACATACATATTGGCGGAAATATGAGCTTTAAAATTCGGCGCGGAGTGTGACGCATGTGTGTCATCATCGGCACTGAGTGAAAGTGGAGTCATGACGCATATGTGTCATCACTGGCGAACGTGTTAATGCCAGATTTTTCTAGAATTACCGGGTTCAAACTTGTTATCGAGCTGAATATTGTGAAATTATGAAGGCTTTTTTTATGAGGGCTGGACCCCTCTGTTATGTATTACTACGTTAATCGGTTAGATATGTAAGAAAACTTGTCAGATTGTAAGACTATGCAAACGCTTGTTGTATCCTTCTTATTCTATTTTAAGGCATATAGTTATGAAGTAAAGAAAGTAGTCCCTTTCATTAAAAGAAATTTTGGGCATTATTATCGTGCCTTCCACTCCAGCTCCTAAGGCCCTCTGCTCTTTCGAAAAAGCTACTGGGTAAATTGCTGGTACAATCTGTATAACATAACCAATCCTTGGCTAGGATATATGTGAAGTGTATAACATGAAGTGCTATCACAGTGACATTTAATCAAATGATGAGGTCATTATATATGAATTATAAGATCAATAACAATATAATAGTTAAGATTATAGGTGAGTAAGGGTTAATGTCTTGTAAAATGGAGATCATACAGTGCCGTATGAAGATCATAATTGGATTATATGAGGATATGAGAATAATATGAAGTGAAACAGAGATTGATTGAGAAGAAATGGATTAATCAAGTGGATAAATGATGGTTACAGAATTCTATGCGTCAAGTTAAGGTATATATGAAGGTTATTTGCAAATGAAAGAAAAAATATGATATTGAGATATGAAACAAGTGATATATATGAATCTTGAATGAATATGAAGAAGAAGAATGAATGTGATATGTATTGTTTCGTCGGTAAGGAAGAAAATAATTTGTTGTGTAGGTAAAAATAAGAAGGTTGATGCAATCCAGGTTTAGTATTGCACTTGATATCATGATGTGTGATAGTTGATAGGTAATCCATATCCAACATGTATGAAAACGTATTATGAAGGTTATAGAGAGTTAAGGCACTAGTAAATTATCGAGATCATTCACTGTAGGAAAAGATCTCTACCATAATGATAATTATTTGATGAACAAGTACATGGCACTTATTTAATCTTATGCACAAGTATGACAAGTTTCTCATGTATAATTCCAGAAGGCAATGAATGATAGTGTCTTCATGAATAATACTCTATAGCTATTTTAATAAATAACAGTACGTGAGGTGTTGGAATTTAATTAATTACTTCATGACAGATTTTTGAGACGCATTTATAAAATTAATCTAATTTGTAAGATTTATGAGCTGTAACTGTCAGTCGAGCTGGCAACAAGAATGACACGATCTTGCCACATACAGCATAAGGAGACATTTCTAACAACTCCATTTCCTCAGTCGATATCATTCTTCCGTCTAAAAGTTAGTATTTCGTGAGTCTGCCACCCAACCACCATTAAGACAGTGGCCGACACAACACCTCAAATACTTTGGAACTATCGCTGATCTAACTATCCTTATTATTCCCTTATTCTCTAAACCATTACAGTGTGCAAATTAGGTTGCCAGTCAACAATAGACAGCTTTTTAAAATAGCATGTACCAAGGGCTTGGCTACAATATAACTCACAGCTGTTTCAATTCCACAATCTGTCGATGTGCCTTTTGTAAAGACGACTTCAACTTACAAAAATACGACCATGATTACAGAAACATCAAGAGGTTTTATAACATCCTTCGAATACAATTAATAGATGTTATCAGACATCAAACATTGTAATTAGCATCCAGACAACTTCCACTTAAATCTTCATCCTGTGACCGTACATAGTGTCTTAATATGGTGTTTATTTTACATCAAGTGTTAGTGTATTGTACATAGTGTCTTTTTTAAATTTTTATAAATGCTATTTTTTTGGGGCGTCGATCCATGTGGATCTTTTGCCCTTACTGGCACCATATTGTATGAACCTGTGTGTAATTGGAATGGCAGTAGTGTGGAATGTTGTGTGTGAGGAAAGAAAGATTAAGGACGTCACAAACACCCAGTCCCCAGGCCAGGGATATTAATCATTACAATTTAAAAACCCTGACCTGGCCGGGAATCAAACCCAGGGCCGCCGGGTGACAGGCGGACGACATGTTGCCCCCTGAACCGCAGGGCCGGACGACATAGTGTCTTAACGTGTGTTTGATTTTGCATCAAGTGTTCATGTATTCTTTAAACATTGTTTCATAAGGCTGAGAGTGCCTAACCACATGATAATTATTTTAATAGGTGCCAACGCCAGATATCTTACGAATTATTTCAAAGACTCTTTTAAGAACTCCACTAAATCTTGTTTACCTGTCAGTAAAGGACCATCACATTGTATTTTTAACTCAACTACTATTTTAGTTATAGGATGGTCTAATATGAATGTAGGATCCCGATGACAATTGATTTTGAGGCTGAGAGATAGGCTGACGATACCCACAACAAAGGCAAAACATGTCCCAATTTAAGTGTCATGCTTAAGTTATAAACATTCTCACGAATGTACTGTATTGAATAGGTTGACCAGTTCAATAAACTTAATTGTTTCAAATTATCATCCAGATAGTTGATCTCAAATCTTCTTAGAAAGCCATGGTTTCCTTCAAAAGCTTGGTTGAAAAGAAAAAATACATTGATGAAATCAGCTGTGACATATTATCATTTTCAAAGCCTTCTTACATAATTTAACTACTTAATTCTGCTTAATATTGCTTTGTATAATCTCAATTGCTATTAGATCTTCAATATGTCTACAAGTATTTCAAGTTTTGTTCTAGTATAGAATGGCCTTACTAGTTATTAATTGTTTATGCTGCGATGTATTGAATATCTGCTTTTATAGTTACGGCCTTGTCTTTGTAGTTTTTCTATGCTGCTGCTAATCAATTTACAAGTTGTGTATTTGAATATTTCACGCGTATTATTTAATCTTTTTATACATTCTTCTATTATATTCTTGTTTGGACATTATGAATATCTTTCTTTTCTTGAATTCTTCTCTCGTTATTAATATCTTATATGATTTATGCAGCTTCTTGCTTCGAACACATCCAGTCCCATGAGTTAGCTTTTCATTTGTGATTTCCCAGTGTTGGTCTTAAAATTATGAATATCTATCTTGTTTTGGTCACTGCCATCATGATCATTCCGACTTTGCATTACTCTAAACTTCCTTGACATTTTATATAATTTATTTGTTGTGTTTAACTTCATTACTGGTAATTGCATTTGTCTTAATTCGATTGAGCTTAATTTCTGGAACAGTGGAATGGCACACCACCTTTGGACAGAAGGATGCTAAATATAAAGTTTGGTTGAAATATCTTCAGTAGTTTTCAAGTTATAAGAAATACACTTTACATGCACTCACTTTTGAGTTAAGTCCGTTGAGACTTGTGCTGAAAAAACGTCCGTTAATGATATATCCCTTATCAATCCTCCTATCAAAATGATGCACATGAGAAAAAAGTTTCAGAAATTGGTTTCCATTAAGGATGGTAGATTTCCATTAATTCTGGGTGCGCATATTTTGTGGGAGTGCAAAATCATGGTTTCGGTTTTGGTAAACCCCTAGTAAATTTAGGTATTCAGAAATAATATAGGCCCTAAACCTACCCAAGGACAGGTGGATTCCAAATATCAAGTTTGGTAGAAATATATCCAGTAGTATTCGACAAACAAACAAACAAACAAACAAACAAACAAACAAACAAACAAACAAACAAACAAACAAACAAACAGGCGAACAAACAGACACCAAACCAAAAAAAATATGCAGATGGTTATTATTACTCCTGAAACGGATAACTGTACGTAAATTTTGCCAAAATAGCCAACGTACAGACACACAGTCGTTACATACTATTTATATAGTTATATTATTATTATTATTATTATTATTATTATTATTATTATTATTATTATTAATATTATTTTATTTTATTTTTTAATTTTTTTTCACATGAGTGCAAACCAGGTGCAATAATTTTGAAAAATTTCACACAGATACATTGTGAATGGGACATAACAACCATATGGGAACCCAAGAAGAGTAGTTAATGTTGAATATTAGATTATAGTAACCAAAATTCTTCTTCATATACTGTGGATATAAAATACTGTATATAGAATTTCACAATTCAAAATACTAAAAAAAGAAACTTCAAAGAAAATGTATGACTTGTTTACAAAGGTCTAAAGCAACCACTACTAATCCTTCACAGCACTATAATATTCACATTTTTTTAAGAAATTGTTATCAAATTCAGAACATAAATATATGTATAAATCATAGACAACTATATGTATGTATGTTCAGTCTTCAGCCCTAAGGCTGGTTGGATCCTCAACTGCTCTGCCATCAGCTGTCATAGATGGCCTAGGCATCACTGAAGAGGCATACTAGGGAAATGAGGAGTGAGGTAGTTTCCCGTTGCTTTCCTCACCGAGCCACGAGCCCACTGAAATGCATGCACCAACCGACCCTATGAGCAACATTTTCACACCATTGATAGCAGGGACTGGCTGCAGAAGGAATGGCATTACTAGCATCGCTCATACCTCAGTCACTTTCATATTGTCAAAGCCAAGGATAAGACAGAGACAGGTCAATGAAAGTAACAAAATTGCTTTAGCCCATACCAGAAGACCTAGTGCACTGTAAACACTAGGTCCTGCCAGCAAAGGCATGTAAGTTTCAGAATGTCAGTAACAAATGTATATCAATCCAGTAAAAACTACACCTATAATGATATTAATAAATAGCTCTTCACACATGTTATGTTATAGTCATTCATAATCTCCATGGAACTATTAATCATGGCAAAAATCTCAAATTGCATACCTCCATATGTGGTAGAGCAGGTATGACATCAACAAGAAAGTGTGGGTGGGGAAAGCCAGCAATGTGACGTAATCGGCAATTTGATTTCACTCCTAGTGTATGTGTCGAGTAACCTGAAACATACATAACACCCATGCTAGTAACAGTTCATTCCTTCTACCTACAAAGGTAAAACAAACAAAACAAATAAATCTAGAAATGATTTTGATTTTTAAATTTGTATTTAGTTATGATTTTAAAATGAGTACAAATGCAATGAGAGGTGAAACGGAATAACAGTCTAAGGTACAAAAAACATTAAAAACTAGGAGGAGGCATAAGTGTAGGTACTCAATGCTGAAAGAGATACATTAGGAGCTAAAAGGAACAATGATCTAGAGAACACATACCATACATTAAGAGCTGAAAAGGATCAATACTCTACAGAAAAACCATAAGAATGAAATGGCATACGGCTTTTAGTGCCGGGAGTGTCCAAGGACAAGTTCGGCTCGCCAGGGGCAGGTCTTTTGATTTGACTCCCGTAGGCAACCTGCACGTCATGATGAGGACGAAATGATAATGTAGACGACACATACACCCAGCCCCCGTATCAGCGAATTTAACCAATGATGGTTAAAATTCCCAACCCTGCCGGGAATCGAACCTGGGACCCCTGTGACCAAAGGCCAGCACGCTACATAATAAGTACATAACAAGCTAGAATATAATATTAGTCTAGAAAGTTAATGTCAAATATACATTAAGAGCATTACATTACATATACATTAAAATTGCCTCACAATTCCAAAATTTTTCAGGAGTAAAAAATGAATTATTTAACGATCTTGGAAGCTTTTCGTTGATTACAGGCTAAGACATATCATTTTGCCAAATTTAAATTTTCTAGCTCGTCTGGCAGACTTCTTTGAGGGAGGGGTTAAAAATGAGGACTTTCAGGAAACTAAAGCTAACAAATATGCAGATGGTCATTATTACACTTGAAATGGGTAACTGTACGAAAATTTCGCCAAAATAGTTAATGTACAGACACACGATCGTTGCAATTTTATTTATATAGATTTAAAAAAATCTGCTCTACGTACAACACCTTTTGGGCTATGTCCGCTGTACGTAGCCTGCAAAACCAACTGTTCATGATATCTCCATTATTAATCCTCCTATCGAAAAAATGCACATGAGAAAAAAGTGTTTGAAATGAATATCCATCAAGGTTGGTCGATTTCCAGTCAGGTTAGTCTTGTACATATTGTGGGAGAGTAAAATCACTATTTCAGTTCCCAATAAACCCCCAGTCCATTCCGGGAATTTGAAATGGTATGGACCTCAAAACCTACCTTTGGACAGGTGGATGCTAAATATGAAGTTTGGTTGACATATCTCCAGTAGTTTTCAAGTTATAAGAAATAGGCTTTACGTGCACTTGCTTTTGAGTTAAGTCCGGTGGGACTTGTACCGAAAAACAGTCTGTTAATGTTATCTCCCTTATTAATCCTCATATCAAAATAATGCATATGAGAAAAAAGTTTAGAAATTGATTTCCATTAAGGCAGGTAGATTTCCATTAAGTTTGGTTGTGTATATTTTGTGGGAGTGCTAAATCACGGTTTCGGTTTTGCATAAACCCCCAGTGAATTCAGTGATTTAGAAACAATACTAAAACCTACCCAAGGACAGGTGGATTGCAAATATGAAGTTTGGTAGAAATATATCCAGAAGTTTTCAAGTTATAGACAAACAAACAGACACCAAAGCTAAAATAATTCAGATGGTCATTATTACACTGAGACAGATGACTGTAAGGAAATTTCGCCAAAATAGTCAATGTACAGACACACGGTCGTTATATAGATATAAAAAAATCTTTTCTACGTACAACACTTTTGGGCTATGTCTGCTGTACATAGCCTGTAAAACCAACCGCTCATAATATCTTCATTATTAATCCTCCTATCGAAAAAATGCACGTGAGAAGAAAGTTTTCAAAATGAATATCCATGAAGGTTGGTCAATTTCCAGTCAAGTTAGTCTTGTATATATTGCAGGAGAGTAAAATCACTATTTCGGTTCCCAATAAATCCCCAGTCCATTCCGGGAATTTGAAATGGTATGGACCTCAAAACCTACCTTTGGACAGGTGGATGGTAAATATGAAGTTTGGATGGCATATCTCCAGAAGTTTTCAAGTTATAGACAAACAGACAGACACCAAAGCTAAAAAATATTCAGATGGTCATTATTAAAACCTGAAACAAATAACTGTACGGAAATTTTGCCAAAATAGTCAATGTACAGACACACTGCAGTTACGATTTTATTTATACAGATAAGGAATCTGCTCCACGTACAACACATTTGGGCTATGTCCGCTGGACTTAGCCTGAAAAACTGACCATTCATGATATCTCCCTTATTAATCTTCCTATCAAAAATGATGCACATGAGAAAAACTTTTAGAAATTGATTTCCATTAAATATGGTAGATTTCCATTAATTTTGGATGTGCATATTTTGAGGTAGTGCAAAATCATGGTTTCGGTTTTGAATAAACCTCCTATAAATTTAGGTATTCAGAAACAATATTGGCCCTAAAACCTACCCAAGGACAGGTGGATTCTAAATATCAAGTTTGGTAGAAATATATGCAGTAGTTTTCAAGTTATAATAACTCAGACAGACAAACAGACACCAAAGCTAAAAAATATGCAGATGGTCATTATTACACCTGAAATGGATAACTCTAGGGAAATTTTGCCAAAATAGTCAATGTACAGACACACGGTCGTTACGATTTTATTTATATAGATGACACATAAGCATGGGCATGTTTATAAATGCAGACCTTCATGTCAAAATTTACTGCTCCGAAACTGTACATCATATCAAGAAACGGTTTGCGCCATCAGATGCCACGTTTATCGTTCTACATGTTTGGTCCTAAAACATTTTCTCGTATCTCTAATATTTATGGGTTAGATTGAGTTGGAAAATTTGAATAGTGTGAAATTTGGGTACATTTTTCACACTCAACATTATTTTTTGCATACTTAGGTATAAGCTAGAATCATTAAATTTGGTTCCCGTATGGCCATTGGTCGTATCAATGTGCGTACCATTTTGATGACTCTATCTTTCTTATAAGTGTGTCAAAGAACTATACGTGTAAAAAAATCACAAAATTTATGAACAATCGAGAAATACAGCCAAATCTAACGTATAAGGGAGAGAGATACGACAAAATGTCATAGGACCAAAGTTGTAGATCACTCCAAATTGAACTGAGATTGTGCCATCCACTTTGTGATAGGACTTACCGTTTAGCCAGGAAATACCTCAAAACAAAGATCTGCACCATCATTAGAATTGCATCAATATTTCGATATTCTTCAGGGATAAAAAGTTAAACATTTAAAGATCTTGGAAGTTTTCCATCGGTTACAGGCTAAAATGTATAATTTTTCAAATTTAAATTTTTTAGCTCATCTGGCAGATTTTGCTGTATTCTTGACTTTGGGGATGGGCAGTAACAATTAGGACTTTCGGAAACTAAAGCCAAAAGATATGCAGATTGTCATTATTACCTTTTAAACAGATAGCTGTACAAAAATTTCGCCAAAATAGCCAATGTACAGACACACGGACATCACAATTTTATTTATATAGATAGATACAGAATCTGCTCCACGTACAACATATGTGGGCTATGTCGGCCGGACTTAGCCTGAAAAACTGACCGTTCATGATATCTCCCTTATTAATCCTCCTATCGAAATGATGCTCATGAGAAAAATGTTTTAGAAATTGATTCCCATTAAGGATGGTAGATTTCCATTAATTTTGGATGTGCTTATTTTGAGGGAGTGCAAAATCATGGTTTCGGTTTCAAATAAACCCCAGTAAATTTAGGTATTCAGAAATAATATTGGCCCTAAAACCTACCCAAGGACAGGTGGATTCTAAATATCAAGTTTGGTAGAAATATATCCATTATTTTTCAACTTATAAGAACTCAGACAAACAAACAAACAAACAAACAAACAAACAAACAAACAAACAAACAAACAAACAGATAAACCGACAAACACACACCAAAGCTAAAAATTATGCAGATGGTCATTATTACACCTGAAACAGATAACTGTAGGGAAATTTAGCCAAAATAGTCAATGTACAGACACACGGTCATTACGATTTTATTTATATAGATTACTGGACTATCATGATATAGCATAAACTGCTGTCGTCTATCGACAATCTGTCCAAGTCGATCTTATCTTGGTGTGGCTTGCAATTTAATAAAATTACATAAAAATTACTCATAATAGAAAAACTACCTATCCGATTTCGTTCAAACCACTTCATAATCCTTCTCAGAAGTAATAAGAACAAATTGTGAAATTTTCAGCAAAATCGGTCCAGTAGCTTTTGAGTCTATTAATCTCAAATGTACCAACAACCAATTTTATATATATATATATATTTTAAAGTATAGTTTGGGCGCTGTCCGCCTCTGTGGTGTAGTGGTTAGTGTGATTAGCTGCCACCCCCGGAGGCCTGGGTTCGATTCCCGGCTCTGCCACGAAATTTGAAAAGTGGTATGAGGGCTGGAACGGGGTCCACTCAGCCTCGGGAGGTCAACTGAGTAGAGGTGGGTTCGATTCCCACCTCAGCCATCCTGGAAGTGGTTTTCCGTGGTTTCCCACTTCTCCTCCAGGCGAATGCCGGGATGGTACCTAACTTAAGGCCACGGCCGCTTCCTTCCCTCTTCCTTGCCTATCCCTTCCAATCTTCCCATCCCTCCACAAGGACCCTGTTCAGCATAGCAGGTGAGGCCGCCTGGGCGAGGTACTGGTCATTCTCCCCAGTTGTATCCCCCGACCAAGAGTCTGAAGCTCCAGGACACTGCCCTCGAGGCGGTAGAGGTGGGATCCCTCGCTGAGTCCGAGGGAAAAGCCGAACCTGGAGGGTAAACAGATGATGATGATGAGTTTGGGCGCAGTTATAAGTAGCCGTTTTCAATATAAGCCTGACATACACACGCATGCACAACTGCTTTATTAGTATAGATATATTATTATTAATACAGTATAGACTAATAATAATCTATTATGTTTTTATTTGGGGCGGCAGGAGGTAGTTTGGGGGGGGGGGGGAAATCGCACTGTGCCCTTGGGAGGGAGATTTGTGTGGAATTGTCAGTTGAGATTATTTCTGAGTAATTAATCAGGTAGCTGCAACCAAGGGCTGTGGGGAAGTGTCAGTACTTTTGGCAGTGTGTGAAAGTGTCAGTGTGGGGAACTGTTATGTAATTGCTCATAATCGAACACCAGGGCTTACCATACGGGTTTGTGACATCATGAGGAATCGAGTGCTCTCGTGCGATTCCACGTTAATCCAGACACTGCTCGCGCATGACACTATGTTATAGTCAACCTAAACATTTAAACTCCAATGTAATTGATGCAATTATGTTGACAATAATGAAGATTTATCATTTAAATAAATGTTTTACAGTATTAACATGTTAATCTGGAGCATGCAATGACTGAAATATGTATTAATATAATGTAACCAGCATGCATTTAGGTTATGTTAGCCGGGCGGTCTGTAAAAACAGTAGGGCGGTGCGCCCCACTAAAATGATCCTCGGGAGAACACTGAGAAGACAATAGTAGTTTGTGGAATGGCCAGCTCCAAACTTGATCTAGGTGTAGACATCTTTGGACTTCGTGCATATGTTCCTATCACGGCTTCCTCAACGTCTGCTATAAGAGGACGTCCCTGTCCTTTCTCTTGGTGTGCCACACAATCCGTTTCTGCAAATTGATCATACCATGTTTTGATAGTTTTCACTTGCGGTGGAGCTTTCAGATACTCTGATCTGAAACTTATTTGTACAGTAAAATACGATTTCGTTTCATGAAACCACAGACAACACTGCATCATGTCCCCTACCAGATGAGCAAGGAGAGTGCACGGAGCAAAGCCTGTAGCTAAACCTAAAACTTGATGATATGGCATGAGGTTTGTCAAACATCTGAATAAATTTCAATGACTGGTTTCAAAATCATTCACTGATACTTTCAGGTAATTTAGAATAACCAGTGTCCTTAATTTGAAAGCTAAGAAGAGGGTACCACAGACAGTTCAATTAGTATTAATTCAAACAAATAAATAACAGACTCATACCAAAAAATAACATCACTGATATGGTGCACAAAACCAACAGTCATTCCACTAAATATCCAATCAAGCACATCAGTGATGTTCCACTGGTTTACCTGTGTTAAGACAGTTAGAGAAAGCAGAGAAGAAATCATTCATTAGATTGAAGTATTATTTAATTCATATTATGGATCTATTTTCCAAGTTTAATTCACAAACAAGGCTCTTACCAACAATTTCCAACTCCCCAATTTCCTTTGGAGTGCCAGCTAAAGTTATGGGTTGAGGTCCAGATTCTGGTGGCAATAAGAGTGAAGAAGGCATACTTTCAAACACTGCCCCATATGTCAGCAACCGCTACAGGAGGGGAAAAAAAAGAACAAGAATGATTTATTATCATCATTAACGTTGTTGATGTCATTATTAGGTTCACAGTAGGAGAAATGCAAACAAGGAAAAAGGATACACATGAAAAAGTATCAGCAATTTTACGAATAAATGAACTAGGGAAATATGTTAACTCAGAACAACTGTAAACATGTTAATGTCAAATTATTATGGATTGATTGAGTATCTTCATATAGTTATTTATTACAGAAACTTCCATAATCAAATATCTTGTGATGCTAGAATACATATGAAAGCACAGTATTTGAATTAATAATGTTTTGATTGTACAGAATACACAATTTACCCAACAGTGATTACCAATCTTATAAAGAAAGAATACTCACACTCTCTTTTTTTTTTTTTTTTTTTTTTTTGACTGACAGAGCCAATGAAGTAGGATGAATGTTTCTAAACTCAGCAACTATCACACCTGAAGTAAACACACTGACACCCACTAGTAAATTTCCCTTCGCCTGATGTCAATAGACAAATCATTTCTTTTAATCTCATAATCGAGTTCCATCTGGATGAGGTCAAGCAAGTGTGCTGTCACCACTATTATTCATAATGACTATCTAATGCTGTTTGCAGATGATATTGTGGTGTGGGCAGCAAACAGACAGAAAGTACAAGGACAACTCATCATGTTGAGTGAAATTACTGAAAATTTTTATCAAAGATATTGGACAATTGGACAATCAATAAACTCAATTGAAAATACAAATATGACATCATTTGCAGATGACAATGTTATACACGTGGAAGGCAGGATGTGAGAATTTGTACAGCAAACTGTAACTACAGTGCTAATAAAGAAAAAGAAAAATGCTGTTAAGATGGCATTTAGCTTTTTCATAGTTTAAAACATGTAAGTATCAAACTAAACAGAAATATTTATTATGCACTAGACCAATCAGTTCTTTCCTATGGTAATTTTGCCTGGGTTGGTGTCTATAACAGTATGATAAAGAAAATCAGTTAGCTCAGAACCACATTTTGCAATTGATGCTGAAAATAGATAGAGTGTGTCTAAATATCAGAATATATGCTGAAGCAAGCAAATTTAATATTCAACTCATCAACATCACCACCACCACCATCAACCTTTCCCGCTGTCCAGCTCCTGCCGGATCAGGACATTTATGGTACTTCTCCAACTTCCTCTCTCCTTCCGCCATTCCTCTTCCATCACTTTGTCAATGTCAGTGTTTCTTCTACTTGCACTGCTCTTTACTGATCAATCCACCTTCTTCTAGGTCTCCCTCTCACTCTATTTCCCTCAAACATCATCTCCATCATCTGTTTTGGCATTCTTTCCTCCTCCATCCTCTTGACATGTCCATCTTAGCCATCTTAATTTACTCCTATAAATCCTTTCTCACATCTTCATTTCTCAATCTGCCTTTCCTATCATACTTCTTAGGTATTTCACTTCACTGGCTTGAATTCTACTCTCCTCCCTACTTGTCAATGACCAGGTCTCAGCCGCATAGGTCAATATGGGTTCACAATACATTTTACACATTATCTCTTTACACTTCCTTGGTACTTCCATATTCCAGACAAAGTTTCTTGCATTCTGGTAGAATACATTGCCCTGTTGCACCATCTTGCTAATATCCATGTCCAGCGGTAAATTCTGCATTATCTGCATTCATTCACTCCCTAGGTATTTGAAACTGTCAACAATTTCAAGGCTTTGGCCACCAATCATCAAAATGCCTTTCCCTTGTTTTTCTCCTTTTGATATCACCATGGTCTTGCTTTCCTCAGTCCTGATTTTCATACTATGCTTTTCAGTTTCCTTGTTCACTGCTTCACGTTGTTTTTGTACTTCTTTGTGTTTGTTCCCCAGACCACAATATCATCTGCAAATAGTAATTAACATCATGTCCCTATTCCCACGTGCTTCCTTTGCCTCCTTTACAGTTTTGTTCATAACCGTTAAAAGAAAGAAGAAAAAAAAAAAAAGGTGACAACACACTCCTCTGTCCTAGTCCAGTTTCATTTCTAAACCTTTCTGTCTTTCCAAACGGAGTCTGTACAGTGCTGACACAGTTTTTGTACACTGCTTGCACCATTTCTACAGTTTGTGGACCCAGCCTCTTTTTGACCCATGGTTTCCCACACCTTCTCCCTGGGAACACTATTGTGTGCCTTTGTTGGATCTATGAATGTCATGACCAGATCCTTTCCATATTCCCAACTCTTTTCCATTAAATACCTCATGCTGAAGATTGGGTCCACTGTAGATCTTCTACTTCTAAAGCCATACTGTTCCTCTTGCAACTCTCCTACCAATCTTCCCATCCTCTGCTCTAATACTTTTTCCAGTATTTTTGCCACTTGTGATAAGTGTGTGATTCCTCTATAAACATCACACACTTTTTTGTCCCCCTTCTTAAAGACCGGTATTATTACTCCCTTTCCCTAATTTTCTAGCACACGTTTCTGTCTACATATGCACTTTAACAGTCTATACAACCATTGTAGTCCAACAGGTCGAGCAGCCTTTATCATTTCCACACTAATTTCATCCATTCCTGGTGCCTTTCCCTATTTTCATTTTATGAACTGCTAATTCCATCTCTGAGATAGTTATATCATCTTCTACTGTTGAGTCATCACACCGTATTATTACCGTCTCCTCTGCACAATTTCTCACATTCAGCAGTTTATTAAAATACTCCTTCCATCTACCTTTATTTCTTCTGGATGTGTTATCAACTCTCCATCTTCCTCTTTCATCAGCTTTGTATAAACTCTTTTGTTCCTATTACTTCATACAATTCCATACAGCATTCTTTTACTGCTAGCTCCATTTGTTTCCATCTTTTGTATCAATTATTCTTCCCAACTTTTCTTCTCTTACCAATTTCTTATATTTTCTTTTCTTATCAAGATACTTTCTTTTGCTTTCTTCTTTTTTATCTCTATTCCATTCTTGCCATGATTTCTTCTTTTCTTTCACTGCTTCTCTCACCTTCTCATTCTACCACAGTTTCTCTTTTTCTTTCACTGCTTCTCTCATCTTCTCATTCTACCACAGTTTCTCTTTTTCTTTCACTCTCATCAATGTTCTACCACAGGCAATCTCTGCCCCACTTACAAATGCCCTTTTGAAGTTGGACCATTCATCTTCCATATTTTCTACTTCAGTAATTGGAATTTGTTGTTTCAGTCTCTCCAAAAATTCTTCCTGATCATTCTTATCTTTTAATTTCCACATTTTTATTTTACTATCTCCTTTAATTTTTCCATTTTCCCCACTCTCATTTTTGCTATCATAACTCTATGATCTCCATTGAATGCTTATCTTAGTAAAGCTGTTGAATCCATCAACTGTCTGTGATTTCTCCTTTCCACCAGAAAGAAATCAATTATTGAGTTTATTCTTCTGTCATCCCAGCCGTATCTTGTCATTTTCCTGTTATTTTTCTTCCGAAACCACGGAGTGCCCACAATCATTCCATTCATTTCACAAAAATTTGTTTCTCTCCTTTGTCATTCCTTTTTCCCATATCCAAATGGTCCAATTACTTCTTCCTTTCCTTGTCTTTCATTTCCCACCTGTACATTAAAGTCTCCATGATAATCACTTCCACATCAGTTATCTCCTTTTCTAGTTTCTCCAAGAATTCCTCAATATCCTCCTCTTTGTTCCCTGTCTATGGTGCATACACTTGTATGAAGTCCTTCACTTCATTTCTCATTCTCAGACTTATTTTCATTATCCTGTCACTGATGTACTCTACAATATTCACCTAATCTTCCAGCTATTTTGAAATTATCATGCCCACTCCATTTTTTTCCTCTCTGCCACCAATCTTGTGTAATGTATATCCTTTCCTCATTCTCTTCTTTCCTTTCTCCTTCCATTTAACTTTGCTCAACGCCAATATATCTATACACTCTTTCTATATAAAATCTACTGCTTGTTCTACCTTTCCTGTCATGGTCATAAGGCCGATTATACCCACCTGCATGATGTTGGCTGATGATCATCCATTTTTTGCAGTTTCCCCAGTGCCTGAGGAACTGCGCATCACTTGCAGCATGGTACGTGCTAAACTTTTCTGAGGCAAGTTCAGAAGTACCATATCACATACACGCTATTATTATGGTGTGGTTGCCACTCCCAGAGGCATTTATACCTACTGCTAGTGTAACTTTAGGCTGCTCCTCAGGAGTACAGATGCCTTTTGCAACCGCTCCACTAAAGTACAGACAATGCTGCCAGGAAGAAGTTCTTCTGTTTTATCTGCCGTTGGGACTGGGGTCCTGTTCTGCCATCCAAACAGTTGACCCCATTTCCTTTCCGGTGAATTTATATGTCATTTCCTACACAAAGGCTTCACCTGGCCTCCAAAGGGAGGGCTACTCCCGCCCATAGCCACTGGTCCCTCCTTTAGGTGTCAAGTTTGGTAATGGCCGCTTGACCCTCGGCCAGACAGTTGCAGGTAGTACTGTCTACTGTCAAATACGGTAGCAGAATGATCCTGACCTGACACAATATTTATATATTCAACTCTTGCTTCACAAATATATAGATATACTTTTATATAAAATTGAAGTACTAAACCACAGGTATGGGTCCAGAAAAATAACTAAGAAAAACTCTATTATATCAACCACATTTAGATGGAGCCAAACATAATTTCCTGTATTTTACACTCAGAATGTACAATATTCTCCCAAAGAAATTTCTGTATTTACTCTCATATCGGCCACACTTTTTATGTTAATTTTAAGGTCCAAAAATATGCGGTGTGACTATTACGCAGAAAATTTTCAAACAAAATGTTTAAAAGACCTGGGGACATATTCAGCTATTGAAACTATTATTAGAGAGGTATTTATATAATAACAAGGAGATGCCACACAACTGCCAGTACAGCTTTTGACTACTACAACATTATAACAGGGCCTGAGACTGGTACATCCACCGTCAAATTAAGCATGGTGAAAATTGCACAAAAACATAGTTAAAATGAAGAGTGATTTCAATAAAACTTCACTGAAGGCCGTAATGGAATTTACTGGTCTATTGTTAAGCATGACGTCAGATTGGGAGCAGACAGTGATAATGTCGCTTTCTATATCACGTGCTGTGGAAATATTAATTGCAATTTTATAATATCCAGCCCATTGTAATCAGTACAATTAGTTGAAACAAGTTACCATGTGCCTTTAAAACAATAATAACTGTACTAAATGCCGATATAATTAGTCGAAACGTAATAACATTACTAAAGAAACATGCTCAAACGACGGTGTTTTTTGACCAGGTTTTTTGCACATCATCATGACAAAAGGCGAGTGTGAATAACTTCAAACATAGATTTATTTTTCTAAACCACAAGTCTGACATCAAATTTAATTTTTTTTTTTTTTGCTTTACATCGCACCGACACAGATAGATCTTATGGCGATGATGGGACAGTGAAGGGCTAGGAGTGGGAAGGAAGCGGCCGTGGCCTTAATTAAGGTACAGCCCCAGCATTTGCCTGGTGTGAAAATGGGAAACCACGGAAAACCATTTTCAGGGCTGCCGACAGTGGGGTTCGAACCTACTATCTCCCGAATACTGCATACTGGCCGCACTTAAGCGACTGCAGCTATCGAGCTTGGTCAAATTTCTAGTCAGCCTGATGAACTAATAGGAGATGTGGGTGCTGTGTTCCTGCATCAGCTTGTTTGTGTGCCAGCTCTATGGTTTATCCTTTGCTTTCTTGCGCATTATCATGAAGGCCACTGCCAGCTCGATCACATCCCCGTGCTGAGATGGCAATGTGTCACGCATTTACGACTGCCACGTTACTGATACGTTGATGTCAATAAAACACAAAATTAATCAGTAACATGGTAATGCATACTGTATGTAATGAGTAACGTTTCCTGTTTTGTTGAATTTATCTCACAAAATATTTTACCTGATACACTCTAAAGATTCTAACTTATTTACAAACGTACAAAATACAAAGGGAGATTGAAACTGTACATGGGGGCTATTTATTAGTTTATATAGCGTTCATAACTGATCAAGACTGTGGGCCTTTCACTTGCAGAGGGGCTAGATAATTTACATTTAAAACACTTGGGAGAAAAAAATACATTATAATCGTACAGCACCATGTCATTAAAAAATCACTGTTTATGAGCATTTACTGAGAAATGCAATCAGAGTGGATAGTTTCACTTTTGTTTCGTGGATACCAGTCGGGAATTTGATGTTCTTTGGTCACCAGATGGCTCACTACTACTACAAAATGATTTCATTTGTCCCCTGAAGGGGGCGGCGGGCCTCCTAGATGGTGACGCCGTCTCTCAGGCCAGGAGATTTGTATCGGAGAAGATGATGTGCAGAGAAGGTGAAAGGGTTGGTGATCGTAGCCTATATTAGGAACTGTCCCGGCATTCAACTTAAAACAGGAGAATGGAAAACCACGGAAATCCATTCTCAGGACAACCGACCGTGGGGACCAACCCCTCTCCATCTCCACAATACAGAGGCGTAGAGCCACGGTAGAGCCATGGCCACCCATCTTCTACTCGGTTGGCAGGTCAGAGTGCAGAGCTGTCGCAAAACGGACCAGCTGTGGCCACTCGTGGGACGAGACCCACTCTGCATCCACTGACCGATGGCTCACTGAACGCTAGCATTACAAGTGGGAGCTGACGACACCATCTAAGCTCCAATTAAGATGTATGTTTGTTTTTTGTTGCACTTTAATTTATTTTATTATTTCCATTTATTTCTTGTACCACATTCATTCCTGCTTCATCTGATGATCTTGCTGTTACTTCACAATTCACACACAGTGTAACAGAAACATTTTAATTGGAGCTTAGATGGTGTCATCAGCTCCTACTTGGAATGCTACTGTACAGTGAGCCATCTGGTGATGAATAAGAATACCACCTATTATAGATCAACGGTAAAGCATTCTCAAATTCAAACCTTCGTTATTGGAGAAGTCTTCCTCGTGAATAGTCAAGATTTCCTTCTGAAGATGTGGAGCACAGTTCTCTGCAAAACTTCACCTTGTTTTCTTGACAAGGTAAAAGCCTAAGAACTTATTATAATGTCTATAACATTGTATAATTTCTGAAATTATACCTATTCTGTATGTAATATTGTACCACTCCAGTATTTTTTTAATGATGGGTAAAGTGAATACAGGTTGTTGAATAGCAGGTAACTGTATCGTTGCAGTCATTTTTTAAGGTCAATAAATATAAGATTTTTTTTTTTTGCTAGGGGCTTTACGTCGCACCGACACAGATAGGTCTTACGGCGACAATGGGATAGGAAAGGACAAGGAGTTGGAAGGAAGCGGCCGTGGCCTTAATTAAGGTACAGCCCCAGCATTTGCCTGGTGTGAAAATGGGAAACCACGGAAAACCATTTTCAGGTCTGTCGATAGTGGGATTCGAACCTACTATCTCCCGGATGCAAGCTCACAGCCGCGCGCCTCTACGCGCACAGCCAACTCACCCGGTAAATATAAGATTGATAAAACATATTTAATATAACCCCCACCCCCCACCCCACGGGGTTTTGCCTTATGTGGTGTTTTCTATCAATGGTTTTCATAATTTGCATGTCCTATTTTATAACGTAATGATTTATAATTAAGTTAATAATAATAATAATAATTTATTTATTATTATTATTTATTTACATAGTTTACGCCCACACTGGAGCACTTAAATCAAACCCACCGGGCGAGTTGGCCGTGCGCGTAGAGGCGCGCGGCTGTGAGCTTGCATCCGGGAGATAGTAGGTTCGAATCCCACTATCGGCAGCCCTGAAAATGGTTTTCCGTGGTTTCCCATTTTCACACCAGGCAAATGCTGGGGCTGTACCTTAATTAAGGCCACGGCCGCTTCCTTCCAACTCCTAGTCATTTCCTATCCCATCGTCGCCATAAGACCTATCTGTGTCGGTGCGACGTAAAGCCCCTAGCAAAAAAAAAAAAAAAAAAATCAAACCCAAATACATTTACATTAACAAAGAATTAACTGAAGATTTAGCTTGCATCACCTCCTTCCTTTCCCAAAACCTCTTCATTCTGGCTGATCTGGCTGCCCTTTCTTCATCAGATATGACATAATAATAATAATAATAATAATAATAATAATAATAATAATAATAATAATAATAATAATAATAATAATAATAACAACAACAACAACCACCAACGCAACCTCCAGAATTTGAACACGAAATTTGGCACAACTGAAAAAGTGACTGAGTTCCGATATCATGGAGAAATTGTAGTATCAACAAGAAAAGAACAGAAGGCCCTCGAGGTCCACATCCAGAAAATGAAGAGAGCACTCGGCCGAACGCAAAACATTTACAACAAAAAATGGCTCTCAATCTTCACCAAAATTCAGCATTACAACACCTGATCAAAACTGAAATACTACACGCGAGTGAAACATTGGATCTTCACAGAAAAACAGTACTTGAAGACATCCCGAAAGAGGAACAAAAATACATCAGAAAAATTCTTGGCCTAAGACTGACTGACAAAGGATACCGACTGCAATCTCGTACAAAAAGCGAGGAGCTCTCAAATCTTGAAGCCAACATCAGAAAAAGATGTGTGAAATTTTATGGACTCATCAAATGCCTTCCAGAAAACAGACTGATAAGAATCTTATTAGAGGAAACAGAAAACATCAAAACAAATAGGTGGACATCAGAAATCGGCCAAGACCTGGAAAAATCAGGAATCAAAGTGGCCGACATCGCAGACCAAACCTACTACACAACGAAAATTAGCAAGTGGGAAGTATAATCAGAGAGAAACCACAAGAAGAAGACAGGAGACAAGTAGACAGAAGAACGAAGAACCACGATGAGAGAAAAATTGAAGGCTGTCTGGCAAAGAAGGAAATGGACAACTTCTAAGCGAGCTTTGCGTGATCAGTTTTCTGGTCTTTTTCACATTAATAATAATAATAAATAAATAAATAAGAAGGAAATAGAATTTAAAGATTCCTTACAAGAAATCTTATTATACTCTTTTATTAACATGTACTTTTAAGAGTAATGAAGATTCAAATGGTGATAGGCTACTTATGAAAGGATGCAAGATTTTACATTGGATGTAAATACAATCTCTGTTTGCGTGATTTGCACGTAATGATCTATGTTTCGTACATTATGTGTGGTTTGTATCCTTGTGAACTTATTTCATGTCGGTTTTCTTTTTCTTTCAATCCCACACTCCATGCTTATATGAGGGTGGCAGAGCACCTAGGTTTGGTTTAGTACTCGGCAAGAGATTTAAGGTAGATATCCTTCCTGTTGCCAAGCATTGTTCCAATTCAAACTTCGACCAAAAGGCACCAGAATTTGAAATTGAGATACTTAAACAGGGAGCTGAATGGCTATATCATTTGTGAGTGCACTCCATCTATTAATTAATTTCATGCCACCAACAGAGACGTTTCTCTAATTACAGGTGGATTAGTCATTATACTTTAATTATTAAAAATAACACATACAGTATTAGGAAGAACCTAATATCTAAAAATAAAAAGATACACAAAATTATTAAGAAAAGCAGCAATCAGAATTTACAGTACATTAATTCTTTAAAAGTTCAAATTAGACATATCACCTAAAATAATATTTTAAAAGAAATAAAAACAAAAAGAAGAAATACATGAATTTCAAAAAATTAAGAAAGTATCTACAGCACAAAAGAAGTTACGCTAGTCTTAAATTCACACCGGTTAGAAAAGCAATTGACATCTGGAAAAAAAACCACAGGAAAAGTAAAGCAGGAAGTACGTGTTTTATAGGATAAGAAGATATCAACAGCACATTAAATCTTACATAAACACAAATAGACTCTAGTAATGAAATGTTTTGCGGTATTCATTACATTATTTTTGTTTATCTACATGCAATTAAATGTTTTGGCTTTAGTGACAATGTTCATACAATAATTCCTTTAGAAAATGAATATAAACATTATACAGGTAATTAGCAGAAAAGTTAAGATCAATATGGCTGGGGTTATACACAAGCAAATTATATGTTTTGCTATTTGTTTTACGTCGCGCCGACAGAGATACGTCTTGTGGCGACGATGGGATAGGAAAGGCCTAGGAAGTGGAAGGAAGCGGCCGTGGCCTTAATTAAGGTACAGCCCCGGCATTTGCCTGGTGTGAAAATGGGAAACCACGGAAAACCATCTTCAGGGCTGCCGACAGTGGGGCCAAATTATATGTTGAACACATATTAAAGCAGGGAGAATTCTTATAAAATAACTTCCTAGGAATAGGGGTTACAAAGTGATTCCTAAAGCACAGGTTAGCTTTCTTGATGTTAAACTGTAATTGTTCAAGTAGTTTAGGGCTATCAATTCTATTATTTACAAGTTTATATAAAAAGGTTTGTTGTGACATTCCCCTTCAGTTGGTTAATGATAATCAATCATCACAGATCCTCTCAAGCATGCCGGGTAGGGTGGTGTTGAACGAGTCTTTGCCATCGCTGTCTGTCCAGAAATGCCTCCTCTCTCACCACTGACTCCCAATTCCCCCCTCTTCTCTCCACATCCTTTCCCAGCTGGTGTAGCCATCTCTTCGTAGCTCTTTCCACTGGCTGCCTACCTTCAACCCTTCTTTCTAGGCATGCATGTAGTGTTCTGTGCCAGGCATTTGCTTTACACGTCCAAACCATGTTAGTCTTGTCCTTAGCTTCTTTTCGATCGAGTTTACTCCCAGTACCATTCTGATATCATTGTTCCTTACACAGTCCTGGCATGTTTTTTAGAGGGTAGTTCACAGACAATTCATTTCATATGCCTGCAGTTTATTAGCCTTTCTCTCTCAATCTTTCAGTGTATATGTTTCCAGACTGTGAGAATGGGCACAAAGTATGACTTATACAGTGTAATCTTGGTTCTCATGGGCACCTTGTTATCCCAAAGTAGATGTCTTATGAGGTAGTAGAAGCTGGAACTGCTAGCCACTTTGTTTACTGTTTCTTTATCTGCAGTACCCCTGCTGGAAATCATGCTGCTGCCTGTATACGCTGAATGTTTTCACTTTCAAACTTTATGTAGCACCCAGTATCTTAATGATGTAATCATACTCAATTCTTCCATAATGTCTACATAATGTACAAGGCCATGTGGTAAAAATGTACAATTCTTTTTGTGGTAAAGATACCACAAGAACCATTTTTGACTTCTTCAACTTGATTCTGATATGATTTCTAATATGGAGACCATACTACAGATATGTATTCTAATTTTGATCTAACAAGAGAGTTAAATGTTTTAATGTCATGAAAATCCTCTGTCTGTGTATTTAAAAAACCTAGCTTTTTGCATGCTTCATTAATGCAAATATGTAATTTGACAGACATATAATATATCAACATTTTCAAGTTAATATATTTACTCGGGTATTAGACCCCCCCCCCCTTTTTTTTTGTACGGCGTCATCAGAGCTGCAGTAGGCCTACACTACGGAGGCGACATTTCTTAACATGTTCAATGCTGAGGGACCGAATCCGACCCCTAGGGCGCTTCCCGCCAGAGCGCATGACCCGGATCCAGCCCGTGTTGCCATGCCATTTCTAAGCGGTCAGTGTGAGCTCAGCTCTTGACGAAGACACATCGTATGTCGTACACACCTTGAGTAGTAGTGGGCGCGATATATTTTCGCTCGTCGCTCATCGCTCACATCTTTTCGTGATTTTTTACGATTGTGGCAGTAATGTGCCCATATGTTATAACTTTGAATTATATTTAAATTGTTTTTATCGTGAGTGTGTGATGGCTCATTGTCGTGTTGACGTGTCCGACAGTGATGATGAGTTTACGAGTGAAGGAAGTGCTGATTCTGAAACGGAAAGTTTGGAAAGTGAGGACGAACCTGAACTCAACCCAACCTGGTCAAATCGAACATTCTGCTTGAAGAATATACCGTTTAGGAAAGAAAACAAACTGCTAGTGCCAATACTGGGAGAAAATAAGCCAACTGGCTGGTTTCTATTGTTGCTTGATAACAATTTTTTGGAATTTGTTTGTTATGAGACAAACAATTATGCGTTCAAGTTGTTTTGTGGGCCAAGCACAAAGGAGAAATCGCTCATTACAAGATGGAAGGACGTCAATGTCAACAGTAGCGGCTCGTGGCTGTAAAGTATGGTCAAGAGCTATTACACGTTTGGTTTCAAGCGACAGATTTAGGAACTTCTTTCTTTCTTTCTTAATCTGCTTACCCTCCAGGGTTGGCTTTTCCCTCGGACTCAGCGAGGGATTCCACCTCTACCGCCTCAAGGACAGTGTCCTGGAGCTTCAGACTCTGGGTCGGGGGATACAACTGGGGAGGATGACCAGTACCTCATCCAGGCGGCCTCACCTGCTATGCTGAACAGGGGCCTTGGTGAGGGATGGGAAGATTGGAAGGGATAGACAAGGAAGAGGGAAGGAAGCAGCCGTGGGCTTAAGTTAGGTACCATCCCGGCATTTGCCTGGAGGAAAACCACTTTCAGGATGGCTGAGGTGGGAATCGAGCCCACCTCTACTCAGCTGATCTCCCGAGGCTGAGTGGACCCCGTTCCAGCCCTCGTACCACTTTTCAAATTTCGTGGCAGAGCCGGAAATCGAACCCGGGCCACCGGGGTGGCAGCTAATCACACTAACCACTACACCACAGAGGAGGGCAAGATTTAGGAACTACGTGTTGTTTTTGGTTGTTTTGTACTCGTACCTCGTACCTGTGACTGGCGGAGGGTCCAGCACGTGACCACGATTTATTGAATTTAATGTTTCATCATGACTACGAAAAGCTAGTTCTTGCTTACTTAAATAGAGCACTGCATCAATTACCAACTGAAGGAAAAGCCTATTTAAATGTACATTTTCACTGAACTGTACAATTACAATATACAGTCTGTTCCTTCAGGACATCAGAGATCGTATTTTGGTTTGTTTCCAATGTCTTGAAATCTAGCTGCCGTATTTTATGTTCTGCAGAGTCTGAGTGCTTATGTAAAGAACGTGTTATGTTCAAAAGGGCTGAAAATCCTTCTTTATTCCAAACATTATTTTTATTGATAAAAGGCAAGCAGGCCCAACAAAACAACTTCTGTAGAGCCGGAGAGGAGCACAACCATGGAAATTCCTTAAACCACGATCGTTTGAAACTAAGATTGTAAGATTTACCATAATGTTTAACTTCTTTTGTAGCACAAATTTGCAGTGATTCAGTAGGGCGATCAAAATGTAGAACTTCATTCTGATCTTCGTTTCTCCAACGTGAAAATGGTGTTTATAATAAAATGCACACTATGTCATAAACAGGATACATATTTAAATAAAATAGCACAACACTACGAATGAACCACGATGCGTAAGTACTCGTACTTCACACAGGATGACGCAGGGAAGACGAAATATTCCGCTCTTCCGACAACTTCACTAGCACATTCCGCTATGTCACGGTTGTCATGGCAACCGCCAAGGCCAAGCACTTGGGAGGTAGAGGCAGCTGCGGAATCTCTCATCTTCACTTAGTCTCGCGCGCCGTACTGTGGCCGACAGCCGGCGCTTTCGTGAGTTCCCCTGGTTCTCATCAGGTGATGAGGTGCTCCAAACGCCGTACAATAAAACACTTTCTTTCCGTAAAACCAACAAATGTCATAAGAAAAATAAATTTAATTCATTATAGTAAAAATAAGTGGTGAAGTGGCACTTCACCTACTTCACCTGAAAAGCTGCCCCTGAATGTCAATGAACTAGACATTTTTGGGTTTGCTGATTCATACAGGAACATTGCGAATGAGTAGACTCCCAGATTATTGAAAAACTCACAGGCTTTTCAACGTTCCTGCATTTCAACAGTATATGAGCCGGGATCGTTTTCTACTTACATTACGATGCCTACACTTTTCCCTGGCTAGACCTATCAATGATCCCAAACCCCAGTCATTAGACAGGCTGGGAAAGGTGAGACAAATTATGGTATTCTTCAACAATAAAATGTCTATCATTTATTATCCTTCACGGGAACTGTCCATTGGCAAAGCTATGGTACTTTGGCGGGGTCGCTTGATTTTCAAGCAGTATATATAGGAGAAATGGCATTAGTATGGCATAAAACTTTATGTTCTAAATCAGTGGTTCCCAACCTTTTGTGGCCCATCTCCCATTTCTGGAGTTTGACTAACACCTATCGCCCCCTTTTCATTTTCATCGTATGCCTAATTTTAATTTGAAGTACAGTGTAGATAATAAAGCAGTTTTATAATTTTTAAAATTTTACTATCATATATAAAAACAACCAAAGCAGTTTTATCCTGTCACTCTTAAATTAAATAGAAACAAATTAAAATGTACATTTTTACAGATTTTTAAGACAAAAATGTGAAGTAATTAACTAAGATCATTGATGTACATTTAAAAAACAGGGGTACATATTTCATTTTAAAATTGGAATCTGGAAAAATTACGAAAGTTGACAGTTACATTTGAAAAAGTAAATGAAAGTTTGAAAATATTTTTATTGTTTTATTTTACCTCTTCAATGGCTGCCTTGTGCTTGGTGGATTTCAATTAAAGCTTGAATATCCGGCTTTATGTTCGTCAAGTTCAGGCGCAAGTCTCCTTTGAGGAAAATGTCCGACATAATTCTTTGTTTTGTGAGGAGATGGACAACAGAACTAAATCCTTTTTCAACTAAGAATGTTGACGGGAATGAGATGAGAAGAGGTTCAGTTTTTCCCCACAGTTGTAGATAGGTGTCCATAAGTTTCACCCAAGACTAACTCATAACCGCTCTGCTTGAAAATGATTTTCGCGTCACAGTCCTACTTCAGATCTAGAAACTCCGTCTGAAAAGAGTTATCATGCTTATCCAAAGCTTCAAATGAGAAAGTAAATCTAGAATCCAATCCGGAATGTGTAACTTGGTGAAATCTTCAAATCTTTATTCAATGTCAGTTTTTAACTGGTCAAGGTGATCAGTAAAAATTAGGTTTTTGTCTTCTGGGAGTCCAGGAGTCTCATTATCTGACACTGAATACCTTCTAAGGGTCGGAAACTAAATCAGCTCTTTATAACCGATATTTACCTTGTGAATATAACCGATATTTACCTTGTGAATATCAAACTTGGCGATGAATGATGATATAATTCCTTTGGCCTTGATAAGGTTCATCTTGTTTCCTTGAAGCCTTATACTGACTTCGTTCATTTTTTAAAAAATATCTGTAAAGTACGCAAGTTCTAACTTGCGTTGTTTCAAATTCTCACTTAAAACAGGATCAGAGGTGTCGAGAAATTCAGTAATCGTGTCAAATAATTTGAAGAAACGGTACAAAGAGTTTCCTTTGGAAAGCCACCTCACAGCCGTACGCTGAAGCAAGCGTTCGAATTCCTCGTCATTTTCATGGCAAAGTTGTCGGAACAGACGGTCACTGAGAGAATTAGCTTTGATATTGTTGACACTAGTAATAACCAATTGTAGGGTTTCATGCGGGATATCACTCAATTTTTTCGCAGACAAGTGTCGACGATGAATAACACAGTGAATAGTGACGGCCTCTGGCACTTCTTTCTTAAGGTGGGCTAGAAACCGAGCATGGCGACCTGACGTGGCAGGAGCACCTTCTGTTAAGCAAGGGATCACGTTTGTTAGGGCAATCACTTTTTCCTCAAAATAACCTTGCACCACTTCAAAAATCGACGATCCCTTCGTATCAGTGATCAAAGTTCTAGCAAACAACATTTCTTCAGTAATTTCCTTTTGTTCATTGATAAACCTCACATAAGCTAATGAAATTGCTTTGTTATCAATCACAGTTGATTCATCAACCTGCAATGCAGATTTATTTTTTCAACTATTGGTGAGTTTGGATTCAACGTCCGTGGCCATTTCGTCAATTCGCCTGTAACCAGTGTTGTTGCTCAAAGGAACCGACTGACTTCTTACTAGGGCCCTCGCCTAGCACGATTTCAACAATTTATTTTGTAGCCAGTAAAACAAGAGTTTCGCCAATTGTGTGAGGTTTACCACATTTAGCGATCAATAAAGACACCTCGTAAGAAGCATGAAGACCTTTGTCAAGATCGGTTGCTCGTTTTTTAAATAATTCACTCACATTGGGCCGTTTATCAGATTTACCTTTGAGGTGTTGAAAATAACGAAGTTCTTTACTCACTTTATCACTGTGTACTCTTGATAAAACCGAGCTCGATAACTGTAGTCGCTTAAGTGCGGCCAGTATCCTGTATTCGGGAGACAGTAGGTTCGAACCACACTGTCGGCAGCCCTGAAGATGGTTTTCCGTGGTTTCCCATTTTCACACCAGGCAAATGCTGGGGCTGTACCTTAATTAAGGCCACGGTCGCTTCCTTCCCACTCCTAGCCCTTCCCTGTCCCATCGTCGCCATATGACCTATCTGTGTCGGTGCGACGTAAAGCAACTAGCAAAAAAAAAAAAAAACCTCTTGATAAATGACCTTTCATTAGCGAAGAATTCCTGGCTTCAATTCTAGTAAATGTTTTATCGCACAAAAGACAATGTGGAAACTGCGCATTTTGCGGTGACACGATAAAACCGAATTTTAAATACTCAGCTGAATATTGACGACACTTCTTTTCTGAATCCATTGTGCAGGAACTTCTACACTTCAAAACAAACGCACAAAAACTGATGGTGAAGCACACAAAGGCTAGTTA
The DNA here is from genome assembly GCF_040414725.1 of Anabrus simplex. Taxonomy (NCBI): domain Eukaryota; kingdom Metazoa; phylum Arthropoda; class Insecta; order Orthoptera; family Tettigoniidae; genus Anabrus; species Anabrus simplex. The sequence continues at coordinate 1,060,233,076 of NC_090265.1, forward strand.
AGACTGAAGACGAATGTGGATCAATGGCAAGTGTGTTGTGATGGCAGGAGGGGGAGGCAGTTGAGTCACCAGTCGGCCGCACTGAGCAACAACAGGTGGGGACTGTGGAGAGAGGTGAGTGCAGTGAACTCACCGGCTGAGAACAGCCAGTGACTCCAGCTACCCAGCAAATTCTTCTGTACAGTACTATTTTAATTTCTCCCCCTTTGAATACTCATCGCCCCGAAATCGCCCCCCACTTATTTATTGCCCCCCTGATAACCCAAATCGCCCACTTGGGGGCGATCGCCCCCAGGTTGGGAATCACTGCTCTAAATGAACCTGAGGGCCGCACTTTCAAATTTATTGTGTATGTCGGAGCCAACGACCAGTTGTCTCGCAAAGGACACTCTACAAAAGTTGTCATGCATCTTTTGGAGCAACTTCTGAATAATGACCATGCCGTGTTCATGGACAATTATTATAGTACAGTATAGGGACACTCCGAGCTGACCGGCAGCACAACCCTACAATTGTGAAGACGGCAATACTGCCTAAAGGTGGAACCATCGCTCAGTACACTGAGGGAATTATGGTGGGCAAATGGAGGGACAAGCGAGTGGTACAATACATTTCCTTGCAATTTGAGAACACAATGGTCACTGTCACAAATAAAAGGGGCCAAGAAAAAGGAAAACCTTGCAATATAATGCACACATAAAAGGGACTGATCGGTGTGACCAACTCAAGGCGTACTACCCTTTCGAAAGGAAAACCCTTTGCTGGTACAAAAAAATTTTTTCCACATCATTTAATTGATGATCATCAATGCTTTCCACTTATACAACATGCACAATACCAGGCTTGAAAATCCAAAAATGGCTTTATATGACTTTCACCTACAAATAGTGGAATCACTTCTGCCACCCCGTCAAGCAGAGCTAGTGCACATTCCTCTAAGAAAGAACAAATTACATCGGTTGATGAAAAATGATAAGCAAGACTCCAAAGGAGGAACCAAACACAAAAAGTGCAGGGTCTGCTATAAAGCAGGAAATAAAAACCAATCAGTGTTTGTCTGTTCTGGCTGTCCAGATTTGCCACGGCTTTGCCCGGTTGGTTGCTTTGACAAGTACAACAAAGACATGTAAAAGGACCAAACAGTCAATGGTGGGTGGAAAAATTAAAAATGATGAGCGAGACTCCAAAGGAGGAACCAAACACAAAAAGTGCAGGGTCTGCTATAAAGCAGGAAATAAAAACCAATCAACGTTTGTCTGCTCTAGCTGTCCAGATTTGCCGAGGCTTTGCCCAGTTGGTTGCTTTGACAAGTACCACAAAGACATGTAAGTGGATCAAACAGTCGATGGTGGGTGGAGCTGTAAATTATTATTTATAGTAAAAAACAACATTAATAAAGCTAAATGTGGTTTTTACAGTTTTCCAATTTAAACATGTCATAAACAGTAACTATCGTAATATATTGCATTCTTCTTCTTCCTCCTCTTCTTATTCTTCTTCTTCTTATTTTATGACCACATAGGATCACTTTAGTCAGTCCATCATTCAGGTCTCTTTGAAGGGATTGTTCGGGCTTTGCGGACCTCCCAGTACTTCTTCAGATGCTCCGATCTTTGTGCCCTTTCCTCAGTTGAAAATATGCGTGTTGTTGGTTAGTTTCATGTTAAGGGTAAAGCGGAGGTTTGTATTCTTGAGTTTTGTATTCAATTTTGTCTTATTTGTGGGTCTTCTGTTGTAAGGCCTATTTCCTTCATATCTTCTCTTATTTCCCTGATCCATTTACATCCTGTTGAGGTATTTTTGAGATGAGATTGTGTTGTACTAGTTGTTTAGAAGTCTCGAATCCTGCATCCTCATGATATGTCCAAAGAATCCCCATCTCCTCCTACGCATAGTGTCTGTAATGGGTTCTAGCTCTTTGTACAAGACTTTGTTAGGTATTATCCGCCACTGTCCATCTTTCTGGTATTTTTTGTTGATGCAGGTTCTTCCAATCCTCCTTTCAATTTTCTGAAGTCTGTCAGTCTTTGATTGTTTATTCAGGTGAAAAAGTGTTTCTGCTGCATAGGTAGCTTCCGGTTTTATAACTGTGTTGTAGTGTTTTATTTTTGCATTTATTGATAGACATTTCTTTTTTGTAGATATCCCATGTATATTTTTGTGCTTTAGCTAATCTATTTGTTCTTGTTTGGATTGAGATTTTTTCATTGAGGAAGATATTTAAATTGAGTTACTATTTTGATTTTATTACCATTTATTGTAACTTCTTTTAGTTGTGTTGGTTTTTGGGGCATAATTTCTGTTTTTTTTTTTCAAATGATATTTTGAGGCCAATTTTATTTGCAATGTTTTGAAGTTCTGATATCTGGGTTTTAGCTTCTTTTATGTCCACTGCTAGTAATGCTAAATCGTCAGCAAAACCCAGGCAATTTGTTTTGATTTTTTGGCCAATCTTTATTTTTGGGGCACTTTTCCTAAACCATTCCCTCATTACCATTTCTAAAGCACAATTAAATAATAGTGGTGAGAGCCCATCTCCCTGCCGTAGTCCAGTTTTAATTTCAAATGTCTCTTGATGTCTCACCCCTAAATTTCACTTTTGATTTGGTGTTAGTGAGAGTCAATTTTATCATGTTTATTAATTTGGGGTGTAGACCAAGGTGTCTTTAAAATTTTACACAGAGAATCTCTACGGATGCAATCATAAGCTTTCTTGAAATCTACAAATGTTATCACCATATCTCTGATTCTTCTCCTATTATAGTCCATTATCAACTTAAGACTCATGATCTGATCAGGACAGCTCCTCCAGGATCTGAAACCTCCTTGATATTCTCCTAGTTCTTTCTCAAGTTGTAAACTTATCCTATTAAGGATGATTATTGAAAATATTTTGTATGTTATGTCTAGGAGCGATATTCCCGTGTAGTTATTAGGGTCGGTTTTGTCTCCCTTTTTGTGCAGTGGGTGAATGAGGGCTGTTGTCCAGTGTTCTAGTAGTTCTTCTTTAATCCAGATAGAGACAAGTTATTGATGGAGAGCAAATTTTACTGATCTTCCTGCATATTTCCAGATTTCTGCAAAGGTCTGATCTTCTCCTGGCACTTTGTAGTTTTCTAATTTATTTAGAGCTTGGTAGACTTCCTTTATTATGGGGGTGGGGAATTGATGTTCTTTGGTGGTGCTTTTATCAGGGTGTTGGTGCCCAAATGAAGGAGTTCTGTAGGCTCTTCACAATTTAAAAGCTTGTTGAAATATTTAGCTAAAATCGCTGCATTGTCTTTATTGTTATAAGCCAGCTTACCATTTTCATCCTTCATCAGTAGGGTCGGGAGTTCATATTTTTGGAGCTGTTTTCTGAAGGTTTTGTAGTAGTCCCTTGATTGAGTTTTACTGAATTGTTCTTCAATTAACTGCAGTGTGTCTTTCATTATAACATAAGATTTTGAAAAAAATAACAATCAGTGGTGTAGCACACGGTGCTGAGGGGCCGAATCTGACCCACATATTTAGACGTCTTCAGAAATTTTAATTTAGGCATGTATCATCTTTTGGATATTTGACAACATTTGGTAAGTTTTATATCAATGTTTTCATTTTCAGTTTCTTTGGGTGGGAATGTGTAATTTTCATAGCAGCGAACGTGTTAACTATGGAACACAGATGTACTGCATGACTTTGACACGTGTTTTCATTGCGCGGGTCGTACGGACGAAACTATTCACAAATTTGTGTAATGTCATCAGAGCTGCAGTAAGGCTTGTACCCGCTTCAAAGCAGAATTGTTGTTCTTCCCTGACGAATTACGTTGGGGGGGTCTTGAAAACGAGATTTATGTTTTCATTTTCTTGTCCTAAAAAGCCAGGGGGTGTCTAATATGCAAGGGTGTCTAGTACACAAGTAAATACGGTATTTCAATTCATTTTCAGGTATATGTGGGTTAATACATCGTTTGAAAATGGCAAGAATTTAGACCAAGAAAGTAAATTATTCCATATATTCATCCAAAAAACAGTTTCAAACAAATATCAGACTTTACTGTTTTTACAATACATACCATGTTTGATACATTCAATTCAAATGGAAGGGGATTATGAAGCTCCATAGCCACTTCGCAAGTATCTCCAACTACCCAGAGATAGTCTGAAACATAAGCATAATATTCAATGATATAAGTGAAAACTAGGTGGAAATAATTGCTGTAAGTCTGATAAGCAATTTGTATACAGAACAATAACATACATGTACAAACTGAGTCAAACTACAACTCACAGTGAAAAATGTTATACAAGAAAACTGTGTGTGTGTGCAGTGAAATACCCTAACCTCCCCTCCTATGAAAGCCCACCTGGTGGCTATGATCATTAAGGCATCACATCTACAGTATATGGTCTGACAATGTGGTTAGCTGGTTCAAATCCCATTGGTGGACTATCAGAATGTTGGCCAGCAGTGTGGGAGAGGAGGTGGTATACAATTTCTAATCACTAGATTGTGAGCCAAAAGCTTGGATTCAATTCCAAACCTTCCCTCAGTGTTCATATGGAGTATTTTCCTTTTTTAAATATTTATTTTACAAGTTGCTGTACGTTGCACCGACACAGATAGGTCTTATGGTGACAATGGGACGGGAAAGGGCTAGGAGTGGGAAGGAAGCAACCGTAGCCTTAATTAAGGTACAGCCTCAGCCAGCATTTGCCTGGTGTGAAAATGGGAAACCACGGAAAACCATCTTCAGGGCTGCCGACAGTGGGGTACGAACTCACTATCTCCCGAATACTGGACACTGGCCGCACTTAAGCGAATGCAGCTATCAGGCTCGGTCATATGGAGTTACGGCATATGATGCTGTTGATGGTGATCTGTCTGTTGGATGGTGATGTTAAGCCTTGAGCAGACCCTTTGGTGTTATTTGACAGGAATGGGCTTTGTGCTGACAGCAGGTTTCACCCTCTCCTTACCTCATTATCATCATCCCAGATCCAGATGTGCAGATCGCCCACTGGCGTCAAATAGAAAGACCTGCACCAGGCAAGCTGAACATGCACTCGGACACTCCAGGCACTACAATATATATGATAAATAAATAAGTCTTCTATGAAAGGTTATTCTCGTTCAAAGAACTCATCACAATACATCGCTCTGACTCAGGCAGGTCTTCAGGCAACAATAGGATAGGGGATAGCTAGAAAGGACAAGGAATTGATCCTTGCCTTAATTAAAATATAGCCCCAGTATTCTTTTGGTGAGAAAATGGGAAACCACAGAAAACCATCTTCAAGGCTGCTGAAAGTGGGGTTCTAACCCACCAACCTCTGATGCAAGCTAACAGCTACACGACTCAAAGCACAACCAACTCACTCGGTAAAAATACAAAAGATCACCCTATACAGAACAGTTTCAAAAGGTTCAACTATTCACCATGTATTCATTCAACGTATCACATATCGAGACTATTTTACAATCTCACTTTAACACACTGACTGCCAAACATGTTGATGGACATTTTAGCATTGTGCAAGCACCTCTACAGACGTTTTCAAACACTTCTTTCCATCACTGTCATCATCATCATCCTTTATTCGTCTCCAGTCACCCGGGTGCAGTACAAGAACGTTCCCCATCTATGTCTATCCAGGTACATATCTTCCTTCTCAACTTGGTGCTATTCCTCTCCTCTTCCTTCCAGGTCCTGCTTTACTTTACCGATGCACCTTTTCCTTGGTCTGCCACCAGGTCTTTTGCCTTCTAGTTCCTTTTCCTAGCCATTTTCTTGCTTTTCTCATTTGATCCATCCCTTTCACAGGCCATACCATTTGAGTCTTGATGTTCTTACATATGAAGGGTGCAGGGAAAGAAAGAGCTAAGTCACATTTTTAAAATTTAGAGTAAATCGCATTTAAACATTTTAACTCTGCTTACCAACTATATCTTCTAAAGTAAATATCAGTTACAGTTATTCCCTACTAGCTATATAATTTTTAAACAATTTTAACTTATATCTGGTGTAAAAACAACATTCTATGTTCGGAAAAATGAACTTTGCTCTCCTAACTACACAACAGAAGGGAAAAGAACGGGGCTATTCATACAGAGGGTATGTGGTAAAAATGGTGCCCCATCCATTATTTGGCAATTTTTCAGTTTTATTTAAAGTAATTTATATACTGCATCATAATTATAATTATTATGGAAATGATAATGAATGTGAACGGACAATCACATCGGCAAATAAACCAACACATTATTTCTATTTTAATTATTATTTTAAGGAGGAACTAAAATAAACTTTGCTGATTTTACCAACACTTGTACAGTTGACTAAGGCACATTAGTAGAAATTAAGAGTATTGATTTATAGTGAATCGTAGATGTCACTGTTTAACTTCACTCCACTCCTACTGTCTCGGGAGTGCTTGAAATAATGCTTGGGCCTTTGGTCCACAGAATTTTGCCAGGTGCTGCAAGTCGTCGTACTTTGCCTTAGATATTGGGATGGAATCTGAAACAAAAAGTAATTCAACCATAACTCACTTTGCTCCTCATCTGTAACATTATTTTCCATTGGTGGATACAGGGTTACATTGTAATGTAAATTTAACTTACCAGTAGAGTAGCTACGTCCTGGGAAGAAGAATTGTCCTTTGGGAAGCTGCTCCTGGGTTCTGGAAATCATTTCCTGATCAGTCCATTCTCCCTTGTATGTGCAGCGGAACTTGATTCCTCTGTCACTGATGTCCAGAACAATTTCGCGAATATGTCGAGTGGGGAATTTCTTCTTGTAGAATTGAGAGAGGTGCACTGTCCACTTCGCAAAAATGAAATCACTTATGGCAGACGACGTGGCAAACGGTTCTTTCGATGAATGAAGGAGCTGAACTTGAAAAGGTGAGGGGTTTTCTCTTGCTGTGCTGAAGACGTACGACCAATCTTCAGGGGTTTCAATACGTGCCTTTTGGTTAACTAGGCCCATGTCACACTCCATGTAACTGTGACCTTGAATAGGGAATGTTACTTTGATTGAATCAAATCTATTCTCAAAATGAACAAGATAGTGAAGAAATCGAAAGACGGTGTGATTTTTATTTTGTCCTGCGCAAGAGTCACAGAATATTTGAATATGTCTAATTTTCATGGGCAGATGATTATAAAAATAATCATGCAATAATGAACAAACGTCATCACTGCCTTTCTTTTCTTCAACTTCTGTATAGAGATAAAACTGACTTTCACCACAGGATAGTCTGTGAATATTGAATACATAAAGAGACAGCTGTCTCTTGTAATAAGCATCATTAGTTTGGAAAGCATCGAAGAAGGAGAGTTCAGAAACTGGAACTGGTGGAGAAGCCTTGTTCGCCGACCCATCGCTTAAGATGGAACAACGTGGGATGTGATATGATGATATGATTATGAGTTGTCACCTTGCATTCGGGAGATAGTGGGTTCAAATCCCACTGTCGGCAGACCTGAAGATATTTTCTGTGGTTTCCCCATTTTCACACCAGGCAAATGCTGGGGCTGTACCTTAATTAAGGCCACGGCCACTTCCTTCCCACACCTAGCCCTTTCCTATCCTACCGTTTTACATTAAGAGGAATAGGCAGTTGAGTTTACGTTTCGTAGATCTAGAGAAAGCATATGACAGGGTACCAAGGGAAAAGATGTTCGCTATACTGGAGGACTATGGCATTAATGGTAGATTATTAAAATCAATCAAAGCCATTTATGTTGATGATTGGACTTCGGTGAGAATTGATGGTAGAATGAGTTCTTGGTTCAGGGTACTTACAGGGGTTAGACAAGGCTGTAATCTTTCACCTTTGCTGTTCGTAGTTTACATGGATCATCTGCTGAAAGGTATAAAATGGCAGGGAGGGGTTCAGGTAGGTGGAAATGTAGTAAGCAGTCTGGCCTATGCTGACGACTTGGTCTTAATGGCAGATTGTGCCGAAAGCCTGCGGTCTAATATCTTGGAACTTAAAAATAGGTGCAATGAGTATGGTATGAAAATTAGCCTCTCGAAGACTAAACTGATGTCAGTAGGTAAGAAATTCAACAGAATTGAATGTCAGATTGGTGATACAGAGCTAGAACAGGTCGATAATTTCAAGTATTTAGGTTGTGTATTCTCCCAGGATGGTAATATAGTAAGTGAGTTTGAATCAAGGTGTTGTAAAGCTAATGCAGTGAGCTCGCAGTTGCGATCAACAGTGTTCTGTAAGAAGGAAGTCAGCTCCCAGACGAAACTATCTTTCCATCGGTCTGTTTTCAGACCAACTTTGCTTTACGGGAGCGAAAGCTTGGTGGACTCAGGATATCTTATTCATAAGTTAGAAGTAACAGACATGAAAGTAGCAAGAATGATTGCTGGTACAAACAGGTGGGAACAATGGCAGGATGGTACTCGGAATGAGGAGATAAAGGCTAATTTAGGAATGAACTCGATGGATGAAGCTGTACGCATAAACTGGCTTCGGTGGTGGGGTCATGTGAGGCGAATGGAGGAGGATAGGTTACCTAGGAGAATAATGGACTCTGTTATGGAGGGTAAGAAAAGTAGACGGTTAGACTCGGTTTCTAACTATTTAAAGATAAGAGGTATAGAACTAAATTTGTATAGCGTTTGTGCGCAGCACGATCACAAAGATGTTTTACTAACATCAGCTATGCCGGTATGGTTTCAGTCTGGGATTCTAAATAGGCCATCAGTTTGTCCAGCTGCATTTTTGCATCTCCATGAGTCATTGTTTCTTCTGATGGAGCGCCGGTTTCATTTTTTAATCCACCATCACTTTCGTCATTACCTGCCGAGGAACAAGCGGCAATAATTTATTCATCTGTCATTATGCCGTAGCCTGAATTACAGTAATTTTTCAACCAGTCACTTACGTCATTCACATCTACGTCTGAGCTTCTGGGAGTGTGTACGAATTTTTCTTTTGCTAGGGGCTTTACGTCGCACCGACACAGATAGGTCTTAGGCCTAGGAGTTGGAAGGAAGCGGCCGTGGCCTTAATTAAGGTACAGCCCCAGCATTTGCCTGGTGTGAAAATGGGAAACCACGGAAAACCATTGACGAAGTTGTGACATGTCTCCAAGCTGAGGCTTCTCTCGCATAGTATATTATTCTTAGGAGTTTAATCTCGACTGCTTGAAGTCTGCTTTAATCATGTTTTGTTGTTGTCCATGTCCCCACTGCATATGTCAAAACTGGTGTAAATAAACTGAGCACAGTCAAGAAAAGAAAGTTGGCTTACCATGGGCATGTTATGAGGAATGAAAAGTACAGCCTACTTAAATTGATCATGCAGGGTAAAAGTAATAGATGTAGGGGTCGTGATCGAAGAAAACACTCTTGGCTGAGGAACTCGTGGGATTCTAGTATACTGATGAGGACAGCTGAACTTCGAACAGACTTCACTGTGAGTGTGGCCAGCCTTGAGTAATTGAGAAGGCACTCAAGAAGAAGAAGAGGAATAATTTGGAAGAGACAAAGTGATAAGATCAGAAACATAAAAATCAGAGAGGGAATTGGATTCCCTAAACTGCAAGACAAGTTAAGAGTTCAGTAAGCTGAAATGGTATGGACACATGTTGAGAATGGAGGATGATAGAGTTCCAAAGCAAGAATTTACAGAGAAAATAATAGGAAGAAGACAATAAGGAAGGCCCAGAAAGAGGTGGATGGATATGGTAAAGGAGCGTATAGAGAAGAGAGGAGTAACAGTAGAAGAAATTTAGGAGGGAGGAAGGGAGTGGTGGAAAGAGACAACTGTGCAAGTCCTTGATTCACAACCCAACCCAGAAGGCTGCAAATGGGAAATGAAGTAGTAGTAGTAGTAGTACACAAGAACCTCATTTATCTGGATTAAGTAGAATCGGAACTGATCTGGATTATCCAAAATCTGGATAATCTGGAAAAACTAAAAACAAATACAGTACATGTTATATATTAACATAAGTTGTACAGTAATACCTATTTTTCAATTGTACAAAAAAATACAAGAACAGTCTTCTTACCTTTACGACTCTGTCTTATGCACTAAAATAATGTGTGACCTTTTTCTGTTTTACAGAATTTTCTTGCATTTCTCTGGGGCATCCCTGTTCCACACTATATCTCTCACACATTGGTAAAACCCATTGACTTGTTGGATTCCCTTTACATTTTCTTTGTTTATTTTTCCATCTTCTGCAAGTATACTCAAATATTTGAAGCTTTTCATAACTTCTAAAGGTCTTCCATTTACTTCAATATTCCCCTCTCTATTACCTCCCATCATCATACTGTCTCACTCTTCTTCACAGTTACTGTATTCTCATTCCATATTCCCTCTCTATTACCTCCCATCATCATACTGTCTCACTCTTCTTCACACTTACTGTATTTTCATTCCATATTTCCCTCTGTATTACCTCCCATCATCATACTGTCTCACTCTTCTTCACACTTACTGTATTTTCATTGCATATTCCTCGTCTCCAGAGCCTTTTTTTTTTTTTTAAGTTGCTTTACGTTATACCGACACAGATAGGTCTTATGGCAACAATGGGACAGGAAAGGCCTAGGAGTAGGAAGGAAGCGACCATGGCCTTAATTGAGGTACAGCTCCTGCATTTGCCTGGCGTGAAAATGGGAAACCACGGAAAACCATCTTCAGGGCTGCTGACAGGTGGGTTCAAACCCACTATCTCCTGAATACTGGATACTGGCCGCACTTAAGCAACTGTAGCTATCGAGCTCGGTTCTCCTGATTCCATACAGTAACTTATTCTTGTACTTCCATTTCATCTTGTCTCCATATTACTATGTCATCTGCAAAGAGTAAGGCCTTTGTCTTTTTGCTTCCCACTTTTTGTTATACACTCTTTTGAATTTTATCCATGGCTGCGATGAACAGAAGAGGGGCTTGTACACTTCCTTGTTGAAGTCCTATTTCTACACTGAACCAGTTTGTTTGTCCTGTCTTAGTCTTCACACTACTTATACACATTTCATACATGGCTTTGATCATTCGTACTTCTGCTCTTCCTGCCTTCCTCTTTATCATTGCATCCAAGACCAGTTGCCGTAATACACTGTTATATGCCTTCACAGTGTCTATAAATATCATCACTAAATCCTTACTGACTCCCCTCTTTTCTCCATCATATTCCTTAATGTAAAAATTCAATCAAAAGTTGATCTATCTCTTCTAAATCTATATTGCTCTTCCTCCATTTCGTTTTCTACTTTCATCCACAGTCTTCCTTCTAATATCCTCTCAAAGATCTTTACTACATGTGAAATAATGATGATTTCCCTATAGCTGCCACATTCTTTCTTATCACCCTTCTTGAATACTGGGATAATCAGACCATTCCTCCAAACTGGTAATTCCTTTTTCTTCCATATCACTCAAATTAATCTATATATCCAATGTAAACTTCCTGGTCCTGCTGCCTTTATCATCTCTGTAGGCATTTCATCCACACCTGATGCTTTGCCACTTTTCATCATCCTTATAGCTCCTCCTATTTCTAACAGTGTCATATCTTCTTCTTCTGTTTTGCTTTACGTTGCACTGACACAGATACGTCTTATGGCGACGATGGGATAAGAAAGGCCTTGGAATGGGAAGAAAGCGGCCATGGCCTTCACCAAGATACAGCCCCAGTATTTGCCTGGTGTGAAAATGGGAAACCACAGAAAACCATCTTCAGGGCTGCCGACAGCGGAGTTCGAATCCACTATCTCCCGGATAGTCACATCTTAATTTTGGTTTTCTTCCACCATTTTTTCTTCATGTTCCTCCTCTTCTCCAGTTCTTTGAATTTGATATTAAATAATATTGCAAACTACTCCTCCCATCGCTGGAGGATATCCTCTTGTGTGAAAACTTGTCTTGTATCTGTTCTTACAAATTTTGTATCACACAGATAATACTGGTTACATCTACTGTATAATGGTGTCCATGTGAGAATTGTGACCTGTAAATATGCTAGGGAGGATACATGGAATGCTGAAACAGTCTTTCAACACACCCTGCATACTCTATACTCAGGAGTATGCTATAATATCCATGTAGTGTGCAAAGAAAATTTCTATCCCCTGGCACAAACCCCATTTAGTATTCTATGTTTATTTTATTTGCAATGTTGTATACACCACTTATAATAAATATGATTTCTCTTCTCACAGTATGTACTAGGCAATTAATGGAGGTCCAGGTGCTGAAGACAGGTGTAATTTTTACATTATGTTGTATAAGTACACTAGTACAGAAAAGTTATCATTTGCATGTAACAAAGGGAGGAAGAACAAACCAGTCAACAGTGTGGTTAGGACACGCACACTCGCATACGTTGTTAGTTATGGAAAAGCAATATTAGCATAGGTTGTCAACATACCCATCTTGCTACTAGCAGTCATATTCTTTCTTTCCAAAGAGCCAAAGTTAAGAGGAGTAAAAAGAAAAGGTCCAGAATCTTCCTTGAGCTTCTCTATCTTCTGTGGCCTTAAATGTGGTAGTAAATTTTGAAGAACAAAACTCCTGCAACAAGGGGAAACAAAACAAAATAATCAATAGACAGTGATATAATAACAAAGATAAGCAAGTGTCATTAAATTCAAACAAATACTACACACCTCTCTTTACAGGAGCAAATCATATGACAAAGCTGTGGGTATAGCTAAAAAGTTCATTATCACTTGTCTGGTGCGAAAATGAGAAAGTATGGAGAACATCTTCAGGGCTGCAAACAGTGGGGTTCGAACTTGCCATCTCCTGAATGTAAGTTACCAGCTACATGGCCCAACCCCAGAAACCAAATTACTCAGTACAAGAAAGAGATCAGTAGATGTACAACATTAATGATGCTCATGCAGGGGATATTAATTATACAATAATAATTTTAACAAGGAAATCATATCCCTGAAATGCTACATGTTCTGTAATTTCTATTTTTAACAAATATGTGTGTTCTAAGGCTCCTTTCACACTACACGGTTTCGACCGTATGGCAAAAAAAACGTACGGCTCTTTTGCCGTGGATGTTGCTTTCACATTGCAATGGTTTTTTTGCCATGGGAAGCTCAGTGCATGTCTTGATGCTAGTCATACAAGAGAGTCATTTTAATAATAGGATTATTTCTTAATTTTTTTTTTTTTTTTTGCTAGGGGCTTTACGTCGCTCCGACACAGATAGGTCTTATGGCGACGATGGGATAGGAAAAGCCTAGGAGTTTGAAGGAAGCGGCCGTGGCCTTAATTAAGGTACAGCCCCAGCATTTGCCTGGTGTGAAAATGGGAAACCACGGAAAACCATCTTCAGGGCTGCCGATAGTGGGATTCGAACCTACTATCTCCCGGATGCAAGCTCACAGCCGCGCGCCTCTACGCGCACGGCCAACTCGCCCGGTTTTCTTAATATTAGTAGTTTGTGGCTGAATATTAAACTGTGAAATTGTATCATGAGTATATATTTGTGACTCTGTATTATGTAATTATATATATATATATACTGAAAATACACTTAAGATACCAAACACACTTTTTTCTTTGTCTTAAATTAGATCAAAATCTGGTTTTATTTCTAAGTAAACTTCACGCCAGGCATTTCTTGTCGCATTCTGATCTTTATAAATGCAGCAGCGGCGATTAGGGGGCGAGGGGGTGCGATCGCCCCCGCCCCACTTTGTGGAGGAAAAAGACAAAGACACCTCCGTACAGGTCATGAAGGCCTTTGGAGGAGTGGAAGGTAAAGGCTTCCACCATTGTTAACCGCAGCACGCGATGGGGTAGAGTGGTTAGCTCTATGCCCGGCCGCCTTTGCGCCCAGGAATTAACCTGGTACTCATTTTTGGAGTAGGCTGAGTGAATCTCAGGGCCATATGCACCTCCGGAAGTGAAAATCTTGTTTCTTCAATTTTACGACTTCCTGACGGGGATTCGAACCCACGTCCTTCCGGGCGGACCGAGCACGCCTTTACCACCTCGGCCAGGCAGTTCCTTAGTGGAGAAAACATTAGATTATTATTCCATTTTAGGTGGCTGAAACTAGGACTTAATTTAATTATTTAAAAAAGCAATTTGTACAAGCCCTGTTGTCTTATCAGATAAATCTTTCTTTTATTTTCTTTAATTATCAATAAAATTGTCCGCCTCTGTGGTGTAGTGGTTAGCGTGATTAGCTGCCACCCCCGGAGGCCCGGATTCGATTTCCGGTTCTGCCACGAAATCTGAAAAGTGGTACGAGGGCTGGAACGGGGTCCACTCAGTCTCGGGAGGTCAACTGAGTAGAGGTGGGTTCAATTCCCACCTCAGCCATCCTGGAAGTGGTTTTCCGTGGTTTCCCTCTTCTCCTCCAGGCGAATGCCGGGATGGTACCTAACTTAAGGCCACGGCCGCTTCCTTCCCTCTTCCTTGCCTATCCCTTCCAATCTTCCCATCCCTCCACAAGGCCCCTGTTCAGCATAGCAGGTGAGGCCGCCTGGGCGAGGTACTGGTCATTCTCCCCAGTTGTATCCCTCGACCAAGAGTCTGAAGGTCCATGACACTGCCCTTGAGGCGGTAGAGGTGGGATCCCTCGCTGAGTCCGAGGGAAAAACCGAACCTGGAGGGTAAACAGATGATTATCAATAAAATTATTAGCGGGAATACGCACAGAATGTAGTTTGTCGTGGCTAACCGATTTGTATAGCGCCATACCAAGTAGTGGAGACTTTGCATGTCCTGTAAGGAAGGGTGGCAGGGGTATATTTTATTGCCAAGGTCATGGACGCTGAGGTATGATTCACTCGCTTGCCGCGCGTTTTCGTCTATCTGGCAATCTCGTTAGTGTGTTAGTTTCGTAGTGTGTAGTCAAATTCTAAACGAATTTTAATTGTATTATCACACCGTACTTCTGTTTAATTTTAGTGCATGTGTAAAATTGTTCCTTTGATGAAAGTTTTATTGTATGGTATTGAGTCAAAATCTTAAAAACAACTATTACCGCACTTAAGTTGGTAGTCTGACAATCTTTACCTCTCTGTCGAAATTGGCCTACCACTTTGAGCTTTTCTTAAAAGTTTTGGTGTATATACACACACCCCCACACCCACACACCCCCACACCCCCACGCTATGCAGCACAAACCCGGGTACGTTTTGTTGTTTGTACATTTCGCCCCCCCCTCCCAAACACACACATCCAATACAATCGCCACTACTGTATAAATGACTAGCGTTATGTCCCAGTATGGACCAGAGTAATAAGAATTTCAGAATCTGCGTCAGCCATTTTACAAAACCAACGATAAATCCTACAAAACAATGCACTGAACATTTTAATAACAAAGTAAAACAATAAAACACTACGATACCAATACGTATAACTTGTGTCTAGATATCCTCGCGTTATCTCCTCTACAGCTGCTCGAGAGCTGCCGCACGATTAAAAAACCATGCAGTGTGAAAGCACGCATTTAGCTGCGTGCGCCACTGAGTCAACGGCAGCCGTCCATTCCAGTGGCAAGACACGGCTGCTACACAGCACGGCAGCCGTGCCGTTGCCGTGCCGTGTAATGTGAAAGGTCTAATGCTCTTCTTCACGCCGCTAAAGGAATGTCGCCGTACGGTTTTTTTGCCGTACGGTCGAAACCGTGTAGTGTGAAAGGAGCCTAAGGTCCAGACACTTGGATATGACTCCATTGGCTGGGATGATGGGTAGTTTGTGTATAACAGCATCTGGCTTGCTGGGGTGATGAATCGATGATGATGATGATGATGATGATGATGATGATGATGACTGTTGGTCAGGAAGTTAGTTACTTCTAACCTTAGAGCCAAAGATCATCACGCAAGTACAGAGAACGTGCTTCTGCGCCCAGTGTGATGACGGCAGTATGTGGTGGTGGTGAGGAGAGGGTGTAATCCGGTCAGTACATTGTCTACTCCTACTACAGGATCTGATCAAAGCTTAATGTCCCCATCTGAAGAACAAATCAACATCTTCAGCTGCATATGCCCTCACACCAAATGAACACTGCAGAAAAGTTTGGAACTGAACCCAGGATTTTGGCATGCAATCTATGCTATACCACCACCTCCCCTACTCTGCTGACCAACATTCTGATGGAAGTTCTTTTTTCCATCCATGGAACCCAAACCAGCTAACCATGGTGTCACACCATAAAGATCTGACGTCGTAACAGTCTTGGCTACCAGGTGGGCTTTCTTCATGCATGTATTGGAAGGGAATAAATAAATTTGGCAAAAATCATTATTTAACAGTTGGGAATGTCATGAATTTCTTCTTAAAACAGTCAATATCTATGTCAAAAAGAGATGAATACATGACTGCACTTGGGACTCAACCCCAAATTTCTCACTCTCTGAACACATGGGTGAACTCATGGAAAAGTCCTTGCCTGGCTCATGGAAACCACTTGAGGTCCAGGTTGTTTCCAATTAGTACAGTACATGAATCACTTTCTGACAAGGTATTTTAGTTTATCTTACCATTTGCAGCCTGACCTGCGGTGTAGGGGTAGCTTGCCTGCCTCTTACCCGGAGGCCCCGGGTTTGATTCCCGGCCAGGTCAGGGATTTTTACCTGCATCTGAGGGCTGGTTCGAGGTCCACTCAGCCTACGTGATTACAATTGAGGAGCTATCCGATGGTGAGATGGCGGCCCTGGTCTAGAAAGCCAAGAATAACAGCCAAGAGGATCCATCATACTGACCACACAACACCTCGTAATCTGCAGGCCTTCGTGGTGAGCAGCGGTTGCTTGGTAGGCCATGGCCCTTTGGTACTGTCGTGCCATGGGGGTTATAATTTACAAGTACAGACCAAATGGAGATATCATTCTCCTCCAACACCATATAGATGAAATCAGTTCCATAATTTATGTTGTATGTCATGTCAGATAAACCTCATTCCAAAAACTCGTTATTATTTTCTTTATCCAGATGTAGATGCATTGGAACAAATATGAACCCTCTCTATTTTAACAATGGGGCTGCCTGGCCGAGGCGGTAAAGACATGCTTGGTTCGCCCAGGACGTGGGTTCGTATCCCTGTCAGGAAGTTGTAAAATTTAAGAAATGAGATTTCCACTTTCAGAGGTGCATATGGCCCTGAGGTTCACTCAGCCTACACCAAAAATGAGTACCAGCTTAATTCCTGGGGGCAAAGGTGGCCGGGCATAGAGCTAACCACTCTACCCCATCAAGTGCTGAGGTTACAGATAGTGGAAGCCTTTACCTTCCACCCCTCCAAGGGCCTTCATGGCCTGTAATGTTATTTGCTTTACGTCCCACTAACTACTTTTACGGTTTTCGGAGACGCCGAGGTGCCGGAATTTAGTCCCACAGGAATTCTTCTACATGCCAGTAAATCTACAGACATAAAGCTGATGTATTTAAACACCCTTAAACAGCACCGGACTGAGCCAGGATCGAGCCTGCCAAGTTGGGGTCAGAAGGCCAGCGTCTTGACCGTTTGAGCCACTCAACCTGGCCCTCTCTATTTTAACCTATCTTCTACTGCATCCATCAAGTTCCAGTCATATAAAAACAAATATGTTAATATGCCTTATAAATTATTTCTTCCAGCCTTCATTAATATATCTTTGTTCCACATTAGCTTCTTCAATGCAAGATGACAAGCTGTTATTACGATAACATCAGCAAACAACACTAGTACCTCTAAATGTTGCTTCTGTTTACACTTGTGATATTATCCATAACAATTTTAAATAATGAAAGTGAAAGTATCCTCCTTTTAATTTTAGTCCCAAACTGGTTTCAAGAAACTATGTTCATCAAAACAAGCACAAGGATCACACTGATTTTTTCCTTTGTAAAGTGAAAACCGTCAATATGGAATGATTCTAATATCTTGTAACCACTGCTTATACTAAAAAATAGAGAGTAACAGTATTTCACTTTACTTTCTAACTGCAAAATTTACACAACACTACCAACAATAGTGCTGTAGGAAACAAAACAAAAAAAAAAAAAAAAAGTGTAAATATTACAGGATGTAAGAAGCTGTTAGAATAAAATATTATGGAAATTACAGAATTATTGAATGAAAATAATAGCGATAACAACAATGAAGATCTTAGTACAGTGGTGAATATCTAAATATTAACTGGAGATATATTTATATGTTTAGTTGTCTGTTGTTCATTTGAGGTAACTGAGTGATTGGCAAGCTAAATTATTGTTCCCCAGGCTGTGGATTCTATCTCGGCTAATGCCCCGGTGGATTCTAGAATGGAAATTCCATAGGTCTGTATGATTTATATTCGGATGTAGAGTAATCCTGGTGCATTCAAAATTCCAAAAGCAAAAAATTCCATCTCTCTACTTTCTAATCCATCTACATATAGTTCCTGGTTTCACTGCTTGGAGCTTTGATTACAGCACCAACCATGGTGATGATGCCTGGTGAGAAGAATAATGTATGTGTGAATAATTTTACTTTTTTTGAAATTAAAACTACAAAATGTATATATTAAGCTCAAAAATTACTACTCCATTTCTTTCCAATCTATTCTCTTCCTTAGTGTAATTTATTATTAAAAATTCTGGAACCAACTAAAATAATGTAATAAATGTGACATGATAAACAAAATCTATTCACATAAGAACAGCATAAAACAATCTAAATTGATCATTTCAATGCATTTACAATTAAAGACTTAAAATGTCCAAGTAACATAATTAAAGTACTTCAGGTATATTAACTTTGCACATTCAAGACATAAGTGTGACTCAGGCTTCACACACTGATGCAAAGATAAGTAGGATAAGATACACCTGGTTTCCACTCTTACTTTTTGACTCAATGGCATTATACTCTGACCAATAACAAATACAGAATCTCACAATGGAAAAACAAGTTGTATAAATATTCTAACACTAAAGGATTACATGGGTTTGCAAGGACTCCACTGCTAACAACACAAGACAACAAACAACTGTACACAATCAACAATGGCTCAGACTAATAGCGTACTGAGCATGAGACACCAGCAACTTCTTTCTACACACTCATTCTTGTCACAGTCGAGATTTTGTTATGAAGGAAGCCATACTTTTCAGTGTAGACTCAGTTTACATTTAAGTTTACACTGGATATTGCAATCAGATTGTAAAATAAGCAAATATACTTTAAGCCAGACATTATCAAGGTTATTTATTACAATTTGCTTTATGTTGCACCGACACAGATAGGTCTTACAGTGACAATGTGACAGAAAAGGGCCAGAAGCAGGAAGGAAGCAAACATGGACTTAATTAAGGTACAGCCCCAGCATTTGACTGGGGTGAAAATGGTAAACCATCAAAGGTTATCATTCAACTGTAAGTTTCTCTTACAATCACCCATTTACCTTTGCCCCATTTATAAATTCCTTTCCAATAAAAACCAAAGACAATGAACACAATAAAGGATCAAACTGAAGAGAGATGGAGGCATACTTCATCTGTGGTAAGTTGGTGAGATTGGCTGGTGGGATAACAGTGCCAGTGTCCAGAACAAGAGGAACAGGTGCACCTTCACACTGGGCAGACAGCGACTGCAGTTGAAGAGCCAGATCACGTTGCTCTGTTGGACTCAAATGCTCCCACATGGTTTGCAGAAGGAAAGTCTGGTGACGAGTAGCTAGAGCTGAATGGCCCATTCGCTTGGCAGCCACCATCAACTCTTGAAGCAACTGGATCTGAAGTGATGGCCACCCATGCAGACCATCTATGTTGGACAGAGTATCTGAGTTACTACATATGATTATAAAGAGAAGAATTTGGTAAAGCACTCATACAAAATATAATAGAGAGATATGATTCTAAATATGGAAGAAGATAAAGAGTCAATTAACATGAAGATGATTATAGCTGGACTGATATACTGTATATTTATTACAGTAACATCAATTAATACTAAAAAATCAATTTAAATAGACTAAAAATATTCTCAAAATCTTAGAGTACCATTGAACCACAAACATGGGCTCACCATTTAATATGTTGATGACAGAGTTTTGTTTTTGGAGGGTATTCATTGGGAATGTAGTAAAAAATTGGGGAAGCCTGAATTCGAATGGATAAATTATACGTGCATCTTAAGTACAGCCTTGACGTGTTAACGTGCATTACGTGCTAATACTGTCTGGCAGGTCTTATTGTTCGCAAGGAATGTAAAGGTTGGAGCACACTGCAAGACCCACCAATGTCCTCACTTAAATTCCACTTACCTACAGAGTCACTGTCAGAAAAATGACACCAGAATACCTGCAGAAACTTTTAATATGTTGCTTAAAAAACTATTTTGATCAAAACAAGCAATACTGCATGAAGACCACCAATTTCAGTGAAAACCAGTAGATCACCCAAAGCACACCAACCCCATGCATTATCTGTGCACACCTACTGTGACAAGTGTCCCAAAAAGACGTTGTGCCTACTTGGTTTTCGAAAGCAATACTAATAATGACATCTCACACTTTTGCATTCATTCCTTTTATTTACAACCTACTATTTTCCAAAATATTAACTATTGTGGTAGCCCACCAATAGCCATGATCATTAAGGTGTCAAGTCTATAGGGTCTGACACTGGGGTTAGCCAGTTCAAGTCCTGCTGGAGGAAAAAAATGTCACCATCAGAATGTGGCCAGGACAGCAATATTTACAAGCCTCTGTCACGTCAACAATAAGACATAATTGACATCTTTGTGTGTCGGTAGATTTACAGGAGTGTCAACAACATGGTCCATACCAAAGTTTACAATTATTGGAATTATTTGTTAATTCATAAATAAAAATCTCGACTGTTGCACAAAACTCTGTACTATCTTGCCGCCATGCTCGCAATAAGTGTGATTCAACAATGAATGGTAAGGATAAAGAATGATTTATTCTTGGTTCTTGTTAGTTACAGCCTTTCTGAAGCACAAGAAGTATCACGGGGTTAAAACCATGCATAAATGTAACACAATTTAATTTTTATATGACGTCCGATTTTTCGGACGCTATGCACTAATGGGTTAATGAGAACAAGCCAATTATCTACATACATTTTATTTTACTATCAAAGTAAAGACCTGGAATAGCATTATTGTTAAGAGTGAATTGCAAGTTACACCACACTCAAACTAATGTAAAACTAGGTACTGCCATCTTTGAGCGGTTAGCGCAAGTATGTCTATCTTTTCCATTCACTCTCCTTCAACACTGCACGCACTCACCCTATCTGTATCTCTCTCTCAGTCAAAGTACTACTTCTGTGTATGTCTCGCATCACATCTACATATGTCTTGCTCAATCATTATGTTTGTGTCAAGTCTTAGATGTAAAGCTTAAGTTTGATGTGACAAGTCATTTCCCTGTATTTTTCCTGTATATTTTCTGTGTTTTTATTTCCCTGTGTTTTCCCTGTTTTTTTTCTTTCAGAAAACAGGTACTCTGTTTGTGCACATTGGACTTAGATGGGAAAAAGAGGAGAGCAAAAGGCTCTGGTAGTGAACATGATGAGAGAAAGAAGTTGAAGACAGCACAAAAGGAATACATAACCAGAAATAATGTTGATGTGCCTCCAAAGAAGCAACCTTCATTAGAGGTAAATCTAACCCAAGGAATTTCATTGTTGTGAAACAGTGTATTTTACCTATTATATTTCAATTAAATATAGTGGTTCGCAAACTTTAAATAACACATATAAATACTGTGAAATCTATATTATTCAAATTTAAAATTTTCCTTTTAGGATATCAAGTGAAAATTTCAACGTAAAGAAATCAATGTAACTGTTAAAGAAGATTTGCTCATCAAATACTGTACTAGAGGGAAGATAGAAAAAACACAAGGCATTACATTATGCGAACAAAGTGAAGTCAGAAGACATTCTAAATCGCAGACAGATAACAATGACATATTGTGATACTGTATAGGCTTTTGGGCTTATGCCGTGTCAATAAAATAAGGTGAAATTCTAAACGTTTCACAGGGAACTGTGCTCTGCGTCCTCAGAAGAAATCTCGACTGTCCACGAGAAAGGCTTCTTAAACAATGACACTTTAAATTTGGACGTTATAATAGAAGTGGAAACATGGTACGTTCATTCACCACCAGATGGCCCCCAGGACGTGGCAACACTAGCTTTCGAAGCGGAAGCTGACCGAACCATCACAATCAGTCTAAGCCATTCACAAAATGTGTTTGCATAACACGACATTGGCAGGTGTGTGGCATAGACACAAGTCTGGAATGAAACATCTGGTGACGAGGAACGTACGAATTTGGAAAACACCGAGACGAAATAACAATAGTGAAGGGACCAGGAAGGGAACTACTACGTAAATTCTTAATGGCTGGCAACCAGGTATTACTTAATTGATAGCCGGTGTCCCTGTTGAAATTGTTAGGATTTCTACGTATTTCCACAGCTTCCCATTAATCCTGGACCTGTAGTGTCTAGTGTGGGTAAGAGCTTGAGCATCTTGGAACCTGACATCATGATCCGACGATAGGGCGTGCTCAGCTATGGCCGATTTGTCTGGCTGGTTGAGACGAATATTACGTTTATGTTCTTTGATGCGGGTACCAATGGACCGGCATGTTTGGCCCATGTATACCTTACTGCAAGTACAGGGAATTTCATATACCCCAGGATGTAAAAATGGGGACAATTTGTTCTTGGTTTTACTCAGACTGTGAGCAATTTTTGTGACGGTGCCAAACACGGTTTTTATATTGTGTTTACGGAGGACCTTGGCAATTCGATCTGTGGTGTTGTGAATGTAAGGCAAGTAGGCAGTTCCCTTCACTTCTTCCTTCTGTAAGCTTTGCTTGGTCATTTCTCTGGAATGTAGGGCTCTACAAATCTGCAAATCACTGTAACCATTACCCGTGAACGCGACTCTGAGCGTGTCCACCTCCACCTGGATATGTGATGGCTCACAAATTCGTCTCACCCTCTTGGCGAGTGTCGTGAGAATGCCTTGTTTTTGTGCTGGATGGTGGTGAGAATCTGCATGAATATAGCGATTTATGTGGGTAGGCTTACGATAGATGGTATGTCCTAGGGAGCCGTCCGGTTTCTTTCTTACTAGAACATCCAAGACAGGAAGGCATCCGTCTGACTCAATCTCCATAGTGAATTTTATAGACGGATGTTGCTGATTTAGGTCGTTTAGGAATAGATCAAGTTTCTCAGGACCTTCTGTCCAAGCTATTTTACCACTGTATGACGTCCAGCTATTTCTTGTGGGGTGGGAATTTTTATGAACAGACGGGCGGAGTGGCTATGGGAAGCCCACTTTCGCCTGTAGTGGCTAATTTCTTTATGGAGCATTTTGAGGAAGAGGCTATTGGTTTGGTGCCCGTCAAGCCTATGATATGGTGGAGGTCTGTTGATGATGCATTTGTGGTCTGGACAGAAGGTCCTGAGAAACTTGATCTATTCCTAAACCACCTAAATCAGCAACATCCGTCAATAAAATTCACTATGGAGATGGAGTCGGACGGATTCCTTCCTTTCTTGGATGTTCTAGTAAGAAAGAAACCGGACGGCTCCCTAGCACATACCGTCTATCATAAGCCTACCCACACAAATCACTATCTTCATGCAGATTCTCACCACCCAGCACAAAAACAAGGCATTCTCACGACACTCGCCAAGAGGGCAAGACGAATTTGTGAGCCATCACATATCCAGGTGGAGATGGACACGCTCAAAGTCGCATTCAAGGGTAATGGTTACAGTGATTTGCAGATTCGTAGAGCCCTACATGCCAGAGAAACGACCAAGCAAAGCTCACAGAAGGAAGAAGTGAAGGGAACTGCCTACTTGCCTTACATTCACAACACCACAGATCGAATTGCCAAGGTCCTCCGCAAACACAGTATAAAAACCGTGTTTGGCACCGCCACTAAAACTGCTCACAGTCGGAGTAAAACCAAGGACAAATTGTCCCCATTTTTACATCCTGGGGTATACGAAATTCCCTGTACTTGCGGTAAGGTATACATGGGCCAAACATGCCGGTCCATTGGTACCCGTATCAAAGAACATAAACGTACTATTCGTCTCAACCAACCAGACAAATCGGCCATAGCTGAGCACGCCCTATCGTCGGATCATGATGTCAGGTTCCAAGATGCTCAAGCTCTTACCCACACTAGACACTACAGGTCCAGGATTATATGGGAACCTGTGCAAATACGTAGAAATCCTAACAATTTCAACAGGGACACTGGCTATCAATTAAGTAATACCTAATTGCCAGCCATTAAGAATTTACGTAGGTAGTTCCCTTCCCGGTCCCTTCACTATTGTTATTTCGTCTCGGTGTTTTCCAAATTTGTACGTTCCTCGTCGCCAGATGTTTCATTCCAGGCTTGTGTCTATGTGATACACCTGCCAATGTCATGTATTACGCAAACACGTTATGTGAACCACTTAGGCTGATTGTGATGGTTCGGTCAGCTTCCGCTTCGAATGCTAGCGTTGCTACGTCCTGGGGGCCATCTGGTGGCGAATGAACGTACCATGTTTCCACCTCTATTATAACGTCCAAATTTAAAGTGTCATTGTTTAAGAAGCCTTTCTCGTGGACAGTCGAGATTTCTTCTGAGGACGCAGAGCACAGTTCTCTGCGAAACATTAAGAATTTCACCTTATATTCTTGACAAGGCATAAGCCCAAAAGCCTATACAGTATCATGTCTTTAAGTACGGGCCGTGAAAGCACTAATGACAATGACATATTGTGTTCCAGATGGCACAGGTATCCTGAAGCAAGTCTGTAAAAGACCAAGTCATATTTGTGGGTGAACATACATGCCACAAGCAACAGAATTTCACAGATAATAATAGGCAGTATGTCAGGTACCATGTAAATTCTCTCCCATATGATGTCAGCCATTATTCTTGAAAAATAACCAGTAAAGAATAACAGAGTTCAGATTTAAATTTGAACCTCCTTGCAAGGACATTTAGTGAAACGTATCCAAATAATATGTAACCTATAAATACTACCTAGAATGTTTTCTTCAAGATTTTCCAAATCTAAATTCCAAAGACCAAGAAGTGATACATGTAAGTTGTACGAAGTCCAGAATAAAATGCGTGTTCCGAGGTCACCCAAGAATAAGGCAGCTAGAACTGCATCAGAGAAGAGCTGATGAAACATATTCAGACTTCAAAAGTGATGCAAACCTATCTCAAGAATTTGGAAGTGAGGTCAGTTGCACAAAATTTGATCTACAACAGGTCATATTTGCTCCAACAGTGACACATTCAGAAAGGTTTTATAAATGCCAGTTTAGCTGTTTCAGTTTTTTTTCATGCTTTTGATACTGAAATCATTTACATGTGTTTGTGGCACAAGGGCATTGCCAGAAGAGGTGGCAATGAAATTGCATCCTGACTCTTAAAAGTAATTAATATGGACTTAATTCATAAAAGGAAGGTGTGCTTCTGGAGTGACAACTCCATTGGGCAGAATGAGAACAGTGGCTAACAATGTGTGAGATAAAATAGAGTATAAATTCCTTGTAAACCAGACATAGTTTTATACAGTGTGATAAGAGATTTTGCTCTAACAGAGCAAAAGAAAGAGGTGCAGAAAGAGTCACATTTCTAAAGACCTGCAAAAAAGTTGTAAAATGTGCCAAGCTGAGCAATCCATTCATTGTCCTGGAAATGGAAGAAAGTGAATTTTTAACTTTCAACAGATAGCTGAAAATTTGATCAGCACGAAGAAATTAAATATCTCCTTTGGGTAAGTGGAAAGTCCAAGTCCCCTGGCACTATTTTTAATCAAGGATGCAATCAATGAAGGCAGAGAATGGAAACAGATCTCTGTCTTAAAAAAAGGGATAACTGTGGACGACCTATGAAAGGCTGAGCTTCAACTAAGCGGTTTAATAAAACAGCATAACTTCTGGAGTACAGAGTATTTTAAGGAAATCTATGTTTAGACTTGGTGTAGAAATTAGATTGATGAAGAACTTAACACATAATTAACTTGTTCTTCCCCAGAAATGCCTGTTAGTTTAGAAATAATAGCAGTTTACACATTCTTTATTATCATAATTAGACTTGGTGTAGAAATTAGATTGATGAAGAACTTAACACATAATTAACTTGTTCTTCCCCAGAAATGCCTGTTAGTTTAGAAATAATAGCAGTTTACACATTCTTTATTATCATAATACTGTCTTGTTACAGGAATGGTATGGACCAAAATGTGTGTTTGCTGTTACCACCTTTATGGAAAGATATTAACACTTGACTCCTTCCTAATTTTGTAACTTCAAGGTGTAATATGTAATTGAAAGATTGTACTTGAGGTGTTTAAGCTTCATAGGGATGTTTCATACATACTGTATAGACAACATTTCTTAAGCAAATAAAACTTTGAAATGAATGTTTATAACATGTTTATTTTATTATCTAAAAACTATATTGGCATTTAGTCCCTTAGTAAGGTTCAGTACTCAATTGTTGAGTTCTAATTTTACCGGTCAAACACAAAGTGCGTGATCAGAGATCTTTCACTGTATGATAATGGAGTGCCAAATGTTTTCTTTTTTTTGGCCCATGAAAGATCAAACTACCTCTGCCAGTTTGAACCTGCAATTAAGGGGAAGAACAGCAAGTAGATGGTTAGATCAGGAAAAGAGGATCACTGGCCTACCTCTTCAGATCATGTTAAGGAAAGCTGAAAACTGCTCTAGAGGGAGGCATCTCGTCAAGTAGTGTTTGTGTTTGTCTCAATTACAAACTCATTGTCACTTTTCTGTAACTTAGCAGAACCAAATTCCACATCAAGCAAATTACCATGGGACTCTGGAACTGAGAATGCTCTCACAAAGTGTACAAAAAGGTCACACTGAAAACATTTTTTTACTTTGAATGAAGTTTATAAATAAGTGCTGTCTCTTGTTGAAGAATGGAAAAGTTGAAGGAGTTGAAAAGTGGAAAGACAGAGCTGTGAAAAGATAAAGCTTAATAGATGGATTTTCAAACTGTTCCTTTGTATAATGTTACTAAGGAACTTAAAATCTTTAGGAAATACTTGGAAATCTGTGCCACATAATTTCTTACGTTATGAAGTAATGTTGCTCACGTGCATTGCAACGCTGCCTGTTGGCGTAACTATTTACTAAAGCCTCATCCAGTTGGTGGCACTCCAAGTTTTCTATATGCTATTTTTGTCTTGCCTATTGTTCTGTTTTGTTGCTGGGTTATGACATTTATTTGATGATGATTTGCACCCCCCCCCCCCCTCTCTCTCTCTCCCTCTTGTTTTATAAAGAATGACAGACTTTAGATGTCACTGATTGGAAGAATGGTTAACTGATGACTAAAAGCTTAATTCTTCAAGCTTGTGATTTCATGGTGGCATACTAAATAAGCACCCATTTATTCTAGTTATTCCTTATTTATTACAATCCGATTGATTGAATTTTTAAGGCTGTGATTTAATATTTACCTGATCTTAAATTCTGATGAAATAAATCTGTGATAATTTTGGAGTTCAGGATGATATGTTCTAACCCAGTTGGGAGTAATAAGAGATATTTTAAATGGTTTCATCGGTGATCTGTAATCAGAATTTCTTTGAGATACCTCAAATTAAGTTATTTTAATCAGCAGCTAATTTCAACATACAGGTTATCTCAGTTTAAGGTTATTATTCTACATATCAGCTACTTTTAAAATATTTTTCTTCATTTTACTTCATATTGGTGATCTGTAATTATGAATAGATTTATTAAATCCATTTAATTTTAATTGTGTGGCTCATTTCATAAAACATTGGCAGGAGAGCTGAAACATTTATTTAATATGAGTTCCTGGTCTTTGATATTAAATATTACTGGGGTGGGTTGCACTGTTTCCACATATAATTCTTGTCATTGGTAAGTATTATTTGTTTTGTGACAGTAATATTTGGGAGGAACACCAAATTCCATCCAACACCAACTCCATGATAGTTAAGACTACAAAGATCATCCATCACTTGTCTGTAACAAATATCTGCTACATTGTCGCAGTTACGGATAGTGGCCGCCAGGAGTGCCACCAACTGGATGAGGCTTTAGTAAATAGTTACGCCAACAGGCAGCGTTGCGATGCACATGAGCAACATTTCTTCACAACTTAAGAAATTATGCGACGAGATTTCCAAGTATTTTCTAAAGATTTTAAGTTCTTTAGTAACGTTACATTCTCCTCCCGCAAAACTCGAACGAGGGTGAGACTAAGGAAGTGACATGGTTTATCTCAATGTAGAGATGAGTAGTTTAAGTTTTCTAGTTAATGTTCCAAACAAAGTACCATAATAGGCATTTCTTTATTTGGAAAAATATGGATACTGAGATTAGGGAATGGGTAAAAATATATAAGCAGTGTGCCATTAGTAAACCTGCTGTCAACACTCGTATAGGCATGTTACCTTCATCTCATGCAACTCGGCCCATGGAGAGGCTTTTTATAGACCATGTGGGCCCATTACCTAGAACAGCCCGGGGGGAACAGTTTATGCTTGCCTGTGTTGACGGTTGTACCCGTTTTTCCTGGATCATCCCAACTCCTTCTACTAATGCTCTCACTACTATTGGTTGTTTGAACTCCATCTTTTCATCTTTTGGACCTTCCAAGTTCATTGTTTCTGACAATGTGAAATCTTTTACTTCTCATTTGTTTAGAAAGTTCTGTTTTGACCTTTCTATATCTCATGTTACCACCACACCATATTATCCCAAGCCTTCATTTAGTGAGAAGATCAACAGAAATCTAAAATCTGATCTAATTGCATTTCATATTGACAATCATGCCAAGTGGGATACTTCCCTCCACTGGTTGTAACAGGCATTTAACTATGCGGTACACGAATTGCATGTGCAAACTCCCATGGTACCCGATTCTCCTCTGTCTAACCTAATGAATATTGACTAGTTCCTCCCTGATAGCAAGAATCCTGATGAAATTCAGGAAATGTGGCGTAAGGCTATACAGATATTAAAAGTTTCTTACCAAAGAGTTGCTAAAAGATACAATAAAGGTCGGCAACATACCAAACTTGCTATCGGTGATGAATTTTTTGTAAGAACTTATCCACATAGCAAGGCCGTAAATAAATTTGCTTCTAAATCAGCCCCTCGTTTCAGCGATCCTTGCACTATCCTAGAATTTTTAACCCCTGTTACTCTGCTAGTTAGTGACACTAATACCAAACGTATTATGCGAGTTCACCTTAGCCAAATAAAATCTACTTGAAATTGTGTAGATAAAAAGGTTAAGATTATAGGTTCAAACTCCTTTTAACTGAATTGAATTAGCAGTCATATAATCTTGAATGACTTGATGCTTGTTATTAGTATTATAAAGAATTCATTGTTGTACTATTCCTTCAAGTTGTATGTGTAATCTATGTTAAAGGTAATAATACCTTAATTAGTAATATTGTGGATCCACAAGGTAATAATAAGTAACCTTCAATTGTTTGATGTCATTGTACTAATTGCTGATTAGCAATTTTATATTCAGATAACAGTCAGTTAAAAGAAATTGCTTATCTAAACTGGAATTAAGAAGACTAATTGACGTTGGTACTAAAGGATTTAGTCCGACAAGCAATTTAGGATATTTCCAAAGTTATTTTAGAACTTCCTAATCAGTTTAATGGTACTGTAAGCTCCTCCGGCCCTTCGCTGTTGCCTTCTGGTTACGTTGCAGCTATATGGACGTCGAATTAACATCATCTCTGCTGAAGAAACAATCGAAGATCTGGTGGTGCTATTGCTTGAACTCGTCATGAACTCCTGTGGTATATTGAAAGAATTAACATTTGATGATCGTACTGACCATATCTTCATCGCAAAACTGTGCCTCCTACCATACTGATATACCAGTTTGGAACTGGTGATGACTTAAAGTAAGACACATACTTCAGTATTATTTTTTGGTTGGTGACTGTTCTCTACTTATTATTGTGCTATTTTTTCAACCTTTTGTCTTGGAATTTTATCTTTCGCATCTCTTGATTGAAATAGCTTGCCTGTTATGGTACTATGTTTGGAACATTATCTAGACAACTTAAACTACTCATCTCTACATTGAGATAAACCATGCCAGTTCCCTTGTTCGAGTATTGCGGGAGGAAAATGTACCGTTACTAAGGAACTTAAAATCATTAGGAAATACTTGGAAATCTGTCACATAATTTCTTAAGTTACGAAGAAATCTTGTTCATGTGCATTGCAACGCTGCCTGTTGGCGTAACTATTTACTAAAGCCTCATCCAGTTGGTGGCACTCCTGGCGGCCACTATCCATAACTGCACTGCGACAATGTGGCAGATATTTGTTACTGACAAGTGATGGGTGATCTTTGTAGTCTTAAGTATCATGGAGTCGGCGTCGGATGGAATTTGGTATTCCTCCCAAAAAAAGGATGTCAAAAGAAGAGAATTATGATCCAGGATAAGGATCAGAATTGGTTTCAGGGTTGAGAAACCCTTCGTATTGTCGCTAGCTGCCGGAATTTCATTTTATAAATTTATTTCATTTAGGGCACAGTGTTTTATCTTATGCCCATGTAGTAGTGTAATTTCATTGTGCATTTTCGCTTAAATAAGTATGTATTAATTCCAGAATCTTAACTTGATACTCTAAGATTCAGATTGGCACTATTTAAATCAAAATTTCATGTTTGGTTGATTCCTGTGTCAATTTTATTGGCAGATGAATGATACTGCAGTTCATAAATTATTGAATTTGAGATCCTTAATAACTGCTAAAATTTAAACCTTTCACCTGTTAACGTAATTCCTGGTAAAATTTAGAAGCTGTAGTATTACTCTGTTTCTTGGTTAAAGTTTCTTCAAGGTCTACTGAAGATCTTTTAAATGTGAGGTTAGGCCTAAAAAATTATAATAATATATCATCACATTCTTTTTCTAATGTAAACAAAACATTGAAATTATTAACTGCCTTAAGCCTAGTTTTCTGTGCGCTATTTTTGCCTTGTTCTGTTTTGTTGCTGGGTTATGACATTTATTTGATGATGATTTGTTTTTGCCCCTCTCTCCTGTTTTATAAAGAATGACAGACTTCAGATGTCAATGATTGGAAGAATGGTTAACTGATGACTATAAGATTAATTCTTCAAGCTTGTCATTTCATGGTGGCATACTATATAGGCACCCATTTATTCTAGTTCATTCCTTATTTATTTCAATCTGATTGATTGAATTTTTGCAGCTGTGATTTAATATTTGCCTGATCTTCAATTCTAATCAAACCAATCTGTGATAAGTTTGGGGTTCCAGATGACATGTTCTAACCCAGTTGGGAGTAATAAGAGATATTTTAAATGGTTTCACTGGTGGTCTGTAATTAGAATTTCTTTGAGGTACCTCAAGTTAAGTTATTATTTTACAGCATTTGTCACATTAATTGTATTTTTAAAGTTAATGGATTGAATTATTATTGGCCCGTTTTTGTAATTATATGTGCAATGGCATATTTGTATTACGGTATTTGTCACATTAATTGTATTTTTAAAGTTAATGGATTGAATTATTATTGGTCCATTTTTGTAATTATATGTGCAATAGCATAAGCAGCTAATTTCAACATACAGGTTATCTCAGTTTAAGGGTATTATTCTAAAATATCAGCTACCTTTAAAATACTTTTTCTTCATTTTACTTCCTATTGCTGATCTGTAACTATGAATAGTTATTAAATCCATTTAATTTAACTGTGTGGCTCATTTCATAACACATTGGCAGGAGAGCTGAAACATTTATTTAATATTACAGTAGTATACTTATAAGTATACTTACCAATGACAATAATTATATGTAGAAATGGTGCAACCAACCCCAATAATATTTAAAATCAAAGGCCAGAAACTAATTATGTGACACAGATTTCCAAGTATTTTCTAAAGATTTTAAGTTCCTTAGCAACGTTACACTTAACTTTAGGAGATTTTGAGTTGACCTTGTCAGAACACGATTCACAGAAGAACATTTTTAAAGGGTTCCACTGTTCTAAGAACCTTGATACACACATTTACAAGAGCACTGCACCCCTTTTGAGCAGCTAAGTGCACAAGACGACAAGTGCAGCTTTGTATGCGAATATTTACAAATAAAAGAGCTCACACATGCAAAACCTATGCAGTTTTCCCATCGAATTCTCCTATTTTTCAGTTCATCATCCAAAACATTGAATATCCCTATGCTTGTATTGTCGTTGGATTCTGAATTGTAAGAATTATCGTTAAAATTTGCATAGTTTTCCAATCAAAAAGAGCCACAAGTAATGGGTAGAGCTTTTTGTCATTCATACCGTTACTGCCGTCTGTTGCCAGGGCATAAGAACTTGCTTCATCGTTTATTTCAAACCTTTTGCATTTTGCAACACACGCTTAACATCTCCTAGAAGAGCAATATATACAAATTCGGCAATTAAAACCACAATACATACTCCTTAATCATTCACACACGCAGTATTCACAATGAAACGGAGCTTGCTGCCACTTTGCCACCAAAACGAGAACAAAAGAACTCAAATACTTGTATGGAAGACATTATATGATGAACAAAGATATAGCACTTCATAGGTGGTTATTTTTTCGGGTACTGGAAGCACACACTGTATTTGGCACATGAAAACTGGAAACATTCTTAAATGAGGAACAGGAAAGGGCAGAGATATAAATGATTACCGAGAAATCTGAAAAGAAATATTCTGAGAATACAAGTTGTAGTGGCATTCCTTGTGTATCTTTTTCAACACTTCATACACTTACATCTAAAAATCAACAAAAAATCTGGTGTGTCATTTGTAAAGCCATAATTATGATGGGAAATTTGTAATTATTATGACTGAATTGTAATGGTTGGCATCTCTGACGGTCAGTACAGGTTAGCAGATTAGAACATCCTTCATCACGAGGTAGGAGTCTGACCAGATCAACATGGATGTGAGCAAATCTTATCATCTGGCTTCAGAAACATGTAGAGTGGAGAATTTTCATGTCTGTGGAACTTCAACCGTTGGCAATTGTTACACTGTCGCACCCATTCCTCGATGTCACTTTGCAACTGGGGCTACACAAAACGCTGGATTATAAGACGGGAATTAGCTTGGCATTCTGGGTGAGAAATGGGAGTGGAACTGGTGGAAGATTGTAGCTCAAAGAGTCCATGGAACATACGGTTGAATGGTACCTGTGGAAATGTCAGAGTACATCTCTGTGCCCTCAAGTGTAAACTTCGTAAGTTGAAAAGTAGATGAGTCACTAGTCAAGAGTACAGTGAGTTGCTCATTGGTGTCATGTGTGGCGGAAATATCCGCAGGAGAAACTGTGCGTTCTACAATTGTCTCAACCCTGGAGAGTGCATCGACTGGACTATTGTTCATCACTTTAACGAAGCAAATATTGGTGGAGAACTGGTTAATATAAGAGAGCTGACGGCTTTGCAACGTGTAAGACTGTCATGGAATTTAGTGAAGGCGTAAATGAGATGGCAATAATCCATATAAATTTTGAAATTTTTACCATCCAGTATGTAGGAGAAGTGATGGATAGTGGAAAGTACAGCTAGCAGTTCTCAGTCATAGGTAGAATTTTCTTTTCTGTCGGAGTGAGTTTCTTAGAGAAGAAAGCCAATGGACAGGTTATGCCATCATAAGTTTGATTGATGGCTCCTCCGATAGATATAATAGATATTATGCTAAGCTCAGCCTTGGGTGATAGGAAAGAAAGCACTACATGGTTTGCTAGAGTATCTTTGCACTTCTCAAATACTAAGTCCAATTCAGGCGTCCAACTCAATAGATGAATTTTCATTTTTCTTGAATTTAGAACAGATGTGAAGTGGTGCCTGAATTTCAGAGAAATGAGGATAGAAGCTGTGATCATTCCCAGAAACTCTTCAGTTGTGATATTGACTGTGGTTTGGGATATGCAGAGAGTGTCCTTATCTTTTCAGGATCCGGTGACAGACCTTGAGGAGTAATTTGACACCCCAAAAATTCAGCATAATTCTGGGCATGCACACACAAATTTAGCCACATTCAGTGTGAGCTTATGCTGGTGGAGATGTGACAAGTTGATGTCAAGATGTTAGAAGTACTCTTTGTAAGAAGATAAAAAGATCAAAGTGTCATCTATATAGGCAAAGACAAAAGGAAGTCTCGAGTGATGGAATCAATATAGTGCTGGAAGGTCTGACTGGCATTGCAGAATCCAAAGTGCATTCTGACTAATTCAAACAGTCCAAAGGGCGTTGATAATGCTGTTCTGGCTACGTGCTCAGGATAAACTGGTACTTGGGAGTATGCCTTGTTGAGATCCACAGTAAAGAATACCGTACAACCATGAAGGGCTAGGGTGCAATCTTTAATGTTAGGGACAGGTTATCTGTCCGGAATGGTTTGAGCATTCAGTTTCCGGTAGTCACCACATGGTCACCAGTCCCTTGATTTCCTTTGGACGAGGTGGAGCAGGCTGGACCAAGGGCTCTGTGATGGCCTACATATGCCTTGTTCCATCATGAGCTGAAATTTGTCCTTCACTGTCTTGAGCTTGTCTGGTGGAAGACATCTAGACCTTGCATGGCGTGGAGGACCAGTAGTCTCAATATAGTGATATACATTACATTCACCTGATGATTGGTAAACAGTGAGGTTACTGTGGAAGACGTCATGTTTACGAATGAGTTTAGCGTTCTGTGGCAGGAGATTATCATTAACGGCTGTGATACATGGTGATGGATGGAGCATCAGTTGGGCTGAGGTGGAAAGAGAAGTAAAGGGATCAATAATTTGCTTCCTGGAAAGGTCTACTATCAAAATGAAGTGATAAGAAGAAATCAGCTCCTATTATAGGGCAGTGACATCTGCTATTGCAAAAGGAAATGGTCACTTAAGGTTGAGGTTGACGTTCAACAATCGTTGTCCATAGGTTTTTATGCAGGTGTTTGCTGCATACAAGGTTATGGCAGAATTGTTTTGGCTACCATGTGGTGAAGGGAGGATAAGAAAGAAAGCTGTTCCTGAGTCGATTAAGAATGATCTACCAGTCTTGAAATCATTAAGAGTTAGATAGCAGGCTTCTCCAAATTGTCAACTGCTGCTGTGTTGAGGGGGCTTAGGAGTTTTCTGACTAACAGTTGTTGAAAGAGCAGGGTTGAATGCATTTATTAGCCCTTTCTTTGAATCTTCTGTGATAGTAACAGGTGACGTAACTTGGACTATAATCTCGTGTGTTGGTTCTAGAGTGTGATTGAGAATGTTCTCTTGGTTGCCAGGATTGATATTTGGGCATATGAGCACAAAGTTGTGCTACCTTAGTGCTTACATCCTGATGTTAGTGAGGTTAGAAATATCATCACCAACATGGGCTTGTGTTATATGAGCAACTAGAGGTACCTGAACTGACTGAATTTTATCGGCCATATCAGCAAGATTTGACCGATCAAAAGTCTCTCTCACTTGCAGGATCTGTTGGATGTTGGAAGGGAGCTTTTTTAGCCACAACACATGAATGATGTTGGGTGGAATGGTGGTACCAGCCAGTCACAGAATTTCCCGGAGAAGCTGGGATGGGGTGCGATCCCCGAGTGCCTAATCATTTCTTAAGTTTCTGTTCTGCAGATTCACTAAATCTCTTGGTAAGAGCTGGCTTCAAATTGTCATAAGTACGCAACTGCACCTCGCACAGAACACCAGAAATTTCACTCAAATATTCCGGCTCAATCACAACAATTAAATGGGCTAACTTTGTCTGCGGAGATGTTATTCTAGCCAACTCCAACTGTGCTTCAATATGAATAAATCCCATTTCAGGATCCACTTTCCAGAATCTTGGATGTTTCACACTTACGTGACTGGAATGTGCACTTGGCGGTAAGATTTCCATACCAGCGGCGTTAAGTGTAATGAATACTGTATTTTCATTCATCACTTCGGGGTTGCCAGATATGGTTAATAGATACATGGAGGAATAAATGTCACCACTAACCAAAATATAAGATTTAATTACTTAACACTCTTATGCTGGAGCAAAAAATCAGTGGGATATCAAGATGTAAGATACATAACATTATAGAGAGATTACACAGAGGAAGCTCTATAAAATAAATTCACATGGTCACTCCACTCCAGAAAAGGTCACTATATTACCTTCACAGACAATTCTTGATTCAACAGCCAAAATCTGCCAGTTAATTTGAGATGATGAATAACACTTGAAAATGATAAAAACCTCACCTTTAGGCATCTCTGTTGGGTCCAGGGATAATTTGTGACCCGTAAGAGCTTGAAGCATTAACTGGTAACACTGAGACCAGTTAGGCTGCGGATTCTGTGGTGAAACATATCGTGTAGCAGCCAGTCGCCGGCAGAAAGAAGCTTTCCGATGGAAACCTATTTGATCGTATAACTCTGCCAAGCTTGTAAACCTCTGTATCTGAGAATTAATAGAAAAAGAAAAGACAACAACATTAAAATGACTTCAACTGATAAGATTACAAATGCATTGTTATAATGCATAAGCAGAATAGCTCATTTTATAAAGCTATGATAAACTTTAAAATTAAAAATGTGTAAGACCAGACCTTCCCAAGTGCAGTTTTATTACAAGGCTGTCAAACTTATATTTATATGGGTTAATAAGGAAACAATTGTCACTGCTCCATGAGCAGTTACAATAAGTCACTAGTCATCACTGAAATTCTGTCACTAAATTACTAAGAAAGACTCAATATCTAGCGACTAGTCTCTAGAATCGACCAAAGAGAATGGAACTGACTAGACTGATGTGAACGAACATGAACATAGCACGCAAGAACATTATACTAACTCTCAGAGCATACATTAATGAGAAATACAATTTTCAGTGCCAGTCTGAAAACATGTTAGTCAACTGAACATCAAGGAGTCTTTCAACTGATAACAGGAAAGTTTTTCCAAAATCATGCTTCATCTTAAAAGTGGACATCTTAGATCTCATGCTAGCATGAGTTTGAAATAAATGAATAATTACGAATCCCTAGTTATAACCTTGTTGCCAGCATTGATTATCCTCAGTAGGAACTGACACATTTTTACAAAGAAATTTATGTCTTGGCTTTTGCCATGGAAAATTTGATTAGGATAACATGATTGTGGAATTCATGTAGAAGTTTCCATCTTTTGAATCTCCTGATATCAGCATCTAGAATCAGCTCCATTTGGAACTGTGAAATACAATAATACCTGAAAGTAGTTCAATGTTCAATTAGACAAGATGCTGACACTTCAAAAACTTCTTGGAAATACAGCTTCAAAAGTAATCCTTTGAGTAATCCTGGCTAAGAAGCTTGCAAATACAGTACTGCATGAGAAGCAGTTACATCTAAACTCCAATGACATATTATCACTCTAGTTTACCGTATTCACCCGTGTAATTCTTGAGAAAAGTAATCCAATGGATCGGAAGCCCCAGGATGGTGCATCAACATGACACTGTATCCTTACAGATGCAATCGTTCCAATCGAGGAGTTGTAACCCTGTTGTGGGAAAGTATTCCCAGTGAGGGTTTATGATCAGTGACCACTGTGAAGCGAGATCTGAATAGATACAATAGAAAATGTTCTACTGTCCAACAAATTGCCAATAGCTCTCACTCAATCTGGGAATATTTCTTCTCTATATTGGTTAATGCTCGGCTTATATATGCCACCATGCCAACTAGCTGAGCCAAAATAGCCCCAAAGCCCTCTGGGCCTGCATATACTATGACCTCAGTCTCATGATTAGGCTCAAAAATATTGGTTGTTAAAGTTTTTACTCAGTTTTTCCCTCAAACTTGCAAAAATAAATTGTTCTTGTCAATCCACTTCCAAGGGACATATCTTTTTAAATATTAAATTACATAGGAGTATCGTAATACTAGAGAGATTCAGGAGCAACCTCGCACAGTATGGAACCATTCTCAATGAGCTGCAAACTTCTAGCATTGGCAAGGGCGCCACTAGGTCAACAATGGCTTCCAACTTCTGAGGGTCTGCACATACACCTTCTTTTGAAAATTCGTAACCAAGGAAAAGCACAGGCTTTCTGCTGAAAATCACATTTTTCATTGTTCACCATCAACCCCACATCTGACAATTTCTTCAGTGCTGCCAACAATGCACAGTCATGCTCCATTTGTGTTTTTCTGAACACAAGTACATAAACACAGATACTGTAAGTCTTATGGCAACGATGGGATAGGAGTGGAAAGGAAGCAGCCGTGGCCTTAATTAAGGTACGGCCCCAGCATTTTCATGATGTGAAAATGGGAAATCACGGAAAGCCATCTTCAGGGCTGCCGAAAGTGGGGTTCGAACCCACTATCTCCCAAATGCAAGCTGACAGCTATGTGATCCAAACCACGCAGCTACTCGCTTAGTCATCACTAATGTTAAGCGCATTTGCAATTCCACTGATGATCTCTCTTACCTTGCTCTGGAACTTCTCTAGGGCTGAACATATCCCAAAAATGAAACGCTTATAGCAGAATAGACCCAGATGTGTATAGAAGTCTCGTCCAACTCGAACTGGTGAAATCCTTCAGTCAAGACAAGCTTGGAGATAAAAACCGACCCATTACCAGCATTTATTTCATCAATTTTTGGAAGCTGATGTCGTTCACAAAGAACTACTGGTGACACCAATGACAATGGTCCCACAACCGGCTCAATTATATCATCATCCTGAAGGCGTTTAGTTCTCCTTCAAGTTTTTCTCTCAAATGCAATGGAACCCTGTTAAGCATTTGTGTGACTGTGGGCGCACTGAGGTCAATGTACAGTCTGATTTGCCCCCATTGTATTTGCTGGTTCCTTCAAATATATTTGGAAAATGTTTAATAATAATATCCTTGGTGAATGACGATTGTGAAGTAGCCTTACGGGAAAGGTCTAAAGCGTGGAATAAATGGTGTACTAATCACAAGAATTTCGAAGACTTCAAAGAACACTGAAACACACAGCAAACATTCTTCAGAATACGAAAAGAAAGTACGAGAAAGAACAGCTGCACAACATAGAAGAAGATTTCAAGAGAAACAACACAAGAGATTTCTATAGAAGGTTTAAAAACAAAATCAAAAAATTCTCCCCTGGTAATCTATGTTTTAAAAGTGAACAAGGGAAACTCATTATTGGTGACAAGAAGAATTGTGAGTATCTGGCCAACTATTTCCAGAATCTTCTGAACTGTGAACCTCCTGAAGATGGATTGCTGTTTGGAGAGCCTCAATTCAAGTTGAAGGATTCATTACCACCAAATAAGGAAGAAATTAGGGACATCATTAAGCAACTAAAAAACAAAAAAGCTCCTGGGAAAGATTCAATTACAGCAGAGTTATTCAAATTTGTTGGTGAAAATATAGTGGAAAAACTAGAGGAATTATTTGCTTTTATTTGGGAAAAAGAAGAAATACCAAGTGATTGGAAAAATGCACTCATTCATCCTTTACACAAAAAAGAGGACCAAACTAACGTCAACAACTACAGAGGTATCTCTCTTCTTCCTATAGTATACAAAATTCTATCCAAAGCATTGCAGCGGAGGCTTGAAACACATCTAGATAAACAAATTGGTGAATACCAGGCAGGGTTCAGGAAAGGGCGTTCATGTGCTGAGCAGATTTATATTCTAAAATCACTTATAAAAATAAGATCAATGAGAAATCATAACCTTCGTTGATTTCAAAAAGGCATATGATTCCATAGATCGTGGAGTGCTCATGAACATTCTGCAGGAGTTTGGAGTGGATGAGAAATCTCTGGCCATAATTCGGCAATCTCTTACAAACACCTTTTCTCAAGTCAAATTTATGGGCGAACTCTCAAATCCATTTGAGATAAAAACGGATTTGAGTCAAGGAGACAGCCTTTCTCCACTACTCTTTAATTGTATTTTAGAAAAAGTTATTAGGGAATGGAGGCTGAGAATGACTGAAAAGGGAATGAAGAATGGGGTAAAGATAGGTTGTGGAAAAAATGCGATGATGTTGGATTGCCTTGCCTTCGCAGACGATGTCGTTCTTATTACAGACAACCGTCAAACAGCCAAGAAACAAGTCAAAGAACTACAAAATGTTGCAGTCAAAACAGGGTTAAGAATCTCTTTCGAAAAAACAGCATTCATGGATTCTATAAAAAAAGGCGACACGGACAGACTTGTTACATTGTATGGGGATATCCAGCGTGTGAAAAATTTAAATACCTGGGAGAAATACTCACCCACAATGGAGATGAAAAGGAGGGATGAAAGGAGAGGGTGAGAAGGATGGAGTTGGCATTCAGACTATGTCATGACACCTATAAGTCCAAGTCTCTCTCAATTCAGGCCAAGTTAAAACATTACTACACAGTGGTTAGAACAGAGTGCCTTTATGGAGCAGAAACCTTGACGAGGATGGCTAACCCACTCCTTGAAAAAAGAGAAAGAGGATTCTTGCGAAAAATCTTAGGCCCTAGAAAGTCAATGAGTGACCCAAACACATTCCGGTTAAGATCGAATTTGGAGCTCGAAAGAATCACGACTGTGATGAGAAAAAGGAGACTGACATTTTATGGACATATCAAAAGAATGAGCCAACAGGATACTTCTTCTGCAGGAAAGGTGGAAAAAACAACCGGGATGGCTTACACAGGTGCACAATGACTTGGCAAAAATAGGTATCAAGGAGGAGGATATAAAAGAAAGGACATCATTTAAGAAGAAGGTTGCGGGATTGAGGGATGCGTCTGAAGAGCAACATGCAAAGCCACGGAACATCTTGGTGGAAGAATGAGCAAGAAGAAGTCAAAGACTCAAGAATCTTTGGCGAGAGTGTAAAGAGAAGGGTATCAGTCTGCGTGACAGGAGGAAGATTGTGTAAACGTGGCCCACAGGTGGCCGTATTGATAAATAATAATAATAAATATCCTGTGAAACTGTGTATAACATCTTAACAAGTTGGAAGATTCTGGGCAGTCTCGTATCCCAAGAGAGAATCTCCTTGTCCCTTAATAACATATAATGTAGCTTTGTGTATGTCAGAGTTATACAGTATGTCAGTGGAGCGGAAAGCTTTCCTAGGACTTTCAAGCCTTCTCTGGCTTGATATAGAAATAATTGCTTCTTAGCTGCTTTTAGTTCAACCAAGCTGCTCATACCACTGAACGTCTTTGAGTTGACAATATCTATTGGGCAGCCTGTGTCTACTTGTGACATGCCTGACTCCATCGACAAGAAATCCTGCTATGCTGATGACTTAGCTATCGCTGTCCAAACTGTCATATTAGAAGAAGAGGGGAGCATTCTCTCCAATGACTTGGAAACCTTCAACGCATACTACATGAAGTGGAAACTTTGCCCAAATCAGGCCAAGACAGAAGTATGCCCATACCCTCTGTGTAACAAAATAGCTCACCAAAAGCTCAACGTTGAGTTCTTCCATTAAAGAGTTGAACATAATTTCAACCCTAAGTACCTTAGCAACACCATTCTTTAAAATTCAAAACACCTTGACAACACAAGTCAGAAACTCAAGTCACAGAACAACAACATGAACAAACTAGCCAGGTTTACCTAGGGAACTGATGCATTCTCACTACGCACTACCGCCAGCAGCGTCGTTTATCTAGTAGCTGAATACTGTGCTCTGGTGTGGCAACGTATCGCTCGTACAAATAAGATCGACATCCATCTGAATTAATGTATGAGAATCATAACAGGTACACTAAAATCCCATGGTTGTATACTATCAGTAACATACCATTTCCAGAAATGAGACAACAGGGAGCAACTATAAATGAATGGAGAAATTCTAATTATCCACAGGATCTATCAATCCATGAGGTCCTTAATGACCTACCCTCTTCTGGTCTTAAATTGAGGAACCCAATATGGCATGACACAAGTGGCTTCAATATCCAGAAAAAAATGGCATCAAAGCTGGAAATCTGCACCTGTGAAACACCAAAGCATCCATGACCCCACAACTGGACTCCCAGGATTTCAACTGAAGAGACAACAATGGATTAAACTCAACCATTTGAGAACAGGCCACACTAGATGCAATGCCATGCTACATAAGTGGAGTCTTCGAGTATCCCCTGCCTGTGACTGCGGAGCCCCTTCCCAGTCACTGGAGCACGTTGAGGAGTGCCCTCTGAGGAAGCATGATGAACCAGCCGAAGATGTCATTTCCCTTCTTAGACTGACAACAACAACAACTGGAGATCGATTTATAAATGTGAATGCACGTAGCCAACCCTTTGTTCACTTTCCTCTTTTTTTCCAGCATTAGGCTTTGCCAGTTGGAAACTACTATGGCATTCCTGTTCCAAATGGTTATTCTTTCTGCATAAATTGCATCAGTGTCCTTTAGCTGGACAGGGCCTGTTTGTAGGTTGTGGCAAATCCTCACCATAAACTCGCTCACGTAGTTTTACTCATCTATTTTTTTCTCTCTCTTATTGACAGGCTGAGCATCTTTATTTGTTAAACCCTGTGATTGAGTGGTAAGTGCCTCTTCATTACAACCAAAATTCAGAGCCTCGACAAATTTTACATCCAATTGCGAAATGATACGTTTCCGGAATTTCTTAGATATGGTACCCACCAGTAGCTACATTGTAAGTTTAAAATCTAGCCTGTCCCCAAATGCACAGGTGCTGGCCAGACTTTGAAATGAAGCTTCAATTCCAATATACTGGTAGATTCAGACTATGACTGTGTTGCTTTACAAAATCTGTAAACCTTGTAAAATATATTTTTCTTGGTCTCAAAGTGAACTTTAAGAGCAGCAGGTGGTAAAGTATACAATGTTCCGACATTTGGTAAGTTATAATATTAATATAAATGGTCCGTTATTGGACATTATAAATTTACTCATTTGGGACAAGTTTTTCAGACTCCCTATGGGAATAAACATCTATACCATCTGGTAAGTTGTCAAAAACCTCTGCTACCGCTTCTCCAGTGATGCTTATTAATAAAGCCTTCTTCTTGATATAATTTGTGATATTGTTCACTACAAGATATGTATCAAATGTTTTAATCCATCATTCCCAACAATGTCTAACCGATGATGGTTCTGAATGCGCGTCAAAAATGGGAGGTTTGTTTGTATCCATCTCAGTGTTGAAATTAATTATAACTTTACCTTATGACTGACTGCTGTGGATCCATATCAATGCTTTTTCTTTACCAATATAGTGTAGTTATTTTCAGGATTCAACTGAATATTACTTTATGACATATTACTTCATTACTCAGAAAATGAAATGCAATACTCTAATTCATAATGTACCTCTACAGAGCTCCCATATCCAAAAATAAAGATATGTGAGTTGATCCAAAGAAGAATAGAAATTTAAATGATACCTGCCAAATTACCAGGTTTTGCTATCATAAATAATCATGTCTGTCACTGCATTGCTGTTCTTAAATCCATACTGTCCTTTCTCAGTAACAAATGCTCAGGAATTTATCATGCAGTAACCTAAGTTCCATTATCATCATCTTTAATCATCACTGAGCAATTTGTGCAATAAATGCATACTAAAAATGTTGTAGAGAGTAAACAGGCCTATTAATTAACATAGTAACATTATGATAATTACATCCTATTATATCATGATAAACAGATGTTTACAGCTGTGATGATAAATCCGGGCTGGTGAAAAAAATTATTTTAACTGTTTTGCATACTGGAAAACTGGAATTCTACCTGGTATTTTGACACAGAAATTATACTTTTTAAAATATTATTCAATTGTATTAAATAAACACAGACTTTACAAAAACTGTTGGTTTTTAATTGTGTTGCAAAGTTCTTATTCAACAAGACTTACCTTCTCCTGTTCACTGAGGGGCAAGTTGATGAAGATGACATTTTGCAAAAATGATGCTGCCTGTAAAGTACATCCTTGTTCCACAGCAATTCTAGCTGCCTTGAAACTAGCTTCAGTCTCAATTATGCCAGCATTCTGATACTGGAATATAAAAAATTAATTATTTCTTCACATCCTCAAAATTACTTTAGGGTAAATAGATTAAAAATAGTCTGTGCCTTAAACTACAATAGAACATCCTTCATTCAGAGAAAATGGAAATGAGTGACTCGGATG
Source organism: Anabrus simplex (assembly GCF_040414725.1). Classification (NCBI taxonomy): domain Eukaryota; kingdom Metazoa; phylum Arthropoda; class Insecta; order Orthoptera; family Tettigoniidae; genus Anabrus; species Anabrus simplex. Next base: position 1,060,277,236 of record NC_090265.1, read on the forward strand.
AAAAGGAAAACACGGAACCCTAGTTAAGTTAATACAGTCACGTTCACTAACTCAAAAGGATGTGGGTTCCAATCGCCATTAGGAAGCCAAGAATGTAAATCCACTTCTGGTCAGCCACATGGCCTTGGGGTTCACTCAGCTCATACAAGAAATTAGTCCCAGAGCAAAAAGGCAGCCATGCATAACCAGGCCTTCTATCCCTTTGTTGAGGTTATATATCATGGAAACCTTCACCTTCCATTAACAAAAATTCAGGAGTTATAAATTTAAAAAAGAATAAGTTACAAAGTAACAAAGTAGAGCAAATCATAGACAGTTGTTAGATGTAACAGCCTTGCCAGAAGTAGCCGATGATGGATACCATAGAGTAGCAGTAGCAAAAATGAAAGTAGGAAAAATAGTGAAAATGAAAGAAATAAGAAGCAGAATAGGACTTGTTCAAGAAGGCATTTGTAAGCTGTGTAGAGTGTGCTTGTGGCAGAATAGCTGAAAGAGTCTAATGAGACCCTATGGTGGAATGACAGGGCAAACAAAAGCAGTAAAAAGAAGAAAGCATGGCAAGTATGGAATAGGGATAAAATGGAAGGAAGTGTCAGGAAATGAAAGGAAGGTGCAAGTAAGAAAGAAAAGACGCAAAGGATTTACACGAGTGTTGGAAGAGGATGTGTATAGAGTAAAAGGATGCTATATGGACATGTAAGAAGGAAGAGAAAAGAAAGTCTACACAAAGTAGGTCATAGGGAAAAAAGGACAGATAATAACACAACCAGAGAAGATAAGGGAACAATGGAAGGATTACTTCGATGAACTCCTGAATGCGAGAAGGTTTGATCGACAAGATGATAGAGGTAGAGTGTGAGGAGACAGAATGAGAGTGTGAGATCACAATGGACGAGGTGGAAATTGCTCTAAACGAATGAAAGCGGGAAAAGCAGTGGGATTAGGCGAATTGTGTGTAGAAAAATTATAAAAGTAGCAGGAATTGTTGGTTTGCAATGGCTGTATAGGCTATTTAGATCAATTTGGAAAGAAAAATCAGTAAAAAATGACTTGAGTAAAATACTGTAGTAATAACTATATTTAAGAAGGGGGACAAGAAGATATGTGACAATTATTGAGGCATCACACTCCTATCTCAGGTAGCAAAATATATTAGACAGGGTACTAGAAAAGAGAAAGAGAAAAAAGGTGGAAGGATAATTACAAAAAGACCGACCAACCGACTGACTTTTACTTAGACTGAAAGTAATTACATTATTTCAGTCGATTTCTATTAGAACCGAAGTTACATGGAATGTGAGATTTCAAAATTTTAACCAAACATTTTGAAACACTACTGTGTTAGGTATCGCCTTTACATTCATTCAACAATTGTATGTCCAACCCTTGTCCCATTTCTCTACGGAGTCGAGTATGAAGTGAGACGAATCTTCATAGTAAATTTTACGACCGTATGCCCTACCTGACATCAACCTCATCAAATGAGATGAAAAATGAATGATGTGACATGATAGTAGGAAGGGAGACAGTGAAACCCGGTGCCAGCACAAAGCCTACACCTGTCGAATAGCACCAAGGGTTCTGCTGAAGGCTTAAAGTCCCCATCCGATGGATGAATCACCATCAACATCATCCTATGCCTTCACTCCCTATGAACACTGTCGAGAGGTATGGAATTGAATCCAGACTTTTAGCACTCAATCTAGTGATTAGAAATTATATAACACCACTTCTCCTACGCTACCGACCAACATTCTGATGATGAAATTTTTTTCGACCAACAGGACTCGAACTGGCTAACCATGGTGTCAGACCATATAGACTTGATGACACCTTAATGATCATGGCCACGGGACGGACTATACATTCATTCAACAATTATGTGCCAGAAACATTTAGTGCCAAAAGCATGCACGCTGTGTTGCCATACATGTGGTCGACTTCGTACCGGATTACAATTTGTTTTCCTTGTGAAATATTTAGGATAGTATGGAAAAATATTTTTTATTATAATATTTTGTGAGCATAAAATTCTGGAAATATACATTTCTTGTATTTAAGTCATGTTTAATAAGGCCAAATCAGTAAAAGACACTACATTTTAATTTCACTTTTTTACTTTTTAGCTACTTGGACTGCTGCATCAATAAGATTACACAACATGCTTGGTACTTCCATGTCAAATGTTAAGACAAAGTCATGTCAGTTAGCCAACAGGTGGCAGCAGCGGCTCAAAGACAGCTGGAAAATAATAAACATGTCTACATGGGCAGTTGACTCTTAAACAGTTTGACAGTAAATATAGTTTTTAAAATTACATTACTATCCAACTTACCTTGCTATAGTGTATAATGGCTTCCCTAAACCGCCTTAAAATATCTTCAGGAGAAAGAACATTTTGAATTTCTTGTTGAATTTCTGATGGGGCTATGCCATTTGGTAGTGAATTGGTAGAAATTGAATTTGCCCTGGAAAACAAAATTCTCTTCATTCTTAACATGATACAGAGATAAGTAAATATTAAGAAATAAACATACTATTCTGAATTTTGCTGTACCTCTGTTTTCCTGGACTTCCTTCTTGTAAAGAAGCATTACGTTGGAGTGGAAAGCTACGGCTAAGATTAGGATATAATACAATAACAGATGCAGCACACAACCCCTCAAAGGCACCTCCTAGCCAAAGCCAGTCATTTACACCCTTCAGGATATCAGTAGCAGAAAGATAGTAATTGAGTGCTTCACCTGGTAGACCTGCTTGTAAGGATAAATCTCCGAGGTGCTTGGTCATGCGTCCTACACAACGTTTGCGGTTTGTTCGAGACTCCAGATCTAGTCCAACAAAGTCCTTTTTCTCAAATGGAGCTTGCAACAAACTCACACGGTCTATTTTTTCTCTGCTACGTTCAAGTCTTTTCGATTCAAGAACCCAAAACATAGCGCGCAAGAAACCAGATATCTGTGTCTCAAGGCCAGCACAAGAATCTGCATCTTGGTAGAACAAAGCTTGAGTCTTGAAGTTAGAAGGGGTGGTGAATGTTGGTATATCCGAGTTGCCTTCACCAGGAGGTGGATATCCCAACAGGATACACCGAGAGTCAAAGAGAGTCGAAGAATATTTCACTTTCAGTGATTCATGCAATCGACACAGCTCATTCAATTCTTGCTGAGAGTCGTATTTTCCTTAAAATATAAGAAAAAATTAGTCACGTTAGAAAGTAATGTTTAAATATGAATAGTGTACTAATGATGGATAATTCTCTTCAGAAATCAACACTAGACCTATCTTACCAACTGTAATAAGTCCAAGCAACCGACGATGTGTCTGGTAGTCCCCCCAATCATTGTTTTCAACGGGATAATCTTTGATGTACCGAGCAAAAATTTCATGATTTATTCCTGACTTATCTTCCACCTTTTCATGGTTCACTCGAGATATCCGATCAAAGACACGGCTGAAGTTTTTCTGCTTCAACTGACTGCCTGCAAAAGGAAAACACTTTTAAGGAAAAACAACACTATCATAAATTAAAACACTTCAACATAAATGATTTAATTTATAGAATTATAATTTAGAGTACCAGTAATAATATTCTGACCATTGATAACCATGAAATAACCCAGAAAAATATCTGTACATACTGTGACCAGTATGATCTACATAAAAAGAAACAGGTGTAAAAATTAGCTGAGAGACAGTAATTTGATTTTCCTTTCTTTCATGAAATAGAAAAGGCAATAAACACTCTCTCTCTTGATCCTCCAGGATCAAGTCCATTAATCTAATAGGTAACCTATCCTCCTCCATTCAGCTTACAAGACCCTACCACCAAATACACTATAGAGAATACATGACACTTTGCAAGATATTGCAAGACATTGATTGCCAGCGCACCTAGTGGGACAACCTTAAAACTGAGTGTAGTAGTAATACGATCAGCTTATGCAGTGTGAAATGTTGATCTTGGATTTGCGTTAAGAAGAAGATTTTCGTGAAAATTTAATTTATCCGGTGACAAAAGTTTTTGGAATTACAATCATACAAGCACTGAACCATGCATGTTTGGTAAGGTTTGTGCTATTTTTTGGCTGCAATAATGTTGAACTTCTTCAGTTATCGAAATCTTTCTTCCGCTTTCCTCGAAACGAAACATTGTAAGTACATTCAATTATTGTATAATATTAGTGTACACTTCACATTAGGTTTAACATTTAGTTGTCAGCAAGTATTCTTATCTTAGATTAATTACATGAAGAAAACAAACAAAATACAATTTTTTTTTTTTTTTTTTTTTTTTTTTTTTAATATTCCACCTACTCAATACTAAAAATCATGTGATGTTTTTACAAAAACATTACAATGACATTAAAAGGTACTAGTTTCGGTCCACTGTGGACCATCATCAGCCTAGCCAAATTACAACAGTAAAAGACATAGTGATAAAAATAGTATGGAGAAATGAGAGGATCTAAAAGGATGGGATGGTGGTGGAATGACAGATAAAAGTGAAAAAACCGTATTTGCGAATAATGATAAAAGTAACAGAAGTGTTCACAATGACAAGTAAAATCTTGTGAAGTCAACAGTAAAAACTCTTGATGAGATAGTCAGGTTGGCAGTTGCTCCTCTGTTGCACGATTGACATATATAACTACGTATATGCTTCTAGAAAGTTGTAGATGTAAGTTCCACTTTTGCGTAGAGGGAAGAATTGTCCAATGAGACTAGCACCAGATTAAAATTGACAAAGTTGAACCTGTTCTATGGTGGAATTAAAGGCTTTCTGTGTTAAACAGAAGTCTCAGATCAATCGGGACCCCAATGAACCTGGGGAAAGAAAATAGTATTAACGCGGGTAATCGAATGGAGAACAAGCGAGGCACCGAAAAATATAAACGATGACTCACCTTGCGCTGCGTGGAACAAACTTGCTGGATTGAATGCAACTTACGGAGTGAGCATGGCGCGGAGTAGATCAGCAGGAAAGGGGTAGGTGAATACGGAGGGGAGGAATGACGTAAGTGGTGGAGGGTGGGAGGGATGGGAAGGTTCAAGGCGGGGTGGACGGGAGAGGAAGTGAAGGTGTTTGTACTGTCGGGGGACCCTTAATTGACTTAAAGAAAGAATTTTGAACGACCGATTTGTTTTTTCTGTAATAAGTAATGAAAAGGTCAAATAAAATATTGGGTTTCTCAGTTATTTCGTTAAGGTTATAGTTGGCATTAAAGTATTGATCTAAATGAATGTAAAAGTTCTCTATTATATTGAGTAGAGGTCCTTTCTTAGCTATTTTGAGAATGTCCATGTCTGTTTCAATATTCGTGAATTTGTGATTATAGTCGACCATATGTTGGCCGATAGCTGAAAATTTGTTGTATCTGACTGCATTGAAATGTTCTAAATATCTAATGTTGAAGCTCCGGCCGGTTTGCCCCACATAAGAAATATTAGAGCATGTATTACATTTAATCCTGTAGACGCCTGATTTTGTGTACCTATTTATTTTATTAACACGTGATGTGTTATGTAAGATTTGTGTGTTGTTGTTGTTGGTTTTAAAGGCTATTTTCATACCTTTTTTCTTTAAAACGTTGGTGATCTTGTGGATTCCATTGACGTAAGTGAAGATGGAAAAAGAGTCATGTTTAGGTGGTTCTTTTTTAAGTGTGGTTTTGGGGCGAAATTTATGTTTGTTAATGATGTTTTCTATGAAATGGCTATTGAAGCCATTGAATCTGGCGATGTAGCGGATAGTATTCAATTCGGTATGAAGATCATTTTTATTCATGGGAACGTTGAATGCTCTATGTACAAGACTGTTATATGTTGCTTTTTTGTGGGGGAGGGGGTGAGCTGAGTCTTGTCGGATTGTGACGGCCGATTGGGTGGGCTTTCTGTAGATCTTGTAGGTTAGAGATTCCTGTTGTCTAGTGATTGTAATATCCAGAAAATTGATTTTTTGATCTACTTCTGACTCCAATGTGAATTTAATATGCGGATCGATGTTATTAAGTGTTTGGAGTGTGGTGTGAGCATCTTCCAAGTTCTCGTTGATAACTACTAGGACATCGTCGACGTACCTAGCCCAAAGGAGAATATTGTCGAATTTATTGTCGATTTTAGTGTTCTCGAGAAAGTCCAGATAGATTTCTGCGAGAATGCCTGATGCAGGTGAACCCATTGCCAGACCGTTTTGTTGATAGATGGTATCATTAAACGTAAAAAAGTTGTTATTTACGACTAATTTCAACAATGTAATGAAATCTTGAATTTCCAATTTACTCAAATGACTGTTTTTGTATAAGTTACTTTTGATGATGGGAATTAATTTAGAAATTGGAATGCTTGGGTACATGTTTACGATATCAAAGGAGTGAAGTGAGTAATGAGGTTGCATGTTAAATTTATTAAGTTTGTCTATTAATTCAAAGGTATTTCTAACCGATTTATTGGATGAAAAACAGTAATTTTTGCTTAGGAACTTTTGAATAAATTGTGCGGTTTTATATAAAGGGCTCGGTCTAAAATTGATGATTGGACGAATGGGAGCACCTGCCTTATGAATTTTTGGAAGAGCTCTGGCCGTAGGAAGTCCAGGGTTCATACTTATAAGCTGGCTTTTTTCATGTTCAGTGAGTAGGAAGGAGGAGTTTTTTAAGGTTTGTTTAAGGAGTCTTTGGACTTTTTGTGTGGGGTCTTTTTTAATTATGGAAAAGGAACTATCTTTAAAGAAATCTGATGTTTTACTGATATATTCATTCTTATCAATGATTACGGTTGTGTTGCCTTTATCGGCCTTGGTCACGATTAGGTCGTTGTCCTTAATTTTTTTGTTTAGGGTGTGCAGGAGCTTCAGATCGGTTAGTACATTCCTGTTATTAGAATTAGCGGGAAAATTAGGTGAATTATTGCGAAAAAGGATGTTATTAAGTTTCTTTTTGATGTCATATCTTAATTCATCTTGTGTGTCTAAAGGCGTTTTAGAAATAGCTAATTCCGATTCTGTTATCATTGTAATAAGTGAATTGGTTGTGTTCAAATCGGGCCAGTTATGTTTGGGTCCCTTGGCTAAAATTCCTTCTTCATTTGGATTTAGGGGAGTATTGGATAGGTTAATTACGGGTGGATGAAAATGGTTACGATCGTCTGCTGGTCTACTATTGCGTCTAATTTGATAATCTTGCGATTTGGATCTCTTTAATTTCTCCAATTTATTATCCAAAATATGTTGTTTCTTGGTTAAGTCTATAAATAATTTATCTTCAACTGATTGGAAGAAGATTGTCCAATGCGCTTTAGATAACAATTTTGTTGCCGCAAGGTGAGACTCGTATAGTTTGAGGTTAAGGAATGATTTTTTCCTATAAAGAAACTTGATTTCATCTTTTGGTTGAAAGATGAAATCAAGTTTCTTTATAGGAAAAAATCATTCCTTAACCTCAAACTATACGAGTCTCACCTTGCGGCAACAAAATGGTTATCTAAAGCGCATTGGACAATCTTCTTCCAATCAGTTGAAGATAAATTATTTATAGACTTAACCAAGAAACAACATATTTTGGATAATAAATTGGAGAAATTAAAGAGATCCAAATCGCAAGATTATCAAATTAGACGCAATAGTAGACCAGCAGACGATCGTAACCATTTTCATCCACCCGTAATTAACCTATCCAATACTCCCCTAAATCCAAATGAAGAAGGAATTTTAGCCAAGGGACCCAAACATAACTGGCCCGATTTGAACACAACCAATTCACTTATTACAATGATAACAGAATCGGAATTAGCTATTTCTAAAACGCCTTTAGACACACAAGATGAATTAAGATATGACATCAAAAAGAAACTTAATAACATCCTTTTTCGCAATAATTCACCTAATTTTCCCGCTAATTCTAATAACAGGAATGTACTAACCGATCTGAAGCTCCTGCACACCCTAAACAAAAAAATTAAGGACAACGACCTAATCGTGACCAAGGCCGATAAAGGCAACACAACCGTAATCATTGATAAGAATGAATATATCAGTAAAACATCAGATTTCTTTAAAGATAGTTCCTTTTCCATAATTAAAAAAGACCCCACACAAAAAGTCCAAAGACTCCTTAAACAAACCTTAAAAAACTCCTCCTTCCTACTCACTGAACATGAAAAAAGCCAGCTTATAAGTATGAACCCTGGACTTCCTACGGCCAGAGCTCTTCCAAAAATTTATAAGGCAGGTGCTCCCATTCGTCCAATCATCAATTTTAGACCGAGCCCTTTATATAAAACCGCACAATTTATTCAAAAGTTCCTAAGCAAAAATTACTGTTTTTCATCCAATAAATCGGTTAGAAATACCTTTGAATTAATAGACAAACTTAATAAATTTAATATGCAACCTCATTACTCACTTCACTCCTTTGATATCGTAAACATGTACCCAAGCATTCCAATTTCTAAATTAATTCCCATCATCAAAAGTAACTTATACAAAAACAGTCATTTGAGTAAATTGGAAATTCAAGATTTCATTACATTGTTGAAATTAGTCGTAAATAACAACTTTTTTACGTTTAATGATACCATCTATCAACAAAACGGTCTGGCAATGGGTTCACCTGCATCAGGCATTCTCGCAGAAATCTATCTGGACTTTCTCGAGAACACTAAAATCGACAATAAATTCGACAATATTCTCCTTTGGGCTAGGTACGTCGACGATGTCCTAGTAGTTATCAACGAGAACTTGGAAGATGCTCACACCACACTCCAAACACTTAATAACATCGATCCGCATATTAAATTCACATTGGAGTCAGAAGTAGATCAAAAAATCAATTTTCTGGATATTACAATCACTAGACAACAGGAATCTCTAACCTACAAGATCTACAGAAAGCCCACCCAATCGGCCGTCACAATCCGACAAGACTCAGCTCACCCCCTCCCCCACAAAAAAGCAACATATAACAGTCTTGTACATAGAGCATTCAACGTTCCCATGAATAAAAATGATCTTCATACCGAATTGAATACTATCCGCTACATCGCCAGATTCAATGGCTTCAATAGCCATTTCATAGAAAACATCATTAACAAACATAAATTTCGCCCCAAAACCACACTTAAAAAAGAACCACCTAAACATGACTCTTTTTCCATCTTCACTTACGTCAATGGAATCCACAAGATCACCAACGTTTTAAAGAAAAAAGGTATGAAAATAGCCTTTAAAACCAACAACAACAACACACAAATCTTACATAACACATCACGTGTTAATAAAATAAATAGGTACACAAAATCAGGCGTCTACAGGATTAAATGTAATACATGCTCTAATATTTCTTATGTGGGGCAAACCGGCCGGAGCTTCAACATTAGATATTTAGAACATTTCAATGCAGTCAGATACAACAAATTTTCAGCTATCGGCCAACATATGGTCGACTATAATCACAAATTCACGAATATTGAAACAGACATGGACATTCTCAAAATAGCTAAGAAAGGACCTCTACTCAATATAATAGAGAACTTTTACATTCATTTAGATCAATACTTTAATGCCAACTATAACCTTAACGAAATAACTGAGAAACCCAATATTTTATTTGACCTTTTCATTACTTATTACAGAAAAAACAAATCGGTCGTTCAAAATTCTTTCTTTAAGTCAATTAAGGGTCCCCCGACAGTACAAACACCTTCACTTCCTCTCCCGTCCACCCCGCCTTGAACCTTCCCATCCCTCCCACCCTCCACCACTTACGTCATTCCTCCCCTCCGTATTCACCTACCCCTTTCCTGCTGATCTACTCCGCGCCATGCTCACTCCGTAAGTTGCATTCAATCCAGCAAGTTTGTTCCACGCAGCGCAAGGTGAGTCATCGTTTATATTTTTCGGTGCCTCGCTTGTTCTCCATTCGATTACCCGCGTTAATACTATTTTCTTTCCCCAGGTTCATTGGGGTCCCGATTGATCTGAGACTTCTGTTTAACACAGAAAGCCTTTAATTCCACCATAGAACAGGTTCAACTTTGTCAATTTTAATCTGGTGCTAGTCTCATTGGACAATTCTTCCCTCTACGCAAAAGTGGAACTTACATCTACAACTTTCTAGAAGCATATACGTAGTTATATATGTCAATCGTGCAACAGAGGAGCAACTGCCAACCTGACTATCTCATCAAGAGTTTTTACTGTTGACTTCACAAGATTTTACTTGTCATTGTGAACACTTCTGTTACTTTTATCATTATTCGCAAATACGGTTTTTTCACTTTTATCTGTCATTCCACCACCATCCCATCCTTTTAGATCCTCTCATTTCTCCATACTATTTTTATCACTATGTCTTTTACTGTTGTAATTTGGCTAGGCTGATGATGGTCCACAGTGGACCGAAACTAGTACCTTTTAATGTCATTGTAATGTTTTTGTAAAAACATCACATGATTTTTAGTATTGAGTAGGTGGAATATTAAAATTTTGTATTTACTTTAAGCATAGTCTCAACTCAATACGGAACCTAACAATGAAGTTTATTACTTTTAATGATGACGCTAACCAAGCTAAACACAAAGCCTTTCAATATCTAGGCATTAAGTTGAAAATAGCCAAATTAGGCAAAGACATAGATTTTCTCAAACAGTGCATTCGGTTTGATTTAACGCCAAATTTCTTAAGACACAACAAAAAGAAACATCGCATCACGTCACAAACTTCCAAAACTCAAACTAAGACTAATAAAATTTGGTTGAAAGATGAAATCAAGTTTCTTTATAGGAAAAAATCATTCCTTAACCTCAAACTATACGAGTCTCACCTTGCGGCAACAAAATGGTTATCTAAAGCGCATTGGACAATCTTCTTCCAATCAGTTGAAGATAAATTATTTATAGACTTAACCAAGAAACAACATATTTTGGATAATAAATTGGAGAAATTAAAGAGATCCAAATCGCAAGATTATCAAATTAGACGCAATAGTAGACCAGCAGACGATCGTAACCATTTTCATCCACCCGTAATTAACCTATCCAATACTCCCCTAAATCCAAATGAAGAAGGAATTTTAGCCAAGGGACCCAAACATAACTGGCCCGATTTGAACACAACCAATTCACTTATTACAATGATAACAGAATCGGAATTAGCTATTTCTAAAACGCCTTTAGACACACAAGATGAATTAAGATATGACATCAAAAAGAAACTTAATAACATCCTTTTTCGCAATAATTCACCTAATTTTCCCGCTAATTCTAATAACAGGAATGTACTAACCGATCTGAAGCTCCTGCACACCCTAAACAAAAAAATTAAGGACAACGACCTAATCGTGACCAAGGCCGATAAAGGCAACACAACCGTAATCATTGATAAGAATGAATATATCAGTAAAACATCAGATTTCTTTAAAGATAGTTCCTTTTCCATAATTAAAAAAGACCCCACACAAAAAGTCCAAAGACTCCTTAAACAAACCTTAAAAAACTCCTCCTTCCTACTCACTGAACATGAAAAAAGCCAGCTTATAAGTATGAACCCTGGACTTCCTACGGCCAGAGCTCTTCCAAAAATTCATAAGGCAGGTGCTCCCATTCGTCCAATCATCAATTTTAGACCGAGCCCTTTATATAAAACCGCACAATTTATTCAAAAGTTCCTAAGCAAAAATTACTGTTTTTCATCCAATAAATCGGTTAGAAATACCTTTGAATTAATAGACAAACTTAATAAATTTAATATGCAACCTCATTACTCACTTCACTCCTTTGATATCGTAAACATGTACCCAAGCATTCCAATTTCTAAATTAATTCCCATCATCAAAAGTAACTTATACAAAAACAGTCATTTGAGTAAATTGGAAATTCAAGATTTCATTACATTGTTGAAATTAGTCGTAAATAACAACTTTTTTACGTTTAATGATACCATCTATCAACAAAACGGTCTGGCAATGGGTTCACCTGCATCAGGCATTCTCGCAGAAATCTATCTGGACTTTCTCGAGAACACTAAAATCGACAATAAATTCGACAATATTCTCCTTTGGGCTAGGTACGTCGACGATGTCCTAGTAGTTATCAACGAGAACTTGGAAGATGCTCACACCACACTCCAAACACTTAATAACATCGATCCGCATATTAAATTCACATTGGAGTCAGAAGTAGATCAAAAAATCAATTTTCTGGATATTACAATCACTAGACAACAGGAATCTCTAACCTACAAGATCTACAGAAAGCCCACCCAATCGGCCGTCACAATCCGACAAGACTCAGCTCACCCCCTCCCCCACAAAAAAGCAACATATAACAGTCTTGTACATAGAGCATTCAACGTTCCCATGAATAAAAATGATCTTCATACCGAATTGAATACTATCCGCTACATCGCCAGATTCAATGGCTTCAATAGCCATTTCATAGAAAACATCATTAACAAACATAAATTTCGCCCCAAAACCACACTTAAAAAAGAACCACCTAAACATGACTCTTTTTCCATCTTCACTTACGTCAATGGAATCCACAAGATCACCAACGTTTTAAAGAAAAAAGGTATGAAAATAGCCTTTAAAACCAACAACAACAACACACAAATCTTACATAACACATCACGTGTTAATAAAATAAATAGGTACACAAAATCAGGCGTCTACAGGATTAAATGTAATACATGCTCTAATATTTCTTATGTGGGGCAAACCGGCCGGAGCTTCAACATTAGATATTTAGAACATTTCAATGCAGTCAGATACAACAAATTTTCAGCTATCGGCCAACATATGGTCGACTATAATCACAAATTCACGAATATTGAAACAGACATGGACATTCTCAAAATAGCTAAGAAAGGACCTCTACTCAATATAATAGAGAACTTTTACATTCATTTAGATCAATACTTTAATGCCAACTATAACCTTAACGAAATAACTGAGAAACCCAATATTTTATTTGACCTTTTCATTACTTATTACAGAAAAAACAAATCGGTCGTTCAAAATTCTTTCTTTAAGTCAATTAAGGGTCCCCCGACAGTACAAACACCTTCACTTCCTCTCCCGTCCACCCCGCCTTGAACCTTCCCATCCCTCCCACCCTCCACCACTTACGTCATTCCTCCCCTCCGTATTCACCTACCCCTTTCCTGCTGATCTACTCCGCGCCATGCTCACTCCGTAAGTTGCATTCAATCCAGCAAGTTTGTTCCACGCAGCGCAAGGTGAGTCATCGTTTATATTTTTCGGTGCCTCGCTTGTTCTCCATTCGATTACCCGCGTTAATACTATTTTCTTTCCCCAGGTTCATTGGGGTCCCGATTGATCTGAGACTTCTGTTTAACACAGAAAGCCTTTAATTCCACCATAGAACAGGTTCAACTTTGTCAATTTTAATCTGGTGCTAGTCTCATTGGACAATTCTTCCCTCTACGCAAAAGTGGAACTTACATCTACAACTTTCTAGAAGCATATACGTAGTTATATATGTCAATCGTGCAACAGAGGAGCAACTGCCAACCTGACTATCTCATCAAGAGTTTTTACTGTTGACTTCACAAGATTTTACTTGTCATTGTGAACACTTCTGTTACTTTTATCATTATTCGCAAATACGGTTTTTTCACTTTTATCTGTCATTCCACCACCATCCCATCCTTTTAGATCCTCTCATTTCTCCATACTATTTTTATCACTATGTCTTTTACTGTTGTAATTTGGCTAGGCTGATGATGGTCCACAGTGGACCGAAACTAGTACCTTTTAATGTCATTGTAATGTTTTTGTAAAAACATCACATGATTTTTAGTATTGAGTAGGTGGAATATTAAAATTTTGTATTTACTTTAAGCATAGTCTCAACTCAATACGGAACCTAACAATGAAGTTTATTACTTTTAATGAAAACAAACAAAATACGCAAAACAAAAATTCTTCCTTTTCTACTGCTTTTCCCAGATCTGTGGGGTTACAGGTGCAAGCTCTGTCGCACATGTGGATTTGGCCCTATTTTACGGCCCAATGCCCTTCCTCACACCCACCCTATTTGGAGGGATCTAATCACTAGACTTCACATTTTAGGGAAAAGCATATTTTCTTTTTGAAGGCAGAACTTAAACTGAAGTTGTATTTACACATTTCATGTATTTATCAGGTTAGAAACGATGGTTCTACAGTGCCTAAAAATGCCTGAATTGATGTTAGAATCTATATATGCCTACATTCCTACTATAATTCCTATTTTTAGCCCTGAATCGGTTAAAATGCTTTTAATATATTCCTAGAAAATACAATATTTGCTGACTCATTTTCATTATCTTAAAATCGGAAAGCTGTAAACCACACATCCAGGAAAGCCTAAAGAACCTCCCACAGTGAACACACTGTAGTTTCTTACGAGACTGGAGACAGAATCCACTGACCTGCTGGAATAAAAACTCCATTTCATTCTGCGAGAATATTTCAGTATTCCCATTTGTTCAGTGTGTGAATTATGCCGAAAGTGAAAGGTTCCAAGTCGCCTTTAATTAAAAAGTTACACGAGTTCCCCCTTTCACATCGGATGATAAAATTATATTCTGTGACGTTTGCAGCAAAGAGGTGAGTGAAACTTGTTTTATATTTCTGCCCAACGAGTTATTATCAATTTAGCAAAATAAACATGGTATTTTAATTGATGCCTATTAAAGTACATAAAATTCAAACTGCCTAAAAATATTTTAAAACCTATTTGAGAGTCTATTTTAGGCACTAAATAACATTTTAGCACCTAAAAATCCGAGGTCTAGTAATCACTATTGCATGTTTCTGTGATGGTTGGAAGTGCAGTGTGTTGTATGAATATGAAGAGAAAGTGTTGGAACAAACACTAACACTCGGTCCCCGAACCAGGAGAATTAATTAGACACGAATAAAATCCCCAATCCTGCCAGGAATCGAATCCATGACCTTCTGTACAGAAGACCTCAACGCTGACCATTCAGTCAAGAATTCGGACAAAACAAAATATTATTGAGTTTCACTGTTTCTATCAGTCTTAACAGTCAACTTCGTAGTAGAATAACAATAACTGAAATTAATGAGGGTCCTGCAATTCAACACAAAGACATTTATTAATGTGAATCACAATATTTAAAAATTAAGAAGGTTCCTCCTATTCAATACAAAGATATTTATTAATGTGAAAGAATCACATATCGTTCAAATGAGGTACTAGTTTCGGCACCAGATATGTGCCATTATCAGCCACAAAGTCAAATCGGGCAAACACAATAAAACCCTAAAACAACTTTATACACACTATAACATCTGCATGGATGAATATGAAATATGACTTTAAAACAACTTTAAAAACACACTATAACATTTGCGCAGATGAATATAAAATAAAATATGGTAGATGAAGTTGCATTCCATTTTAAAATCCATTAAAATGATGACTCCGTTGTTGTATATCCATGGCGGTTTGTCCAGCTTATATATAACTTTAGTTTTCTAAAACTGTTAAATTATGCTGTGAGGTTTATTGTCATATGAAGTTGACATTATGTGTGTTCTGTAGTTTGGTTCCGGAAAATAAACGTAAACATGAACTTGGTAAGATCCAAAGAATTAATTTCCACTTCAATATGGGTTGAGGAACCTGGGGAAGAAATTAGAAGTCGAATTAGGCAAAAGATCGGAAGGAAAGATCAAAAAGAAAAGTCTAGAAAAACCCAGAGAATGCTAGAAACGAACTCACCTTGAGCAGCCTGAGTGATCGGCGGACAGAGCTGGACTGATGGATGCAATTATAAGGTTAAGGGGCGAGGCGTAAGGGAGGAGAGGGGAGGGGTAGAGGCGGAGCAACTGTCACGGAGCTAAGGTGGAGCGGAAGGATGTGGTAGTGGGGGTAAATGATGTGGATATGTACTGCGTATGGTTTGAAAGATCAAATTGTTTTTAGGTGGTCTAATATTTCTTAGCCATTTAATTAAGAGATCATAAAGAATATTAGTTTTCTCGGAAATTTCATTTAAATTATAGTTAGGGTTGAAATATTGATCGCAATGAATGAAACAATTTTCGACGATGTTCATAATTGGCCCTTTGTTCTATCAACAAAATGGACTGGCTATGGAATCACCCGCTTCGGGAATTCTAGCGGACATTTATTTAGATTTTTTGGAATATACAAAAATAAATAGCAATGCTTTTCCAAACATCCTCATGTGGGCCAGATATGTTGACGACACATTTGTTATAATGGATGAAGAAATCAAGAATGCGACCTCTACCCTGCAAGAACTAAACAATATTGACCCCCACATCAAATTTACACTTGAGTCCGAAAATAATAAAGTAATTAATTTTCTGGATTTAACTATTCTCAGAAATCCATCTGCTCTTTCATATAGAATTTTCAGAAAACAGACACAAACTGTCAATACTATTCGTCAAGATTCCATACATCCTCAAACACACAAACATGCAGCGTATAATAGCATGGTTCATCGTGCATTTACGATACCTATGTCTAAAAAAGACCTCAATAGCGAACAACACTATAAGAGCAATCGCCAAATTCAACAGTTACAGCAGATCATTTATAGAACAGATAATCAATAAATTTAGACACCGGCCCAAGACTACTCTCACTAAAGAAAAACCTATCACTAACGTTTCATCTACTTTTACATTCAACAACGGTATCCATCAAATCACCAATGTTTTTCGAAAACATAACGTAAAAATCTTCTTCAGAACTAATAATAGGACCTCAGAAATTATACATAATTCAACATCAGACAACATCTCTAACAGATTTTCCAAATCTGGAATCCATAGATTCAAGTGTATCGACTGCAGCACCTCCTATGTGGGACAAACAGGACGCAACTTCATAACTAGATATTCAGAGCACGTCAACGCGGTAAGATATAACAAGTTTTCTGCTATAGGCCAACACATTCACGACTCTAATCATAAGTTTACTGATATAGAACATGATTTTGAAATACTTCAAATAGCAAACAAAGGGCCAATTATGAACATCGTCGAAAATTGTTTCATTCATTGCGATCAATATTTCAACCCTAACTATAATTTAAATGAAATTTCCGAGAAAACTAATATTCTTTATGATCTCTTAATTAAATGGCTAAGAAATATTAAACCACCTAAAAACAATTTGATCTTTCAAACCATACGCAGTACATATCCACATCATTTACCCCCACTACCACATCCTTCCGCTCCACCTTAGCTCCGTGACAGTTGCTCCGCCTCTACCCCTCCCCTCTCCTCCCTTACGCCTCACCCCTTAACCTTATAATTGCATCCATCAGTCCAGCTGAGTTCGTTTCTAGCATTCTCTGGGTTTTTCTAGACTTTTCTTTTTGATCTTTCCTTCCGTATCTTTTGCCTAATTCGACTTCTAATTTCTTCCCCAGGTTCCTCAACCCATATTGAAGTGGGAATTAATTCTTTGGATCTTACCAAGTTCATGTTTACGTTTATTTTCCGGAACCAAACTACAGAACACACATAGTGTCAACTTCATATGATAATAAACCTCACAGCATAATTTAACAGTTTTAGAAAACTAAAGTTATATATAAGCTGGACAAACCGCCATGGGTATACAACAACGGAGTCATCATTTTAACGGATTTTAAAATGGAATGCAACTTCATCTACCATATTTTATTTTATATTCATCTGCACAAATGTTATAGTGTGTTTTTAAAGTTGTTTTAAAGTCATATTTCATATTCATCCATGTATAAAGTTGTTTCAGGGTTTTATTGTGTTTGCCCGATTTGACTTTGTGGCTGATGATGGCACATATCTGGTGCCGAAACTAGTACCTCATTTGAACGATATGTGATTCTTTCACATTAATAAATATCTTTGTATTGAATAGGAGGAACCCTCTTAATTTTTAAATATTGTAATCCCACTTCAATACGGATCATGAAATTTCTAAATATTAATAATGTGAATCAATCACATGTTCACATGAGGCACTAGTTTTGGCACTAAACTTGTACCATCATCAGCCAATGAGTCAAATCCGGCAAACACAATAACAAAAAACAACTTTAAAACACACTGTAACACCTGCATAGATGAATATTAAATAAAATATGGTACATGATGATATTACACTTTCGTATAAAATCCTTTTAAAATGACGATGACTCCGTTGTTTTGTACATATGGTGGTTTGTCCAGCTTGTATATGTCTTTAGTTCTTGGATCTTGTTGAAATTACGCTGCAGAGTTTAAAGTTATGTAAAGTTAACACTTTGTTTGATCTGTGGTTTGGTTCCGAAAAATAAACGTGCATGTGATGGACTTGGTTAGACCCAAAGAATTAATTTTCACTTCGATATGGGGTTTTGGAACCTGGAGAAGAAATTGAAAGCCGAATTAGGCAAAAGATGGGAAGGAAATACTAAAAAGAAAAGTCTAGAAAAGACAAGAAACGACTAGAAACGAACTCACCTTGTGCAGCCTGTTTGATCGGTGGGCGGAGCTGGACTGATGATGGAATCATGAGATTAAAGGCTGAGGTGGAGGGGAGGGGAGGGTAGGGGAGGGGTAAAGGCGGAGCAACTGTCAGGGAGCTAAGGTGGAGCGGAGGGATGTGGTAGAGGGGGTAACTGATGAGGATATATATTACACAGGGTTTGGAAGATCGAGTTGTTTTTGGGCGGTCTAATATTTTTTGACCATTTAATTAAGAGATCAAAAAGAATATTAGATTTCTCGGAAATTTCATTTAAATTATAGTTAAGGCTGAAATATTGACCACAATGAATGAAACAATTTTTGACAATATTCATAATTGGCCCTTTGTTTGCTATTTGAAGTATCCCGAAGTCATGTTCTATATCAGTGAACTTACGATTAGAGTCGTGAATGTGTTGGCCTATAGCAGAAAACTTGTTGTATCTTACCGCATTGACGTCCTCTGAATAACTGGTTGTGAAGCTGCGTCCTGTTTGTCCCACGTAAGAGGCGCTGCAGTCATTACACTTGAATCTATAGATTCCAGATTTAGAAAATCTGTTAGAGGTATTGACAGATGCTGAATTGTGTATAATTTCTGAAGTCCTGTTATTAGTTCTGAAGAAAATGTTTACATTATGTTTTCGAAAGAGATTGGTGATTTGATGGACATCGTCACTGAATGTAAAAGTAGATGAAACGTTAGTTTTAGGTTTTTCTTTTGTGAGAGTAGTCTTAAGCCGGTGTCTGAATTTATTGATTATCTGTTCTATAAAGGATCTGTTGTAACCGTTAAATTTGACGATTGTCCTTACAGTGTTGAGTTCGTTATTGAGGTCTTTCTTAGTCATAGGTATCGTGAATGCACGATGAACCATGCTATTGTACGCTGCACGTTTGTGTGTTTGGGGGTGTATGGAATCTTGGCGAATAGTATTGGCATTTTGTACCGGTTTTCTGAAGATTCTATACGAAAGAGCAATAGGGTTTCTGAGAATAGTTAAATCTAGAAAATGAATTTATTATTTTCGGACTCAAGCGTAAATTTGATGTGGGGGGTCGATGTTGTTTAGTTCTTGCAGGGTAGAGGTCACATTCTTGATTTCCCCATCCATTATAACAAATGTGTCGTCAACGTACCTAGCCCAAATAAGGATGTTTGGAAAAGTGTTATTATTTATTTTTGTATATTCTAGAAAGTCTAAGTAAATGTTCGCTAGAATTCCCGATGTGGGTGATCCCATGGCCAGTCCATTTTGTTGATAGATGGTTTCATCAAACTTAAAGAAATTATTGTTGATGACCAGTTTCAAAGGAGAAATACAATCTTGTATTTCTAATTTGCTGAGAGAACTCTGTTTGGTTAAGTTATTTTCAATAATGGAGGAGAGTTTGGTTATGGGTATGCTTGGATACATATTTACTATGTCGAAAGAATGAAGGGTATGGTTGGGTTGTACATTAAATGACTTCATTTTCTCAATTAGTTTGGTGGTGTTTTTAATGGATTTTTTTAGAGAGAAATTAATAGTTAAAAAGTGTTGAATTAATTGAGAAACTTTATATAGAGGGCCGGCGTTTGTACTGTAGTTAATAATGGGCTGGATAGGAATGTTAACTTTATGTAAACTATTAAATATGAACCCAGATTTATCCAAGTATGCCTCTTCCGCCAGTTCCGCCATACCAATGATCTTCATCTCCGCCTTCACTGCCGTTGAGAACTTCACTCGTAAGCCTGAGCTGGGACCCACACCAGATGACACACACCGACCGGGCCAGTGTGCTCTGGGACTGACATAGGCAGGGGCGCCACCCCCTGGCCGGGCTGCCTCCGAAGAGGGTCCGTACCTATCATCATCATTGTTGTTGTTGTTTCCACCTTCTATGTACACACAGAAGTCTCTCTGGCCAGTCATTTTTCACAGCACTGACAGACTCAACTCAATAATCCACTATGAAGATGCACTGTAAACTGTCAAGAGGGAGGTGCCTTACCTTAAAGACAATCCCTTCTAGCACTTACCATAATTTATAGTTCAGGAGATTTATATCAAAGCTGGCAGGTAGCTAAAGCTTTTTGTTCAGAATTTTTGTAAAGTGATCTTCCCAGGTTTTCATAAGGATTTCTGCCGTGTGTATTTCTCTTTTCTTGTTTCTTAAGTGCTGTGAATGGGTTTCTTAAAGCTTCTTCAGCACGTTGTTGTGCTGTGACCTCCATTTACACTCCGGGAAAATGAAAAAAGAAGACCATAAATTCATCGACCCAGCAGAGGGAAATTTTATTGACACACTCTTGAGGATGTATACAACACACAGTAATTTATCACAGCACTGACAGACTCAACTCAATAATCCACTTGTGAACTGTCAAGAGTGAGGTGCCTTACCTTAAAGACAATCCCTTCTAGCACTTACCATAATTTATAGTTCAGGAGATTTATATCAAAGCTGGCAGGTAGCTAAAGCTTTTTGTTCAGAATTTTTGTAAAGTGATCTTCCCAGGTTTTCATAAGGATTTCTGCCGTGTGTATTTCTCTTTTCTTGTTTCTTAAGTGCTGTGAATGGGTTTCTTAAAGCTTCTTCAGCACGTTGTTGTGTTGTAGCCTCCATTTACACTCCGGGAAAATGAAAAAAGAACACCATAAATTTGTCGACCCAGCAGAGGGAAATTTGATTGACACACTCTTGAGGATGTATACAACACACGATCACACCGATAGAGCTATACGCATTGACTGCAACCTGTGGGGCAGTGAAGCAACAGTCGCTGCTGTCATTTTTACCAGTACAAAAAAAGAAATTGACTAATGTTAAAATAATGTGTTATGATAATAAAACGTGCTTGAAGGAGTAACTTTGACTGTCTAGAAAGTTTACCAGTCCATTAAGACACTGTTCTTGATGTCTGTACATATTCTCACTCATTCATCCATTGTTTCAATGTTATACACTTATTTTAAAATATAAAATCTCTTATTGCTAAGTTATGTAGTACTTTATTTATAAATTCCGCGTCAGTAGGAGATTTATTTTTCCAATCATATTTTATTACCACAATACATCACCTTAAGTTAGCATGAGTCATTCACAATTAGGACAAGCTGTGTTTTAGCATTATAAGTTGTTGGGCTGAGGACTAAACAACATTATTAAGACAACAGGTTTTTCAGGTGAAGATGACCCACTAAAAGGATCGAAACCAGCACTGACAATATTAGCATGTTTTAAGTACTTTATAATAGAATAAATGTATTGATTAGGTGGAAAGTTCCTGTCTTTATATTTGCAAAAATATAGACAACAAGAAGAACCCCCAAAACGTGGACAAATTTTGGAACAAACTTGAAACGGTAATGTCAAAAATTCCAAAGGATGACGTCAAAATTATCTTAGGCGATTTCAATGCACAAATTGGCTGAGAAAAGGAACATAGGAAAACCATCGAACTCTCCCCAGTGTACAAATTCACCAACAAAAATGGTTCAAGACTCACTGTTAACAGAGTAACCTTAAAATCATATCCACATCCCTCAGGAAGCATCCCAAGAAACAAAAAACCTGGAGGTAGCTACCTCATATCCGCTACAGAAAGAGGTACACGATGTACAACTGAAAAGAGGAGCAAACATCGACTCTGATCACTATCTGACAAGAGTTAAAGGAAAATTTACTCCAAGAAAATGCCACCCCAAGAAAATCTAACAACAGAAATTTGACATGAAAAGGATTCCTGTTATGGATCTAAAAGAAGCATGGGAAAATCAACCAGCGAAAACATGGGAAGAATTCCACACCAAAATCCTACAGAAGGCAAGAGAAATGGAATACAAGACACCCTTGGTGGAAATCAACATGCGACCAATTCCTAGAGATAAGAAAATCTGCATTTCAGAAATACAACAGTAGAAAATCCCAGAAAACTCGACAAGAATTTTATGAGACCAGAAAGCAAGTATCCAAAACCATCAGGCAAGAAATAAGAAAGCACTTAAAGGAACAACAGGACTCAATTGAAGAAAACTTTAGAAACCACAACACAAGGGATTTCTACCGAATGTTCACAGAAAAAATCCTTGGATACATTCCACAGAACTTACATTTCGTGAAACAAGACGGAAAATTGGCGCTTAGAAATAAAGAAAACTGTCAAGAACTTGCACAATACTTCTCAGAACTTCTTAACTGCCCTGAAGCCACTGAAAGATTTCTTGAAGAAGCATCCAGTTTCACTCACCCAGAATCACCTCCACCAAACCAGGAAGAAATTCAGAGCCACATTAAATGACTGAAGAACAGAACCTAAGGAAAAGAATTCCTTAAGAATCTTGGTCCAAATTCACTGAAAGAACTTACAGAAATCATACAGAAAATCTGGAAAAATGAAAAACTCCCCGAAGACTGGAAATGTGCCTTGATTCACCCACTTCACAAAAAAGGAGACGAAACTATGTCAACAACTATAGGGGAATCTCCCTCCGTGAATTCAGCTACAAAATATTCTCTGCATGTCTGTTGAAAAGAATACAAGAATAACTCAAGCATAAGATTGGTGAATATCAAGCTGGGTTCCGCCCTCACAGATCGTGCACTGAACAGAACTTCAACCTCAAAACTGCTTTAAAATTCAAGGCCCTCAGAAACCTCCAATCATGTGTACCTTCGTGATCCACTTGATCATCAATCTCTGTTCAGCATCCTGAAAGAACAGGGACTAGACTCTAAAAACGCTAAACTTGACCAAACAGACCCTCACTGACATGTGAAGTCAAGAGTGAAATTCATGGGATAAATCTCAGACAAATTCCTGATAAAAACTGGTGTCCACCAAGGAGATGGAAATGTGCCTTGATTCACCCACTTCACAAACTTTGGCTACAAACTTCCTAGATGAGGTGATGAGGGAACAGAAAAAAAGAACTGAAAGCGCAAAATAGCTGGAACCCAGTAAACATTGGGACACAAAAAAACAATCTTGAAATTCTATGCTTTGCCTTTGCGAATGACCTGCCCTTTTGTCCAACGATGAAGTTACAGTGATAAAGCAAGGTGAAATTCTCCAAGAATGTGCCAAAAGGGTTGGATTTCGTATCTCCTTCTAGAAAACTGAATTTTTCTGTTCAAAACTAGACATCCATAGTCTCAATACAAAATACGGACAAATCAAGAGTGTCCCACACTTGAAATACCTGGACGGAATCCTCAAACCAACTGGACAAGAAAAAATAGCCCAAAACAACCGTGTCCAAAAACTC
Source organism: Anabrus simplex (assembly GCF_040414725.1). Taxonomy (NCBI): domain Eukaryota; kingdom Metazoa; phylum Arthropoda; class Insecta; order Orthoptera; family Tettigoniidae; genus Anabrus; species Anabrus simplex. The sequence continues at coordinate 1,060,300,994 of NC_090265.1, forward strand.
AGAAGAGCCTAAGGGAAAACAAGAGAAATCTACAACAAAAAATGTATGTCTCTCCACATTAAGATTAAACATTACAATACTGTAATCAAACCTGAGGCTTTATATGCAGGGGAAACTCCAACGCTTCATAAAATGGGCGAGCTTGAAAATATCCTAAAAGGAGAGCGAAAAATCATGAGGAAAATTTTAGGACCAAGACACACAAAAGAAGGGTACCGCCTCCAATCCCAGAAATCCACAGAAAAATTATCTAATATTGCGGCAGACCTCAGGAAAAGAAGGCTAAAATTTTATGGACATGTTAAGAGTCTTCCAGAAACCAGACTAACCCACCAAATTCTTGAAAATGTTGATAAACTGAAGAATTTCCCTTGGACACAACAAACAAAAGCGGACATGAAGGATGGACAAATTCAACCTGAAGAAATTTTTAATCGAAATATATACAGAAAGAAAATTGACAAGTGGGAAGTTACTCCTGAGAATGAAGTACTAAAAAGAACAGGTACCAAGTAGACGGAAGAATGGAAAAGGGTCTTTAGTGAACAGATGAAAGCATCCTGGATTCTCCACAAACCAAATCATAAAGCTTTGTGTGTTCTGAAAGGGACCATTCAATAATAATAATAATAATAATAATAATAATAATAATAATAATAATAATAATAATAATAATAATAATAATAATAATAATAACAACAACAATCATAATAACGTACAGCCTACAGAGGGGGCTGCTGCAGGTCTTTCGAGCTGACGCCCATAGGTGACCTATGCATCAGTGGGATCCTACCTAGGATGAAATCGAATGCAGAAGACAGCTCACACACCCAGTTCCCAAACCAAAGGAATTGACCGATGAAAATTAACATCCCCAAACTACTCGGAAATCAAACCCACAACTCTTTGTATCAAAGGCCAGCATGTTAACCAGTTAGCCACAGAGCTGGACATTTTAAAAAGTGACTGGTGCCATGAGTGTGTAATTCATGTTAAATATAACATAGTAAATTCAAAAATCTCACACCACAATCCACTTCAAGGGTTATGAATCAATCAATCAATACTGATCTGCATTTAGGGCAGTCGCCCAGGTGGCAGATTCCCTATCTGTTGCTTTCCTAGCCTTTTCCGAAATGATTTCAAAGAAATTGGAAATTTATTGAACATCTCCCTTGGTAAGTTATTCCAATCCCTAACTCCCCTTCCTATAAATGAATATTTGCCCCAGTTTGTCCTCTTGAATTCCAACTTTATCTTCATATTGTAATCTTTCCTACTTTTATAAACGCCATTCAAACTTATTCGTCTACTAATGTCATTCCAAGCCATCTCTCCGCTGACAGCTCGGAACATACCACTTAGTCGAGCAGCTCTTCTTCTTTCTCTCAATTCTTCCCAACCCAAACATTGCAACATTTTTGTAACGCTACTCTTTTTCATGTTGTTGGTCCGTATTGAACTGATAATAACATATGAATAGTAACACAGTAAAGGTTTCCACCTATTCAATACTAATATGTATTTACAATATTATAAATTACATGGAACTAGTTTTGACCCACCTAGGGGTCATCATCAGCCATATAAAACATACATAAGTTTTGTCGAATCCTAAAACATGTTATTTTTAACTGTAATAATCTTATGGATTTATAATTTGTAAAGTGAAGTGTGGTAATGAGATGAGAAATGTTAGTATGGTGCCGGTGAGTAGTAATTAATAATAATACGAGGAATATATACACAAAGAAGTTTGGAACAAAGTACAAATGGGGTGCTTAGTGTTGTAAAAATATAAACTCATGGATATCAGTAGTCCTCGTACTAAAGAATACAATGTAAAATAACACATATAAACATATATACAAGTATGTACAATGTCTGGAGAGTAACACAGACTGACACAGTGTCAAGCCGACTCGGCATTAAAAGAGTATCACTTTTTACTCTCCAGACTTTGTACATACTTGTATATATGTTTATATGTGTTATTTTACATTGTATTCTTTAGTACGAGGACTACTGATATCCATGAGTTTATATTTTTACAACACTAAGCACCCCATTTGTACTTTGTTCCAAACTTCTTTGTATATATATTCCTCGTATTATTATTAAATACTACTCACCTGTACCGTACTAACATTTCTCATCTCATTACCACACTTCACTTTATAAATTATAAATCCATAAGATTATTACAGTTAAAAATAACATGTTTTAGGATTCGACAAAACTTATGTATAAGTTAATATGGCTGATGATGACCCCTAGGTGGGTCGAAACTAGTTCCATGTAATTTATAATATTGTAAATACAATCCACTTATTCATAAAATTGTGGCAATGCTTATGGCTAGAAAGCAAATGATTGCTGTACAGTAACCAAACTAAAACCTGTGAGTTCATACTCAACTCAAATTACAAATGCATTTACATGCTCTCCTCACAAAGTTCTTACTTTTGAAACTATGAATTCTATTAGTTTAAATAATGTTACTGATTGTACGTCCAACCAACTACTTTTGAACTTTTTTGGAGTTCTATTAGTTTGGTATTCAACAATGACACATACTGACATACCAATATGTTTGACAAGCACCAGCATTGCAGCATGGTCATGAGCAGTCTGTTCATAGTCTGGATGAGACATACTTGTGTCAGGTGCAGGGCTCGATAAGATGACACTCACTGACGATCTCATTGGGAACAGAGACCCTTAATCTGGAACAAAACATGAATCTTTATTGCACAAAAATAATATTATTTCATTTAAAATAGTAAATAAATAGTATTACCATAAGTAATATTCAAGAGCATAATTAAATTGCATAGTACTGAACAATAAATCTTATTAATACACATTTATAAACATAGCCATGAGCTGATACTACACTGCCGGCCAAAAATGCAAAACACTCAGGTGTTTTCATATGTACTATGAATTTAATGAACCCAAAATTGTTATAAAATACTATAAATCTTATTTTCCCTCAATTTCTTCCACCACTTTTCCCACATCCTGATAGGCTCACGGGTGCAAGCTGTGTTGCACAAGTGGTCTTGGCTCTGTTTTATGGCTGGATGCACTTACTGACACCAATCCTGTATGGAGGGATGTTTTGAGTATTGCTTGTTTCTGTGGTGGTTGGTAGTGTGGTGTGTTATGTATATGCAAAACGGGGTGTACAGGGTTAATCCCGAAGTCGGCGGAGTTAGCCACGAGTGGTTAAATTCCCACCTGACAGGGAATTGAAACCAGGACTTTCTGTACCAAAGGCAACAATGCTGACTATTTCAGCTAAGGATCCAGACATAAATTATAATATGATAAATTAATAAAAATTAAATTACAACAAATGTAATTGTGAAATATATTTCAGAAACTTAATTTTTCCTTAGCGTTACTCTTTCTTTTACCAGCAGTGTATAATTTTTATGTGGAATAAATGCATACTGATATTATGAATAATAAGAAATTTGACATAGGTACAATAAACTGGAACTAAAACTGATATACAACAGTGACAGAAGAAATATGTGAAACCCAGATAATACATGCTCATTTATTATGCTGCCCTATGAAAAATCTCTTTTCTTCTGGTCCCTTGACATACTTTAATGAAATCATGTAAAATTCACTGCTTAATATGCTTGATACATGCCTTTTTTCTTCATCCTAAAATTCTTACAGTCTGCTACTTTAAGGAGTATTCAAAAATTCCTCTTCAAATTCTCAATTTATTGTTAGTGCCTGCATGTAAAAAGGCATGCTGGAGTCTGTGTTCAAGGAATACAATTGAATGCAATTAGACTTTTTGCTTCCTACAAGGGTCAGTACAGAGAATCTGGTAATTTAGGTGCCAGGTTTAGATTCCAGTGAAAACTTTAACTTGTTCACTGTGTACCTGCAAGTGAGAAGTGACTTGTTAGTTAAGGAGTGAAACAGAAAGATTTGTTAATATTGAAAATATTGAAAATTATCTGTGAATAAGATTAAACACACTGTATGTATCAACACTGTACTCATGTCCAACCCTCGTCTTGTTTCTTTAAGGGGTCAAGAGTGAACCAAGATTAATCTTTGTAGTGAGTTTTACAACTAGATGCCCTTCCTGATGTCAACCTCATCAGAGGAGTTAACGAGATTAAATGAATGACATGATATATGACAATTGGGAAGGGAGAGGGTGAAACCTGGTGTCGGCACATAGCCTACTCCTGTCGAATCAATCAATGATCTGCATTTAGGGCTGTTGCCCAGGTGGCAGATTCCTTATCAATTGTTTACCTAGCATTTTCTTAAATGTTTTCAACGAAACTTTTATTGAACATCTCCCTCGATAATTTATTCCAATCCCTTACTCCTCGTCCTATAAATTAACATTTGCCCCAATCTGCCCTCTTGAATTCCAACTTTAACTTTATATTATGATCTTTCCTACTTTTAAAAGCTCCATTCAAGCTTATTCTTCTAATTATGTCATTCCACGCCAACGCACCACCGACAATTCGAAACATACCCCATACACACATCCAATATGGCTTACTTCCCTGAATAAATTTGAGCTTTAGATTTAGGTCAGTGTTTACTTATATTTTATGTTAGGCCTGTGTTGGATAACAATCCCATTGATGAGAACTGTCACACCAATGACCACTCCTAACTACATATTATTATCAAAAGATAACTCTACGTTCCTACCAAACTTCAACTACGGTTTAAAGGCGTTCCCCTCCCCATCCAAATAAAAACTAAAATCCACAAAAACTTAAGTAAACAGCACTAATTTCACATATATATGTTCAACCAACCATAAATATTAATCAAATTAAAATGCAGTATTAATGACAATAACAACTTACTCCTAGAGGAGGAAGAAAAGACAACTCTCAGAAAACCTTATTTTACAATTTTGCTTTACGTCGCACCGACACAGATAGGTCTTTCAGCGACGATGGGATAGGAAAGGGCCAGGAGTGGGAAGGAAGTGACTGTAGCCTTAATCAAGCTAGCATTTGCCTCGTGTGAAAATGGGTAATTTAAAAGAAAAAAAAGAACACCTTCAGGACTGATATAGATGTTGATTCCCACCTGCCGACAGTGGGGTTCGAACCCACTATATCCCGGATGCAAGTTCATGGCTGAGTGCCCCTAACTGCACGGCCAACTCGCCTGGTGCAAAACTTTTCATTAGTGTGCTTTATTTACAAGGACAGGATGAGATGGAGGAGGCTCATATACCACACCTGGGAAACTGGAGATGGTTTAGGATGATGATGATGATGATTGTGCTTTATTCTTCATAGAGTGGAATGTTACCATGCTCTCTTAAGCGTCACCAAATATTTTACCACTGTTGAACATATTTTAAACAATTTTAAATCATCTAATTATTGCCTCGTATTTTTTGTATTGCATGCTTTTTAGTTGAAGATGTCCCGCAAATTGGGAAGAAACGTACTAATTAGACGCTAACCTCACAAGTTGGGACAAAACATGCACTAATTAGACGTTAAGCTAAGTCCAAAATAGATGATAAACTTTGTTTTTGTAATCATAGATTAGCCATTAGAAAGTATTGGAAGGTGGAAATCATTTCTTAAAACCAAAGTTGGACATATCACATAGGCGAGCATCTTGTCTCCTTACTTCCAAGTCTTCCCAGCTTGAAGTTTGCAACATTTCAGTAACACTACTCTTTGTCAGAAATCACCCGGAACAAATCATGCTGCTTTCTTAAAACCAAAGTTGGACATACCACATAGTCGAGCATCTTGTCTCCTCAATCCCAAGTCTTCCCAGCTTAAAGTTTAACACTACTCTTTGTTGGAAATCACCCAGAACAAATCATGCTACTTTCCTCTGAATTTCTTCCAGTTCTTGTATCAAGTAGTCCTAATGAGGGTCCCATACAGTGGAGCCATACTCTAACTGCAATCTTATCAGAGACTTACGCGCCCTCTCCTTAATACAACCCCTAAATATTCCCACACAGAGCTTGATAGCTGCAGTCACTTCAGTGCAGCCAGTATCCAATATTCGGGAAATAGGGGGTTCAAACCCCACTGTCAGCAGCCTTGAAGATCATTTTACATGTTTTCCCATTTTTCACACCAAGCAAATGCTGGGGCTGTACCTTAATTAAGGCCACAGCCGCTTCCTTCCCACTCCTAGCCCTTTCCCACCCCATCGTCGCCGTAAGACCTATCTGTGTTGATGTAACGTAAAGCAACTTGTAAAATACTCCCACAACCATGTGAAGAGATATACAACCTTTCTTAACAAACTCATTAATATGATTACCCAAAAGGTCTGCTCAAGGCTCAACATACCCATCCAACAAATGAATAACCATCAACAGTGCCATATGCCTGCACTCCATATGATCATTGCGGAGAGGTTTGGAATTGAATCCAGGCTTTTGGCACGCAATCTAGTGATTAGGAATTGTACACCACCTCCCCTACCCTGCCACCCAACATTCTGATGGTGAAAACTTTTTCAACCAACGGTACTTGAACCGGCTTACCATGGTGTCAGACCATAAAGACTTAATGCCTTAACGATCATGGCCACCAGTGAGGACAATAAAAAAAAAACAGGAGGGAGCAAGAGAACAAAAGTAAAATCTATGAAGCACAAAGATATTTTTAAAAATTCTTACGAAATAGCTTCACAGTCTTAGGATGCAATGTGATGTGTTCTCAAAACTCATCAATACGTCACTCATGATATTTTAATGCTGATCAGTGTGGCTTATTGCTCAAACTTATGCCTGACAAGTCTTATGCCTTCAAAGGAGAAAGATGCCATGGGCGTAAACTGATAAAGACGGATGACAATAATTGCTATAGATTCAAACATTTCCACGAAATCATCATTGCTGGTAATAAGTAAAATCCAGAAAAACCATGTTGTCAGGGACCAAAGACCTAGATGTTAGGCCCCTTTAAACAATCATCATCAAACCAAGTTGTTTGAAGAATGTTAAGAATCTGCCAAGCGGTTACTAAAACCAAACATGCACGGAGCTGTTTGTCGCAGACAACAAAATGATTCAGGTCAAGTAACACGGAAATCTGGGTTTGGGTTTTGAGCTGAAATCTGTTGCTATTATTACACGCATTAGTTGTTTCCTTGCCTATCAATTGTTGTCATGCAGGGTATTTATTTATTAATAACTGGAATCCACTGCTGACGTTGATACTACTGTACGGTAATGTGTCTCGTGTGATCGCATTACATGTCTGAAAGGTGTGTAGCCACTAGAAAGCAAACTAATCAGAGAAATTATGTGAAAATAATAATAGGTAGTTGAGTGACCTGACCTAGTAAATGTAGAGATTCATTTGTGTAAACCCCAAGAAACAACAGCATGAGGATTTCCGTGTCCAGCATATACGACAATATTTAAAATAGAACTAATGATTGAAAATGCTGATGATGGAATTGGAAGTCAACGCCCACAATGTGATAATTATTTCTGGTCAGACACAAGTGTACGTATACATAAAACCAGCACACATCCTGAAGTACATCAAAAGGAACTTGTAGGTACGCAAAATACCTGGGGCAGCTCCATAGCATGATCTTTGCAGGACAGCTGCCAGAAGCAAGATACCGAGACCAATGATCATCCTATTACCCATGTTCCTTTAGACAAATTCAAACAAGAACTGACTGAGTCATTAAACTGACTGAAACAACAGGTATGTGAAAAAGATTTTAACCCAGTCGTGGACAACTGGATCAAGTTCATGTCCTCAGCTATTGATTTACTTCCAGGTCCCAAACATCCAGCCCGGAAATACAGGGTCTTCTTTTCAGCTCGTTCTGCAACACCACCCAGAGCACGGCATGGCTGGTGCAATGACACTCCGTCGGTAGCCGGTATAATGCACGTTTTTCCTCCCCACTACTCACGGCAATTCACACTTACAGAAGTCCATTTCTAGTGAAACTATTAGTTTAAAACCTACCTGGCATTACATTTTATGTTCAAAATGTTGTCCCTCAGCTGTCAAACACATCTGACACCTCGTAAATAGGTTTGCATACACTCGGGAAATCTCAGCCCGTGTGACGTTCAAAATAACTTGTGTAATGTTCTCTTATAGTTCTTCTCTTGTATGAGGGTTGGTCACATACACTTAACCCTTCAGCATCCCCCACAGGTAATAATCACAGGGATTTAAATCAGGAGATCTAGGGGGATAATTAACCACACGATCTTCAAAAACTTCCCGTATTACCTCCATAGACCGATTAGCAGTGTGTGCCGTTGCATTTATCTGGCATGAAGTAACCATTACTCCTTTCTTCTTCCGTCAGCTCTTGAAAGAATGGTCTGAGAATTAAGTCTATATATTGATCAGCATTTATAGTTTCATGGAAAAATATAGGCCCTATAATTCTCCGAGCACTCCCGTGAACGGACATGCAGCTGGTGGGGATTTTCTGCACACCAGTAACAAATGTTTTGACTATTTACATAGCCACTTACATATAGCCATCCTTCATCACTATAAAATAAAAGTTCTGCGTCAACATACCCATCGTGAACTGACTGAAGGAACCAGTTACAATACCGAACCCTAGCAAAACTGTCAGGTCCTCTTAAATATTGGGCAGGGGTGGGTTTTTATGGTTTTGCTTTTAACAGTTTTGTTGCTTTGCGGACAGAAGATAATGACACATTAGCTTGTACGGCAAGACGCGACAGAGATTTTGTTGGAGGTCTTTCCAAGAGAGCTCCTCTTTCATCAAGCTTTTCCTCTGTTAAAACAGTTCGTCTCTTACATGATTTCTTGTTAAGAATGGACCCGGTGGTGCAGAACTCCTTTACCAATTTACGTACCGTTTTCCTATGGGGAGGGAGCATGCTAGGAAATTTGCGAATGAATCGAAAGTGGCATTCTGTAAAAGAAGAATGCTTCGCATAGCACAACACAATGAATACATGCTGTTCTACTGTATACATCACTTGTTAAACACACAATTACTTTAATATTCCTAAAGAAACAACGCTATTTTAAACATGCTACCAACACCACAGATGTTCAACTAAACTACTGCTGTGAAGCAATGGTTATCGCTACCGTACCGCATTAGATCATCTTAGCCGGACATAAAGCAATATATCTCTCGGCAAATGAGTCACCCAGCCGTGCTATCACCTTCCGAGCATTTTCCCCCGACACACAGAGCGAGCCCAAAAAAAAAAAAAAGAAGACCCTGTATTTTGAGTATAGGAAAAGAAACCAAACCATTGATTATCAAAGGAAATACAGGCAATCAACAAATGGCGAGCAAGCAACAAAAAGAGACCAGGAGAAAAAGAGAGAAAACTACAGATACCAGCTAACACAGTTTACATATTATAATCAGTGTAGGAAAGCCATAAGATCTGTACTGAATTCCAATGCCGAATCCTCTAAAATACCTTTGGAGGATATATTCAGACACTTTTTGGTGATATGGAGCAAACCAAACATCAATGTAAGGACTGAATGCCAACCTAAAATAACAAAGTCTGAGAGGAGCAGTATTGAAGGCACATTCTTAGCTGACGTGGGTGATGAAATAATAACTAACATCGCAACACGTATGCTACACAATGAAGTCGTCCCTCAAGCACTAAAACAAGCTAGGACTGTACCAATTCACAAAGGTGGCAAAACTACCGACCCAAGAAACTGGAGACCCCTTGCAATTTGCTCTGTAATTTGCCATGTGATAGAGAGAGCTCTTGACAGAAGACTTTGGGAATTCATCAGCCTTAACAACAATCACAGGGGATTCACAAACTCCTCAGGTATGCACGTCAGCACGGCCATACTTGATTCGATTCGTTGCAAGGCCAAGTCTAGAAAACGTGATGTATCTGTCATATTTCTGGACTTACAGAAGGTGTTTGACAACATAGGGGTAACCTTAAGAGCATCACAGGTTCCCTCAAAGCTCAGTAATCTTGTTATTAATTTATATAAAGACAACATAACAAGGATTCAAAAACGAAGAATATCATGACAACCCATTGTTATGAAAAGGGATGTCATGAAAGAGTCGCCACTATCACCTATGCTATTCAATCTCTCAATAAATTATGTAATGGAAAAATTCAACGATGTCTCACTATAGCTTTCAGTTGAGTCAGAACATGAGCCATTTAACAGATGAACCCATCATCCTGCAAATGCAACCTCACAGCTGCACGACCCTAACCACACAGCCAACTTGCTCAATGATAAATGTCTCAACAGGACATTTTTAATTTTTTTTTTTTTGTTGGAAGCGACCGGGGCCTTAATTAAGGTACAGCCCCAGCATTTGTCTGGTGTGAAAATGGGAAACTACGGAAAACTATCTTCAGGGCTGCCGACAGTGGGGTTCAAACCCACTATCTCCCACATGCAAGCTCACAGCTGCGCGCCCCTAACCGCATGGCCAACTCGCCTGGTCTCAACAGGACAGAAGAAGGCCTACAGATTAAAACAGTTTGATGATGGATCTGCTGTTCGTCGCTTTTTACGACAAGAAGGTATACTGTGGGGGCAGTCTGAGAGAAAAGCAAGTCAATGCTAGCACCACCACCTAGACTTCTCGCTGCTATGGAAGTATGATCACCCACCAACCCTTGCCATATCAAGCTGACAATGTAAACGATGATGAAAGGGCTACTGAAAAGTACATAAAATGTCAACATATTTCAAATGTCAACATGAGAAATGCTTGTCAATATTTAACAGGCTCCAGTCAGTTTTGAGTTCAGCTTAGCTGCATGAGATTCTCATCTTAAGTTATCCTCATTGTGTAGTTTAAAGGTTTAATTTCAACCACATGTTCTATAGCCAGTATATATAGGATGTAGAAGTTACATAGAAATGAAACGGTTAACAAAGGATAGAGTGGTGTGGAGGGCTGCATCAAACCAGTTTATGGACTGATGACCCAAACGATAACAGTGGCAGCATCATCATCATCATCATCATCATCATTCTATAGACAATCTTCCCAAGTTAGGAAATGTTGAAAATCTCCATATGGGTCTGATGACTTCTTCATAGGTCTATACTGATACATGCCAGACCTGTCATAGCCCTCTCTTCATTATTTCCTCGAAGAGAAGAGTAAGCCTGACTGGTAACCTTCAAACTGGCCCGAGGATAAGCCGCAGACTCTCTTTCTATTGTGCTTTCGCCTTGCTTTCCCTGTGTGCCTTCTCGAACACAAAACAAGAATGTTCCCTTACGGCCAAGCCCAGAAGATTCTAGTACTCCATCATCAGGATGTAAAAAAAAGAGACTAGCCATGAACAATCAGTGAGTAGTTGGAGTGGAAGGGAGTAGTGCTGATTGTTCTCAGTGTTGGTGTGGTAGGTTTCCCAACAGAGGTCGGTGTTAGAGTATCGTTGTGTTGGAATGTTTTTGGAGTACTGTGTGTGTACTGCCTTGGGATACTGGGTGGAATGGTGTGGAGAATTAAAGTATAGAACAGTCAATATGAGTAGAGTTGGAGCATTATTAACTGTCGTTGTTCTGAGGAATATTGTAGTGCTGGTTAGCACTCTTGAGTTTTTGCTGTTATTTGAATGCTGGGTTAGTTGTTAGTATTGAGTCATTCACTGTGTGAGGCAACCACGGGAACTGACTGTGTTGCCTGAGCGAGTGGCGGACATTCTCTGGAATCAAACCAAGGAACAGTCATTCTGTGCTGTGATGGTCAGCAGCCATTTGTTCGTATCTGTTTGAATGCAGCTGCTGTTGAAGGGACTGAGCAAGCGGAGTGAAGTAAAGCCTGTCAATAAGGATTATAGTCCATTCTAGGTAAGGACTGCCTAGCTGAAGTCCTTTTTTCTTTCTTTTTTTTTTCACTAGTGGCTTTACGTCCCACCGACACAGATATGTCCTATGACGACGATGGGATAGGAAAGGCCAAGGAGTTGGAAGGAAGCAGCCGTGGCCTTAATTAAGGTACAGCCCCAGCATTTGCCTGGTGTGAAGATGGGAAACCACCTTCAGGGCTGCCGACGGTAGAATTCGAACCCACTACCTCCCGGATGCAAGCTCACAGCCGCGCGCCTCTAACCGCATGGCCAACTCGGCCGGTAGCTGAAGTCTTGAAGTGAGAGAATTGTAAACAGACAACGCACATGCACACTAACTGGTCGAATAATGCCAAAAGGTTTGAATTAAATCAATTTTTCCCTATCAATGAAATGAATTCCCTTGATTGCTCTCAATGCACCATTATATTTGGACCATAATTCACGTTACCATTTTTATATACAAATCTAATGTTTTCTCAACCTTGATTTAGGATATGGGAAATAACAAGGTCATCAGACTATTTAGAGAAAGGAGAATATTCCATGGAAAATAAATATCAAGACCAATGGAAGACCAGTGTAGAAAAACAAAGAATTAAGAAGAGAATGAAGCGAGACCTATGTACAAATTAAAATTAAAACCTTCACCACAAGATTTAACAATGGCCTACCATGAAAATAACTGAATAACAGATTCTGATGATTTACTGTTTCAGAAACCACAACATAAATTTTTAAAATGTTGTTTCAGATTAGAAATTGTAAAATTCTTATATATAGGCCCAATCATTTTTCTGGGATTTTGGAGAAACTTGGTAAGATAACACCTACATGGCTCATCTTTGAATCTCTTATCTTTCTAAAATACGATGGTATTACAGAAACACTGAATGAACAAACAATTTTTCCTTCTGTAAATATAGTTTTTATTTTAGGTGTTTTCAGAAAGTATGGTTTCAGAGGATAGCAAAATAATTAAAGATATGAGCTAGCAGCAGGAGTGGAGGTCTCTTGAATATAGTTAGATTTTGCTTCTAAAGATAAATCGATGTTACAACAAAACCTGCCCTTAAGTTACATCAGAGGAGCTGCAACAGTCAATGAATTGTTTTGCGACTGCATATGATCATTTTGCCTCACAATCAATTATAAAAATCAATGTATAATGCAACCTGTCCCAGACACAACACTTCCATCTTCAGAATCTTGAATATAACAATGGATCAGATAGACCACTTCTCGGACAGTACTTAAGAAATGTCTTGTCTAAGCAATGCACCTGTGAACAGTAAACTAACGAAAAGTGGAAACTGAAGTGTTGTATAAATAAGTGCATGCTCATCTTCCTCCAAAATTCCGATCATCCTACTAATATAGCTCACGTGAGAACTGAATGGTCAGGCTAAGAGGCTAAGATGGTACAACACTGGCCTTCTGAGCTCAGCCTGGCAAATTCAATCAAGACTTAGTCTGGTGGTATTTGAAGGAGCACAAATACGTCAGCCTTGTGTCAGTGGATTTACTAGCACATAAAGAACCTCCTGCAGGACAAAATTCCAGCACCTCAGCTATAAAATTAATTGAATGGCAAAGTTCACTGTATGTCATAATATCAAGTCAACACAGACCATTATAGTCAAAAAGCACTTCAACATCAAAACTTCCAGATGTAATAGACCCATAAAGGAGGTTAATGTTTACATTGACAGATGGGTCATTTTCCGTTTTCCTTCAGAAGCTGTATTATTCCCACTGCCCTTGGCAGAGATGGAAGTGTTTGAGAACATCCGAAAAATTACTCTTTCCAACACATTCTAACAATCATCAGCCTGTTCGAATGTCAATAAAAATAATCAACGAAAACAACTTGAAATATTTTTGCTAAATTTTTCCAAAATATTTTTGCATAATATTTCCATTAAATCATTCCCGACACATCGTTTTAGCCGTTAAGAGGCTGTAGTATTAGGCCTATTCGTTTTTTCTCGCTGCCTCAGTAGGGCAATTATTCTTCACAATGATAGGTACGTCTACCGAAATATTTAATACTGATGTCCGTTTTATTTTATTTACGCCACCAGATATAAACATCGTGTTAAAGAACACGTTATTATATCAGTTCATGACGTTCATTTGACAGCCGCAGATAAGATTGAGGTTATGCGCCATCATTTAATGGCATTTTCTTGAAGAAGATAAATTGCTGAAGATGATAAAAACTAATTAAATAAAAAATGAAAAGATCCAATACGTACGTTCAATTCCTTCCACTTAAATACATGTTTTATGAAATAACTCCATTGCTAAACCCATTGCGCTAAGAAGTATTATAAATATTTAGGAGACTGTCGAACAGCTGTGTCCCCGGGGTATGTCTATTCTTTACCGTCGCTTAGTGGTTCAGTTAATTCGGATTTACTATTATTGTCCTCAAACAGATTTCACAATAATGTATTGGCAAAGGTCAATTGATTTTTATATGCAAAATAGAGTACAGTACAACAGGTGAACAGGTAAGAGTTCGATACAGGTAGCACGAACACGTCCGGTCCACGATGAAAAACCTAACAACTTGCGGTTGCAGTTTCACCGCATCGGATTTTGTCGAATACCGGTACTTGTTCCTACATGAAAGTTAATATTCAAACTCGTGATCCCAAAACTTGCATTTATTTTGTCTTTCGTTTTACTATCAAACCAAAGAAGGGTTGCGATGTTGATACTGAATGGATTTTGAATACATAAGTCCGCTTCAAAAAGCGCGCCAATTTAAATGTTTATTTCGTAAAAACCGATGGTGACAATTTTCATATATAAGCTACTTATCCAACTTGCGGACTTTAAATATGTAAAAATCACTGTATATAAGTGTGTGTGTGTGTGTGTTTGTTTGTTTGTTTGTTTGGCATTAGATTTATTCTTAGAGCATTAATGGATACATGATCGAAAGATTTATTGCTAAAACACTGTACGTTGCGAACAGGGCTGGCATCTGTGATCCGGGAAATTATTTCAAAACGGTGCGGTACACTGTGTTACACACATGAATTACATTTAAAGTTTATTTAAGCTTGTATCCAATTTCTAGCGTCGCTGGTGCCACTTGGCTCATTTTGGATTGGGCTGAGAATTTAAGGTTGGATGTCCCGACTCCACGCGATTTTTGAGGTGAAAGTTCCAACCCGTAATAATAATAATAATAATAATAATAATAATAATAATAATAATAATAATAATAATAATAATAATAATAATAATAATAATAATAATAATAATAATAATAATAATAATAATAATAAAATGAAATGGCGTAGGATGGATTTTAATTCCGAGGACAAGTTCTGCTCGCCAGATGCAGGTCTTTTGATTTGATGCTCGTAAGCGTCCTGCCGTCGTAATGAGGATGAAATGATGAAGACGATACATACACCCAGTTCTCTTGCCAGCGGAATTAACCAATTTTAAGCAATTTTCCCTGCCGGGAATTGAACCCGGGACGCCTGTGACCAAAGGCCAGCACCCTAACCATTTAGCCATGGAGCTGGACTTCCAACCCATGATCGACTGGAATTCGATCTCTGAGCGGAATATGAACACCTAAGCCACTGCACTGATCACTACCAGTTCCCCTACCCCACCATGCAATCGCTGACCCTCACCGATATGAATTAAATCTGAACTATAAAAAACTAATTCGCTTAAGTCTTACTAAGAGATGGTACTGAGCTATATGCGTCACATTACAGCCCTTTAGAATTTGGATGAGAATCATTTCTACCTATTTAATACCATGGTTTCGTTTAAGACTGGGAGTGAGATTTCTAGATCCTTATGGGTGGGTAGGAGATACGGATTACTTAAAACGCAGTGGTACGTATGTTAGGAAATGCATTTAGAAGGGTAATAGGGAGGTACATTCAAGGAAACGGGGTGGTCTAGGGAGCGGTGATAGGGGTACAGTGATATGGAAGTCAAGTAGGGATGACATAAAAATGTTAGTGCTCAACTGTAGAAGTATTGTAAAGAAAGGAATATAATTAAGTAATACTTATCAGATATTGTAATATGAGTTGAATCATGGCTGAGAAATGATATAATGGATGCAGACATTTTCTCATGGAACTGGAGGGTGTATCGTAGAGATAGGATAAGAATGGTAGGAAGGGGAGTATTCATTCTGGTGAAAGAAGAATTTGTAATCTACGAAAAAAAGATGACAAATATGAAATTCTAGGTGTAAGGCTCACAACTAAAGATAATCTGCATCATGGTGTGTTTTGAGTGTACAGACCGGAAAAGGGTAGCGCTGAAGCTGATTCAGAATTATTTGATACGATAATCAGCTATGTGGAATGGAAAGGAATGTGGTTGTAGTGGGAGATCTCAATTTACCAAATGTCAATTAGGAAGGTAATGCGAACGCCAGGAAACATGGCCAACAAATGGCAAATAAGTTAACATGGAAAGGACAGCTGATTCAGAAAGTGATGGAACCAAATAGAAGGAAGAATATTCTGGGCGTGGTGCCGGTGAAACAAGATGAGCTCTATCGAGAAACCGAAGTAGTAGATGGTATTAGCGATCACGAAACTGTTTTTACCGTAGTTAAAAATAAATGCGATGGAAAGGAAGGTCTTAAAAGTGGGACTATTAGACAGTAACAACTGGGTGATAAAACAGGCATGAGGTGGTTTTGAAAAAGTAACTATGATCAGTGGAGAACGGTAAATGAAAGTGTAAACAGACTCTGGGATGGGTGCAATTGTTGAGCAATGTGAAAACAGCTTTCTAGCTTTAAACGTGGTAGAGGATGGTAAAGCACCATTATATTATAACAGAGAAATTAGGAGAAATAAGAAGGAGGTGCAGATTGGAAAGAAATAAGTTAAGGCCTGCTCACACCTAGCGGAAGGGAGATGCGGACAGAAGAAATTCCGAGTAGAATTTCTCCCGTATGCACTTATACCTACCGTACCGGAAACGCGCCTCGCTATTTGGACAGCTGTTACATCTGTCACAGTAGTGTGTGAAACGTGACTCAGTTCAACGCAACTAATGGATTGCTTGTTAGTTCTTGCCCTTTGGCTGAAGATGCTGAAAGGGAAGAACAAATGCAAAATCGAAGATTTTGGGTTCATAACATAAATTTATCCATTTATCCATATTTAAATGTTCTCCAACAAGCTGAAATATTTATTATAATAGTTCTTAGGCCCGGTTTCATCAACACATGTTAAATATATACTAACAAGTAGTTAGTTAATACGGAGTTAAAATTTTAACATCTTGCTAGGTTTCTTGCGTTTCATCAAACTCTTCTTGTGAAATGTTAACAAATCGACTGTTAACTCTCCCAATATTGCGAAGTGGTGCGAATCAAGGAGGCAGTGGTACGAACATGCTGTTTTACAGCGCGCTCTGATGCGCTTTTGTTTGCGTACAGCTGTAAAATATGGCGCGAGAAGTGAAACGGAATCGTAGTTCTAATTTTTCCTCCTTCGAAAAAGAGTTGTTAATTGGATTAGTTAGTAAATGCATATAAGTTATTGAGTGCAAGCGCACGGATGGCTTGACGATAAAACAAAAGGACGAGGCGTGGCAGAAAGTCCGCGATGGTTTCAATGGGGTTAACAGATACTATTTTAGCGGGTATCCACTGTCACCTAACAAAATCACTTCGTTAATTGTCCAACTTCAAACTGTGCTCCGATATGGGAGTTATTAAATATTGTATTGTCGTGTGCAGAACCAGACCACCTAGCAAATATATCCCTGATTTGGAGGTTAGACTCATTAATCACCTGAACATTATTAGAGAAATATCCCTTCCGATTACGATATATTTCGGGCCAATTGCCTCCAGGTGATTGGATTCTTTCATGTGTGTAATCTATTGCACCTAGAACAAACACTAGGAAAACGGCTTATTTCATAGAAGTCGCGGATAATTTGCTAATGCTCTTCTACTGAAGGGAATGTAATGTTATATGCCTCCTCATTATGGATGGTATTGCTGCAGACACTCGTCAAACAACTCTACTAACAGTGGCTTTAGAAATTCCAGCATTGTCTCCGACCATTATGTGAAAATAACCAGTAGCAAAAAATCGTTATATTATCAGTACCTGCAACATTGGAGAAAGAGGTTAAGTTTCTCTTCGTAGGATATTCTAACCTCACTCGAATTTCGTCAACAACCTTAGCAACGACTATTTTCGATGACCTGTATCTATGAAGAAATTCCGCATCCGTCAAATTTTCTAAAGTCATTACGTCGCTGAACTCTTCTTCGATCAGGATTGTTTTGTAAAAGATCTGAATAGAGCAATTCCGCATCAAAAGCGAGATTCACAGCAACCATTTTGGAACAGGTTGCTAAATGCTAATGTTAGCCATTTAACATTGGAAATGGCTGATGTTAACTTTAATACGCAGTTTAACATTTGTTAATGTTAACATTTGTTGATGAAACGCAAATTTTCTTAAATCGTATGTTAAAATGATTTAACACCTTGTTAAGTACTAACATGTGTTGATGAAACCGGGCCTGAATGTTCCATTTATTACAAAAGTCTAGTGTATGTATGTTCAGTGCGTCAGCGATTCCGCTGCTGGGATACTCAACAGCTCTGCCATCAGCTGTCATAGATGGCCTAGGCATCACTGAAGAGGCTTACTAGGGAAATGAGGAGTGAGGTAGTTTCCCGTTGCTTTCCTCACCGAGCCAGAGTTGCTATTAAATATCAGTCTGCCAAGCCCACTGAAATGCATACACCAACCGACCCTATGAGCAACATTTTCACACCATTCATAGCAGGGACTGGCTGCATAAGGATTGGCATTACTAGCATCGCTCATACCTCAGTCACCCCGCGACGTAAGAATTGTACTAACGCTGCACCACCAAAATGCATGTATTGCCACGGTCCACACTTAGCCACGGATAGGGAGTGTCCTGAGTACAAGAAACGGTCCGAAATCAAATACCTTATGGCTCAGAATAATGTATCTCAAGAAGTAGCGATCCATATGTACCATAACGGGAATTATTCTACTGCTGTAATGGCCCCGTCTTTCAATTGGCAAAGGAGGGAAGAATTCCCTCCTCTCTCACAATCAGCGGTCCCGACTCAAGCTGACTTTCAACCACATGTACCACACACTGATATCCCGCCGGCTAACATGCAGCCTCGGCATCTAGAACAGCTTTCTCGGCAAGTAAACAACCCGACCAACTCGCCGTTAATCTCACAGCATCATCAACAACAATTAATGCCTCCACAAAGACAATAAACGCCGATGAGAGTGCATCCTCGCACACCACAGCAATTGCATCGGCCCCAGAGACCTCTTCCCCCATCTACACCGAAACCGAATTATCCATCTATTCAACAAGGTGAGTATATTCCACCACATTTGCCTGTAACACCAATATCCCACAATCCCTATCCCGCCCAACCACATAACATCATAACAACCACCTCCCAAAATTATGACCATCTGATCCGAAAGATATTTAACCTTACCTTTCTCCTCATTACTCAAGCTCAATCCATAACGCCCGAGGCCTTTAACCCCGCCATAATGCATAACATGATCGCAAGTATATTCACTTCAGATAATGAATAAAATACTTCAATGGAACGCACGATCCGTACTTGCGAATAAAGAGATCTTACGGAGAGTTTTATACACTGAAGGTATTGATTTAGCAACCTTGAGAGAAACTTGGCTTAAGAACGATTCTAATCTAACCATTCCTGGCTATAATGTCATCCGACAGGACCGAGAAGTCGGTTATGGAGGGGTAGCAATATTAATAAAGAACACCATACATAGAAGCAGTTATTGATCACTCGCAGATTGCAAGTTTTCAGGTTGTTGCCGCAAGAATTCGCATTAACAACCAAGATATTACATTGGTCTCATCATATAGCCCACTACGAACAAAAATTCAACTTCAAGAATGGTATCGGCTTACGCAGCAGATAGAGCCACCTTTCATCTTTTGTGGTGGTTATAACGCACATAGCACAACGTGGCGTTGTGAGATAAATGATACATATGGCGAGGCTGTCTTACAAATAGTAGATGAGTTCAATTTATTTGTGTTAAACGATGGATCGGCAACCCTGTTACCAGTGCCGGGACAACGTCCCTCCGCTGTCGACTTAACCATTTGTTCTTCTAATATCTCATCTGATTTTCATTGGAAAATCTTGCCGTATCCAAAGGGTTCTAATCATTATACTATCATCATTTCGCCTGTTTTACCATTTCGTCCTTCACCGGTCAAACACACTATTAAATGGAACGTTCAAAACGCTGACTGGGTCAAATACAGAAGGGTGTTAGACGTAAATATACACTCAGTGTTACATCAAAAAACCAGGCTTGATAAATACAACGCCTTCGTACGCACCATTAATTTAGCTGCCGCCATATCTATTCCTGAACAAAAACAAACCCACATCTCAAAAAGGTTACCTACTCCATGGTGGAATTCCGAATGCAGTCGACAGATAGAAAAGAAATCAGGCCCTCAGCAAGTTAACACGAGCAACGACAATGGAAATTTTCCTCAATTACATGAATATAGATGCGGCAGTCAAACGCTTTCTGAAAAGGTTAAAGAAGAATAGCTGGAGATCTTATTGTGATAAACTGACCAAAGATACACCCCTATCGCAAATATGGTCAATGGTTAACAAAATGAAGAAAAAACCGTCAGCCCCTAAAGCACTTAAATCGTGGACAGAAGAATTTCAGATCTTATTGCTCCATCTACGACCTCGCTTTCCCCCAAACAGCGTCAACAGTTGGAACTTCCCCCCCCCCCCTACGCAGGATATTCTTACATCACCTTTCACATTACATGAATTAGAACAAGTTTTAAAACTACTGCTAACTCTGGGCCTGGATATGACCATATATATATTACTGCATCCTTTCTAACTTATCTCGCAACGCCAAGGAAATATCGCTATTACTTTTCACATATATTTGGAATGAAAACAATTTTCCCGACGACTGGACGAGGCAGATTATTGTCCCAATTTTAAAACAAGGTAAAGATCCGAACGAAGCTTCTTCTTACAGACCCGTCGTTCTATCTTCATGCATCGCTAAAACTTTTGAACGGTTGTTGAAACTTAGACTGGAGTGGCGGTTAGAGTTTCACAGTTTATTGCCCCGCTCTCAATATGGGTTCCGGAAAAGTCGATCTACTTATGACCATCTCAGCATTCTGACTACAGACATCGAACGTACATTTCTAAACCATGGCTACCTTACCGCCATTGACCTCAATATATCTGGGGCATACGACAGCGTTATTATACAAGTACTTTCCGAAAAGCTACAAGACCTAGGTCTTCCCGGAATATACGTGCGAGTTATATATAATTCATTTTTCCGGAGGATAATCTATATTCGAACCCAAGATAACATCTTGTATGGGCCCAGACTGTAACAAAATGACTCCCTCAGGGTGCTATACTGAGTCCTTTACCGTATGCCATCTACACTGCAGATCTCGATCACATGTTTAGACAAACAGTCAAATTTCTACAGTATGCAGATGACATATGCATCTACGCATCATCTCAGTCACTTTAGTTAACATGTTTATGGTTATATGACGCTGAAAGGAAACTGCACACCTGGACCTTTCAAACAGGTCTTCATTTATCCCCAACAAAATCCCCTATTATTGTCTTCACTCGAAAGAAACTCCACTCAACGTCACCATCTGTATATCTTGGGCCATATTCCTTCCCCTTAAGGACTTCAGCCAAGCTACTAGGCTTATACCTGGATAGTAAACTTACTTGGAGAACAGACGTCGAGTACCTGGCATCTAAAGTGGGCCGAACGTTAAACATCATCAGAGCATTATGTCGAGTATGGTGGGAAGCTGACACATCTGTCCTACTACTATTATATAGATCGTTAATATGATCTGTACTAGATTATGGCTGCATCATTTTCGGCAACGCACCGCAGTATGTTCTTCGAAAACTAGATGTCCTACAGTTACGCGCACTGTCTCGGAGCCATGAATTCAAGTCCTACTAACGCACTACTGGTAGAGGCTAAAGAAATGCCCCTTCAGATAAGATGAGATCTACTTGCCACAAATTTCTTCTGCAACGCTCGTCCATAACTAGCAACCCTCTCATATCTAAACTGCGCCACCTCCTTCCACTGTGTGACAGAGGAACAAACAGAAGACTACGGACACCTCTATTGGTCGAAAGCATCAAGAAATTGCAGCACATTATACCCCCTACTCTTCAAGATTCATCGCTTCCAGTATTTCGACAGAGGTATGAACTTTCAGTATATCAACCATCCACATTTCATATTCCAGATTTTATAAACTGCAATACCAATATCAACGAAAAAGTAACAAATTTCATCGATGCATATTGGGGCAGTTATACTCAAATATACACAGATGGGTCTAAATCCGAATAAGGAGTCGGATATGCGTACTACTGTCCGGCACTCAACACTTGCAAAATGTTCTCCCTTTCCCAAGAAGCTTCAATATTTAGAGCTGAAGTAGTTGCCATTAAATCAGTCATCACGTACGGCGTCCAGCACTTCAGTAGAATATTCATTCTCACGGACTCCAAGTGTGCACTACAAAAACTAGAACAACAATGCAGGAACACTCGTTCGAATAAATACATCATGGACATCCGAAGTAGCATATACCAAGCTAAAGAAAACGGAAAAGAAGTTCATCTTATGTGGATCAAAGGTCATACTGGAATTATACACAATGAGACCGAAGACCAACTGGCAAAGCAGAGCATTACAGAAGGCCAGTTCGAAGCACTACCCCTACCATACACGGACTTCTAACGCCACATCAAGGAACAGGCTTACAAAGAATGGTCAAACCACTGGGCAACAACTCAACTCATCAAAGGCAAACATTACGCCGCTATCCAGAGACACATTCCACAGAAACCATGGTTCAATCTACTATCTCTAACTCGCCGCCATATCACGTCAATTATCAGAATGAGACTTGGATATGCATCTTACTCCAGTCATCTATTCAGACTTAAAATTATAGACTCCCCAAATCGTTCCTCAGACCCCAATCAAGAAGCAGATTTCAACCATACAATTCTAGGATGCACTAGATACAAACTACAAGTGACCAATTTATATCAAACGCTTATACAACTCAAAGTTCCACTTCCCACTTCCCTTTCGTCGTTGTTCATTAGCTATGACATCCGTATATATCAAGCAATAGCCAAATTTTTAAGTGAAGCCAATTTAACATTGTGATACGTTTGTTCTATAGTCTGTATTTAAAATGTCCTCATCCAACCTAAGTTTTGTACCGTGGCTTTCTATCACCAATTAGTCACAATGTTATGAAAGGTCCCAAGTGGAAAAGATGTCGCACTTTGACCTTCCTGTTTTCTAATTGTACAGAGCTGGCAGCATGGTCTTACGGAACAAATGCCAAAATGTGTAAATAAAAAAAATTAAAAAATCTTAATGTACCACATGGAAATCCTTTGCCAGGGACTGCAGTTGCAATACCGTATGCTGTGATTTGGGATGAAGCATTTCCTCTCCGAAAATACTAAGGCTCTATGCAAGAGCCCAGCTAGAAAATAACTATGGGGAAAACGATTAAAATTATCGTTTAAGTCGAGCTCGCAACGTCATAGGAAATACATTTGGTATAATCACTCAAAAATTTATGGTGTACCAGCGACGGTTACAATTGACACAAGCACACGATATAGACACTGTGTTGGCAACGTGCGTTGTCCACAATTTTTTGAAAGATGATATTACTACACTCGATATTTGTACTTAAGTGGCATGTTCCGAGCTGTCAGTGGAGAGATGGCGTGGAACGTCGATGTAAACGGTCAGCGTTCTTGCGAACCTCGGGAGAGAACGAAGTAAAAAGTACATCGTTCATTGAAAATGTACTAAAATAATATGTACACACACACACACACACGTGGTATTCTTAATAAATTCTACAGCCTGTTTGACTGCAATAGAATACATTTGCTGAGGATAAGGATAGAAATTATTGGAATAGAATAGGTTGTCGGAAGATGATACTAACTCATGCTTCTACCTGCTAAACTAAGTGGCATACGCCAGCCTCGTGTAAAAGAACACTTGCAGGACTAAATTCCGGCACTTTGCTGTTTCTGCAGCGGTTGCTTGATAGACCTTGGGTTGGATTCTCGCTAAAGACAGAGATTTTTACATAACTATCTCCTATACTGAGTAGCTCTATCGATTGTAGTATTGGCTTTTTTACCAAACTTAGTATGTTCGATCCTAGCTCAGTTCGATCGCATTTTAAATGCGTCAGCTTCATGTAAAAGAACGCTTGCAGGACTAAATTCCGGCACTTTAGCGTTTCTGCAGCGGTTGCTTGGTAGACTACGGGTTAGATTGGTAGTAAGGACAGAGATTTTCAGGCTAAACAACGGTACACAGACACCCGCGTTACATTTCCCCGGTAAAGACAGGGATTTTTACGTCAGCGTTCTACAAGGCACTGTGTTCGAATCCTATAATTGTACACAAGATAAATGCTGCGGGCTAGAACAGCACAATTCTTATCTTTGCAGTTAGATAGGGCATTCGTCAGAATCTAGACTCAGGTCAGGAGCCTTGTAGTCGCTAACCCAAGTTATACCGACAGAAGGTCAAGAGGTAAGTTCGATTCGTACCTTAGCTATCGTAGAAGTAGATTCTAGACTAGGTATAGTACCTAACTGAAGGGCACCTCCTTAACAAATTTAGAGGTAGCTGTGTAGGGATAGTAACCAAACTTAAGAGCGCTTCTTTAACAAATTTTGAGCTAGCAGTGTTAGATTAGGACACTTACCTGTTACTGTAAGAGTTTGAAAAGAACAAGTGTTGACCAAGGAAATTCGGATAGGATAAATCATGTAGTGAGTAAACTTTTGTTACGACTGTACACGACAAAGCTGTGTGCTTGCTGACATAAACACTTTCTGTTCTCCGCATGGCAACAAGACAGAGCACGAGAAGTACTCCATGTGAGACGCACGGCATTAATCCAGAAGGCAGACAACGTAGTCGCAGTGTGCGTGTTAAATGCTGACCGTATCGATGTGTGTATATATAAATTGTGCCATGAATTTGATTTCCCCTCTCAATTTATTCTATTTATTATGTCTATTTTAATGTTTACTGATTATTTTATGCATAACTATGGTATTTTGTCCCCTTGTGTAATGCCCTCGGGCAATATGAAATTATGTTCCTAAACTATGGCCTTAGGGTAAAGGAGCTTTCAGCCCTAGGAGCGATCTGCCCTATGCTTTCTCCACTTGCTTCCCTCCCTTACCCCTGCGGTTGCGCCGTGCTCTCTTACGCCGCCTGCGCGTGTCGCCTTGCGCGATTGCCTCGCTTGGCGAGGTCGGGCGGACTCGCTGTGAGCAGCTGTTCACTTCGTGCCTGGCTCTCTTTCTATCTCGAGCATCGCACGGCTCCGTCGAACCCAGGACCGCTTGGGGTATGGGAGGTAAGCGTCTGACTCTTTATTGAAATTGTGGATGATGGGAGGACATTTCTTTTCTTCCAAGCCCCTTGATGGGCGCTAAAGATTGGTTTAAGGCTTTTAAAGGCCAAGTTGTTTAAAACCTAGCAAGTGTATATTAGCAAGTTCTCGGTGAACCATGCGTTCTGATTCCTGCAGCTTAGAGCATGTTTTCGAAAGTTTGTACCTCCTTGGTAGGTATAAGAAATGATGTGGCAGAGCTTTTACTCTTTTAAGAAACACTTGAAAGCTTTGAATGGTCGCTAGGGGTACCTTGCGCTCCCCCTTCTTGAGTCACTTGAAGTGGCGTATTGTTGATGATATATGTGAACAGAGTTATTTATTGCTTTCGAGTCCACTGTATGTTATATGGTGAACAGGGCTGGTCCCCTGTGAAGTGTACGAGACACGTGTGATTGTAAACCTCAGGGATGTTAGTTTTTGAAACATTTAACATTTTTCCTATTCTCTTCGATGTTTGTTTTCCTTGCTTAATAAACTTTGTTATACTGTTTTCCTGCCGGTTTCACTGTTTTGCCCTCTGGGTAGGTTCCATCCTTACAAGGTCCAGATCCTATGAGGGCCGCACCTTCTTATGGTTAACCAGAGATAAATTTACGGAACATAAATGAATAAGCAATTTACTGTGTTCTCTCACTTTGATCGAAGCTGCTTTGAACTGAGGTAGGTATGTGTGCTGTTTTTAAGAAAAACATTCTATAAAGAAATGAATCGTATATATATTTACGATCTTTTTTCTTTTTAGAAAATCATCACCATCATCATCGAGATTCATAATTGCCGTCTACATTATTCCAGTGCCATCTGCTAAAGAAGTAAGTTTCATTCTTTAAATATTATTATTACTATTATTATTATTATTATTATTATTATTATTATTATTATTATTATTATTATTAATTTTTAACACTACAAAACTGAACCCAATGTTTGGAAATCCAGGCTCTGCCTGTCACAAGTTAGGACAAAGGGCGAGTGATTGAGGAGTAACACCGCTTTAAAAAAACCTTGGTCCAGCTGACCCAGCTGGTAGTCCCATGTAAGGGTACATTGTCAGGGTTACGGTGAAGACCTCAACGGTAGTGAAGGCGGAGAAGAGGGACTTCGGGACAGTGGAACTGGCGGAAGGGGCCACCCTCCTATTCTGGGTAAATAGAATAGGAACAGCTGCCATGCAGTAGACGTGGGAGCTTCAAAGGCTAAGGGAAGAAACCCCGACAATATCAGCCTGGTGCCTCAGGCTTAAGATGGCAGCCCCGTCAAGGCACTCGCAAGCAGTGAGTTAATCACTCGCTCTTCTTAAATAATCTGATTATAGAAACTGAAGCGAAATTACAAAACTGGACGGATAACCGGATGACGACCTTTGGCATGAAGAGGATAACGAAAATTGGTTTCTGGAATGTGAGGACCTCGAGGGAGAAAGACAGACTGAAACAAGTGACACGGGAAATGAAGACCTACGGGCTGGATATTCTGGGATTGAGTGAGGTAAGGTGGCCAGGATTTGGCGAGATACAGACAATAGGTGGAATTACATTTCTATATTCTGGTAGTGAGGATGAAGAGCACAGAGATGGAGTGGGGTTGCTGCTCAGTAGAAATGCAATGAGAAGTCTTATGGAGTGGAAGTCGATTTCCAGTAGGCTTCTGACTGCTAGGTTCAAGACCAAGATCAGGAATGTGACCATTATCCAATGCTATGTACCTACAGAACCATCGGAGTTGGAAAAAGGGAAGAATTCTACCAAATGTTGCAAGATGCCACAATGAAAAACAGTGTATAATATTTGAGTAATGTATATGTCAGTAGCCTGTAGGTAGCACCACTTCCCTTTGGTGTGATGCTCTTCTCTCTGACGCTACAAGATGCCCTCTGTATGTTCCCTGGCTGCGATGTTTTTTGAGGGTACCTCTGGATGTAATGGACGAAGATGTTATGTTTACTTGAGTGTTAGTGGCAGCTTAATCCTGCACCAATGTATTAACTACCTATACAGCATATGTTGATTGTTCACATGACAACGATAATATAGTTAGTCAAGTTTACCGTTGTTTATATTATCCCTTCTTGCATCCTGTGAGAGAACCAGCCTCATAGCAATACAGTCCACTTCACAATACTAAAAAAATATTTTTTTCAAGTTTATTCAAACAGTAAGAAGGATATTATCATAGTTATGGAAGACTTTAACGCAAAGTTTGGCTCAAAAAACGAAGGATTGGAACATATCATGGGAATTCACGGCCTTGGCGAGATGAATGAAAATGGGGAGAAGTTTACGGAATAGTGCGCCAGCCAAGACTTGGTGATAGGTGGCACGGTATTCCCGTATAGGCGGTGTCATAAGGTCACGTGGGTGTCTCCTATCAAGTCACGGAAAACCAAATTGATCACATTGCGGTGAGCAGGAGGTTCAGAAGAAGTTTGGAAGATGTTAGGAACAAGATAGGAGTGGACATTGGCAGTGACCATCATCTTGTTGTCGCTAACTTCCGTATAAAGTTCGTGGCAGTCCACCAAAAGTTCATCACTCGGCACAGGAAGTTTGATGTTGATAAGCTAAAGAATCAGCAGACATTGGAACAATTTCAACTGAAACTTAGCAACAGATTCGAGGTGTTGGATTCTGAGATAGAGAAGGGTGTGGAGACTGTATGGAATGAGCTAAATAACATCTATGTGGAAACAAGTGAGAAACAGCTCGGGTACAAAAACTACCTGCGGAAGGAATGGACATCTGAACAGACCTGGAACTAGATAAACTATAGGAAGGATATAAAGGCCAAGCAAAATATATGCAAAACCAAACAGCACAAGGCTCAAACACAAGCTGAGTATTCAATAGTAGATAGGGAAGTAAAGAGGAGTGTGCGAAAAGATAACAGAAGTTGGATTGATGAGCACGCAGAGAAAGCAAACAGGCGGCAAAAAGGGGGATATAAAGGAGCTGTATGGCATCAAAAAGATGCTTTCGAAGAAAGGTTTTAATAAAACTAGGCCTGTGAAAAGCATGACAGGCGTGATCCTCACTACTTGCGAACAACAGCTGAGTAGATGGAGGGAACACTTTGCGGAGGTTTTTAATACAGATGTTGGACTGGAAAATGAGCAGCAAGGAGAAGATGAAGAAGAAGAAGAAGAAGAAGAAGAAGAAGAAGCAGAAGGGGATCCAGGCATCCATCTTGACCTTCCAACCCAGGGTGAGATACGGACAGAGTTGAAACAAATTAAAAATGGGAAAGCACCTGGTCTGGACAACATTCCACCTGAAATACTTAAAACAGACCTCGATACTACAATCAAACTCCTGCACCCGCTGCTGGAGAAGATATGGAAATAGGAGGAGATACCGACCGACTGGAAGAAGGGGCTGATAGTTAAGTTACCGAAAAAAGGGAATACAAAAAACTGTAACAACTGGAGGGGTATCACCTTGCTCTCCATACCAAGCAAAGTGCTGTCGCGAGTCATCCTGAATGGCATAAAGGATTCAATAGAAAGAATGCTTCGAAAGGAACAGGTGGGATTTCGGCAACATCGCAGCTGTGTGGATCTCACCAATACACTCCGAATCATCATGGAACAGAGTGTGAAATGGCGGAATATCCTCTACCTCGCATTCGAGGACTTCGAGAAAGCCTTCGATTCTCTAAACCAAAGAATCATGAGGAAGACCCCCAAGGAATACAGAATTCCATCAAAGATTATCAAGATCATGAAAGAGATGTACGAGGGGTATGAGTGTCAGGTTTTTCATGAAGGGAAACTAACAGAAAAGATAAACGTCAAGTCTGGAGTGAGACAGGGGTGTGTTCTTTCTCCCACTCTGTTCTTGCTGGTCCTAGACAGTGTGCTGAAGAAAGTAATAGGAGGACGGTAGAGGGGTGTTCAACGGGGGATGAGAGACAGGCTTGAAGATCTTGACTTCGCAGACGAAATTTGTCTAATGGCACAGCGGTACCGGGACATAGAAGATACACTGACTGACAGAGCAAATGCAACACCAAGAAGGAGTGGATCGAAAGGGATGAAAGTTGGGAAAAAACAGAGACGGCACGGACGAATAATTGATGTTTATTTCAAACCGATATGCAGGTTACACAATGCGCATGGCATCGACTCAGTAGGATGTAGGACCACCGCGAGCGGCGATGCACGCAGAAACACGTCGAGGTACAGAGTCAATTAGAGTGCGGATGGCGTCCTGAGGGATGGTTCTCCATTCTCTGTCAACCATTTGCCACAGTTGGTCGTCCGTACGAGGCTGGGGCAGAGTTTGCAAACGGCGTCCAATGAGATCCCACACGTGTTCGATTGGTGAGAGATCCGGAGAGTACGCTGGCCACGGAATCATCAATACACCACGTAGAGCCTGTTGGGAGATGCGAGCAGTGTGTGGGCGGGCATTATCCTGCTGAAACAGAGCATTGGGCAGCCTCTGAAGGTACGGGAGTGCCACCGGCCGCAGCACATGCTGCACGTAGCGCTGGGCATTTAACGTGCCTTGAATACGCGCTAGAGGTGACGTGGAATCATACGCAATAGCGCCCCAAACCATGATGCCGCGTTGTCTAGCGGTAGGGCGCTCCACAGTTACTGCCGGATTTGACCTTTCTCCACGCCGACGCCACACTCGTCTGCGGTGACTATCACTGACAGAACAGAAGCGTGACTCATCGGAGAACACGACGTTCCGCCATTCCCTCATCCAAGTCGCTCTAGCCCGGCACCATGCCAGGCGTGCACGTCTATGCTGTGGAGTCAATGGTAGTCTTCTGAGCGGACGCCGGGAGTGCAGGCCTCCTTCAACCAATCGACGGGAAATTGTTCTGGTCGATATTGGAACAGCCAGGGTGTCTTGCACATGCTGAAGAATGGCGGTTGACGTGGCGTGCGGGGCTGCCACCGCTTGGCGACGGATGCGCCGATCCTCGTGTGCTGACGTCACTCGGGCTGCGCCTGGCCCCCTCGCATGTGCCACATGTCCCTGCGCCAACCATCTTCGCCACAGGCGCTGCACCGTGGACACATCTCTATGGGTATCGGCTGCGATTTGACGAAGCGACCAACCTGCCCTTCTTAGCCCGATCACCATACCCCTCGTAAAGTCGTCTGTCTGCTGGAAATGCCTCCGTTGACGGCGGCCTGGCATTCTTAGCTATACACGTGTCCTGTGGTACACGACACCACGTTCTACAATGACTGTCGGCTGAGAAATCACGGTACGAAGTGGGCCATTCGCCAACGCCGTGTCCCATTTATCGTTCGCTACGTGCGCAGCACAGCGGCGCATTTCACATCATGAGCATACCTCAGTGACGTCAGTCTACCCTGCAATTGGCATAAAGTTCTGACCACTCCTTCTTGGTGTTGCATTTGCTCTGTCAGTCAGTGTAAATTGAGTAGGTTACAGAAGGAAGCGGAACGTGCAGGTCTCATGATCAACACAAGCAAGACTAAAGAGATGAGGATTAATTCGGATGTCATGTCCATCTTGACAGTAAATGGAAAGGAAATTGAGCGTGTTGAGTCCTTCCTCTACCTTGAAAGTATAGTAACAATGGATGGAGGAGCAGAGGAATATGTTCGAAGCCGTATCCGGAAGGCAAATGGTGCGTTTGTCCAGCTCTACCGCGTGTGGAAGAATAGAAACATCTCCAGGAAGACTAAGCTTCGCCTCTTCAACAGCAATGTAAATTCAGTTTTTCCATACGGGTGTGAAACATGGAAAATTACAAAATAGATCAATAACCAGCTACAGGTGTCCATTAATAGATGTCTGCGTCACATTACAAATGTGAGGTGGCCGGATATAATCTCGAATGAAGATCTTTGGACCATGAGCAATCAGCAGCCGATTGACATCCGGATTAAGGAGAGCAAATGGCGATGGATTGGACACACATTAAAGAAGCCAGATGGAGCTGTTGATTGGGTGGCGCTGGACTGGAACGCTCAACGCTCCAGAAAGCGAGTTCGGTCCAAGAAGACCTGGAAGAGGACGATCGAAAAGGAAATCGCAGAGGTTGACAAGACATGTAGCGAAGTGAAGAGAATGGCCAGAAACCGTATTGTGTGGAGAAATTTCGCCAAGGCACTATGCCCCGGAGGGAGCAACAGGAAATAAGTCAAAGTAAGTAAGTCACTAATTTTTTGTAGATTTACGATTTTGTCTTTCTTTTTACAAAATCATCATCGTCATTGATATCTGTCGTCTTCTTCATCCGAGTACCATCTGCTAAAAAGTAAGTTTATTGATGTGTCTCTGTTTTACACTTGGCTTTAACAATATGAAAGTGTCAAACGTATGAGCGATGCTGGTAATATGCAGCCAGTCCCTAGTGAAAAACTCTTGCTCATACGGTCCGTTGATGCATGCATTTTAGTAGGCTACAACTTCTAGCTCGGTAAGGAAAGCACTTATTCCTTATTTACATCGTACGCCTCTATAGTTATAGCTAGTCTATAACAGATCATAGCGGAGCTGATGAGGATTTAACTAGCTTTCGAGCTATGTAGCCAGTGCCTAGTGTAAAACTGTTACTTATAGGGTCGGTTAGTGCATGTATTTTAGCAGAAAACTACTAGCTCGGCGAGGAAAGCAACGGGTATCTACCTTACTCCTTATTTACATAGTACGCCTCTTTAGTCATAGCTAAGCTATCTATAACATCTCATAGCACAGCTGTTGAAGATCTAACCAACGTTCGAGATGATCGCATATTATAGGGCTTAGCAGTAGCAACTTCTAGCTCGGTGAGGAAAACAACCTCACTACTCATTTACCTAGTACGCCTCCTTACTGATGCCTAAGCTATCTATAACAGCTAATAGCAGACCTGTTGTAGATCTAACTAGCTTTCAAGCTGACAACTAAACAGACATACAATAGTTTGCAGCCAGCGCCTGGTGTAAAACTTTTGCGTATAATGGAGGTTAGTGCATGTATTTTAGCAGACTACAACTTCTAGCTCGGTGAGGAGAGCAACGGGAAACTACCTTACTCCTTATTTAGTACTTCTCTTTAGTCATGGCTAATATATCTATAACAGATCATAACGGAGCTGTTGAGCATCTAACTAACCTTCGACGTGAACGCATTTTAGTAGGCTTAGCAGTAGCAACTTGAGGAAAACTACCTCACTCCTCATTTACCTAGTACGTCTCTTTAGTGATGTCTAAGCTATCTACAACAGCTAATAGCAGTGCTGTTGTAGATCGAACTAGCTTTCGATGATTACTAGAGAAACAATAATACGCAGCCAGTGATTGATGTAAAACTGATGCTTATAGGGTTAGTTAGTGCATGCATTTTAGCAGACTACAACTTTCATCTCGGTGAGGAAACTACCTTACTCCTCATTTACTTTGTACGCCTCTTTAGTGATGCCTAGGCTATCGAGCTGACATTAATATGCAGCCAGTGCCTGGTGTAATACTGATGCTTATACGGTTCGTTAGGGCATGCATTTTAGTAGGCTTAGCAGTAGCAAATTCTAGCCCGGTGAGGAAAACTACCTTGCCTAGTACGTCTCTTCAGTGATGCCTAGACTATCTATGACAGCTGATAGCGGAGCTCTTGAGCATATAGCCTAATTTGAGCTGATTCCCAAACAGACATATATTAATATTTTATTTTTTGTTTTCTAGCAACAACGAGAATTATCATCGTGATTGATATTTGCTGTCTACTTCATACGAGTCACAGTTTGCTGTCTACCCAAGGTATATCTACATTGAACGCAGACATCTTAAGGTATGTTTCTATCTTTTTATTAAACTCATATGTATAAATTGTCTCTTAAAAATTCTAATAAAATAGTATTTCGCTTTCTGATAGAAAAATGGAAAGGATTAACCAGCTAGGTCATATTTCAATTCCTACAACCAGGCCGCTAGCCAGTCTTCCGCTAAATGAGCCATTTAAAGTGATTTCGCTTCGGAAAATATAAACAAAAATTGGTGAAAGAAATTTGTGCGTCTGTGAGGATTTCCAAGTATGTGTTAACAGAGTTAGAACTAGAACAACTAAATCAACGATCCATTTGTATTATATACTGTATAATAGAGAACAACTCTTGTATCATTAGTTTCGTTGATGTGTAATTATGGCAACGAACTGGGAGAATATACATACATGTTTTTCATCGCGTATACTAAGCGGTATTATACGAAATTCAATTAATGTTTTTTCACAGTCTAGCTCGAGCGGTCGAGGAGAGAGGTTGCGTTGCGAAGTGCGTGCTGTAAACATGGTCGGCATTGAACAGTACCGGGCCGCTATTGGGAAATGGCAGGCAAGGCAGAAGAAGGAGGCCAGGAGTGGATTGGTGGCGGACGGATTGAAAATGAGTGAAGCGGTGCTGGTGGTGACAGTGATAGCAGTGTTACTGGTTATTGGGGGGGGTGGAAGTAAACCCAGGCCCAAATACCAGTGGAAAATATAGTACGGAGGATTTGGCCGCACTCAGGGTGGTTGTAAGTGAAGTTATGCAGGAGAAGTGTCAATGGGATAAGGTGCAGGAAATAAAGGACATGATGTAGGAGCAGAGAAGGGAGATAGGGAACATGAAGAAATGGCTTGAAACGAAGACAGAGGAATCGAGCAGGAGAGTGGTCAATAACGAGAAAGAAATCGAGTTATTGAGAGGGGAAGTGAAACATCTGAAAGATGAGGTTATGAAGTTGAAGAAAGAAGCGGAGGGGTACAGGCAGGAGAGATTGAAAAAAGCCATATTTATATATGGAATTGAGGAAGGGGCGAGAGAGAGCAAGTTTGAGTTGATATTTAAGGTGGTGGAAGCTATACGTGATGTTATGAAGATAAACTTTAGTGAGGTAGACATTGATGATGTAGAGAGAGTTGGTAAAATCAAAGGTCGGAGGCCAATTAGGGTTAAATTGTTCTCAACCTTAATGGCAGATTCTGTGTTAAGGAACAGCAAGAGTTTACAAGGGCGGAAAATAGGGGTGAAAGGAGACATGGGAAGAGAAGGAAGTGAAAACGCGAAGATCTTGAATAGGCACCTATGGAGAGCGAGGAACCAGGGGCTAAAGGCCCGAATAAGAGGTCTGAGGTTGGAGGTGACAAACGGGCGATGGGTCAGAGTTCATTCAGTGACTAAGCTAAAGGAAATGGACGAAAACGAGAGGGTTGAGAGTGGTGAGAGGACAAGGCAAGATGGGAAGAAGAAAGAAGAAAAGAAGAGGAGGAGGGACGTGGCAGGAGAGCAGGGCATCTCGGAAGAGAATGGGCAGTGCAGCCGGGAGACAGAAGACCAAGATAGTGAAGTGGACGGTGAGAGTGGGCCGCAAGAAACTGGGAGAGGAGAGTGTAGAGGTGCAGTGAGCAAGAAAGGACAAAGGGAGGTGGATTCAGAAGTCCAAAATAGTGAAGG
Organism: Anabrus simplex; assembly: GCF_040414725.1. Classification (NCBI taxonomy): domain Eukaryota; kingdom Metazoa; phylum Arthropoda; class Insecta; order Orthoptera; family Tettigoniidae; genus Anabrus; species Anabrus simplex. Next base: position 1,060,335,820 of record NC_090265.1, read on the forward strand.
GGAGAGTGGGGGTGAGCAGCAAGAAAGGGTGAGTGCAGGGTGCAGTGGTGTAGTGAACAAGAAAGGTCAAGAGGAGACAGATCGACAAGAAGGTAAAAAAATTATGAGTAAAGTCAGGAGTAAGAGCTTAAAAGACATATGGGGAAAAGTAGGTAAAGGGATGGAGGATACAGAGGGAGAGAGGTCGATAAATACTAGAAGTAAGAATAGAGGGGGAGACCTAGAAGGGAGGGAGGGAAAGTTATAACAATATTGGAAGATAGGATGTGTGAATATTGAAGGAGTAAGGAGCAAATTAGGAAACAAGAAAGTTAGGGAAGTAATTGAAAGTTTCGATGTTGTGGCACTCTTGGAGACGTGGTTGGAAACAGGGAGGGAGATTGCATGGAAGGGGTTTGAGATAAAATATAAATATAGAAGAAAAGAGAGGAATAAGGGACGAGCACCAGGAGGGATGATAGTTCTAATTAGGGAAGAAATTAGTGAAAGAGTAGAGGATATAGAGACCGATATGATGGAAACCATATGGCTGAGATTGAATTTGGGAGGGAGAGAGGGATGGAGGAAGAAAATAAATCTAGCGTTTGTTTACTGCCACCCTAGTAATTCAGAATATGCAAATAAATATTTTTTGAAGAGTTATTGGTGGATATTGGTAGGATAAGGGGAATGTATCCAGGGGAGGAGGATATGTTGTTATTTGGGGATTGGAACGCGAGAATAGGAGAACAGAGCCCAGTTTATAGTAGGGAGGATGGAATGTGCTTGTTAGAAAGCAGAAGGAGTGAGGACAAAATTACAAATAGTTATGGAGAGAAGCTCCTAGAGATGTGTGCTGTGGGAAACTTGTATATTCTGAATGGGTGGATAGAGGGCGACAGGACGGGGAAATTGACATATGTTACGGAGAAAGGGGGTAGTGTGATAGATATGGTTTTGAGCTCGGAAGGGATGATTGAGGAAGTTGTAAGTATGGAAATAGGAGATTGGATTGAGTCACACCATTTCCCGGTGAGGGTTATGCTGAAAAGAGAGGAAGAGAAGTGTACAATGAAGGAAAATGAGACAAAGGATAAACGAGGGAGGGGTTATAATAAGTATAAATGGACAGAGAAGGTGGGCCGGGATTGGAATAGGGTAGTAAAGGAGGAGCTACATCTTCTGAAATATGGGTGGGAAGGGGCGTTAGAAGAGAATGATACTGATAAAGCCTTGGAATTGTTGCTACATCCAATAAAGATGATAGCGCAGAAGGTGAAAGCTAGAAAAGGAAATAAGAAAGAGGGAGAAGAATGGTTTAATAGGGAGTGTGAAGGATTGCGGAGAAAGGTGATGGACGCGTTAGGAGAATATAGAAGGAAAGGTGGGAGCCAAGAAAGGGAGTTTTTCTGTAGATTGAGGAAGGAGTATAAAAAGAAAATCTCTGAGACAAAAAAGACGTGGTTAGAGGAACAAATAGAAGCCATAAATAATGACTGCAAGACTAACAATTTTGAGAGAGTCTGGGATAAGATTAATAGAATTATGAAGGGTGGAAGGAATATGGAGAGAACGAGTATTGAGGAAGTGCAATGGGTCAGGCACTTCGATGAATTACTAGGAAAAAAGGGGGGTGATAGATGGAGAGGTTCGGGAGAAGAAGTAATTTGGAGGAATAGGGGAGTGGCAATTTATGACTTGGATAAAGAAATCACAAGAGAGGAAATCCGGGGAGTGATAAGCAGAGCCAGAGCGAAGTCGGCCGGGGGGTGTAATGGTATAAATAATAAGTTTTGGAAGGAAATTAGTAAAAATGAGATAATGATAGAGGGCATGGTGAAACTATTCAATAGGATATTCGAGGGAGGAAATTACCCTAGGGAATGGGAAACAGGAATTATATGCCCTATATACAAGGGAAAGGGTAGTAGGAACAATGTGAACAGTTATAGAGGTATATCTCTGTTGGATTCTTTGAGTAAAATATATACTGGGGTGCTAGCGAACAGAATAAGCGGGTGGGCGGAAGAAAATGAAATTTTGACAGATTACCAAGGGGGATTTAGGAAAAAGAAAAGAACAGTGGATAATATAATGATAGTAAAGACTATTTTAGAAAAGTATAAGAATATGGATAGAAGTAAGGTTTATGTAGCAGCAATAGATTTTGAGAAAGCTTTTGATAAGGTAAATAGAGAGGCCCTACTAGAGAAATTAGGTAGGTTAGGGATTTCGGAGAAGATGTTGAGGGCAGTGGAAGGAATATATAGGGACGTCAGGTTTTGTGTAAAATTGGGAGAAGGGAGAATGAGTGGACCATTAGAGTCCAAGGTGGGTTTAAAACAAGGATGCAAGTTATCGCCCATACTGTTTATTTTATTTATCAACGATATTTTAGAGGGGTTTGGGGCAGAAAATTGGGCTGTACCAGTAATTAATGGTTTGGAAGTGCCAGGACTGATATTTGCGGATGATGTGTTATTGATGACGTTAACTTCAGGGGCGATGAATAGGGCCTTAGAGTCAGTGATGCTATTTGCGAGGAAATGGGGATTGAAAATTAATGGAAATAAGTCTAAAATATTGGTAGTACAGGTGAACAAGAGAAGAAAGATAGAAGGGAATTGGGTAATTCAGGGAGAAAGATTGGAACAGGTAAGGAAGCTGGAATATCTAGGAGTTATTTTTAATGATAAAGGAACTTGGAGTGACCAGATCAAAAGAATGAAATATAGAGGATTGGCAGCCTTAGCCTCAGTCAGAAATTTGCTACTCAAGTACCCGGGGATCAGTTACAAAACACTGAGACTCGTGTTCAGGTCGGTAATCGTGGGGAGGGTATTATACGGAGCAGAAGTTTGGGGGCTGGATGAGAAAAGAGAGGAACTAAGAAGGATTGTTAGTAGTTTTGCCAAGTTAGTGATGGGCTTACCGAGGTGTACAGCAAATGTAGGGGCGGAATTAATGTGTGGGGAGGATTTGGAATCAGAGGGTGTGAAAAGAATAGTTAGATATTGGATGAATTTAAAAAGACAGGAAGGTGGGAGAGTTTTACAGGCAGCATATGTACAGCAATTTAAGAGCATGTATAAGGGTGGATGGTTAGAAAAAATAAAGGGATATTTGGAGAGGATAGGATTAGGACACCTGTGGGGGGAGGTTTGGTCAAAGACAGAAGTGAGAGGGATGAATATACTGGAAAGGAGAATTAGAGATATCCATAGGCAGAAATTATTGGGGGAAAGCAGACTAAGAAATTCGCTGACTGTTTTGACGAAAATAGAGGAGATAGCAGGGTTGAATATTAGATACGTCGATAGGTCAAAACGATATGGGATGATGTGGTGGCTTTTAGGTCTGCCAAGGAATAAAGGCTGGTTACAAGGCAGGGATAAGACAAGGTGTGTACTTTGTGGAGATGTAAATGATGAGTTTCACTTGCTAAGAGACTGTGAGGTAACGAGGGGGTTAAGACATGGATTATTGAGTGCCGAGCATCGGGAAATACTGGGGAGAGGAGATGAGAACGCAATACTGAGATGGATTATTAAACAATGGGAAAAAGGGGGTGAATTGAACAGGTATTTTTGTGCGACAAAAAAGGCCTGCGAGAGTAAAATGAAGGAGAGTGAGTTAGAGGGTGGGCAGGGGAATAGGGGGGTGGAATAGTTATCTGTATAAGGGAAGGGGATAGTATGTTAAAATTCTAATGGATTAGGGAAGATAGGGACTGAGTACTTAGTTAGGTGGAGTTGGGTAAGAGGGCAGGATTGCATGGTCTGTTTGTTTTATGATATGTTAGTAATTGTTATTCATTGTAATTTTATTAGGTTATGATGGTAATTATTGGTGAAGGCTGAAATGTGGCAATGGTGAAGTGGTATACGATATGTTAGTAATTGTTATTCATTGTAATTTTATTAGGTTATGATGGTAATTATTTGTGAAGGCTGAAATGTGGCAATGGTGAAGTGGTATATTATTGTGGATATGTGGAGTTGGAGGAGTGGTGGTATAAATATGGTAATGGAGAAGTGGTATAGGAGGAAGAAATATGTTGGAAAGGTGTTGGTATATGCGTGACTGGTATTGGTTATTCATTGTAATTTCATTAGGTTATGATGGTAAATAATTGGTGAAGGCTGAGATGTGGAAATGGTGAAGTGATATATTTATTGTGATATTTGGAGTTGAAGGAGTGGTGGTAAATGTGGTGTTGGAAAAGTGTTATATCGTTGGAATGTAGTGTGGGAGAAGTGGTGATATAAGTAGAGGTGGTATATAAAGGTTTAGTATTTAGGTGATGTATGGTTTGGTACTGAGATGGTTTATTTATGGTTGACTTCGTGGGAGTTGGGAGGTGGTATTATTGTATTGATGTCTGGTATAAGTATTTAATTTCTGGAGCTGGATAGAGGTGAGTTTATTGTCATTTTGTAAATTTTGGTTTGTTTGTATGGAGAGGAGGAAGAAATATGTTGGAGAGGTGTTGGTATGTGTTGTATTGCTGAGATATGGTGTCGGAAGCATTGGAGGCTTAGTATGTATGATTGGGTGATGTATGGTATGGTATTGAGATGGTTTATTTACGGCCGAATTCGTGGAAGTTGGGAGAGAGTATTATTGTATTGGTGTCTGGTATGAGTATTGAATTTTTGGAGCTGGAGGAAGGTGATTTTATTACAAATTTGTAAATTGTGGTTTGTTTGTATGGAGAGGAGGAAGGAGTATGATGTTGGAGAGGTGTTGGTATAGGCGTGATTGGTATTTGTTATGCATGGTCGAAATTTTTGGGAGATGGAGAGGTAATTTTATTATGGAGTGTTATGGCGGATTGAAATGATATGAAGCAATGTTAACGCTGATTGGTAAAAGCTGTGGTATGATGGATTGGAATGTTATGACGGAATATTGTTGTTATTATTTAGACTTGTACTATAGGAGGTGGAATCTGAAAGATTGAATGCAATGTTAGTGTCATGGCTGGTTTGGTATGCAATAGTGTAATGTTGTTGGTGTAGCTTATTTTGGAGTAGGTCAGGAAACAATAGAGGAGATGGAATTGCTGAAGCAAGAAGGTCGCGTGGTGTGAGTGATAACAAGCAGCAAGTTGCAACACCAGCAGCAGATTGTAAACATAGAACAGGCTGATGAGGTGTTCATTTCATTTTATTTTGTATGTGGTGGAGGGTGGTGGCTTGGGTTGGACTGCGTTTATTATTAGTTATTTATTTATTTATTTATTATTATTGTGAACGTGTATTCGGGGCTGAAAGCCTGTTTTGTTCATTAATAAATACAATACAATTAATGTTTTAGATCCAAATTCTTTCTTACTCTCATGCTAAAATTTTTTTGAAAAAAAGTCGCTTCTTTGCTGAGTATGCATACGGCGCTTAAACTAAACGCCAGCCTTGCTTGTTCCTTCCTACTTTTCGAAGATAATCAGGAAATTCATGGAGCACATTATATTTCTTCTATAATGACGAAACTCTTATGTTCAGACAATATTTCGGAATGGTTTCGCAAGCATATTGCCGATGAATTGCTTGTTAAATTTCAAGAGCTTGAGAGGGTGCAAGCAATAAAGCACTCGAGTGTATTTCGCATCTTCAAATTAATGTGTGAAAATTCGATCCCTTACATTCAGGTAAGCAATATATTAATCTTCCTCAAGCGATTGTAAATAAGAGAGCAGTGATCAATACTGAGAATAACGATGACAATATATGGTGTACCGCAATGGCGTTAAAACCAGCAACAACACTCAATCCATCAAGAACATTTCAATATAAAGATATGCTTATTCAGTTGCAACAGTCATTAAATTTTGAAAGTGTTTCTTTTCCTATGGATTTAACAAACATTTCTACGTTTGAGATGAACTATCCGAATTTTTCCTTTTCTGTGTACGGTGTTGACGGAAACAGTACTGTAAGACCACTTTACACAGCTTCTTCTCCGAAATATATTTTTGTAATGGAAACACAAGTCACTACTGCCTTATAACTAAACTTTCACGCTTGTTAAGTTCTCAACTTTCATTACACGATGGAAAACAGTATATCTGTGACTGATGTTTACAGTACTTTTCTACAGAAAGCATGTTAGCTACACACGTAAATGATTGTGCGACACATCCAGCCGTAAATCTTGTTCTGACAAACAAAGGAAATGCAGAAATGATTTTGAGAATTATTATCGTCAGGAATCGGTTCCCTTTACTGTTTATGGAGATTTTGAATGTCAACTGTTCCTTTTCATCGTAGAAAACCAGACATGAGCTAACCCTACACTGATTATGTACAAAAGCACATTCCGTTTTTAGTAGCTTACAAAGTCGTTTGATCCTACGATGCATCTCTATCATTTTTAAGAAGAAATGGCGGAGAAAACTGTACTGCCTGGTTGTAAAAGTGTTAGCACAACGCGTTCATTGCCTTATTTCGAATTAAATGCCAGTTCAAATGACGTTGGATGAGTTGATTTTGCATGATCAACCCGATTAATGTGACATCTGTAAACAGGTAATTATTTTCCCCCCAAATTAACGTTAGAGATTACTGCTATTTTACTGGGAAATATCGCGGACCTGCACATGATTCGTGCAATCTTTTATATCGTGTACCTAAATTTATTCCATGCTTTTTTCCATAACTTGCCAGGCTATGACCGCCACTTCATTCTTCGTGAGTTTGCACAATTAAATTGTACAAAGTTCACCGTGATTGTGAAAAGTCATTTCAATCGTTGTCGTGCATGCGATAAAAGCATTCGCTCTCCAGATTCCTATAAATTTATGAACTTTTCACTTGATACACTTGTAAGTGGACTTTCATGCGACGACTTGAAATACATTCGAGAGTACAGTATTTTCCAGATCCTGAGCAATTTAAACTTTGTGTAAGGAAAGGTATTCTGCCCTATGACTATATTCAGAGCTTTCAAAAATTAGAAGAAAAAAACAGCCTGCTTTTACAAGTGTGTTAAATGAATGTAGCATACCATCACTCAGCTCATCGTCATACGATAAACATACGGTATCAAATTAAGCCTGCCAAGTGTGGTCAACGTTTCATCAACAAATATTAGGTGAATATGCAGACTTGTATTTGAAGGCAGATACACGTTTACTCTGTGATGTGTTCGAAAAGCTTCGTAAAATGTGTTTATCTATTTAATGATTAGACCCTTGCTATTAGTACACAACAGTCGGTCTCTCATTGGATGCGATGCTAAAGTGTACCGGTGATCAATTTGATCTTCCTACGGATGTCGACATGCATTTGCTTTTTGAACTCGACATTCGCGGCGGACTAGTTTCGCTTGTAAACAGGCATGCGATCGCAAATAATCCCTATCTCGCCAATTATAATTCAGAAAAGGAGATTCTTATCTCATGTATTTCGATGTCAATAATCTATATGGGTGGGCCATATCAAAGCCATTACCATGTAAAGAATTTGTATGGCTAACAGAAATTGAAATTCAACATTTCGATATTTTTAAAGCTGCTAAAGGACCTAATCCCAGCTAAATGATAGAGGCTTCTCTTGCATACCCTTCCCATCTACTAGATTCACATTCTGACCTTCCTTTTGTTGTTGAAAAAATGATTGCACCTAATAACACAACAAAACATAGTAAACTGCCTGCCCCTATTTTTCCGAAAAAGCGCTATGTTATCCACATACAATGACTTGTTCAATGTCTCGAATACGGCTTACAGTTAGAGAGTATTCATCGTATCTTTGCGTTTAAACAGGAAGCATGGCTTCATCCGTACATAGATCTAAATACTGAACATCGTCAACGTGCTACATCAACATTTGAGAGTACGTTTTTTTCAAATTGATGAATAACTCGATCTATGGCAAATGCATGGAAAATGTACGCAAACATCGCGACATTCATTTCATTAATCAATTGGATGTCCGGTATGGGGCACGCAAGTACATCTCAAAACCAAATTTCAGGGCCTATCATGTTATTAATTGTGACCGTATTGCTGTTGAAATTAAAAATAGAGATCGTCTAAGTCAGGCCCATTTATTTAGGAATGGCTATACTTGATTTTTCAAAATTAAAAATGTATGATTTTCATTATGGATTTGCAAAGCAACAGTTCTCTTATCTCACAATTTTGTATATGGATACTGATAGTTTCATTTATCATATTCGGAAGAATGACGTCTACGATGTGATGCGAAACCATTCTCAATACTTTGACACTTCTTCCTTTTCACCTGGTAATCTATTTAACATTCGGCCACAGAACAGGAAAGTAATAAGGCTTATGCAAGATGAGTTGGGCAAGAATATCATGACTGAGTCTATAGGTTTAGCACCAAAAATGTATGCCTATGACACTCAAACTTCACAATCTGTTAAAAAAGCAAAAGGCGTACTATCAAGCGGCGTTAGCCGTTTACACGTTCAACACTATCGCGATGTACTAACATCTAGAAATGCCGCTTTATATGCCAAGATTCAATCACGCAAACATCATGTATACACGATGGAGCAAAATAAATGTTCATTGCTTTTTTTTCGATGACAAATGTGTATGGGATAGTGATTCCCTTACAAGTGTTCCATGGGGGTACAGTAACCTGTACAAGAGTAATGAATAACATTGTTGTACATACGTAATCTATAAGAAGGGGAAATTATATTATCATTTAAGAAAGGAGGGGTACATCACCATGTGTAAAAATTTCATAATCATTCAAGATGCAGAAAATGACAAAGGCTATAATTAAAAAGGGGAAATTACTAATGCTGTAGTACAGCAAATTATTCAGATGCAAGTTTGCAAGATAATGTTAGGATCATACGCTTAAATTCTACGTCTGCACATCACTAGAGGAGGAAGAGGCTGTTCATTTTTTAAAATTCTATAGTCAACATAGTAAAGATAACAGCAGTCAGGTTAAAGTCTAAAAGTTTACAGAAGAGCAGCTTGCTTTATATCTATGTTCTATAAAATGTCAAAAAGAGCACCTTCGTATAAGATTATAAGTATGTCAACAAAAGAAGGGTCTCAGAGTGTTCAGAAGTAGCGATGGGCATTCAGAATGAAAACTATCGAATTATACGATAGTCTCAAACTACCGTTTCATTCGATTGTTTTCAACAACATTCGATGTTTCATTCGGTCTATATGATACTGAATTCTCCTGCAGTAGTTGCTCCCACTTCGCTCAAAATGATAGTACGCAAGTCGAATGTTACGGAAACGATAGGAACCAATGCAATAAATAGCAAGGTACGTAGAATACAAGGTAGGGATCACGAGAGAGGTGCGCAGTAGCAAGCAGAGCTGTGACGTCACGCAGGACCCTCGCGTTGAATCTGCTCTGTGTGAGGTAGAGGTAGTTCGAGTAAGATTCGCTGTACACGCAGAAGCTAGGTACTAATTATACACGATAGTAACATATCTGTGGTGTATAAGAAACCGTGTGTGTTTATTTTATGTGATAAAACGTAAAAAGCAGTAATAGGGTACACTTTTCAATATGCTTTATCATGCCATTGCAGGCTGCACAAATCATAACAGGCACGCGAAGGAACGAAACATACACTTTCATGTATTCCCTAAAGCCACTGACCTAAATAAATGGTGACAGAAGTAATCAAGACATTAGCGAAACCTTTCTTAGCTTCGAGGGCTCGGAAGACTTTATGACCATCCTCTTCCGACAGCTGTGACGCGAAAGGTGAGATCATTACTTCTTAGCCTCAATGCTTCCGAGGCGATAAGAAATTCCATCTGTTCTTCGAAAGATTATGAAACATTGCGCCCAAATATGTTACATGCTACTGATGAACTCGATCAAAACTCGGATATCGTGTGCCAGTCCAAGGCCAGCGATGAGCCCACAACATCCTATTATTTACCGGAGGTTGAGCAAGGGTTCGTTAAAGCCCTTGAAGAGCTAGTAAAACAGCTCGAGGACAGTCGCAAAACCAAGGATCGTGATGAGCTGCTTGAAAACTTCACAGGCTATATTGTAGCTTTTAGGGTAAAGAAGAAGAACCTCGATATAGAAAACAATTACGGAGAGAAAACAGGTCAAACTACAAGGGGTGGCAATTAGATTTCAAAAAGAGGTCCTTTTTTTTTGCAAGATGCTTTACGTCGCACCGACAAAGATAGGTCTTATGGCGACGATTGGACAGGAAAGGGCTAGGAGTGGGAAGGAATCGTCCGTGGCCTTAATTAAGGTACAGTCCCAGCATTTGCTTGGTGTGAAAATGGGAAACCACGGAAAACCATCTTCAGGGCTGCCGACAGTGGGGTTCGAACCCACTATCTCCCGAATACTGAATACTGGCCGCACTTAAGCGACTGCAGTTACCAAGCTCGGTAGTTTCAATTTTACCACGGAAAAGAACTGAAAGAGGGTTCTAACATCATCACAAACCTTACGGATATCCTGAAGAAGGAATTCCCCGAAATTTATGAGTTTGCAAGTTGCTTCGTGAGAAGCCGTTCTTTTATTCGAATGGGCGCTTTAAACAAAAGTAAGACATTCAAGAGACCGGCTTTCAGTTAATAAAATACCGATATAGAAAGAAGAAAAGCAAAGAAATTCCATTGATGCTAGGGATGTGTGTTTGATATTCTTTTTTAAAAAATATCAGCATTACACTTTGTGTATAAAGTACCTGTTACTTTTTTTTTATGAAAGGCATTTTATTATGTTTTATATGAAACCAGTGCTAAGAATGTTAATATGCAGGCTCATTAATTCATATGGCATATCTAATGTTAACGTGGAATTTGTCAGCTCCTGGCACTTGGGGGAGAACATTTACTGTACTATTTGTTTTGTTGATAGTGTATATAGTTTCCCAATAATGCTTGTAACAACGGACATATTTCTTGCAGTCATGAAGCTTTAATGTTCGCGTCTGTAACTGTAACAATTAGAGCCCCTTGTTATTGTTATCATAGGTGTTGAGAACATGAACATATGGAATGGTCATTCCACTGCGATCACAGTCTTAGCATTGTTACAACCTTTTACACAGATCGAAATACTTCAGAAACGCTGCTGGATTCACACTGTATTTTTTGATCTCCTATTATTACTCTACTGTAATAGTGAAGTGCAATGCCTTTTGTGAGGTGATGTTAAAATATCAATGAAGTTCTCTTATCTCTAACTTGTGGCTAAAACAGAATAGCTTACAGCTGTGTATTAACCTACCTCATGCAGAACACAAGGCGCTGAGGGTTCACGTGACGTCATCGACGGCCAAGCGTGGTGGGGAGACCTGCGCGTGATCCCTACCTCTTACTCAAACTACCTTGATAAATAGTATTACGGTCTAGGAGAGCAACTATCGCGCGCGTATTTTAAACATTATCCAATGATGGTCCGTAAATATTATTCCCTCCATTAAATGGGCAAAAAAGCAGTCCAGCAGAATTCTGGAAGAAACACGAATCTGCCATGGAACTCTTATACACATTGTCACAGAAATATCTCACAGTTCCTGCGATATCTGTTCCAGCAGAAAGAATATTTTCGAAAGCTGGGCAGATGAGTGAAGAAACAAGCTGAAAGCAAAACATTTAGATCTTTTAATATTCCTGAACAAAAATCTTTGATTATAGGAAGACAGTGGTAGCCTAAGTGTCTGTTTAATTATACTGCAAGTTTGATATGTTGCTTTAGTTATCCTAACCTGTTCTATGTGCACAGAATGAAAACATTTGATCTAGGTACTTTATGTACTTTTTACCACGACATATTATTAGTGACTGCACATATAAATGCTTATTGCTCTATTACATGTGTGTTTCATTTAGTTCGCGGTTTGGTTGTATTTTTTATGTTAAAATGCAATGTTTAAAATATAATGTAAGTGTCTGAAAATCAATGACAGCTTTGAAGAGAGCAATGTTAACGGCTGTTTGCATATGTATATTGTTTGACATGATACCAGTTAAATAAATAAAAATGTATTTTACTGTACTTCCTCCTACGAAGAGAGATTGCCTAACCTAAAACTGACCAAGTGCACCATTAAATATTTCATATTAAAATAAGTAGGCCTACGTGGTCCCAGTGTCCATAATGTTAATAATGAGTATTCAATACATTGTTCCTAATGATTAGCACAGATCTTGTGGGAGCCGAAATTGCAAGGATCAGAGTAAATATAAGACCGTACACTGTAACAAGCGTGCATATTGCAGTAATTAGTAACTACCGTAACGAATGTCAGCAATTCGGAAACCGAATGAAAACTATCGGACAAAAACATTCGGTTGTGCTCCTGGACTATCGTTTAACAATCGATAGCAGGAAACATTCGATATGCCCATCACTATTCAGAAGAGCAGCTTGCTTTAAAACACTAACTTGGTTTAAATACTGTATGTTGAAGAACCTGGTTCTGTAAGATAATAGTATGTTGAGAAGAGCAGCTCGCTATAAGATGGTATGTAGAGAAGGCATTTTTTTTCTCTCTGTTCGAATCGATCTTCTTAGGACCCATGCTAAGAAGTAAACATCAGTGTTCTGAACACCTGTTGATCGACTACAGTGTTCGATTCTAGTCTTGTTACAATAATTGCAGTAGACGATATATGTTTTTTCTGTTCGAATCCGTCTTTTTAAGACAAGAGTATCTCCTGCTAAGCAGTAAACATGTTCTCAATACAACAATCAGTGTTTTCAACACCTGTTGAAGTTAACAGCAACAGCAGCTTCGTTTAAGATAGGATGTGAACAAAGTCTTGGCGTGTTGGAAACAGCAGCTTGGTTTAAGTATACCTAAAAAGCTAGGTTCTCTAAGATAATAGTATGTTGAGAAGAACAGCTCGCTTTAAGATGGTAAGTATATTGATAAGGGCACCTTGCTATAAGATGGTGGTATGTCGACAAGAGCAGCTTACTTGTCCGCAGCGCAGCTAAGTCCCGTTAAGATCTATTTAAATTCCACGCCATCAAGTTTACTTAAGTCAAGATTGCAGCACTCAAGTAAGCTATGTGCACGTAGTTAAAGATAGCAGCTGTTACCTTGACAGATGTATAAAAATGCATGTAATTTTTTAAATTGCCCACTACTACGTGCATAAAGTAGCAGCTATGAGTTTTTATCCCCGTCAAGGTGCCAGCACGATGTTTGTTTAAAGATAGCAGCCGTCACCCTGACAGCTGTCAAAAAGCACGTGGAATTTCAAATTTCGCGCGCCCACTTGCATAAGGTATGAGCTATAAGAATTTAGCCACGTCAAGATGCCAGCACTGAAGTTTGCGATAGTCTGTTGATTGAAGATGGCAGCCGTCACCCTGACAGCTGTCAAAAAGCACGTGGAATTTCAAATTGCCTGTTACCACGTGCATAAGGTGGTAGCCATAATGATTTAGCCCCGTTAAGATGTCAGCACTGAAGTTTGCGATAGTCTGTTGTTTAAATATGGCAGCTGCCACCTCGACAGCTGTCAAAAAGCACGTGAATTTTCAAATTGCCCGCCGCTACGTGCCTGAGGTATTAGCTATGAGGTTTTGTGCCGTAAAGATAGCAGCACTGAGGTTAGCGATGCTGTATTGTTTAAAGATGGCAGCTGTCACCTTGACAGTTGTCAAAAAGGCAATTGCATAAGATAACAGCAATTAAGTTTTAGCACCGTCAAGATGCCAGCACTGAAGTTTGCGATAGTCTGTTGTTTAAAGATGCCAGTCTGGTGTCAAAAAGCACGTGGAAATTCGAATTGCCCGCCACCACGTGCATAAGGTGGTAGCTATGAAGTTTAGTGCCGTAAAGATGGCAGCCCTTTACTTTGCGATGCGCTCTAGTTTAAAGAAAACAGCTGTCAAAAAACACGTGTCTTTGTTTACAAATTCAAATTTCGAGCACTCCGAATTAAAATTTCTTTCGCTGCTGAGTCCGCAGTCACGTGACCCTTTCCGCGGCCTCTGTTTAGCTCGTATTCAGGAACCCTATTGCTCCTCTTCTAAAGTTATTTCACTGAAGCTCAACCTGTAGGATTCCAGCAAGATATAGCAGATATTCCGGGGGTCACATGGTTTGTATCGCGATTGATTTATCTAAGGCGGTGATTGGGTGGAACATGGGAGACAATTGGCAAAAATGAGCGCAATAGGATTAGACAAAATATTGACTGAATTGGTGGCTATATTACTAGAAAATAGTTCTCAATAAATTAGATTAGGTGAAGCTTTATATCAGACTGTAATAATTAAGAGGGGAATTCCTCAAGGCAGTATTATTGGGCATTTATGTTGTCTTGTAAATGAATTGTCGTATGGCTTTTAGTACCGGGATATCCCAGGACGGGTTCGGCTCGCCAGGTGCAGGTCTTTCTATTTGACTCCTGTAGGCGAACTGCGCTTCGTGATGAGGATGAAATGATGATGAACACAACACATACACCCATCCTCCGTGCCAATGGAATTAACCAATTAATGTTAAAATCCTCGACCCGGCCGGGAATCGATCCCAGGACCCTCTGAACTGAAGGCCAGTACGCTGACCGTTCAGCCAACGAGTCGGACATGTTTTCTTGTATATATCAATGATATGAGTAAAGAAGTGGAATCAGGGATAAGGCTGTTTGCGGATTATGTTATTCTGTATACAGTAATAAATAAGTTACAAGATTGTGAGCAAATGCAAAATGACTTCGATAATGTTGTGAAATAAACAGCATGCAATGGTATGATGATACACTGGGTTAAAAGTCCAGTTGTGAGATTCACAAATAGGAAAAGTCCCCTCAGATTTAATTACTACGTTGATGGGTGAAAGTTTCTTATGGGAGACTACTGGCAAAAATCAGCGCAATAGGACTAGACAAAATAGTGACTGAATGAGTGGCTATAGCCTATTCCTAGTACCTAGGTGTTAAAATAGGGAAAGACTTCATTGGGGTAATCACATAAATTGGATTGTAAATAAAGGGTACACATCTCTGCACATGGTTACGAGGGTGTTTAGGGGACAGGGCATATAAGTCTCTGGCAAGACCCCATCTAGTGCATGGTTCTAGTGTATGGGACACTCACCAGGTTTATTTTATTCGAGAACTGGAAAAAATCCAAAGAAAAACAGCTCGATCAGTTCTGGGTGGTTTACGAAAAAAGAATAGCGTTACAAAAATGTTGAAAAGGTGGGGCTGGGAAGACATGAGAGGAGCAGCTCGACTAAGCAGTATGTGCCGAGCTGTCAGTCAAGTGATGGCCTGGAACGACATTATTAGACGAATAAATTTGAGTGGTGTCTTTAAAAGTAGGAAAGATGGAGATAAAGTTGGAATTCAAGAGGGCAAATTGGTGCAAATATTCGTTTATAGGACGGGAAGTTAAGGATTGGAATAACTTACCAAGGGAGATGTTCAATGAATTTCAAATTTCTTTGAAATCATTCAAGAAAATGTTTGGGAAACAACGGGTGGGGAATCTGCCACCTGGGCGACTGGCCTAAATGCAGATTAGTGACTGACTGATTGATTGAGTACCAATTAATAAACAAAACCTTAACTCAAACGCTAGTCGGAATAGGTTTGCCATCCCTGCCCTAGAGTGACCCCCCAGGTAAATTAGTATTCCCCAAGGGAACCTCTACGCAGACACGGTTGCCCGAAAAACACAAAGAATATACAGGAGCATAATAACCATTCTACTAGGTCCTTTCGAAGGAAAGAAAAGGTTTCAACAAAACAGGAATTTAACAAAAGGCAGGGAGGTGAAATATCAACACTCCCTAGAAGAATTTTCTGGAAATGATAAGAACCTAAGTGGGCTTAAGGTCCAATGACAGAGAAGCTGATCATATGCTACGAAGGATGACTAAAAGGAGAATGTTTAAAGACCGAGACAAATTTCCAAAATTTAGAGGTTGAAAATTTTAATTACCCAGCACAAATGTAGGGGAGAGTTCCAAGGGTCACTACTCCTGCTCCCTTACATTAAATGCTAGTCGAATGTGGTGGAGCTCCAACCTGTTGCAACCGTATCGTCAAACGATTGTACAAAGGCACATCCTCCAGTAGCAGTGGGAGTTCCCGACGCAAAAAGTGTAGGTAGCGTGGGCCCGTTAAATGATCCTGAAAGAAATAAGGTCCAACCAGGCGATGCCCAAGGATTCCACACCAAACATTCACTCCCCATCGTACTTGGCGGGCCAGCTGTCGCACCCAGTGAGGATTGTCCGGACTACAGTAGTGCATTTTGTGGTGATTGACGTTCCCATTATTGTGGAAGCGCGATTCGTCCGAGAACAAGATATGCGATACGAATGCTGCATCATTGTGCAGCCTGCCTAACAGCCACCGACAGAATTCCATTCGAACTTCGAAATCCCGCGCATTGAGCTCTTGGTGTAGCTCAAGATGGTATGGGTAAAATTAATGTTCATGCAGTATTTGACAGACGGACAGCTGGCCGGTGTTAGTCGCCCTTGTACTGATGTGTGGATTAGTACGAGCTGCCTCCAGAACGGCCTCCTTTGTTTCACTCGATGTAACGGGCCTGTCGCGGATTGGTGGCTGGTTGGAAAACACGTCTGTTGTCCTAAGGCGTCTTTCAACACAGCGGAATGTCGTAGCAGCCGGGTATCACCTGTCGGTATACCGTTCCTGCTACAGAGGTAGTGCCTCGCACGCATTTAGCCTTGTTTCCACATAAATGAGGAGCACGTCGACGTATTCATCTGTAGTAAACATGCCGAATGACAGCAAAGATTACAGTACATTCAGTCCCTAACCAGCGGAGCGTGCGCAGGGCTCAAGATGAATAACAACGTCATTCTACTGTTTGAATGTGGCAAATATGGACCTGTGTTTACATACCGATGGAAAAATATTTGAACGATGCAGGATTCGACTCAACGCTGGCACATTCCGTCGATTGCTAGGCGAACGCCTAACCACATCCGCTACGCTACACTCCTGGAAACATGCTGGTAGCACGACGAGAGCAGAGTACATACGCCATCCGGTTTGGTGTTTAAGACTTTATTAACTGCACTGTTACCTAGTTTTATGCATTGATTCCCCTCTTCGTTACACCCGATCACGAGGCAAGACACATTAACATATTTACAGGGTAAAATGGCGTTGCTACGTAATTTCAAAACGTCATGATTTGCAAACGGATGATATAACATTTCGCTAGGACTCAGAATCGTGTGCAAAATATACCCACTGAACATCAGTACCATACAGTACGCCTGCAGTGGTATAGAACCCCTATAACCATATGCACGGACAGGAAGAGTGTGTGTTCGTAATGCAGGCTTCTTTGTGTTTTTCTTGTGAATATTTAGCATGTCTAATTCAAGTGTACGAAATTTCGACAACAAATTCATAATGAATATTCTTATGGAAAACACGAGTTCTGAAAATGAGGTTGAGGATAACAATTACACCCTAAGTAAACATGATGATTCTGGCACTTCAGGCAAGTAAATGTAGATAATGAGCTAATTTCAAATCGGTGTGAAGTGAAGTGTAGTTTTATACTGCTTCCTGAAGTGGGTTCTGTAATACTGTTTTATACCACTTCGTAAGAACGTGGGTGTTTCCCTCGTACAGATGGCAATATGCAGCAACTCGATGCAACCCTGTCGTCAAACAACGCACAGTGAGAAAGCAAATTACTGGTTGTAAAGAAGGATACCTGTGCCAATTGTCCAATTAGGTTAGAATCTGTATTAGTGTGTTTCAGTAGATGTGTTTACAATATTAGGCAGATTTCGAAATATTAACCGAAATAGCTGCTTCAGATTTTTTGTAAAACTTATTATCTTCATAAATTTGTAATTACAACTGTTAAGATTCAATTATGGAAATAGAATGGAAATGGAAAATTTTTGAATTACTAGGAAGTCCATATTTTTCAAAGTTCCAAGGTATCGTGTTTAGTCTCACTTAAGAGATCATAGCCACTAAATGTGTCAATGGTTTAACCCTAGAGCTGGCAATGTTAATTCTTGTTAGTGGTGGGGACGGAGCGGTTCGGTTCGGAGCAAGTAGTGTGACGTCATTACTCGGTTAAACCGAGTAAAATTTTATAGCGGTACATTTAAACTTTATATTGACCTTCTAAGCTGCAGTTTACATTCATAAAGAAGATTATCAATTATTATCAGTGGTTCAATGCTACGCACTATCTATTATTGGTTATTTGGACAATTTTTATAATGTAATATAAATTTAACACATAACGTAACAGTGTAATTACAAATCTGTGTTTAATATAAGGCATATGAAGTAGGCATAAATAAAGAAATAAACATACAAACGAATACATAAATTCAATAAATATTAATTCATATGGATAAACGTACCGTATTTCATAATGTGATAATTGACGAAACGAAATATAGTGCTTTGAAATGTGCCTAAATTCATATAATGTCAAACATTTCATTTATAACTATGTGGCAAGGAGTTAAATGAAAAATATGTTAAGATAACATCAGTAATGGAAATAAGTAAAATATACAAATGAATTCATTTCTCCATCTTGTGACAAGCATTAAAATCAAGACACAACACGTTGTTCACAGACAGTATGGGATATGCCGTTAGTGTTCTGTACTGCATGGAACAGGTGTTACATAGGACGAGTTTCCATTCAAAAATATCAGAGTTTCCGCTCGTTTTGCAGAAAGCAACGACCTTCGGTCTGAAGTAATTTGTCTATTACATGAAAACACCTCCTGTGCGGGCACAGATGTACCAGGTACGCTCAGGTAAGCAAGAGCAAGTTCACTTAAAGGTCAATGAATATTGAAATGTCACGACCGCATTGTAATCGAAATCGACTTTCAACATATTAGCAAATACAGTAGAGACAATACGCGACACTTACGGATTTAGGCTTGCTAAAATGGGAGACAATTCGACGGTGGTGCTCCTAGTGACTTGACCTGAAAAGTCGCGCTAAATTGGAATATAAATGGAAATGCATATACGAAAATGGATAAATAAATTACGTCTAGAAAGAAAGTATTATTAAGATATTAACTTTGAAGTTGCTAAAGCAATTCTGGATAAATGAATGAAGAATATTTTAAAAAAGGTTATTATTTAAAGACTGAAGTTAGACATATAAATAAGATGTGAAATGGACTGGTATGAAATGGCTTGATGTTTAATTTATGCATTACTTTTTTGTTTAGCATTGCTGCCTGAACTTTTACGGTTAGATTTGTCTTTTTTCTCATTAAAAAACAATGTATCATCACATTAACATTTACATGAAAACACCTCCTGTGTGGGCACAGATGTAGGAGGTACGCTCAGGTAAGCAAGAGCAAGTTCACTTAAAGGTCAATGAATATTGAAATTTGTCAAAGAAAATATCGGCACACTCCTTACACATATGATGCAATGAATTAACATTTAAAAGCTGGACCATTTTCCTCTTAACATGAAGCCTACTAACAGAAAGAAAACCTATAAAATCCCGGCGTTAATCAGAGAAGAGGGATAAAAGAAAGAAAAGTATGAAAATGTTGTCGATAGTGATGATTTGAGGAATATCTACGTACAATTAGAGTAAAAATGTAACATACACTTGGCTGTGTAGTCGAGTATAGTCGCTGGCCTGGAAATGATCTGAATAGATCTTATAATTCTTATATAAATGTAACGTCCCTTCTTTCTTGTACACCTTATCCAAATCACTTCTGTGACATTTAAAAACCCACAGATCACACCTACAACAACACATCGGTATTGAAGGTTAACTGCTGCACTATACAATAAAATATGCGTATTATATTTTAAGCCAGTTAAAACATGGGTTGAGCAGGTCAGAAGATTATGAAGTACTATAAAAATCTCTGTCACTGGAAGAATATATATGCAAACACAATTTTACTTACATTTTCGTGTCACGAGGGAACCTGAAGAATGACCGCGCATTCTTCTCTACTTCATAGTTACTGCAGCCAAACACAGCACATACCTTTCCCCTCATGTTGAGAGGAGATATCAAGGAATGACACACGCTAATATTTAATTATGTCAACTCACTGAAAACGCATAAATAACACCAAAAACTTCACACAAAAATGCACGTGCTCTTATGACAGAATCTGTAGTTTTGAGGTCTACTCGCTAGACAGAGCTCCAATAGCTGTCCCTCGATATCTCACTCAGTGTCGCGTATTGTCTCTACTGTGTTTGCTATTAGGTCGTGTTACGTACATTTAGTACGTGTTGAAGAGATGTTAAGTACAGAAAAACTGGCCAACCGGACACCAGTGGTATCCGAACTCACAACCTCCCAAGTTCGCGTAGGTAGCTCTACCAAATGAGCTATGGTGGCCTAGTACTATTTTGTTCTGTTGGAAAGGATTTAAACTACAGGTCTGGCTCTATCCTCTACAATCCTCAGTGACTGCATGTCTTCGCATACAAATGTAGCCAAACTCCTATGCAACTTAATTTTTACCTGCACTGTCTCATCCACATGTAGGAATGGAATAACTTTTACGATGTGAGTAGGTATAAAAGGGGACTTTGGACCATAGGGTTTCAGGACCACGGGGAGTCTTGACCAGCGCTGCCTCTGCGCATGCGCGTGGGATTCCCCCCCCCCCCCTGCGGGCGCCACTTACTTGTCAGGGCGCGTGTGGAATGTACTCTCCTGTACGGGATCTCTCGCTGTCGAGGCTACACACAAGTGTGGAATGTCGCTCCTTGCGGCAGCATTCTACTGCTAACCCTAGGTGGGTGGGTGTGATGGGCAACAACACTTGTTATGCTGCATGATTGAGTATCCTTTACTGAAGGGTAATGTAAGAGCAAAACAAGTCAACTATTAACCTTACTCTCCTAGTAGAGATTAAAAAAATATATTGAGTATAATTTACTGCTTAGTTCAATCACAATTTTTTTCTACCATACTTACCTATAATTATTTATGATCTTGATTAGCTCTCAAATCATTTATGTTGGTGACAGGAAGGACATCCAGTCATAAATAATCAGGTTAGATAATCGCATTGTCTACTAAATTTATATTTTTTGGGGCCTCTCACTTGCCAGGGCGCGAGTGGGAAATGTTAACTACACTTACCCGGAGATCTTTATGTAAGAGGTAAATATTTCTTGAAAGGTGTGGGCAAGGTGCAGTGACCATGAGGCAGTGAGTGGATTTGCTTCAAAAAGTTACTTGCTGGAGTACCTCTCACTGGTCAAGGAGGCTAGCCACATGTGAAATGATAACTACACACTCGGAGGTCTTTACGTAGGAGGCTATTATTTCTTTAAGGTTACTGTTGTGGGCGAGGTACAGTGACTATGCGACAACTGGATTTGCTTTAAAAGGTTACTTGCTGACGAAAGGTGAACAGGATGTTAGTTTATGTAAAAAAGGACCCCCTCTTTTCCTCCCCTACTGTGAGCGAGGGGAAAACTAAGGAGTGGTTTAGTGAAGCTGTTACTAGGCAAGATTTGCTTTGTAGCTTGTTGAAGGTTATCTCTATCATGAAAGGTGAACAGGATGTTCATGGTAGGTTGTAATTTTGAGTGAAGGTAAACCACTATCAACTCCAGCTCACTGGTGATGAGTGAAGGTAGAGACATAAGTGCTTAGTTTAATGAAATAATTTTTAACCTAAATACCTTTAATTATTTATGATCTTGATTAGCTCTCAAATCGTTCATGTTGGTGACAGGAAGCACATCCAGCCGTAAATCTTTACGTAAGATACACACATTGTCTACTAAATGTATATATTTCTTTGTCCCATACTAACCTTACATGAATAAATGACATCCATGAAATATCACTGCACTAGTTGAAACAAATAATTATTTTACTCAGATAAAGTCTGAAATCGGAGGTTGATTAAGAAATTCCATCGTTACAAAATAGGTATACTAGTACGAATTTTTAATACGGAATACAAACAGGTCGCCATTTTGCTACAGTTCGCTGGATATGTCGTCAACTGTCTGTACTCTTCGAGGTCAAATAGCCCATACATGTGAGTGTCATGTCTGTGATTTCTTATTGTCTTTGTTCAAGATGGCTAGCACGAGTATTTTGTTGAGAAAAAATGCATTATCACTAATAAATTAGTTAGGCAGACACATGATGCTATCTCATCAAAAATTATATCGAATATATATGTTTAGCACGGAAGACGAAATAATAAATCGTATAATGAATCAGTTAGGGCACATGAAGTGACTGCGAGTTAAATAACGTAGAATAAGAAAGATGCAAATAAAAACGACACCAAAGAACTTCGGTAAACAAAGACATCAAACACGACAGTGTTCAACAAAACAAAAGAACGCGCTGCCACATAGCAGAAATATTGGTTGAAAAACTGTAAAGCATGGCTTCCTTAAAATAAAATACTACGAATTATACCTTAATCAACCTCTGACTTGAGACATTATGTGAGTAAAATCTATAATTTGTCACACCCACACAGGTAGGTCTTTTGATGATAGGAAAAAAATTCTGGGGAAGTAATCGAGGCTATAGCATTTGCTTGGTGAAAAACAAAAAAATATCTGTCTGCATATATAGGTTAGGAAGAATTATTCAACCAACTTGAATAATAAGTGGAACATCACAGTTTTATTTACCTGTTAGTTCAAAATACATTTTAAAATTCTTTCTTACATGCCTTACAGTTCTTAATCATTGGATTAGGACGGTCAAATCAACTTCATCTTCTACTCTATGTCGAAAATGTCACACAACGCCTGCAAACTGCCTTTTCTAGTAATGCTTTTGTGTAGAAGGGAAGTTTCTCCCATGCCTGATATAAATCTTTAGCGGCATATGTTGAGAGGAACCTAGATGGTAAATAGTTAATTAGATGTTGTGGCTTTCGAAGTAAACTGCCATGTGTATAGTATGATGTAATAGCCTCACTTACTAGTGAGAAATATATTGTACGTTACGCGTCAGGCTTAATATTTGGTGTACAAACTTCACATTTACACTGGATGTTACTGCTAGCTTCAGGGTTTTTCTTCTCACCAAACTCATTCTTTACTTGGCGTTCCATGATCGTTGACACACACACTGTTGCCAACGCTGACAATACCTTACTATTTATTCACACACTTTTTTAAATAGTGTGCTACAATTAACATTGCGTCACACTGACATGTCGTGTAGTGCAGTTAACATTAAGGTACACCTCCCTTAGCAGTTGCCTAGTGTGAAAATAGCGAACTAGAGAGAATTATTTTATGATTGCCAACGAGAAGGATCGAACTTGATCTCTTCTAGGTAGCTAACTAAAGATGTGAGCGAATTCGCTTATTTTATTAAAACATGTTAATGCTAGGTGTAAGATAATCTCTCATCATATTACCAGAAACGACGTTATTGCGTGTAAAAATATCATTTCGTACACATATGTTTTAAGCAGAACGTCGCTTCGTAGTGAACATCAAACCTGTATGTTTCCTGCAAGCAGCTTTCGCCTAAACCGGTTAAAGACCTACCTCTTTCGCGGTTATTGGTGGTCATGGCCGTGCTTTGACCACGGTTTCACCCCCTCAGGCTACTAAGAAGAATGCGTAAACTGAAGCGCTGTTGATTGCTTATTTCATTCTTCAGTTTTTCGAGTTCTTCACGCGCTGCTGAATGTTTTTAAAGGTATGCTTTAATCGCCACCGTCGAATGAATAGGTTTGCCGATGTTTGTTACTCGTTTATTTTGCATGTCTATCGATCCATCGCCATTCAGTTGTAGTAGTCTAGCTTTTGTACGCTTTTCCAAAAATAAAAGCGATATTGCATCTTGTTCCTCTTCAGGATCAGCTACATCCGATATTCTCTTATTGTTCATGTTGAGGATATTGCCAGTTAAAGGAAGGTGATCTTCCACAATATCACGTAAAAGGGAGTCAACACATTCTATGTGTGCAGAAACGTCGTTAACTCGTTTCTCCAAATTTCTCTGCACATGGATAGTGTGAGTACGCACTGTGTCAAGCAAAACTGCTTTGTTTCCATTCATCGCTGGAGCTATTCCTTTCAGCCTTTTGTTCTTAAAATCAACTGCATCCTCTTCAGGTTCACATATGTCATGTATTTCATTTTTAAGATCTAAAATGTCACGTTGTATTTCTTCTTTATTAATACTGTCCTTTACGGCTTTTAACACATAATTTTTATTACAAGCATCTTCCATGTTTATAGGATTGCCGACGTTCTTTAACCGATTACCATGAATACTTAAGTTTCCGTCAGATGTTGATGTTACGTAATTTGTATTAACTAACATTTTTTCATCCACATATGATTTAGTAGCAATATCATGTCGTGATGATGGACGCGTTACATACACGTTACTAGTTCTGTTGTTTGATGCCATCGTGATGTTCTTTCTCTACTCAACAATTCGAAAATGAATTCGTTAATGCATACACTGTGGTATTTATATCTCATAAAATATATCGAATCCATTTCGGTATCGATCTTTGCTTATTTCGCTATCCTTATCGATAACGAGAAAGCTGAATTTCGACTGCGACCAACAACGATAACATAAGTCAGTAAACTGGTTGTAACTCATATCGGTGTTCACGTGATCGTCGTAAACATGACGAAGATTTATTGCATCTTGTTTAAACATTATAATGAAATTAGCGTTGTCTCTTATAAGTTGTTTGGGAATGCAGGAATAGGTCTGACATAAGTAAAAACATCCACGATGTGGTGTCGACCTCTACTATAGTATTCTTTCATGTGCTGCTGATTGTCACTTGCTACATCGTCAAAAATAAAAACGGAATTTCTTAAAGCTTTTTCTGGCGGTATTACTTGCTCACGATCAGAGTAAAACTCAGATTTTATTTCTTTAGGATTTGAAAGGCTTCTCTACCTCAATATATTTCTTCTGCGACAATGATTTTGAGTAAACATACACATTCTGAAATCGTAACCCGAATGCTAGAAGCGATGCGTGGGAAAGGGCTTTCTATTCGAAACAAAGGAAAGGGCATTTACTTAAATCCTCCAGCATAAAAAAATAATGGAAGGTCTGTCGAATAGAGCATTAACTAACATAGATCTATATCGTTACGCATTTCGTTTAAAAATTCCCTATTTCAGAAGTGTCTTTATGCGAGATACGTTACCGAAAATTTCTCGTAAAATGAGAGTTGTATATTGAATTTAGTTCCGATAAGTAAATCTGGTTCACACTGGGTTGCGTTCAGTAAGCGAGGTGCATATGTGTACTACGATAGTTTTGGTAATTTACGTCCCCCTACAGAGGTATTAGAATATTTAAAAAACTGTTACATTCGGTATAATTTTCATTCTTATCAAACTTTTAATTCATCAATTTGTGGTCATCTGTGTTTACTATTTTTATACTGTATAAATAAAGCACGACCTTAGTATTTGTGTTCAGTGTGCACGATGCCATATGAAAGACGAATTACGCTTGAGGGTATAGGCTCGAAGATTGATGTAGTATTAGAAACCCCGATTTATTTGAATAGAGCTTCTTTCTATGAAATAGGACTTGCCGCACTATTTACATCTAATAGTATTCGAAATGTCACTAGTAAAAATAATAAGTTTGCTATAAATTTGAATGGTAAAACATTTTTTGAGTGTAGCAGAAGGTATTTATGAATTCGAAGATCTCGTCGCAAAAATAGAAAGTTTGCTAACTATTAAATGTGAAACTATTTCTACAAGAGTACACTCCAAAACTTCGTTTTTATTATCCCGACTATTAACAACCAACCTACTATGCATTCTCCGTTTGACATTGATTTCAATGTACCGAACAGTGTTGGTAGTAGCTTAGGTTATCTGTTAAATGTATATGAGAAATATGCTAACCATGAATCACAGCTGAATGAAATAGGTAACGTGAGCGTTAATAGCACAAATAACCAGATTGGTATTAAAATGAAGGGACACAAAACAACTGTAATCGCATTACCTGAAGGTAGTTACACTTTTTCGGAAATAGGAGCTCTAGTTCAAGAAGCAATAATTAACAACTTTCCTATCCTCGAAGAGGAGAATGACCCTCTAGAGAGAGATAGTAAACTTATTACTATTACTTATGAAAAGACCTATCTTCGCTGTAAAATATCTTCAAACCTAGACGTAGACTTTGATGTTTCCGACTCAATTGGTGATTTGTTAGGATTTTCACGTAAAAAATATGAAGCTAATAAATTACATATTTCAGGGGAGATTATTAAAATTACCGGGCGAGTTGGCCGTGCGCGTAGAGGCGCGTGGCTGTGAGCTTGCATCCGGGAGATAGTAGGTTCGAATCCCACTATCGGCAGCCCTGAAGATGGTTTTCCGTGGTTTCCCATTTTCACACCAGGCAAATTAAGGCCACGGCCACTTCCTTCCAACTCCTAGGCCTTTCCTATCCCATCGTCGCCATAAGACCTATCTGTGTCGGTGCGACGTAAAGCCGCTAGCAAAAAAAAAGATTATTAAAATTAATAACGTAAACTCGATTCGCGTATGTTGTAATCTCGTGTTAGGTTCCGGTTCCTACCTCAACGGTAAACAAACACATTCGTGTTCTAAGCCGCTTGTTCCAGCTAACTATCCTATTGTAGTTCAACCGTCAACTATACGCTTCTTACCGGTAAACACTAGTGTTTTCAACATATATCCGTCGTACTCGAAGATCAGTTTGAAAACCCAATCGATTTACAAAATGAGGATGTAATAGTAGACTTAATTATTCGTCCAGTGAAAATACAGTAATCGTATATAACATAAAGCGTACACTTATGTACTATCATTCGAGTAAGGAACAGTTGAACAACAACATCATGGTAGTAATTTAAAACAACCAGTCAAAAAAACCGAGGATTAAAAGAGGAATAGCCAGAGTAGTAAAATATAGAGTAAAGCTAAAAACAATCTCATCGTGTACGCTACAAGAAAAAATTAACCGCAAACAATAAAGACTTTTTACAATCGCTAGGCTACCGACTACTATAACTATTTCTTCTACGGAAACTACTTTAGTCTCTTTTCGTGTGTAATCAACGTAACATCAACAATAAATATGTTTAACGTAACAGACAAAGTTGTACTTGATAACGGAGTAGCCAGGCAGGAGGTAAGAAGCTATCGTTCAAATGCAAGCACGAAATATAAAAACAACGTTGAAATTCGAGTTCCTGTACCTTCAGAAGCCAATGTTTACATAGAAGGTGGTATTGTTAAATAAAACACAGATGATGCACCTTCAACCGTTCTCGATCAAACTTTCGCAGCAAATCTTTGCGATGAAATTCGTATTAAATTAAATACGAAGGAAATTGAAAGAACACGGAAAGACTTTTTTACAATGCTACCGACTTCTATAAGATAAAGAATATAAATTCTATTTCTCTACCAAAAACTACTGTAGTCTCTTTTTGTGTACAATCGCGGTAACATCAAGGAGAAATTTGTTCAACGTAACGGACAAAGTTATATTTGACAACAGAGTTGCCAGGCGGGAAGGAAGGAGTTATCATCCATATGCGGGCACGAAATATGAAAACAACGATGAAATTCGAGTTCCTGTATACAACCAAGAACATATCGTTTTACCCTCTGAAACCGATGTTCACATCGAAGGTAAAATAGTTAGATCAAGCGCAGATAATACACTTTCAACTCCAGCCGCTCCCGATCAAAACTTTGCAGCAAATCTCTTCGATGAAATTCGTATTGAATTGAATAGGAAAGAGATTGAAAGAACTCGGCGTGTAGGTAGGGCTGGTGCTATCAAAACTTTCGCCTCTTATTCTAAAAATGAAATGCTAGCGCTGCAAAATGCCGGTTATTTTCCTTCAATTTCTACACCACCAAACGAAGCTAATATTGCCCACCACCCCAATGCGTGCTCTTTGCGGTTCATTTGAAGACTACATGAAACCATTCATAAACTGTAAACTTATCTTTATTCGTTCTAGAGATGACAAATGTGCACTGTTTTCAGCCAACGTGGATGATACAGCTAAGGTCAAAGTACGCAAAATGTATATAAATCTACCAACTCTAATACTGTCCGACGAGGAAGAAGTTAAACGCATCAAGTTGATCCAAAAAATCTTCTATTCCTGTAGCATTTCCATCGTGGAGTTATCACGAGTTACCTACTATTCCAAAATCAACGAAAATTAATTGAACTGTTATGACTACGTCACAAATAGAAAAACCGAGAATTTTTATGCTTGCTTTCCAAACCGATCGTAAGAAAATTAATGCTAATTCTTCTTCTCTGTTCGATTATTGTAATATTCGATCCGTTGCCGTATTCTTAAATTCAAACTTTTATCCCTATGAAAATGCTGTAGCTAATTTTAACAATGGCGACTGCAGTGAATTGTATGATATGTTCATCAAGTTTCGTAATGCATGCTATCAGCTTGATGATAATCGTTCCGAACCGAATATATCACGAAGTGAATTTCAATCGCATTGTCCTATTTTTGTTATTAATTTCATGGAACAGCTAGAATCGATAAAATCTTCCTCTGTAGATGTTCGCGTTGAAATTGAAACAAAAGAACCTATTCCAGCCAACACTAATCTGCATTGCATTATTATTCATGACCGCATAATAAATTATAAACCACTAACGAATGAAGTATTTTTCTTCCAATAATCTTGAGCGAGTTTTTCTTCCTTTAAAAAAAAGGGGTATATAAACGATAGAGAGAGAGAGAGGATTGTCTGCTTCAGTTCTTCGATATCAAGCGCACCATGAGTGCAAAACCCAGAGGAGTGATAGTTGACATTCAGAAGTTACCTACTGGAGGTTATGAGATAGCCTGTTGTAATATAGATTCGTCTACAAATGTGTTATCTACAGCTCTATTAGGTATGAGTGTACCTAATTTAGATTTCACGCTTACGTCGTTTTTCCATCTTCTCATTGATCAACAATACCAATATCTGGTTGTGTGCAACTGTGTTAATGAATTACGTCTATTAGCACTGCGGGAGTATCCTCGTACATGCATATTTGACTTGAACACTATAGAAGGTGTACCCGATTTAAGAACAATGCGTAACGAGTGTTTCCCTGTTGACTGACCGCGTCATTTACCACATGTTGCAAGACATTCAGGCAGCTGTGCTATGTTCAACGTTCACGCAGTTCATAGTCGGTTAAAATCGTCAGATGGTGTGACGAGAATAGTGTGTTCAGTAATAAACAAATTTAAGAAAGGAGGTGTGCGCAGATTCAATAAATATGAGTGGGCGTTCTTCCCTGAAAACATATTATCTATTTACGAACAACATCAGTTAAGTGCACTCTGGCAGTGTCTACCAGATCATCTGAAGGCGAACTTACACCATGATCTTCAGGATTCAGGATCTAACAACGAAACAACGTCCGAGCTTGATATCAGCTACTAATTCAACAATTATTAAGGTGAAGAAAAAAATAGACATAATGGCATCCTTTTTTCTTGCTTGCTTTTTCGGTTTTATTCTGCTACCAATATATTTATTTTTTCTCCTCTGCAGACGTCTCCTCATGGTGGCAACAACAACAACAACGTCCGAGCTTGATATTAGTTACTATTTCAACAATTATTAAGGTAAAGAAAAAATAAATATTAGTTTCCTTTTTCTTGCTTGCTTTTTCTGTTTTATTCTGGTATCAACTAATTTTTCTTTCTTTTATTTCCCTCTGCAGGTCTCTCATCGCGGTGGCAGTCAAAGATTCAGTCTCTGCAGATCTCTCCTCGTGGTGGCAGTCAAAGATTCAATCGAAATTTTGTAAAAAAAAACTCTGTATTTTCTCATTCAATAAATGTGATTGTAAAAAGAAATATGTTCTTTTTCCATTCTCCTACTCCTACTTTAGTTAGAGTACAAGGAATAAAAGGAGAGGCAGCGCAGGGTAGTTGAAAGAAAAAACTTTTAACAACTTTTCGATCATCTAGTTTGGATTTTATTTTTTCGAAAAAGAAAAATAAATAAAGGTTTACAATGCACTTTAATATATATATAGTATATATTAAGTATATATATTATATATATATAAATTTAACTTACAGTACAATACAGTGCACTTTAAAAGAGAAAGTATAAATACAGTACAATACATTGAATAAAAGATACAGCGAGTGAAATGTTTATCTAGTTTGAAATTCTATAAGATCACAATTTTTTGAATACAGAAGAAACAAAAGTTTCTAAAATAAAATGATTAAAGTAAACACAGAAGAAACAAGAGCTTGTCCTCCTATTACTTAATAATCACCCACAGAGTAAATTTCATTATTTTTACATACGGAAGGGTAAACTGATGAGGAAGTGGAGGAGGTGCTCACAAAAAAAGCAAACCTACTATGTAAGATAGCTATACATCGGTTATACTTCTTTTCTCTGCAAGAATGTAATGTCCAAATGGTAATGTATTAATTTTGTTGTCTGTGATGCACCTTTTGTCATCATTAGCTGTGAGTGCTAGTTTGTATTGACGAACCGTGAACACAGAATGAGAAGTGGAAGTGATGCACACTTGTAGTTTGGTCACTCGCTCACCTTAATACAGACAACGTCTATACTGATCAATTGTAAGTTGATCAACAACATTTTTTGACACGCTTAGCTTTACATGTAGGTTTCTTTTTTTCACACAACTTAATAGCAGACATCTTTGGTCGCAAACCTACAAATTCTTCAACAATACTTCCACCGTTTTCATCCTTCATTAAACCTATTTCACCTGAATTTTTTCTCTCAATTTGGAAAGGATTATTTTCACCATAATTTCCTGTTTCAAACAAAACTGAATTTTCCTTCACAAACTCGTATATATCAAATAAAAAAAGTGTATATCAAACTGTCGGTAGCAGTGTAGAGTAGTTGTGAGTTTGAATCTGTGTTTCTCAAAATAACGTTGTAGTGAAAATCGTTCATTTTCATTTTTGACAAATCTAAAATTGTAGCACCGAGGTAAACCGGTTGAATGTGAAGAATTTGAAGTTTCTTCATTTCGATAATCATACACTGTTCGTCCACTATAATACGACGTTCGATGTTCGCTCTTGAGATCAAAGTACGTGCACCACAACGACCCTCCGACTGTGTGACCCATCTGACGTCGCGCAGCTTCATTACGTTCATTAATGAACGACCAAAAATTGCGTTATTCATTAATTTATAGAAACTTTCCTCGAACTCATTTTTTGCTAACTTTCGTTTCTCTGTGTTCAAATCAATTTAGCATTTTAACCATGCGCTCTGATTAAACTGAATCGCTCTGTAAATGCGAGCTACTGTCATACATAATTCTACACACTGTTTTATTAGCCTATAATGAAGAACATACCGTTCCTTGTTGTAAAGAGTGCTCATTAGTTTCGTAGATTTTTCAGGGCACAATTGATAATCGGCATGTTTATCATGAAGTTCTGTGGGTTAGATTAAATCAACCTCTACCATAAACCCAACATCTGCTTCATCTTCTACATTCATAATGTCTAAATTCTCGACGTTCTTTACCCATTGAAAGCCACTCATTGGAAGAAACTGTTGCATAGCGAATCCATACAAATTGTTCACGTCAAAGTACATTATGTATGATTCCGGTTTGGATTCATCGTATGTTAACATGTACTTGTTATTAGCTACTGCATGCTGCGTAACGCATTGCACATTACCACCGCGTATGGAGCGTTCGAAAACTGCAGCATGTCGATATCTTGAAGTAATTCTAGTTGGACAGCTGTTTCTTTCATAACACTCCATGCCATAGACGGTAGCGTGTAGAAATGAGCGGCATCAATACCATATGTCTCTTTTCCACTCAATCTAAAGTTTTCAAATACATCAGCCAAGAGTAAAGTATCGATTTTCAAGTGAAGATCGGAATATTCACCCAACGATTTACAGTTAAACTTATTCGAAATAAGGTGAGCAAACGCGTAGTTTTCTTCCGACACAGTCTCACCCTTTAAAGAGCTAAAGAATGAACTCCTTGCCGGCAAACTAGTGTCGTCTAACACCTCCATACTAGTGATATATACGTATGGAAATATCCTTTTCCAAGAAGCGAGTTTAAACTGTAAATCATCGGTGAAATACCGTCTCGTTAAAAGCTTTGACTCGTCACTAAGTAATAGTGCCATTTTGTCCAGCGAAAAAGGAATGAAGTTGTGTCTATAAATCTTAGTTCAACACATTGTCTTTGGTTATAACGTATGAAGTTTTAAAATACTTTGTATCGCTCCATGGTCACTGGTAATAGTGTAATGTTCGCTCTGAGATTTGTCCCAACATCCCCGCCCTTCCTATGCAGTTATCTAATTATAAAATGACCATCATAGGCTGTCAAATTATGGAATGCTACCGGCAAGATAGAAATTTTACGATACTGTAAGTTACACGATTGATGTGCTGATCTCCTGTAGACACCTCTTAAATGACAATGATCGCGAACTTTAATTTCATTATCTGCGATTTCCTTCTCACATATGTGACATAATGTAGACGAGGGAAATTTATTTTCTTGTTCAACAGTCAATGGTAACATCGATTTCGTTTCTAAATAATAGGGCGCAAGCGTGTCCACTAAGTTATACATCTCATTTACGAACCATTTAACACAATCACTACCTGGATAGAGTTTGAAAGAGCACAATTCTCTGTCAAAGCTACAGTGTAAATAATATGCTACGCTGTATGGCACTAAGAAGGAGGTGCAG
Organism: Anabrus simplex; assembly: GCF_040414725.1. Lineage (NCBI taxonomy): Eukaryota > Metazoa > Arthropoda > Insecta > Orthoptera > Tettigoniidae > Anabrus > Anabrus simplex. The sequence continues at coordinate 1,060,368,487 of NC_090265.1, forward strand.
ACTGGAAAGAAATAGAGTTAGAAATGGCTGTGGAAGTAAGGAGAAATTGAAGGAACTTACTAGAAATTTGAATCTAGCAAAGAAGGCAGCTAAGGATAACATGATGGCAAGCATAATTGGCAGTCATACGAATTTTAGTGAAAAACGGAAGGGTATGTATAGGTATTTTAAGGCAGAAACAGGTTCCAAGAAGGACATTCCAGGAATAATTAACGAACAAGGGGAGTGTGTATGTGAGGATCTTCAAAGGGCAGAAGTATTCAGTCAGCAGTATGTAAAGATTGTTGGTTACAAAGATAATGTCGAGATAGAGGATGAGACTAAGGCCAAAGAAGTAATAAAATTTACATATGATAATAATGACATTTACAATAAGATACAAAAGTTGAAAACTAGAAAAGCGGCTGGAATTGATCAGATTTCTGTGGATATACTAAAGACAATGGGTTGGGATATAGTACCATATCTGAAGTACTTATTTGATTATTGTTTGGTCGGAGGAGCTATACCAGATGAATGGAGAGTTGCTATAGTAGCCCCTGTGTATAAAGAAAAGGGTGATAGACATAAAGCTGAAAATTACAGGCCAGTAAGTTTGACATGCATTGTATGTAAGCTTTGGGAAGGCATTCTTTCTGATTATATTAGACATGTTTGTGAAATTAATAACTGGTTCGATAGAAGGAAATTCGGTTTTAGGAAAGGTTATTCCACTGAAGCTCAACTTGTAGGATTCCAGAAAGATATAGCAGATATCTTGGAGGTCAAATGGACTGTATCGCGATTGACCTCTCTAAAGCATTTGATAGGGTGGATCATGGGAGACTACTGGCAAAAATGAGTGCAATTGGACTACACAAAAGAGTGACTGAATGGGTTGCATATTTCTAGAAAATAGATCTCAGAGAATTAGAGTTGGTGAAGCTTTATTTGACACTGTAATAATTAAGAGGGGAATTCTTCAAGGCAGTATTATCGGACCTTTATGTTTTCTTATATATATAAATGATATGAGTAAAGGAGTGGAATCGGAGGTAAGGCTTTTTGCGGATGATGTTATTCTCTATAGAGTTATAAATAAGTTACAAGATTGTGAGCAACTGCAACGTGACCTCGAAAATGTTGTGAGATGGACAGCAGGCAATGGTATGTTGATAAACGTGGTTAAAAGTCAGGTTGTGAGTTTCACAAATAGGAAAAGTATTCTCACTTTTAATTACTGCGTTGATGGGGTGAAAGTTCCTTTTGGGGATCACTGTAAGTATCTAGGTGTTAATATAAGGAAAGATCTTCATTGGGGTAATCACATAAATGGGATTGTAAATAAAGGGTACAGATCTCTGCACATGGTTATGAAGGTGTTTAGGGGTTGTAGTAAGGATGTAAAGGAGAGTGCATATAAGTCTCTGGTAAGACCCCAACTAGAGTATGGTTCCAGTGTATGGGACCCTCACCAGGATTACCTGATTCAAGAAAGGAAAAAATCCAAAGAAAAGCAGCTCGATTTGTTCTGGGTGATTTCCGACAAAAGAGTAGCGTTACAAAAATGTTGCAATGTTTGGGTTGGGAAGAATTGAGAAAAAGAAGAAGAGCTGCTCGACTAAGTGATATGTTCGGAGCTGTCAGCGGAGAGATGGTGTGGAATGACATTAGTAGACGAATAAGTTTGAATGGCGTTTATAAAAGTAGGAAAGATCACAATATGAAGATAAAGTTGGAATTCAAGAGGACAAACTAGGGGAAATATTCATTTATAGGAAGGGGAGTTAGGGATTGGAATAACTTACCAAGGGAGATGTTCAATAAATTTCCAATTTCTTTGAAATCATTTCGGAAAAGGCTAGGAAAGCAACAGATAGGGAATCTGCCTGGGCGACTGCCCTAAATGCAGATCAGTATTGATTGATTGATTGATTGATTGATTGATTGATTGATTGATTGATTGATTGATTGATTGATTGATTCGTGAATTGGAGTTTAATGCGATGTGTTATCATTTGGTAAACAAGTAGACACAGGTTTCAGTATGCATTCTGTGTCAGTATACACAATAAAAGGCACTGTCTCTTTAACTTTATACTCTACAAAGTACACTAGCCGTTCCCTATCCGAAGGCATTATAGTTTTTCCCACCGGAAATTGTATACAGTCATTACTGTGCAAAGCTAATTTTCCCTCATTTTGGAAGTAAGACAAACACTGTCTGCAAATATAAATTCTATTCCGGCTCTTCGAAAGAGATGAGCGCACAAGACGTGGAAGATTCTTAATTAAACAGAAGTGATACTTCTCACTGTCGCCAGTCTGAAGTATTAGAAGATCTACTTTCTTTTCACACGCTTACCGGGCGAGTTGGCAGTGCGCGTAGAGGCGCGCGGCTGTGAGCTTGCATCCGGGAGATAGTAGGTTCGAATGCCACTATCGGCAGCCCTGAAAATGGTTTTCCGTGGTTTCCCATTTTCACACCAGGCAAATGCTGGGACTGTACTTTAATTAAGGCCACGACCGCTTCCTTCCAACTCCTAGACCTTTCCTATCCCATCGTCGCCATAAGACCTATCTGTGTCGGTGCGACGTAAAGCCCCTAGCAAAAGAAAAATTTCACACGTTTTATGTGAAATGTACAAATGTACAAAAGTAAACTCTGTTTTGTCATCTTTCTGTCCTATGCACACCCAGTTTTTCTCGTCATACTGCACTCCGAATACATTCACGGAGATTTCGTTTTGTTCTTCAAATTTTCTCATGTATCTCATTTCCATCGGGTTTGGTATGTTTTTTAAATTTAGAATTACATTATAATGTGGATAAGAAGAAATGCGATCCACATGATGTTTAGCTGGAACTAAGCCAGCAACTACACTCCACGTAAAGCAAGCATCCCGTGTGTTCTGCAGATTAATAACTGCTTTCTTTTTTTCTAACTGCTGTAGGAAACGTTAGGCTAGTTGGCGACTTGCCCACGTGAGAACCTACAGTTTTATTAATGTTTATCGGCAATTCATGAATTCGTAGCAGAGACCAACCCGAATCACGAGCCTCGAACTCTGATAATTTTTCAGAATCGGTTTAGTTACATGCTCATTGTACCATTTTCTTGAATTAGCACCTTCGGTAATTTCTGCATTCCTTGAATGAAAATATTTGTTATCCATTTTATCGCGAAGAACATGTTGTGTGCAGAGAACGGTATTTACTTTTAATGCTTGTGTATTAAGTGCTTTCTTCACATATTTATTAAACCACACGTAAGATTTATCTAGGAACTCTTCGGGAAGTAAGAAATCATTGTTAATATTTACCACCGCTAGTGTGTACACTCTGCGCCTAAAAGCTTCCTCGATTTGTTTACACTGGAAAGCAGCCAGATCTTCTATCTGAAAAGTTAGCCCATTAACAGTGCTAGCGTGAAAATAAATTTCTAACATCCGATTACGCATTTCCTCTAGCTCGTTCAGATTTCAATCAGCTCAAACTGAGCTTCTTCTTCTTCTTCTCGCTCCTCGCTAGGTTCGAATTGATATGAAATTAGTATTGATCTATTTATCTCCCTCATAAACTCACGAATGCGTTCAAATGCTCTATCAAAATGAGCTTGCATTCTTCCCTCATCTTCATCTGTCTGTAAATTAATGTCTAATTTTCTACGTTTGCTCGAAGGAAACTCCATGACTAAAAAAGTGACCAAAAATTACGTTCTGGTGCTAAATTTGTCTGCGTTCTCAAGACAAGTCCAGCAGTTGCTGTAGCAACGACTTATCAAGAATGTACTATCCGTCATCACACAGAATAACCATCGAGCGAGCTCACTCCCTACGACATCTAGTGAACAGTGAACAGTTTCGCTTGCAAACTCGTCCTGAAGCTTCCCTAACAATGTATTCTGGTAATAGGAAATTTTATTCGATTCTTGTGAAGAAAAGGAAAATTCAATCTTGTAAATTTCTTCGAATGTGTTATACCCAACAAATAGTAAAAATGTTCATTACTTGAAAGTTCAGTCAAGAGAAATCGCACTATAGCAGCAGTCACCTCCCACTGGCTTGCATATGCTTTACCCAGGTTCGTCACATATACTGTAAAATTAAAAAGCGCACACCCTCTGTTCCATAGTTCAATACAATTACCACTCAATTCTTCTTGTTGTTGTGCGCTCAGTTGTCCCCCGCTTCATCTTGAACAGGCTGTGAACTGGCGACGACTTCCTCCTCTTGATGTACTTGCAGACGTCGACTCTGTATGCAAAGATATGCTTGATTTTCAGTTCCTGGCTTAATCTCAACTTTCTTCCACTTCATCATAGCAACACCACGGTCCTGAAAAGAAGCAGCACATACTATTTTCAATTAACAAAACAATTATACAAATACGGTGAAAAGAAGTTACATATAAGAACGAAAAGACTATCTGCATACTTACTTAGTTAAAATAAGTATCGTAACTGTTGGCATTCCACTGTAGGAAGCGCACTTGATGGTAGCCCCTCTCCATGCCTTTGTACATCATTTTCAAGTTGTTTTTTATTGAATTTATTTCTTATATTTCTTCTGCAGAAAGTTTCGCGATTTACACCGCAGGAAAAAACATTCACGGTCTCCTCATCTTCCCCTTCTATATCAACGATTATTTTCCTTCCGAAACGTGTTTCCACCGCTCTCAGCGCTTTAACCTTAAATGGATGGTTAATTTGCAACTCGCTTAGTTTTCTATTATGAAATTGTGGTGCCTTCGCTATTTTATTTTATTTCATTAGCATATTCATTCTGTTGAACCTGGTATGTCTTTTACAATTAACAAACTAAATAACTTAAACTCACTTACTGAAGAGGAAAGAAAAATAGTAGAAAAGTTCTCTTCCAACTAGATGATAGTTTTCATGTCGTACTCTGCTCCTTAAATACTCCCTGCCACCACCTTCAGTCCTCACCAGTGGGCTGGACTTGTCGCTGGTTCACCTTCACTCGAAATTACAACTTGCCATAAACATCCTGTTCACTTTTCGTGATGGAGATAGCCTTCAACAAGCTGCAAAGCAGATCTTGCCTAGTAACAGCTGCACTGTACCACTCCTTAGTGTTTTCCCCTCACCCACAGTAGGGGAAGAGGAGGAGGGAGGGTACATTTTTACATCAACTAACATCCTGTTCACCTTTCACCAGCAAGTGACCTTTTAAAGCAAATCCAGTTGTCGCATAGTCTCTGTACCTCGCCCACAACAGTAACCTTTCAAGAAATAATTACCTCTTAAGTACTATCTGCGCACTTTTTAGTGATAGATTTACACCCTAGTGCTGAAGTGGTCGACTTCGGTTATCTTCGAGATTCGTATTGGCAACCTTTGAAACACAAACTAAGAATCGCTTATCATCGCTGTGCGCCATCTGGCGTACACTTTAAGTACTCGTACTGTTGTTGTTTACACAACAAAGCCAAACTATAGAATTTATGCTAGGAACACGTTTCGCAACGGAAAATGTTATATAGTATTATATATTGTGTGTGTGATACAGTTGTTTGCTTAAAATAATAAAGGTTTATAAAATTCATATCGATCGATCATATTATCGATTCAATTCAGATTTCATTTCCATTCAGTTGGCAGTATTAACGGAACCCTTCTTACTCCTCCAACGAGTACAAAAATCTATCACTAAAAAGTGCGCATACTATAAAGACCTCTGAGTGTGTTGTTCTCATTCCACATGTGGTTGACCCCCTTAGCCAGTGAGAGGCACTCCAGCAAGTGACCTTTTAGAGAAAATCCAGTCACAGCACCTCGCCCACACCAGTAACCTTTCAAGAAATAATTACCTCTTACATAAAGACCTCCGGGTATGTGCAGTTAACATTCCACACGTGCCTTGGTAAGTGATTGGCGCCCGCAGGAGGGGGGGGGGAGCCCACGCGCATGCTCAGAGGCAGCGCTGGTCCAGACTCCCCGTGGTCCAGAGTCCCTATGGTCCAGAGTCACCTTTTTATATCTACTGATGTGCAACTGTATTTGTGCGATGTCCTTACAATGCTCCCGTTTTATGTGATTCCAGAAATTTGAGGTTCCTCCACCTGTACAATAGATTTGATTGCAAATTTTACAAGTATCGGATTTTCTACCTGGACTGCTAGTAAAATACTGCCATGCGTGGGAGGACTATCATGGCATTATTGCTTCTTCTTATTACAAATATCGGTAGCAAATATAGCGCAACAACTTTAAACAAAGATATATGTACCATACGCGAGCTTTTTCTTGAGCCCGATTTTTACGGGGTGAGGAGCAAGGAGGGAGCGCTGCCAGATCCAGTTAAACTGCCAACTGGATGGAAACGAAATCTGAATTGAATCGATAATATGATCATCGATATGAATTTTCTAAACATTTACCATCTTTCGTCAACTACTGTGTCACACATACATTATTTAACATTATCTAACATTTCTCAATGCGAATCTTGTTACTAGCATGAATTATATAGTTTGGCTTTTCTGCGCAAACAAAAACAGTACTATTTCGTACACAAAAACAGTACTATTTCGTAAAGTGTACGCCAGGTGTCGCACAGCGTTGAATGAGCGATTCATAGGTTGTGTTTGAAAGTTTGCCGATATGGATGTCGAAGATGACCGAGGTCTGCCGATTCAGCACTAGGGATCTTAGGGTTCAAGAAAAGGTTCGCGTGTAATACTATAAGGAAACACAAAAAGAACAGACGTCTCAGTCTGGAGTCTGAACAACAGCGCAGTGGTGTTGCGACTGTAGCCTGGCTGGAAGGTTTACTGAAGCACCCGCAGCGCTATACGGAGTATTCTAGTTGACTCGGTGCTCCGCTGTGACGTCACGTAAACCTGAAGAACCGAGTTACTCTGCAGTTCTACCGTTGCCTACGAGATATACAAGGCCGGGACATAGCTACTAATTTGTCGCTAATTTGTACACGTTTTGGCCGCTAGATCTTTCCGTTCTGTTCTTGGCGCACTTTAACATTGTAATATGCGGAGTAATTGTGATGCTGTGTTGATTTTGTGCAATTTACTGTGAATATTGTTTCTGTCGGTGAGTGTCTGTGAGGTTGAGGAGAGGTGCACTGTTGTGTACCTCTCTGTATTTCGGATGACACTAAAAAGCTTGAAAATTGACGTTCCATAGTTTCCCTTCCGAGTGCGGTTTAAGGGAGAAATGGAAGCAAACTATTACTAGGCAAGGTGATATAGTAGGATTTCTATAGGTACCGGTACCTAGCAATTCTTCTCATAAAACAGATTTCACTTTAAGCACATCATTCAAACTACCTTCTGTTTTCATTGTGTATCCTGTTCACAAACATAAAAATGTCAAACGCAGGAAGTGTCCAGCTCCCAAAAAGGATGTATTGTCATCAAAATTTAGTAAAAGTTCCGATTCAGATAACGATGAACATACCATATCTTCATACGTCAGCCACAAACGAAAAAGGGGTACAAGTCTCGTATCTATGTCAAGGAAAGTCTACAAGTATTTCTGTTAAATCTAAAAAATATACGGATGAGAAAATTAAATACCAGATTACAGAAAACATATTGTAAATTGAGAAGTAGGATACGGGTAATGAAATCAGAAAAAAGTTTTACGATATCTGAACTTAATCAAAATAAACCAAATTGGAAAGCATGCTAAAACTGGTCATTTAAGAGCTTTATTCCTGTGAGAACGAATTTAATTTTCTTGTTGTTTCTTCACCCGTTTACCCTCCAGGGTCGGTTTTTCCCCCGCACGCAGCGAGGGATCCCATCTCTACCGCCTCAAGGGTAGTGTCCTGGAGCGCCAGACTTTGAGTTGGGCTGTACAGCTGGGGAGGATGACCAGTACCTCGCCCAGGCAGCCTCACCTGCTATGCTGAAGAGGGGCCTTGTGGAGGGATGGGAAGATTGGAAAGGACAGGCAGGGAAGAGGGAAGGAAGCGGCCGTGGCATAAGTTAGGTACTATCCCGGCATTTGCCTGGAGGAGAAGTGGGAAACCACGGAAAACCACATCGAGGATGGCTGACGTGGGAATTGAACCCACCTCTACTCAGGTTACCTCCCAAGGCTGAGTGGACCCCGTTCCAGCCCTCGTACCACTTTTCAAATTTCGTGGCAGGGCCGGGAATGGAACCCGGACCTCCGGGGGTGACAGCTAATCACACTAACCATTAACCCACAGAGGCGAACACAAATTTAATTTTGCGGGAAGAAAAAATAGAAATACGGTGAAACGACGCTAAATATTTGCGTTCTCTTGCGTAGGAAAGCACTTACCAGTTACAGATTTCTGTGATCCTTGCACTGCCTAACTCTACCGTATCAAAAGACGCTAAAAATTACATAGGATTTTCTAATGGCGACACGGGCATAACATCGCTCACCAAACAGCGGCTTCAATACGAATGTCGAAACATCAGATGTGCGGAGGAAAAGATTGGATCGCTGATAATTGGTGAAAGGACGATTAAACCCAAAGTTATTTATGACCGTAACCTCGATCCGTTTGTCGGATACTCTGAGGCACAATTAAAGGAATCGGTAAGAAATGACAAACTCGGTATCAGATTTCTCTGCTTCTTTCGTGAATTACTTATTTCGTTTAAGCATATTGTAAGAAATACGTTTTAGAAAATAATTCAAACAATTGCTCTTGGTCTATCTGTGATCTCATATCTGTTTGCTGCCTTCTGAAATTACTAGTTTTTATGATTTTTTTTTATAGTTTTTCATATTCGAACGTGTTGCAATGAGCGGGCGAGACAGAACAGTAAAGAGAACTCTAGCGGCGCTTGTCGAAAGTATCTCGAGGACGAGTCTAGTGTGCCGTATTTCCCGGCCTTGTATATCTCGTAGGCAACGGTTCTCGTTGCCTACGTTATAATACAAGGCCTGGAAATAGAGCCCGTAAAATGCTATCGAAGTGGTCACACTGCAGTTCAATGCCGGGCTACTAGGATCGCTTTCATGCCCCTTGTTTACCAGGTTCGCGCCTTTAAACGGGTTTATTGAGTTGGTTGAGAATGATGATGCTTGTTGTTTTAGGGGCCTAACATCGAAAGTCATCGGCCCTTGGTTGAGAATGTGTGTATTCTTGTGATAATAAGCAGTCGCAGGTTCAATCATGATTTATTGCTGTGTTTCTTATTGTCGTTCACGAGAAATTAAAGATAGTGGAATTTCATTTCACAGTTTCCAGTGCATATTGCTTTAAAAGAAACGGTGGCTTGTTGCTATATCTCGCGAAGGAGACAAACCGGGATCTCTCTGGATTCCTACAGAAAAATCGAGGGTGTGCAGTAAATAAGTACATATAAAAAGACACTCGTGCCTAATAGAGTCCCTTAAGTTTTTACACAGTTTTCCAAACACAAACAAGTCACCCTGAAATGTTGGAAAATCTCCCAAGAAAAGACAGCTTGAAAAACCGGAAAGTGAAAATTAGTACACTGACTGACAGAGCAGATGCAACACCAAAAAGGAGTGGTTCGAAAGGGATGAAAGTTGGGGAAAAAACAGAGACGGCACGGACGAATAATTGATGTTTATTTCAAACCGATATGCAGGTTACACAATGCGCACGGCATCGACTCAGTAGGATGTAGGACCACCGCGAGCGGCGATGCACGCAGAAACACGTCGAGGTACAGAGTCAATAAGAGTGCGTATGGTGTCCTGAGGGATGGTTCTCCATTCTCTGTCAACCATTTGCCACAGTTGGTCGTCCGTACGAGGCTGGGGCAGAGTTTGCAAACGGCGTCCAATGAGATCCCACACGTGTTCGATTGCTGAGAGATCCGGAGAGTACGCTGGCCACGGAAGCATCTGTACACCTCGTAGAGCCTGTTGGGAGATGCGAGCAGTGTGTGGGCGGGCATTATCCTGCTGAAACAGAGCATTGGGCAGCCCCTGAAGGTACGGGAGTGCCACCGGCCGCAGCACATGCTGCACGTAGCGGTGGGCATTTAACGTGCCTTGAATACGCACTAGAGGTGACGTGGAATCATACGCAATAGCGACCCAAACCATGATGCCGCGTTGTCTAGCGGTAGGGCGCTCCACAGTTACTGCCGGATTTGACCTTTCTCCACGCCGACGCCACACTCGTCTGCGGTGACTATCACTGACAGAACAGAAGCGTGACTCATCGGAGAATACGACGTTCCGCCATTCCCTCATCCAAGTCGCTCTAGCCCGGCACCATGCCAGGCGTGCACATCTATGCTGTGGAGTCAATGGTAGTCTTCTGAGCGGACGCCGGGAGTGCAGGCCTCCTTCAACCAATCGACGGGACGGGAAATTGTTCTGGTCGATATTGGAACAGCCAGGGTGTCTTGCACATGCTGAAGAATGGCGGTTGACGTGGCGTGCGGGGCTGCCACCGCTTGGCGGCGGATGCGCCGATCCTCGCGTGCTGACGTCACTCGGGCTGCGCCTGGACCCCTCACACGTGCCACATGTCCCTGCGCCAACCATCTTCGCCACAGGCGCTGCACCGTGGACACATCCCTATGGGTATCGGCTGCGATTTGACGAAGCGACCAACCTGCCCTTCTCAGCCCGATCACCATACCCCTCGTAAAGTCGTCTGTCTGCTGGAAATGCCTCCGTTGACGGCGGCCTGGCATTCTTAGCTATACACGTGTCCTGTGGCACACGACAACACGTTCTACAATGACTGTCGGCTGAGAAATCACGGTACGAAGTGGGCCATTCGCCAACGCCGTGTCCCATTTATCGTTCGCTACGTGCGCAGCACAGCGGCGCATTTCACATCATAAGCATACCTCAGTGACGTCAGTCTACCCTGCAATTGGCATAAAGTTCTGACCACTCCTTCTTGGTGTTGCATTTGCTCTGTCAGTCAGTGTATAATACCGGTATATAAGAAGTAAGAGAAAATGTGCGGAGCAATCCGATTCTCGTGTGCCTGATAATACTGGAGAATCTGACCTGATAAATGTAGGCACCACAACAGTAGATACACAGTTTTCTCCCGTCCTAAAACCAACAGTACCAAAATATATCACCAGGAAATTTAGGAAGGAGAGCAGAAGAAATAGAAAGCACGTGACCATTATTAAGAAGTTGCGCGTAAAAAACATTGACATGGAAGGAGATCTTAGTAAGGTGAAGAAGGATCCAGAAAATCTCGCAAGTCGAGTTTCCAAAATTCCGAAGGAAGCTGAGGGAGGTAATATGAAAGCAAACGTTTTGTTAGAGTAACTTCAGAGCTTTGGAGAAAAAAGAAATGTACACTGACTGACAGAGCAAATGCAACACCAAGAAGGAGTGGTTCGAAAGGGATGAAAGTTGGGGAAAAAACAGAGACGGCACGGACGAATAATTGATGTTTATTTCAAACCGATATGCAGGTTACACAATGCGCACGGCATCGACACAGTAGGATGTAGGACCACCGCGAGCGGCGATGCACGCAGAAACACGTCGAGGTACAGAGTCAATAAGAGTGCGGATGGTGTCCTGAGGGATGGTTCTCCATTCTCTGTCAACCATTTGCCACAGTTGGTCGTCCGTACGAGGCTGGGGCAGAGTTTGCAAACGGCGTCCAGTGAGATCCCATACGTGTTCGATTGGTGAGAGATCCGGAGAGTACGCTGGCCACGGAAGCATCTGTACACCTCGTAGAGCCTGTTGGGAGATGCGAGCAGTGTGTGGGCGGGCATTATCCTGCTGAAACAGAGCATTGGACAGCCCCTGAAGGTACGGGAGTGCCACCGGCCGCAGCACATGCTACACGTAGCGGTGGGCATTTAACGTGCCTTGAATACGCACTAGAGGTGACGTGGAATCATACGCAATAGCGCCCCAAACCATGATGCCGCGTTGTCTAGCGGTAGGGCGCTCCACAGTTACTGCCGGATTTGACCTTTCTCCACGCCGACGCCACACTCGTCTGCGGTGACTATCACTGACAGAACAGAAGCGTGAGTCATCGGAGAACACGACGTTCCGCCATTCCCTCATCCAAGTCGCTCTAGCCCGGCACCATGCCAGGCGTGCACGTCTATGCTGTGGAGTCAATGGTAGTCTTCTGAGCGGACACCGGGAGTGCAGGCCTCCTTCAACCAATCGACGGGAAATTGTTCTGGTCGATATTGGAACAGCCAGGGTGTCTTGCACATGCTGAAGAATGGCGGTTGACGTGGCGTGCGGGGCTGCCACCGCTTGGCGGCGGATGCGCCGATCCTCGCGTGCTGACGTCACTCGGGCTGCGCCTGGACCCCTCGCACGTGCCACATGTCCCTGCGCCAACCATCTTCGCCACAGGCGCTGCACCGTGGACACATCCCTATGGGTATCGGCTGCGATTTGACGAAGCGACCAACCTGCCCTTCTCAGCCCGATCACCATACCCCTCGTAAAGTCGTCTGTCTGCTGGAAATGCCTCCGTTGACGGCGGCCTGGCATTCTTAGCTATACACGTGTCCTGTGGCACACGACAACACGTTCTACAATGACTGTCGGCTGAGAAATCACGGTACGAAGTGGGCCATTCGCCAACGCCGTGTCCCATTTATCGTTCGCTACGTGCGCAGCCCAGCGGCGCATTTCGCATCATGAGCATACCTCAGTGACGTCAGTCTACCCTGCAATTGGCATAAAGTTCTGACCACTCCTTCTTGGTGTTGCATTTGCTCTGTCAGTCAGTGTATATACCAGGAGACTACAGTTAAAATTTATGTGCTGTTATCTTCAAGATCGCCAACGGGTTATCGGCTTCTCAGAACACTTGATATTTTGCATCTTCCTCATCCAAGAACGTTGAAATCGTATGTTGGATACTCAAAAGGGGAAACGGGTATAACTTAGCTAACTAAAGCCCGATTACTGGCAGAAAAACTGTCGTTAGTGAACGATAACGAAAAGGTTGGTTCTCTTATAATAGATGAAATGTCCATAAAGCCCAGACTATTGTATGATAGGAAGTTAGATATTTTTATTGGACTGAATTACATTGAAATTGAAATCGAAGATAGGTTGGCTAATAAACTTGTCTGCGTTTTGTTCAAGGGACTCTCTACATATTACAGAATACCGGTGTCTTTCTATTTCACTTCATCCGTTACGGGCTCACAACTTGCAAAATTAACCTTGGATGTTTTAAATGCTGTTGAAGAGTGCGGTTTCAGAGTGATCAGAATTGTGACCGACAATTCTCAGGAAAATGTTTCGATGTTCGAAACATTATGCGGAGGAAGCATTTCGCATGAGATACGACATCCAGCTGATGAAACTAGGCCTCTGTTCCTAAATTTTGATCCCAGTCACGTCAAAGAAATCTGCAATCCCAACATTTGACACGAGACTTTTTTTAAACAATGCTACCGTCACCGGCGGTCATTTGAGAGGCCTTTTCAAACTTCAGAAATCTTCAATTATGAAGCCGGTGAGGAATCTAACTAGAAAAGTAGTCTACTCAACAAATTTGGAGAAAATGAATATAGCAAGGGCCAAAATTGTATTTTCCCCTGAAACAATCGCTGGTTTAAAGAGTATGGAGGTGATTTGTCCCAAGAGCATTAAAAACAGAGACAGTTTAAAAGAAACAATTTGTTTTATGGGGCATTTTATGAAGCGGTTCGATGCCCATGATGTCTGCAACACCTCGTATGGGACATATTCCAGGAATTAGAATAAACTGGCATATTTCAGCATTGAAGATGAACGCTTCAGTTGGTTAATAAATGTTTTCCTGTCATATATCAAGACCATTCAAATGCATCCAGAGAAAGAGAAAAGATTCACGAAGGAAACGTATCAGGCGTTGGTGTTGACTACCCAATCCACCGTGGCCTGCGTTAAATAACTCATAAGTATACATTTTCATTATGTCTTGCGGGGGAACCTAACAAGCGATGATATCGAGCTTTTGTTTAGACACCTACGACACAAAGCGGGATACAATGTCCCAATGGATGCAAGGACATGCCTTAACGCAGTCGACGCTCCATGCAGGAATTATTGAGGCATCAAAACATAGTGATGTTGAGCTGAAGGATGAAAATAAGATCCGCAATGCACGAATCAGTTTGCTACAATCAAGAATGTGCCAGATGGATGAAAATTATAGAAGGAATGATAGTCACGAGGATGTGCATATTCCGCATCTTCCTGAACACATAATGTCTATCATTACAAAACCGCTGCAAGGTAAATTACATCATATCTGTGTGAACAACACTTTATTGTTAAGTGTTAGCTAGTACATAAATATGATTAATTTGTTGAGCTGCTAGCTACGGTAGCAGGATACGTCGTGCGTGTGGCAGAAGAACAAACAGACTGTGAAGGCTCTTTAGAACATATCTCTTCTCCGTCCGGCTCCATGGCTAAATGGTTGGCGTGCTGGATCACGGACTGCACGGATTCGATTCCCGGCAGGGTCGGGAATTTTAACCTTAATTGGTTAATTTTGCTGGCACGGGGGCTGGGTGTATGTGACGTCTACATTATCATTTCATCCTCATCACGACGCCCAGGTCGCTTACAGGTGTCAAATCGAAAGACCTGCATCTGGCGAGCCGAACTTGTCCTCGGACACTCCCGGCACTAAAAGCCACACGCCATTTCATTTCATCTCTTCTCCAGCTAGTGAAAGTCTAACATTGTGTCTTATTCGCTTTCAAGACCGAGGAGCCCTCAGATACCCGAAATCATCGTTTGTGGCTCTTCTGCAGTGCATGACGGAATTTATCACCTCTGCTATGCAGTATTTACCCCGACGACAGTTATTAAAAATATGTACTTTTTTCTGAAAGCCAGGCTCATCAGTGACATTAAGTGTAGAGAGTGTAAAGACGACAAACTACCACTTTTTTCTACTCCAAAAATTTCTGACACCTCTATTAGACAACATTGCTTCGAGCCACTCAAGTAAATGTGAGAAAGTTTTGAAACTTGATAAGAAGCCCCTGATTAGGAAAGTTTTAAAACTTAAGACACCTATCCAAGCCAATGAAGCACAACTCTATAAAAAAAAGTACTGTGATTACTCAAAACAAATTTCAGTTCTCTTTATTTAGGATATTATTTACTTATAGACATACACGGCCATGCGAGCACATGGGGAAAAGAACGCGATCCTAGTGGCTGAATTATATCCTAAATAAAGAGAGCTGAATGTTGTAGGTGTCTACAGTTTTAAAACTTTCCTACTCAGGGGCTTCTTATCGAGTTTCAAAACTTTCTCACTTCTACTTGCGTGGCTCGAAGCAATGTTGTCTAATAGAGGTCTCAGAAATTTGAGTAGAAAAAGAGGTAGTTTGTCGTCTTTACACTCTCTACACTTAATTTCACTGATGAACTTGGCTTTCAGAAAAAAACGTACACATTTTTAGTAACTGTCGTCGGGGTAAATACTGCACAGCAGAGGTGACAAATTCCGTCATGCGCTGCAGAAGAGCCACAAACGATGATTTCGGGTATCTGAGGGCTCCTCGATCTTGAAAGCGAATAAGACACAATGTTGGACTTTCACTAGCTGGAGAAGTGATATGTTCTAAACAGACTTCACAGTCTGTTTGTTCTTCTGCCACACGCACTAAGTATCCTACTACCATAGCTAGAGAAATACCAGCTATTGTAGCTGTTGAATCTGAAACAAATTAATCATATTTATGTACTAGCGAACACTTAAATAAAAAAGTATTGTTCACACAGATCTGATGTAATTTACCTTGCAAGGGTTTTGTAATGATAGACATTACGTGCTCAGAAAGCTGCGGAATTTGCACATCATCGCGACTTTCATTCCTTCTATAATTTTCATCCATCTGGCACATTCTTGGTTGTAGTAAACTGGTTCGTACATTGCGGATCTTATTTTCATCCCTCAGCACGACATTGCCATGTTTTGATGCCGCAATAATTCCTGTATGGAGCGTTGTTTCGATTGCGTTAACGTATGACCTTACGTCCATTGTATCCCGCTTTGCGTCGTAGGTGGCTAAAGAAAAGCTCGATATCATCGCTTGTTAGATTCCTCGTCAAGATATAATGAATATTTATACTTATGAGGTATTTTACGCTGGCCACAGTGGATTGGGTAGTCAAGACCAACGCCTGATACGTTTCCCTCGTGAATCTTTTCTCTTTCTTTGGATGCATTTGAATGTTCTTGATATATGACAGGAAATCATTTATTACCCAACTGAGGCGTCCATCTTCAATGCTGAAAAATGCCAGTTTGTTCTCATTCCTGGAATATGTCCCATACGAGGTGTTGCAGACATCATGGGCATCGAACCACTTCATAAAATGCTCCACGAAAGAAATTGTTTCTTTTAAACTCTTCCTGTCTTTAATGCTCTCGGGACAAACCACCTCCATACTCTTCAAACCAGCGATTGTTTCAGGGGAAAATACAATTTTGGCTCTTGCTACATTCATTTTCTCCAAATTTGTAGGGTAAACTACTTTTCTGGTTAGTTTCCTCACCGGCTAGTAGTATAATAGGAGAGTTCGGCCGCCACCACCTCCTCCGGGCTCCCTCCACCACCCGCGGGAAATTTGAATTTTGGCGGGAAATTTGAATTATGGCGCGAGATTTGAATTTGTAAACAAAGCCACGTGCTTTTTGACAGCTGTCATCGACAACAACGCATCGCTAACTTCATTGCTGCCATCTTGACGGGCCTAAACCTCAGTAGAGCCAACTTAACCTAACTAGAGTGAGGTAAACAAAGCCACGTGTTTTTTGACAGCCACGTGCTTTTTGACAGACAACAACGCATCGCTAACCTCAGTACTGCTATCTTGACGGGCCTAAACCTAAGTAGAACCAACTTAACCTAACTAGCGCGTGGTAAACAAAGCCACGTGCTTTTTGACAGCCACATGCTCTTTTGACAGCTGTCATCCGCCATATTTAAACCACAGAGCACTGTGCTGCTCTCTTTATCGTCGTAGCTGCAAATTCGCCACCTGTCACCCGCATTGCTGCTATCTTGACGGGTCTAAACCTTAGTGCTACCAACTTAACCTAACTAGCGCGAGGTAAACAAAGCCACGTGTTTTTGGACATCTGTCATCCGCCATCTTTAAACCACAGAGCACAGTGTTGCCCTCTTAACGGGCCTAAACCTTAGTGCTACCAACTTAACCTCACTAGCGCGAGATTAGAATCGGTAAACAAATCCACGTGCTTTTTTGACAGCTGTCATCCGGCATCTTTAATCTATAGAGCACAGTGGTGCCCTCTTTAGCTACTTACCTTTGAAATGCGGTGGCCTATAATTTGAAAAATGCTTTTTGACAGCAACCATCTTTAATCTAGAGAGCACCGTGCTGTCCTCTTTAGCTAGATACCTGCGGTGGCAGGCAATTCCACATGACAGCAGCCATCTTTAATCAAGAGAGCACCGTGCTGCCCTCTATGTGGTGGCGGCAATTTGAAAAATTCTACATGCTCTTGTTTGGAAACAAACTCACGCGCTTTTTTGACAGCCGTCATCCGCCATCTTTAATCAACAGAGCACAGTGCTGCCCTCTTTAGCTAGATACCTTTGAAATGTGGTGGCGGCAAATTCCACATGCTCTTGTTTGGAAACAAAGCTATGTGCTTTTTTTGACAGCTGACATCCGCCATCTTTAATCTATAGAGCACAGTGCTGCCCTCTTTAGCTACTTACCTTTGAAATGTGGTACGTCACAGCTGTCATCCGCAGTGCTGCCATCTTAACGGGCCTAAACCTTAGTGCTACCAACTTAACCTTACTAGCGCGAGATTTGAATCGGGAAACAAATCCACGTGCTTTCTTGACAGCTGTCATCCACCATCTTTAATCCATAGAGCACAGTGGTTCCCTCTTTAGCTACTTACCTTTGAAATGTGGCGGCGGATAATTTGAAAAATGCTTTTTGATAGCAGCCATCTTTAATCCAGAGAGCACCGTGCTGCCCTCTTTAGCTAGATACCTGTGGTGGCAGGCAATTCCACGTGACAGCAGCCATCTTTAATCAAGAGGGCACCGTGCTGCCCTCTTTGTGGCGGTGGCAAATTCCACGTGCTTTACAAACTCACGTGCTTTTTTCTGACAGAAGTCATCCGCCATCTTGCATCACAAACCTCAGTGCTGCGCTCTTTAGCTAGTTACCTTTGAAATGTGGTGACGGCAATTTGAAAAATTCTATGTGCTCTTGTTTGGAAACAAAGCCACGTGCTTTTTGACAGCTGTCATCCACCATCTTTAATCAATAGAGCACTGTGCTGCTATCATGCGGGCAATTTCGTCAGCTGTCATCCGCCATCTTTAATCTACAGAGCACCGTGCTGTCCTCTATGTAGTAGCAGGCAATTTGAAAAGTTCTGTTAGCTGTCATCCGCCATCTTTAATCAAGAGAGCACCGTGCTGCTATCTTTAGCTAGATACCTTTGAAATGTGGTGGCGGCAATTTGAAAAATTCTATGTGCTCTTGTTTAGTAAACAAAGCCACGTGCTTTTTTTGACAGCTGTCATCCACCATCTTTAATCAATAGAGCACTGTGCTGCTATCATGCGGGCAATTTCGTCAGCTGTCATCCGCCATCTTTAATCTACAGAGCACCGTGCTGCTCTCTGTAGTAGCGGGCAATTTGAAAAGTTCTGTTAGCTGTCATCCGCCATCTTTAATCAAGAGAGCACCGTGCTGCCATCTTTAGCTAGATACCTTTGAAATGTGGTGGTGGCAAATTGAAAAATTCCACGTGCTCTTGTTTAGTAAACAAACTCACGCGCTTTTTGTCAGCTGTCATCCGCCATCTTAAATCTATAGAGCTCAGTGCTACACTCTTTAGGTACATACCTTTGAAATATGGTGGCGGATAATTTAAAAAGAAAAATTCTACATCAGCCATTTCTCGACGCTAATTGCACAAGATGGTGGCTATACATGACTCCTTAAAGGTGCTTATGCAAGATGGCCGCTATACATAGGTTCGTATGAGATTCTCTTGGGATGCTTGCGCAAGATGGCGGTTATACAAGGCTCCTTATGAGACGCCCTAGAGATGCTTGCGCAAGATGGCGGTTGCTCTTATGAGGCGGCTTAAGGGTCCTTGCACAAGATGGCTAGAGATGCCCTAAGGATGCTTGCGCAAGATGGCGGCTATACACGACTCCTTATGAGACTCCTTAAGGGTGCTTGCGCAAGATGGCTGCTGCTCCTATGAAGAAAGCTAGCTTAGAGGCTAACGTGTCGTGCTAGTTCGATTCATTAAATTTGGGGCTTAAATGCATAATGTTAAATATCTCGAAAACGGCGCATCGTAGAGCAAAACGGACAAAATTTTTCTACCCAATACCTCGGTTCGCAGCATGGGGAACATGATATCATAAGAAAAACATAGTCTAATGATGAGATCAACGGTTCGGTTCTAACTGGACCCTTTGGCATTAGCTCTGTTTCAGCTCCTAATGAAGCAAGTCTTCGTAACATGATCAGGTCTAGCTATGGTAGAGAGTATAACGTACCGTGCAGGTTCGATTCATTACATTTGGGGCTTAAATGCAAAATGTTAAATATCTCGAAAACGGACAAAATTTTTCTACCTGATACCTAGGTTTGCAGTATCAGGAACATGATAGCATAAGAAAAACATAATCTAATGATGAGATCGACGGTTCGATTCCTACTTAGGCCCTTTGGCATTGGCAGCTATCTATTTCTACAAGATGACGGCTATACATAGCTTCTTATGAGATAGCTTAAGAGCGCTTGCACAAGATGACTGCTGCTCTTATGAGACGCCCTAGGGGTGCTTGCGGGAGGTAGCAGCGACAAGACGATGACTATACACAGCTGCTTATGATACGGCCTAGAGGTGCTTACACAAGATGGTGGCTGCTCTGTTGAAGAAAGCTAGCTTTGCATCGTGCAGGTATTTTTACAGCACTAAACCTCATACCTTTGAAATGTGGTGGCGGGTAACTTGAAAAATTCGACGTGCTTTTTCATAAGCTGTTAAGGCCTCCTCTTATGTCAAGGCATAGCTCTATCGAACAAGTTTAAACCTGCATCGGAATAGCTAGAGTAAGCACGTGCTGCAGTGATGACGTCATTAAGCATGTTTAGACTTGCAAATCACAGAAGAAACGTAACAAGGCTGGAATCGAATACTGCACTCTATGCCGTTAACTTTATCATGTGATCGGAACATTGATTGAAGTGTTTAGAACACTAAATAAGTAGAACCGAACACTGTACTCGATACAACATGTGTTTAGAACATGTCAGGGGATACCTTTGTTCTAAGAAGATTAGTTTACCGCACATTCCTTGTAGGGCTAATAGGCTAAGGGGCTAATGGGCAAAAGGAGCAACAACCTCATCGATCGCTATCAGCAAGAACGCTTGTACTTTGTTAAGTGTAGAAAATTAATCTTTATTTGTAAATGGTTTCATGTTCAGAACAAGGAATGGAACCTAGGGGTTACGTCTTACCTAATAAAATCCCCGAGGTGCGATGAGTTACGTTTTTCGAACTAGTGTTTGGAACACTGAACGTTTCAAGATGATAGCAGAGAGTTTAGCAATGTTCTGTTGTTGGATTATAAATTCCGAGCTACAACATGCATAAGGTGGCAGCCTTGAGGTTTACCGCCGTAAAGATGGCAGCAGTGAGGTTAGCGACGCTGTATTGTCCTTCAAAGTGTGGTTAGGGTTCGTCAAGAAGACAGTTGTCAAAAAGCACGTGGCTATGTTTACCAAACAAGAGCACGTGGTCGTGACGTCACGGTCACGTAGTATGCTGCCTCAGCATGCAAAGTTCAATGTCTACACCTACGTAGTAAACATTCTGCTATGTTCACAAGATTGTTTACACATAACTATTCTTTATGCTTTAAGTTCATGCACATAGGCTATGCTAAGATAACAGCACAAACACATGCGAACTTTGTACATTCTAATGGAATAAGTTTAGTACTGTATGCATCATGGATACATGATGTGTGCACGCATTTAAACTTGACTGTACGTAATGCTGCTGCTTTGTTTACAAGATTTTTATACATTGCTATCCTTTATGCTTTAAGTTCGTGCACACACAAGCGATAGTCGTACGCTCTGGCAGGAGAAGTTTAGTACGATATTCGATACATACATTATCGATAGGTGATGTGTACACGCTTTAGAACATAGCTCTTCTTTGTGCTTTAAGTTCGTGCACATGGGTTAGGGATACACAAAAGCGATTGCTACATGCTCTAGCGGAAGAAGTCTAGTACGATAGTTGATGCATGTAAAATCGATAGGTTATGCTAAGATAGCAGCACACTTACACGATTTTAGCACAATCTAGTGGAAAAAGTTTAGTATGATAGTCGTTTCATGCAAAATCATTAGGGAATGTGTACACGCTTTGAAACAAAGCTATTCTTTGTACTTTAAGTTCATGCGTCTTAGTTATGCTAAGATAGCAGCACAATCTACCTGAAGAAGTTTTGTACGAGAGTCGATACATGCAAAATCGATAGTTGATGCGTACACGCTTTGAAACATGACTATTCATTGTACTTTAAGTTCATGGGTATAGGTTATGCTAAGATAGCAGCACAATCCAGCGGAAGAAATTTAGTACGATATTTGATGCATGCAAAATCAATAAGTAATGTGTACACACTTTGAAACATGGCTATTCTTCGTACTTTAAGTTCATGTGTATAAGTTATGCTAAGATAGCAGCACAATCTAGCGGAAGAAGTTTAGTACGATATTTGTTGCATGCAAAATCGATAGGTGATGTGTACACACTTTGAAACATGGCTATTCTTTGCACCTTATGGTCATGCGTATAAATACAGGTTATGCTAAGATAGCAGCACAATCTAGCGGAAGAAGTTTAGTACGAGATTCGATGCTTGCAAAATCGATAGGTAATGTGGACATGCTTTGAGACATAGCTATTCTTTGTACTTTAAGTTCATGCGTCTTAGTTATGCTAAGATAGCAGCACAATCTACCTGCAGAAGTTTAGTACGAGAGTCGATACATGCAAATTCGATAGCTGATGTGTACACGCTTTGAAACATGACTATTCATTGTACTTTAAGTTCATTGTTATAGGTTATGCTAAGATAGCAGCATAATCTGGCGGAATAAATTTAGTACGAGATTCGATGAATGCAAAATCAATAAGTAATGTGTACACGCTTTGAAACATGGCTATTCTTTGTACTTTAAGTTCATGTGTATAAGTTATGCTAAGATAGCAGCACAACCTAGCGGAAGAAGTTTAGTACGATATTTGTTGCATGCAAAGTCGAAAGGTAATGTGTACACGCTTTGAAACATGGCTATTCATTGTACTACAAGGTCACGCGTATAGGTTACGCTAAGATAGCAGCACAATCTAGCGGAAGAAGTTTAGTACGACAGTCGATGCATGCAAAAACGATAGGTAATGTGTACACGCTTTGAAACATGGCTACTCATTGTACTTTAATTTTATGGGTATAGGTTATGCTAAGATAGCAGCACTATCTAGCGGATGCAGTTTAGTTCGATGGTCGATGCATGTAAAATCGATAGGTGATGAGTACACGCTTTGAAACATGGCAATTCATACTGCTGCTCTGTTCCCAAGACTTTTAAGCATAGCTAATCCTAATGCTGCTCTTAACGACGTCGAGCTAAGGATTGATTACGTGACCGTGACGTCACGACCACGTGCTCTTGTTTGGTAAACATAGCCACGTGCTTTTTTGACAGCTGTCTCCTTGACGAACCCTAACCTCACTTTGGAGGACAATAGAGCGTCGCTAACCTCACTGCTGCCATCTTTACGGCGGTAAACCTCAAGGCTGCCACCTTATGCATGTTATAGCGCGGAATTTAAAATCCAACAACGGAACATTGTTAACCTCACTCTTGTCATCTTTACGGCGGTAAACCTCAAGGCTGCCACCTTATGCATGTTGTAGCGCGGAATTTATAATCCAACAACAGAACATTGCTAAACTCTCTGCTATCATCTTGAAACGTTCAGTGTTCCAAACACTAGTTCGAAAAACGTAACTCATCGCACCTCGGGGATTTTATTAGGTAAGACGTAACCCCTAGGTTCCATTCCTTGTTCTGAACATGAAACCACTTACAAATAAAGATTAATTTTCTACACTTAACAAAGTACAAGCGTTCTTGCTGATAGCGATCGATGAGGTTGTTGCTCCTTTAGCCCATTAGCCCCTTAGCCTATTAGCCCTACAAGGAATGTGCGGTAAACTAATCTTCTTAGAACAAAGGTATCCCCTGACATGTTCTAAACACATGTTGTATCGAGTACAGTGTTCGGTTCTACTTATTTAGTGTTCTAAACACTTCAATCAATGTTCCGATCACATGATAAAGTTAACGGCATAGAGTGCAGTTTTCGATTCCAGCCTTGTTACGTTTCTTCTGTGATTTGCAAGTCTAAACATGCTTAATGACGTCATCACTGCAGCACGTGCTTACTCTAGCTATTCCGATGCAGGTTTAAACTTGTTCGATAGAGCTATGCCTTGACATAAGAGGAGGCCTTAACAGCTTATGAAAAAGCACGTCGAATTTTTCAAGTTACCTGCCACCACATTTCAAAGGTATGAGGTTTAGTGCTGTAAAAATACCTGCACGATGCAAAGCTAGCTTTCTTCAACAGAGCAGCCACCATCTTGTGTAAGCACCTCTAGGCCGTATCATAAGCAGCTGTGTATAGTCATCGTCTTGTCGCTGCTACCTCCCGCAAGCACCCCTAGGGCGTCTCATAAGAGCAGCAGTCATCTTGTGCAAGCGCTCTTAAGCTATCTCATAAGAAGCTATGTATAGCCGTCATCTTGTAGAAATAGATAGCTGCCAATGCCAAAGGGCCTAAGTAGGAATCGAACCGTCGATCTCATCATTAGACTATGTTTTTCTTATGCTATCATGTTCCTGATACTGCAAACCTAGGTATCAGGTAGAAAAATTTTGTCCGTTTTCGAGATATTTAACATTTTGCATTTAAGCCCCAAATGTAATGAATCGAACCTGCACGGTACGTTATACTCTCTACCATAGCTAGACCTGATCATGTTACGAAGACTTGCTTCATTAGGAGCTGAAACAGAGCTAATGCCAAAGGGTCCAGTTAGAACCGAACCGTTGATCTCATCATTAGACTATGTTTTTCTTATGATATCATGTTCCCCATGCTGCGAACCGAGGTATTGGGTAGAAAAATTTTGTCCGTTTTGCTCTACGATGCGCCGTTTTCGAGATATTTAACATTATGCATTTAAGCCCCAAATTTAATGAATCGAACTAGCACGACACGTTAGCCTCTAAGCTAGCTTTCTTCATAAGAGCAGCAGCCATCTTGCGCAAGCACCCTTAAGGAGTCTCATAAGGAGTCGTGTATAGCCGCCATCTTGCGCAAGCATCCTTAGGGTATCTCTAGCCATCTTGTGCAAGGACCCTTAAGCCGCCTCATAAGAGCAACCGCCATCTTGCGCAAGCATCTCTAGGGCGTCTAAGGAGCCTTGTATAACCGCCATCTTGCGCAAGCATCCCAAGGGAATCTCATACGAACCTATGTATAGCGGCCATCTTGCATAAGCACCTTTAAGGAGTCATGTATAGCCACCATCTTGTGCAATTAGCGTCGAGAGATGGCTGATGTAGAATTTTTCTTTTTAAATTATCCGCCACCATATTTCAAAGGTATGTACCTAAAGAGTGTAGCACTGAGCTCTATAGATTTAAGATGGCGGATGACAGCTGACAAAAAGCGCGAGAGTTTGTTTACTAAACAAGAGCACGTGGAATTTTTCAATTTGCCGCCACCACATTTCAAAGGTATCTAGCTAAAGATGGCAGCACGGTGCTCTCTTGATTAAAGATGGCGGATGACAGCTAACAGAACTTTTCAAATTGCCCGCTACTACAGAGAGCAGCACGGTGCTCTGTAGATTAAAGATGGCGGATGACAGCTGACGAAATTGCCCGCATGATAGCAGCACAGTGCTCTATTGATTAAAGATGGTGGATGACAGCTGTCAAAAAAAAGCACGTAGCTTTGTTTACTAAACAAGAGCACATAGAATTTTTCAAATTGCCGCCACCACATTTCAAAGGTATCTAGCTAAAGATAGCAGCACGGTGCTCTCTTGATTAAAGATGGCGGATGACAGCTAACAGAACTTTTCAAATTGCCTGCTACTACATAGAGGACAGCACGGTGCTCTGTAGATTAAAGATGGCGGATGACAGCTGACGAAATTGCCCGCATGATAGCAGCACAGTGCTCTATTGATTAAAGATGGTGGATGACAGCTGTCAAAAAGCACGTGGCTTTGTTTCCAAACAAGAGCACATAGAATTTTTCAAATTGCCGTCACCACATTTCAAAGGTAACTAGCTAAAGAGCGCAGCACTGAGGTTTGTGATGCAAGATGGCGGATGACTTCTGTCAGAAAAAAGCACGTGAGTTTGTAAAGCACGTGGAATTTGCCACCGCCACAAAGAGGGCAGCACGGTGCCCTCTTGATTAAAGATGGCTGCTGTCACGTGGAATTGCCTGCCACCACAGGTATCTAGCTAAAGAGGGCAGCACGGTGCTCTCTGGATTAAAGATGGCTGCTATCAAAAAGCATTTTTCAAATTATCCGCCACCACATTTCAAAGGTAAGTAGCTAAAGAGGGAACCACTGTGCTCTATGGATTAAAGATGGTGGATGACAGCTGTCAAGAAAGCACGTGGATTTGTTTCCCGATTCAAATCTCGCGCTAGTAAGGTTAAGTTGGTAGCACTAAGGTTTAGGCCCGTTAAGATGGCAGCACTGCGGATGACAGCTGTGACGTACCACATTTCAAAGGTAAGTAGCTAAAGAGGGCAGCACTGTGCTCTATAGATTAAAGATGGCGGATGTCAGCTGTCAAAAAAAGCACATAGCTTTGTTTCCAAACAAGAGCATGTGGAATTTGCCGCCACCACATTTCAAAGGTATCTAGCTAAAGAGGGCAGCACTGTGCTCTGTTGATTAAAGATGGCGGATGACGGCTGTCAAAAAAGCGCGTGAGTTTGTTTCCAAACAAGAGCATGTAGAATTTTTCAAATTGCCGCCACCACATAGAGGGCAGCACGGTGCTCTCTTGATTAAAGATGGCTGCTGTCATGTGGAATTGCCTGCCTCCACAGGTATGTAGCTAAAGAGGGCAGCACGGTGCTCTCTAGATTAAAGATGGTTGCTGTCAAAAAGCATTTTTCAAATTATCCGCCACCACATTTCAAAGGTAAGTACCTAAAGAGGGCACCACTGTGCTCTATAGATTAAAGATGGCAGATGACAGCTGTCAAAAAAGCACGTGGATTTGTTTACCGATTCTAATCTCGCGCTAGTGAGGTTAAGTTGATAGCACTAAGGTTTAGGCCCGTTAAGTTGGCAGCACTGCAGATGACAGGTGACGAATTTGCAGCTACTGCGATAAAGAGGGCAGCACTGTGCTCTGTGGTTTAAAGATGGCGGATGACAGCTGTCAAAAATCACGTGGCTTTGTTTACAAATTCAAATCTCGCGCCAAAATTCAAATTTCCCGCCAACATTCAATTTTCCGCGGGTGGTGGAGGGAGCCCTGGGAGCCCGGAGGAGGCGGTGGCGGCCGAACTCTCCTATTATACTACTCCGGCTTCATAATTGAAGATTTCTGGAGTTTGAAAAGACCTCTCAAACGATCGCCGGACATTTTCCTGAGAATTGTCGGTCACAATTCTGATCATTCTGAAACCACACTCTTCAACAGCATTTAAAACATTCAAGGTTAATTTTGCAAGTTGTGAGCCCGTAACGGATGAAGTGAAATAGAAAGACACCGGTATTCTGTAATATGTAGAGAGTCCCTTGAACAAAACGCAGACAAGTTTATTAGCCAACCTATCTTCGATTTCAATTTCAATGTAATTCAGTCCAATAAAGATATCTAACTTCCTATCATACAATAGTCTGGGCTTTATGGACATTTCATCTATTATAAGAGAACCAACCTTTTCGTTATCGTTCACTAACGACAGTTTTTCTGCCAGTAATCGGGCTTTAGTTAGCAAAGTTATGCCCGTTTCCCTTTTTGAGTATCCAACATACGATTTCAACGTTCTTGGATGAGAAAGATGCAAAATATCAAGTGTTCTGAGAAGCCGATAACCAGCTGCCGACCTTGAAGATAATAGCACACAAATTTTAACTGTAGTCTTCTTTTTTTACATTTCTTTATTCCAAAGCTCTGAAGTTGTTCTAACAAAACGTTTGCTTTCATATTACCCCCTCAGCTTCCTTCTGAATTTTAGAAACTCGACTTGCAAGATTTCCGGGATCCTTCTTTACCTTACTATGTTCTGCTTCCAAGTCACGAATTTTTACGAGCAACTTCTTGATAATTGCCACGTGCGTTCTATTTCTTCTGACCTCTGTTTGAGTAAGATGAGCAAGGATTCATTGTAATGGATTCACAAATAGTTTTATCACTGGAAATCTTTAGGGGGGGGGGGGGAATATATATATATAATGCTTTGAATATTTTAGTTATCAAATATGTATGATAAATTCTATTTATTTATTAATTAAAAAATTCCAACACTAGTATCTATAAATATATTTTGTATTTACAATGTTACACTCTAGAAACTTGATTCAAGGCTCTAATTTCAAATAAAAAGTTCTAATACGAATACCCCTTTTCTATTGTGTCATGTTGACGAGGTAATGATGTCCACTAACCTATCCCGGTCATTTGAAATAACCGAATTACAGAAAGCGATTCAATGTAGCAAAAAAGCAACACGATTAGATTATATCACAACGGAGCAAATAAAACATTTCAGTTCAACCACACAGGCATGGCTTTCGAATTTCTTCAACAACTGTTTTACTTCCCTGCAAATTCCAAAAATATGGAGAAAATCCAGGATGATCACATTTCTGAAACCTGGAAAGGAATCTTTGTATCCCAAAATTTCAGACTAATCTCCTTACTCTGCCACCTATACGAAATAATGGAAAGAATGTTGCTCAATCGCTCAATGGGAGTAGCAGACCAAGTCCTAATCCCTCAGCAATGTCCAGGAAAGAGTTGCATAGTACAGATTCTACATCTAACCCAGCACACTAAGAATGGGTTTGAAATGAATCACTGGCGTGGCTTTTATGGATCTCTCAGCTGCCTACTATACAGAAAATCACAGGATATTATTACACAAGCTTTATAGAATGATTACAGACATCAAGGTAACCAAGATGATAGCTACTCTCCTGGTAAATCGTCAATTTTTTTTGTTGAATTCCAAGGACGCCGAAGCAGATGGGAAAACCAAAGGAATGGACTACCTCAAGGCAGTGTACTGGCTCGTATTCTTTGCATCACCTACACTAATGACCAACCATTACCAAAAAATACTAAAAGCTTTATCTATGCTGATGACCTTGCACTTACTACGCAAACAGATACCTTTGATGCAGCAGAGATCTCTTTAACTGCAGCATTGGAAGAGCTAGGTACCTATTATGAGAAAAACCAACTCAAACCAAATCCAGCTAAGACTCAAATCTGTGTGTGCCATCTGCGGCATGCACAGGCCCCCACAGAAACTCAAAGTACTATGGAAAGGGAACTTACTTGGTACAGGTCAGCCCATACAAAGCAGGTCGACATCGCTCTCAACAAAAGCTGCAGGATCATTACTGGATGCTTGAAACCTACACCCATTGAGATGATCCAACTTTTAGCTGGTATGGCTCCAGGTGAGATTCACAGGGAGGTAGCAGCTAACAAAGAAAGGCTCCAATCATTTACTTCAGAAGCACATCCTCTCTATGGATACCACCAAGCCACACAGAGGCTAAAATCTAGAAAAAGTTTTCTCCACACACCACTTAAGCTTGAGGGGAAAACAGAGAATGCTATGATCAAAACGTGGAAATAAAGAATCAACCATCTTTCCAACTGGATAGAGCTGAAGGAAAGTCTGCATGAGGACACCAGGAGATGTGGACAATCTGGAAAGATGTCCGATAGCACTGCTTGTGTGTGGTGATCTGACAGTCACTTTACCTTTACTCCTTGTATTGTAGGGGTGTGTCATTGTTGGCAGGGAGTGTGTCAGGTGAAGAGGGGTGGGTGGGGCGTTAAGATCGCTGTTGGTGCGTGTAGGGGAAGGGGTGTGACCAAGCGGTGGGACATTAGCTGCTGTTGATATAGGGGTATTAATGCTGGATTTATAGTTGAAGATCTTTAAAAAAAATGTTATTGTTTATGTTAAGAGATGACAAGAAGTTACGAATTTGCTCAGTGACCGGGCTCTTTGTTTCTACGATGTCATTTAGATTTTGATTCTTATTGAAGTGCTGGTCTAAAAAGATATAGGAGTTTTCAAATTCAGTCATTAAACACTTCCCTTATTAATAATCTTTAAGATCTGAAGGTCCTGGTCTATAGTGGTGAAGCTATGTCACATTTCTTTCATATGAATATTCATAGCGGAGTATTTGTTGTACTTAGATGCATTATAATGCTGTAAGTATCTCGTCTGAAAGCTGCGTCCAGTTTGCCCCATGTAAGAAAATTTACAGTGGGCGCATTTGAGTCTATAAATCCATGGTTGTGTCCTGATTATAAATAATATCCAGGGCTTCAGCGAGTGAAAATCCTCCTCTGGTGAAAATAATACACTGATCAACATCACTGGGTAGAAGCACCTAGCATGTCCATTTGGCAACTCTAAAAGTATGTTTAGCTCATATAATTTAGGTTATAATTTACAAATAATTCTTCACAGAGCATTACTGAAGTGTCTTCAATATAAATATTAAATTATGTACAATAATTTGATACCAATGACAGTATTACTCAAACCCTTCATTCATTTCTCCATAATAATTCACAGCACTTGAAATTTAATTGTGTGGTTATGACACAAGGGACAGAATGAAAGTGGTGTGATCATAATGTAGCACACACATGGCCACAGCAAACAATGCTCCTCCCGTGTCTCTAGCTTTTTAAACTCCGCTAGACCTATTTGAAAATGATATATTTGCTGTGTCCGTACGGTAGGCGCTAATGGATAATAAACAAACATTAAGTAGTATTGTTTGACTATAATAATAATAATAATAATAATGACTGTTATTTAAGACTAGCTGATGTACCCATGCTTCGCTACAGGATTCTCAGGAAGACTGACTTTTTGGTTTACCTAACTGAAGTCAACATAGGTCATTAAAAAAATGTCAGTAGGAATGTAGCGATTAGAAGCAATGTTATCATACAGGGCGAGTTGGCCGTGTGGTTAGGGTTGTGCAGCTGTGAGCTTGTATCTGGCAGATAGTGGATTTGGACCCCACTGTCAGCAGCGCTGAAGATGGTATTCCGTGGTTTCACATTTTCACACCAGGCAAATGCTGGAGCTGTACCTTAATTAAGGCCAAGGCCGCTTCCTTCACACTCCTAGCCCTTTCCTATACCATCGTCGCCATAAGACCTATCTGTGTCGGTGCGACGTAAAGCAAATTAAAAATACTCGGTATGCAGCAATAATCTTATCTACCGGAGATGAGTGGCAACAGAAGACACAGAGCACATCACAACAAACAATGGTCAATGTAATGTAATTGTTGATCAATGTTATGAGCTTTCTATACTGTATTTCTTCACATTTACTTTTCTTTCGACTCTGTGATTTATAAAATTATTTATAGCATAGTCTATAGTTCCTTATTCTGCGACTACATACCAATTTTCATTACATTCTGTTTACCCATTTTCTCGTGACTCGGCGCTGATATGGACTTAGTAACGAAAATCCAAATTCATGAATATCTTTGTGATCATAGTCAGTATGGTAAAAATATGTAAGATATAAATGATCGGAAATTTAATACTATATAACTTTAGTTATGTAGTATTTATTGATACGACCTCTAATAACAAATATTTGAGAATTAAATTTTAGACCTTCCCCAAAACTACCACTTCACTCAGCGTAATAAAACTATTTATAGCTTAGATTATAGCGATTTATTCTCCGACTTTGCATGCCGACTTTCATTAAGATAGGACCACTAATAACAAATATTTGAGAAAAATTAATTTTATGCCTTCCCCTAAACTACCATTTTCTCAGTGTGAATACAATTATTTATAGCCTAGATTGTAGTAACTTATTCTCCAACTTTGCATGCTGATTTTAAATAAAATACGACCACTAATAACATAAATATTTGAGAATTAACTTTTAGGCCTTCCCCTACTATACCATTTCATTGAGTGTGAATGCAATTATTTATGGCCTAGATCGTAGGGACTATTTGCATACCAACTTTTCATTAAATACTCTTCAGCTGTTTTCTCGTGATGCGTGTACAGTACATACATACATAAATTATGGAAAATTAAAAAGTGCATTTCCTTGTTACTGTGGACATGACTGATACAGAAATACCATCCTTTTTCAATTCTGAGCAATAAAAATGAAATGGCGTATGGCTTTTAGTGCTGGGAGACCCCAGGCCAGGACGCTAACCATTAGCCATGGAGCCGAACAATTGTACAGGCAAAACTCTTATTTTTTATATATAGATTAATTAGTCAATACAGTTAAACACGTCCTTCCTTCTCTGTTGAATTTTTTTTTCAAAATATGCCTTCAATTTCTCCAGTGATTTTCTACGATCTACTATGAGTTCATCTGATTTATCCAAAATATTATTCATTTCCCTTTTCATTTCAAAGAATATTACAGTCCAAAAATGTTTTCCAGTCACTTGACCTAGCCTACAAGGTAACAGCTGTAACAAAATCAACAGAAGGTTTATTTAATGTGGCAAATTAGAGACATTTGTTTCGTACTTACTTTGTATAGGTCACCAAGGCACAACCAGCTAATATATTGGTGAATTCAACAGCTTATTTGTTATATACTATAATCGTTTCTAAACTTGCTAGTGCCCAGTCATGATGCTTTCACACACAATTCTGCTCAAATTTTATGACCCATGATAAGACAGTGGTTTCACCTACCAATAAGATTTTACTAAAAATCATAAAAAATTCGAACTGTTCATCTTATCCTAGATTCTTAGCCTTAACTAAATGAGAGCATCCACATTCTATTGCTACTCATTAACACACCTTCTATATTTGACTTTACTTCCATGTCGTTCTCTACTGCTACAGTTTTCAATGTCCTGCTAACAATAAAGGCAATGGGTTGGGATATAGTATCATATCTGAAATATTAATTTGATTATTGTTTGGTGAAGGAGCTATACCAAATGAATGGAGAGTTGCTATAGTAGCCCCTGTGTATAAAGGAAAGGGTGATAGACATAAAGCTGAAAATTACAGGCCAGTCAGTTTGACATGCATTGCATGTAAGCCTTGGGAAAGCATTCTTACTGATTACATTAGACATGTTTGCGAAATTAATAACTGGTTTGACAGAAGGCAGTTCGGGTTTAGGAAAGGTTATTCCACTGAAGCTCAGCTTGTAGGATTTCAGCAAGATATAGCAGATATCCTGGATTCAGGAGGCCAAATGGACTGTATTGCGATTGACCTATCTAAGGCATTTGATAGGGTACATCAGGGCCTCTCAGAGTGCATGCACTGTGCACGGTGCAAAAGACGACTTCGCTTTGTTGACCAGATTGCAGACCCCCACTCCACGATTTGGAGCAATAGTGCTATCTCTCTCTTTCCCCAGACCTGTCTCCCTCATTCCGCCTGTCTCCCTCTTCCTCACTTGCTTCGCAGTGCTCCACATCCGAGCCGAGCTGAGCCGAGTTGAGCCAAGCTTAGCCGAGTAGCCCAGAGACGAAGCGTCGGTCCGAGGCGAACTGAGTGGGACTGATGCACGGAGCTCTTGCGCCTCGATTTGCACATGTGCAATTTTGGGCATTTGAGAGGCCCTGGGGTAGATCATGGAAGACTACTGGCCAAAATAGAGTACTAATGGACTAGAAAAAAAGAGTGACTGAATGGGTGGCTATATTTCTAGAAAACAGAACTCAGAGAATTAGAGTAGGCAAAGCTTTATCTGACCCTGTAATAATTAAGAGGGGAATTCCTCAAGGCAGTATTATTGGACTTTTAAGTTTTCTTATATATATCAATGATATGTGTAAAGCAGTGGAATCAGAGATAAGGGTGTTTGCAGATGATGTTATTCTGTACAGAGTAATAAGTTACAAGACTGTGAGCGGCTGCCGGGTGACCTTGATAGTGTTGTGAGATGGACGGTGGGCAATGGTATGATGATAAACGGGGTTAAAAGTCAGGTTGTGAGTTTCACAAATAGGAAAAGTCCTCCCAGTTTTAATTACTGCGTTGATGTGATGAAAGTTCCTTTTGGGGATCATTGTAAGTACCTAGGTGTTAATATAAGAAAAGACCTTCATTGGGGTAATCACATAAATATGACTGTTAATAAAGGGTACAGATCTCTGCACATGGTTATGAGGGTATTTAGGGATTGTAGTAAGGATGTAAATGAGAGGGCATATAAGTCTCTGGTAAGACCCCAACTAGAGTATGGTTCCAGTGTACGGGACCCTCACCAGGATTTACTTGAATCAAGAAGTGGAAAAAATCCAAAGAAAAGCAGCTTGATTTGTTCTGGGTGATTTCCGACAAAAGAGTAGCGTTACAAAAATGTTGCAAAGTTTGGGCTGGGAAGACTTGGGAGAAAGGAGATGAGCTGCTCGATTAAGTGGTATGTCAAGAACATATCAGATGTAAGGCTTTTCAGGCGTTTGCTCTATTAACCAGCGTTTCGTCTTAGGTCTGACACTAGACTCATCAGAGTGGGATGTGTCAGACCCTACCCACTGACGCTG